>NC_072478.1:102314983-102914983 GCF_027574615.1 Eptesicus fuscus
TAATAAGTGTTCAAAGTTATTATTTCCTATTGTCAACGTTGATTACAAGTGTTCCTATGTTAATACTGATCTGTAATGAGATTTTACATATTTCATTTTTGAAAATGTCTTTTTATACAGATAGCTTCTGCCACATGTTGATATCAATCCATGAATATATGATTTTAATTAAACATATTCATCACTTACAAGGGATTTGTAGAATTCTATTAAAACTTCTCTTGATATTTGCCTTTTAGAATGTGAATACACTGCAGATTAGTCACTTCCAATTGAAGGTTAGGTAGAAGCTTCTCAATTGCTCAGTTAAATGGATTTTAAAATATGGATATTTCTTTTTCACTTGCATCACAGTCTGAAAAAATGCTGCTAGAACTAGTTTGAGCTCAGAAAATAACTCAGGAATAGAGATCTTGCTACTTGTTTTAACTTTTGACTGTGGAAGTATATAAAGCAGTTTGATATTACTTGTGATTCAAACAACATCACTTGTTATTAAATGACTTTACTGCATTTTAAGTTTTATAAATAAATACTAAGCACTGTTTGCCTGTTAGGCACTCTATAACTTTAGGTTGACTTCATTAAGAGACATCAAATGTGCAGCAAAAGCTAGTTTCCAAAGGCATTTGGTATTCAACACTAGTGGCTTAGAGTGGTTCTTCCCATTCAGAAAAATTTCAGTCTCAGCCCTGAGTTGAAAAAAAAAAATTATAATGAAACTTTACCACTGCTAAGCTATTGAACTGTGTGGTGGGAAAAGTCAGGGTTTTCAGCTACTATTTCTGATAGAAATTTATAGAAGTGAAGATAAGTTCATGAAAATGAATTGAAGTTTACAGTTAACACCACTGATTAACACTGATAGATTCAAATATTTACTACAAAGTGTCTACTGATAATTAATACAGTGAGTAACCATAGGCTTTTAGATTCTTACATTTTTAGAAGCTTTGTAAATTTGTCCAGCAGCTCTTTTCTGCTTCATATATTTTTACTGCCACTTGTGACACATCTTAGCAGATACTACTTGAGGTTGTACAGATTTAGTATTTTCTCAACATCTTTAGGAATATTCTGTCTTATAGTTTCACAGACTCTTTATAGAGATTAATTCTTTGGTCTCTTCAAACTTAGCATTGATTTCTGGAATAAGCAGTATGGGCAGTGTTAGTAACCTGTGTCAACTCAGCAAAAACTAAGGAGAACCTTCTATCATTTCCCTTGTTTGAAATCCGCTCTTGGTATTGCTCAGATGTCTTCAACTGTTTGAGCATTGTTCTCACCGAAAGGCTAATGTTTGAAGTTCATTTTCTCTGCATGTATCACTTTGGCTACTGCAATAAAATAATGGTGATTTGATGAACTATTTTGCTAAGTGGCTTTCCTTGCTTTGAAATTTAACTTTGGTTGCAGCCTTATTTTCTATTTTTGTGAAGAAATTCTGCTGTGATGAGATATGTTGTTTTAAATTGTATACTTTTGCTGACTGTTGGTTTCATGTGAAAAGTTCTCATTATTGCTTAGGAAAAGTTCCTACTGTAGAGTTTTGATTACTCTAATTTCATTTGTAATGATAATAAATTTTATTATTCTTTACAGACATCCTATGCTCAGCTCCTTGCAGCCACATGTCTTTCAAAACTTGTTAGCCGAGTCAGTCCTTTGCCAGTGGAACAGAGAATAGATATCAGTAAGTGGTTTAAAAAGCTTTTTATCAAATTGTATTTAAAAATATTTTTCCTTTTAAATATGTTAACTGTTAACAGGTATGCGAGTTATTTGATTCTGTCATTTTTTAAAGACGAGTGGTCAAGTCTCCGCTACCCATCTAGTGATGAACAGTGATGTATAACAGTGTGTAATCAAAAAAGCATTTGTTTAAATTAATAATAAATAATAACTAGCATTTTAGTCTGTATGCTCTTTACTAAGGTTTGCACTATCTCATTTTATCCACCAAACTTATAAGGTGGGCAGTGTTGTTACCTTCATTTTATAAATGAGGAAATTAGATTTGATAGGCTCTGTAATGTGTCCAAGATCTCACAGCTAGGAAGAAATAGAGCTGTGATTTAAAACCACACAATCTTGTGGAGTCCATAGTCTCTTAGCCTTGTCTTAACTTCATATATTATAGAATGATAGAAAAGTCAGTTCTCCAGTATTTCTCAGGATGCTATACCAAAATTATCTGTGATGCATGCAAAATCAAAGCAAATTAATGCTTACTAGGAAGACATTGTGTATGCGGATGAATAGTACTTGAAACTTTGTACTATAAAGTACTATATAGTACTATAAAGTACTATAAAGTAGCAATATATTTTTCAGGAGTTATGCCTTTTTAAGGTGTGTGTGTGTGTATATATGAATTTGCTTTTCATATGGACAAAGCTCTAATAATTGAGGTATGGTATTTTTAAAAATCTTTTTTTAGATAAGAAATCGATTATTGATTCATTTCTGCTTTCTGGTCTCAAGGTTCACATGATTCGTATTTATGTACCAGAAAAATAAAAATACGAATGATGAATCTTTAGACTCACTTTTGAATGGTCAGATCATGTTATTTTCCTTATCTTTTTGACTAATATTTTTCTAAGCAGCCAGAGTCACAGACACTGCAGAAACCTAGAGGATTTAAACATTATAAGCCTAAGTCATAAAACATTGTTTTCGTTTGACTCACACACACACACACACACACACACACACACACACACACATCATACACACACACACACACACTCATTTTAAATTGACTTTATTTTTTAAAGCAGTTTTAGGTTCACAGCAAAATTGAGCAAAAAAATACAGAGTTCCCCTATGCCTCTTGCCCCCACATATGTATAAACTTCCCCATTACTAGCATCTTGCACCAAAGTGGTACATTTGTTACAATTCATAAACCTACATCTACATAATTAATACCCAAAGTCCATAGTTTATCTTAGGGTTCACTTTTAGTGTTGTGTATTCTATGGTTTGGATAAATGTATAATGACATATATCCCCATTATAATATTATACAGCATAGTTTCACTGCCCTAAAACTCCTGTGTTCTTTGTATTCATCCTTTCTTCCCCTCTAATCCCTGACAACCACTGATCTTTTTAAATGTTTCCAGAACATCATATAGTTGGGATTATACATTGTATAGCCTTTCAAATTCATTTAGTTAGTAATAGGCACTTAAGTTTCTTTTATGTCTTTTCATGGTTTGGTAGCTCATTTTTTCTTTTCTTTTTTTAGCACTAATATGCCATTGTTTGAATATAGCACAGTTTATCCGTTCACCTACTGAAGAATAACGTGATTGCTTCCAAGTTTTGGCAGTCACTAGTAAAGCTGCAGTAAAGCAGTTTTTTATGTGGACATACGTTTTCTCCTTGGGTAAATGTCAAGGAAAGTGATTGCTGTGTCGTCTGGTTAAGTATACGTTTAGGTTTGGAAGAAATGACCAAGCTGTCTCCCAGTGTGGCTGCTGTACCATTTCGCATCCTCACCGGCAGTGAAGGAGAGCTCTTGTTGCCAACATTGGTGTTTTCCGTGTTTTGCATTTGGCCCTTTTAATAGGTGTGTGGAAGTTAGTGTCTCACAGTTGTTTTAATTTGCAGTTGCCTAAAGACATAGGATGTTGAACATCTTTTCCGATGCTTATTTGCCACCTGTAGATTTTCTTCGATGAGGTATATGTGTGTATGGCTTGGTTCACTTGGCCTGTTTGGAGTTTTCTATGTTCGCTTAGCACTTTTTTTTCTGTAAGAAATCATGCGAAAGCCGAAGTGACATTTGCATTTTACTCAAATTATCCCTTAACATATCAATTGAATTGGAACAAATTTTCTTTTTCAAAATAAGTCTTATAATAGAACTGAGGATATAAGTAAGTACATAGCTTAAAGGGAATAACTTTTTGTCAAAGAACGTGTCATCACCACCTATTTTTCTTCCCCTGATTAACATTATGTTAGTGAAGAGTCCACAAATGATCACAGAACATTTTCTTATAGGAAACTACATTCTTAATTATGTGGCATCACAACCCAAGCTGGCTCCCTTTGTCATCCAAGCCCTTATTCAAGTCATTGCTAAAATAACTAAATTGGGATGGTTTGAAGTTCAAAAAGACCAGCTTGTCTTCAGAGAAATTATTGCTGATGTGAAGACATTTCTTCAGGTAAAAAGGCATTATAACATTATTTAGAGCATCATTATTTGGTTTAAAAACTGCTCTTTTTAAAGCTGTATGGTTTGTTTTGTGGCTACCAGTATCATATTAATTATGATTTATTACTTATCCTCTAGGTCCTTTATTTTTTATTGCCAGTAAATGAGGACCTTGCCATTATATAACTTCCAGACAAGAAGAATGCAAATTACAATGTTTTCTAATTCAAAAGTGTATGCTCTGTCATTTCTAACGTGTATGTATGTACTGCATATATACAAAAAATGTACATAATGTTTTCGGGTATTGCTCATTACATCTCTTTGAAGTGGATTTCATCTTATAAATGAGAAAACTGAGGCAAAGAAAAGTTAAGTAATTTGCTTAAGGTTGTACAGTGACCTAGTAATGCATTGAGCTAGCATTTCAACAAGTTTGCTAACTTAAGGTATATAAATATATATGTACACCCAAATGTATTTAATTTTTACTATATACCACATTGACTATATTAGTTTTTCAAGAATGTTTTCAATCTAAGTGATTAAAGTTTTGGGAAACCTAAGTCTGTATTTCCTGTCCTGTATAACTCTTAGGATAACCCTCATGCTCTGCTCAGTAACATTCAGCTGTTTAAAGATAGGTATTTTTTGATACAAATATTAACCCTACTTGCAAGAAAAGTACTTTAGCTAGCGCTATGCTGAAGAAGCAGTGATCTGTTAAAATTCTCGAGGAAAAACTGGCAGTTTGGATTAATTTAGAGATGGTTCAGTATTGGTTTATTGGCAATTAGGGGAAATTTGGACTTTATGAGATTCTATTTCTTATACAGTAACTTTAAAATTTAATCCCCGTGTAAGATGTAACTCCATTATATAGTGCAATGCTGGAAACCTCAGAAAATAAAACACTAGACTGTGTGCTTTTACTCTTTTATTCATATTGTTAAAACCATGCTTAACAAATACAGCAGGTCCTCTAATAATGTCATCTATATATATAAAAGCCTAAGCGACCCTTTGACCAGGAGCTATGATGTGCACTGACCAGCAGGGAGAAGACGCTCAATGCATAGGCATAGAAACATGGAACATACCGATGAATCTCAGAGGGAAGGGGGGAGGGGGGAGGGTGGGAAGAGATTAACCAAAGATTTTATATGCATACTAGAGGCCCAGCACATGGACTTGTGCACTGGTGGGGTCCCTCGGCCTGGCCTGTGGGGATTGGGCCAAAATCCTCAGTCCGACATCCCCCAAGGGGTCCCAATTGCGAGAGGGCACGCAGGCCTCTAGTTTTGTTATAATGTTGATGTAGTAGGAACTTAACTCTTGTTTATATCCCTGGTTGGGGCATATAGGAGGAAGCTGATTAAAGTTTCTCATCAATGTTTCCATCTCTTTCCCTATCTCTCTAGAAATCAACAAAAACATTTTTTAAAAACGCCAGCTAAACTAAAAAGTGTACCTAGTGACTTAGCTATTTTATATTCAGGGCAAACTTTTTATCTTGTCATAGACCAGTACCAAACCATTCTCAGATTAGAATGGATTTGCAGACCACCAATGGATTCATGGACCAGCAGTCACTCAGGGAACCACACTTGGAGGAGCGTAGGCCTGGTGTACACAGAGGATGGATGCGTCAGTAATAGGAAACCTGTAGCTCAGTTCAAGCAGTTCAGATTGTCTTAAAGAATTAAAATGGAAAAATTAGGGTTCATTTTTTTTGTTTATATTTTAATTATGAGATAATTTGAACTTAATTACACTTAGTGGCTCAGTGTTAGTAGAATTCTGTGATAGTCAGGAAATGACCAGCTATACAATTAAAACTTGAAAAGCGTTATCTATGCTAGTGTTTGTTTATGATTACACTATAATTAGATGCTGCATTTATTTCATACTTCCAGTCTGAGTTTGAAGTAGGGTAATTTGTTAGTAATGTGCACATGAAATCTGAATTTTGAATTGAAATTTTTGAGATTAAATTGGAAGTTGATTAAATTAAAAGCATCATAGAAGATATAAAACTGTATACCATATTGATAGTCATGTATTTACCCCAGTGCAGTGGGCACTTTAGATGCCCATTATAGATACATAACAAATGCATACACATCCACTACTAAATAGTATTAAAAGGGACTTAGTGATCTTATCTGATACTGGATTGAGGGATTTAAATTAGTTTATTATTTACTGAATGCAGCTATTCAGTAGACTTCAAGCAAATTTATAGAGCTGAAAAGTGTTTTTTGTAATGTTCTTATGAAAAGTATTAAACTTATATTTTGAGGCTTAGCTTATTATAAGTCTTATGTGCTGAAAAATTTTGTAGAGTATCACAGTTCTAAGATAGGTGAGCTTTTTTCCCACTCAACTCTAAACTTATCCTCCAAAAATGAACTTGAAATTCTTTTTATTTGTGGACTTTATGTGTGATTTTTCTACATATTTTAATAGATATATAATTAAAAAAACGTGATGTTTCAGTATTTAATTACTTGTAAATATTACCTGATTTACACTGTAAGAACCAATCACATGTCTCCAGTTAGTCTAAACTTTGTTATTTTCTCCGAAGGGTACCGTGGAACACTGTATAATAGGAGTAATAATCCTTTCAGAATTGACTCAAGAAATGAACCTGGTAAGCCTTTCCATCTAATGGTGACATTAAGTTTGCTAAGTGATGCTGTTTCTTTGATACAAAATCTTTATGTTGCATAAAACTCTGAATAGTCGTCTTTTTCTGTCTGTTGGTGAGATAAGTATTGGAACACTTTCATTGTTACTGAAAATAACAGCAATAGTAGAAAGGATTACAAAGAACAGGGAATTAGACATGGACCTTGCTCCATGGTAATTCAAGAATTGTCCTTTTGTGTTCTGTATATATAGTAATGTACTAACCATAAGAAATAAATTATATGCAGTATAATTTACTTGTTTACAAATAGAAGAGAAGTGGTTTGGTGAATTGATACGCAACAATGGGTTCACAGCAGGACTCATCAGAGAACAGGCCTTGGCACTTTGCCACTTGCTAGCATGGATTTTCTCCCTAGACAAGAGTTTTCAGAAGCTACGCCTCCCCCCAGTGGTGCCTTTATGAGCTCAGCAGCTGAGCACATTGTCACCTGCTCCTATTCACTTTGTACTTAATTAACATGGTTCTAAACAGAATAAAAGCAGAAGTTGGGTTCTATATGGAATGTTGTAATCAAGGTGAATGTAGTGATTTTATATAAAAAGTGTCATCTTTAATGGTCTGTGCTTGTATGTATATATATATGTGTGTGTGATTCCACATATGTACATGCATGTATTTACGTACACACACACATACATGCATGTAGGGAGAAAGCTTGCCCAGGACTACTTACCAACGCCCTTTGGCGAGACAGTATAGTTTCTGTGTGTAAAAAATTCCAAAATAACTATTTTCTACTTGTATTCAATCAGGAATTAGAAGTATTTCTAGATTTATTGGGAAGGATTTCTAAAATGTAAAGTGATTTCTTAATTTACCTCCCCAGAGTATGTAAAGATTTCTTGCCTTATGGATGTGTGTCAATATCTATGATGTATCTCCAGAACTAATAGTAATAGTACCTGAAAAAGAGTTACTATGTTGGCAGGGAAATTATGACCAGGACTTTGGCTAATCCTATTAGACTCTGTAAATATGTCTGAGGACTGTAACTTTCTTTTAAAAATATATATTTAGAAATAACGTTAGTATGAATATTTTATCTCATAACAGTGAAGAGAATAGTACAGCAATGCAATGTATCCATTATCTAGCTTACACCACCATCAGCTTTTTGCTCATCTTAAAAACCAGCATTTACTTCTTCTATTTCCTACCTCATCGTACGGTAGGACTACAGACTGCCCTGTAGTCAGGGTTTTCTGTGTGTAGATTGTTACTAAGGTAAGACCAGGTAATACAGAGTTCTAATAAAGGTATGATTCAGAGAGCACCCAAGTTGTTGTTTTTTTAAATAACTATCTTAAACTCTATTTAGAAAACTTGGGAGTATAATACAAAAAGTTTCTTCTCAACCACCATTTGATAAGTTGCTGACATGGCCCCAGAATACTTTAGTGTATTTCTTACACATAAGGACATTCTCCTACATAACCATAATACAACCATTAAAATTAGAAAATTAAATGACATATTACTGTTATCCTCATACTCCATTTAAATTTCACCATTTGTCCCAGAAAAGAACCAGTTTAGGATCATGCATCTCATTTATTAAACGTGTTTTATTGGTCTCCATCAATCTGGAAAATGTCCTCACTCTTTCCTTCACTTTCAAGATCTGGAAATTTGTGGAAGTTAGTTGTTTGTCCCTCAGTTTGGGATTGTCTGATGATTCTTCATGATTAGATTCAGATCATACATGTTGGTTAAGAACATAGCAAAGTGACACTGTGGTCTTCTCATTGTCACCTGCCTGGAAACAAGTGATTTGATTTGTTACTTCACTAATGATGTTCACTTTGGTCACTTGATTAATACTGTCTCTACCAGGCATCTCCAATGGTAGATTTCCTCTTTCCCCTTCGTAAATAATAAGTATTTTATGGAGAGATACTTTAAAACTCTGAAAATACCTCATTTTTCATCGGTTTCAATTTATTCATTTATTTATATTGGTATGGTTTCGTTTCCTGTTTTATTTAACAGGTATAATTTGTTACTGACATATTTTGATGCTCAAAATTTCCCAAATTTGGCCAGCAGGAATCCTTTCAAGCTAGTTTCTATCTCCACTTGACATTTACTTACCATGGGTTGATGCTCAACCACTGAGTCATACTGGCCAGTCTTATTCTGCTTTTTAAGAAGCAAATTCTACTATTCCTGGAGTATATTCAGTATATAATCATCAAGTAGTAAAATATCCTTTGCCTACATGGTAAAGGCATATAGGTATATAGTAGAAAATGGGTCCACAATTTTTCATCTCAGAAAATTGAATGTCTAAATGAATACTCTAGTAAAATAAGCAAAGAAAGTGGTTTATTCTACCAAGTAGCTAAGGAATGCTCTAATCCATGGTGTTAATAATTTTTCAGGTTTCAGACTTCACTTTGTTTGCTGTTTTCTATTGATGAATGGAAATGTTAATGATATTAATAGTATTGTTTTCACCATATATATTTTAGAGGTTTAAGAACTAGTCTTAGTAAATTTATTCTTAATAATTATTTATCATTAATAAAATATTCAGAGAGAATATAGAAATATCACTTATATAGAAGAATTTTTATGTAACTGATTCAGTTTGCTGATTTACAGAAAGTTAGAATTTGAAGATCATCCTAGAGCAGTGATGGGCAACCTTTTGAGCTTGGTGTGTCAAACTTCGCCAAAAAACTGAGCATAACTCGGGTAGTGTGTCACTTTGAGGAAAAAACATTATTTCGCAAATGTTTCATCCTCAGGAGCAGCAAATGTTTCATCCTTGGCATGCGGCTGCCTCAGCGGCTGCGTGTCATCAGAAATGGCTACGTGTGTCAGTGCTGACACGCGTGTCATAGGTTCGCCATCACTGTTGTAGAGATTTCTCATTTTAAAGATGGAGTCTGAAGAACAGGGAAGTTGTTACTTACTTAAATGTGAAATATGGTACATGGTTCAGGAGTTGATAGTCTTAGTATCTGTCTGTTATCATGCACTAGTGGGGTCCTTCGGCCTGGCCTGCAGGGATTGGGCTGAAACTGGCTCTCTGACATCCCCCGAGGGGTCCTGGATTGCGAGAGGGCAGTTCTCGGGTGATGCACCCCAGAGTCGGGCTCCCTCCTCTCTGGTTCTGGGCGCGTCATCCGAGAGCCGAGAGCCGCGAGCCGCAGCTGCCAAGTCACTGCAGCTCAGCAGCTCCTGCGTTGAGCATCTGATCCCTGGTGGTCAGTGTGCATCATAGCTACCGGTCGAATGGTCACTTAGGCTTTTATATATAGAGATATTGGTGTGTTTATATTGCCTTTGAAAGTATAGCCAATTCTGGTTTTTAATTTTGGGATCAGTATGGTTTATAGAAAGAGCACTGAATTAAAACAATCCAGAAACCTGGGTTCTAACCATGGCTCTACCATTAACTTTTTTAGTAACCCTAAGCAAGTCACTTAGCTCAGTAGATTTTTAAAAGTCCTTTTAGCTTGATATTTTATGATTATTTCATTATTATTTCCATCCTTTTCTTAATTAGTAAATTTTGTTTTGATATTTTGTAAGTCTGTTCAAATAAATTCATCTTGATCTTTTTAGGTTGATTATTCTAGACCTTCAGCAAAACACAGGAAAATAGCTACCTCGTTTCGTGACACTTCTCTCAAAGACATCTTAGTGCTAGCATGCTCTCTTCTAAAAGAGGTAAGTTATTTAATAATGCAATATCCTATTAGAGTATTTAGGAAATTTTAAGTTTCAAAAGAATTTCAAGTGAGTCCTCCTCCCCCATTTTGCCTTTTGAAGAGTTGTAGGCAATCTTAATATAGTAGATTTGCACAAATCTGTAAGAGGTTCCAAAAAATCCACCTTTACTCACTAGGAATATAGTAAAATAAAATCCAAAGAGCATTGAATAACTTGTCTTTGGGTAGTAGTTTCATTGTCTTTCTACTGTAGATTATTTATTGCAGAAGCTAATTGGGACTTAGTTTCTTTATTGCCCTACCCATATTTTAAAGGGGTGTAACTGAACAATGAAATGACAGTAGGTTTTCCTAATTCATCAGCTGTCAATATTTATTCATGGTTGAGCCAAGATAGTTGACTTTAGTAATTTCTTAGGGAAATATTTTCCCATTTGCTACTTTGTGCCATATTGGTCATTAGGGATAGTAGGATTTATGATTCTATTTGTTCTCTTATAAAATAGGGCTCCATTATGCTCAAGCTTGCTAATTGGGGTAGTATAGCATTTCCCAACATATGTTCCACTAATCACTATTTTGTACTTATTTCAGTTCTGTAATTTAGTAACATGATAACTCCCATAGGAGGCCAGGCTGAAAGGTCCTGTTATTTTAAAATGTAGGAAAGAAGATGGAATAGTAAAATGAACTCCTTTGTATCCTTAAACCAGTTGGTAGTAACTGGTTAAACCAGTCTTGATTCAGCTCTATCCCTAGCCTAGCAACTTTATTTCTTTTTGTGTTATTGAAGCAGAATGCCAAACTATATCATTTCCTCCACAAATATTTTATGATATATCTCTAGGAGGTAAATCTATTCTGGTTGTGTCAGGAGGGACATTTGTTGGGTGGTGGAGGTCAGGATTGGTCTCTAGAAGCTTGTGAGTGTCCTCCCTCACTCAGACAGCTCCAAGAACCTTTCTCAGCTGAATAGGGATAATTTATGCCTGAATGAATATTTCAGCTTGTTCTAAGAAAGCTTTCAATGAATCCCATACATTTATACATTTGTGCTGTATAAAGTATTTGTTACCTCTTAAAACTTTACAAGATGACCTACAAGATGCAGTTAAGAGTAAAATTTTTTTTTTTAAATATTTCTTTATTGATTTCAGAGAGTAAGGGAGAAGGAGAGAGAGAGAGAAACATCAGTGATGAGAGAGAATCATTGGTAAGCCACCTCCTGCATGCCCCCTACTGGGGATCAAGCCCGCAACCCAGGCATGTGCCCTTGGCTGGAATCGAACCTAGGACCCTTCAGTCCGAAGGCTGACGCTCTATCCACTGAGCCAAGCCGGCTAGGGCAAGAGTAAAATTTTTATTATCCACAAATGAGTGAGATCATGTGGTATTTTTCTTTCATTGACTGGCTTATTTCACAAAGTTAAATATGAAAATAGTCTATTGTAGACTTTTTGTAGTGATTTACATTTTTCTAATATGTACAACAACATAACTTTGCAAACTCTTTTTTTTGCTAATTTTAATTTGGCATTGAAGAATTATTTAAATTAGTGAAAATTTGTTTATTGACATATTTTAGAAAGTTATATTTGACTTTGAACTTTTTTCAGGTGTTGGCCAAACCTTTAAATCTTCAGGATGAAGGTCAACAAAACCTAGTAATGCAGGTCTTGAAACTGGTCCTCAACTGCCTTAACTTCGACTTCATTGGCAGTTCAGCAGATGAATCTGCAGATGATCTTTGCACAGTGCAGATCCCAACAACCTGGAGAACAAGTAAGAAAAAAGTTTAGTGTGAGGGACTGTCAGCATAAAAGGCACAGGATTAAGCAATGTAGTTGCCTATGTACAGTTATCTGTATTTTCTGCTAGGCAGTCAAAAAGTTCAAATGGATTTGTAACCCAAAGTAGCTGCTGTTTTCCCCAATTCACAGAGTAACTTCCATGTTTTGATTTTGGAAAAAAGAAAAGACCACTCTAGAGTTAGGGGGAAAACAGGTTTGTGTGTTGGGGGGGATGGGGGGAGGTTGGGGCCGGGCGGGAGGAATGAAGAGTTCTGTTATGAAACTTTCAGATAAAACAGGAGAGGAAACAACACTTGACAACAGATATCAACATATTTTTCAAAGCTATAGAGAATGAAGAGAGTAACTGACTAAGCAAAGCAGAATTGCAACTTACTTTCTTACAGAGGGATACCAAGAAAAGCACATCCCAGAAAGATGATGGCCCTAGGCCTAGGGTATTCCTGAAGTCAGACTGAAATAGTCAAATATAAGGTAGAATGGGGCTGAACGGGCTTGGTAAAAAGTTCTACACAAAGTCCTCAGAATCTCTACCACCTGTGCAGCTAGGTGACTGCCTTTTCCCTCTCTTTCTCCAAAGGAAATTTGCAAACAAGTAATACCAAAAAATGTCCGTAGCACTGAGACATAAATTTTGAGATTGAAAGGTCCCATCAAGTACCCAACAAAATGAATGGAAAAAATACACCAAGCTTCATAATCATGACATCCTATATAATAAAAGGATAATATGCAAATTGCCCCCTCGACTGAGAGTTCAACTGGAGTTCAACCAGGGGGCAGGGCCCGCCAACGGCCTGGGGCCTCTCCCCGTCCCCTCCCCCTCTCCCCCGCCGTCCCTGTCCCCGATTGGCACCCCCCAAATGGGGGCGGGGCCGGCTGGCCAACCTCCTGCATCCCCACCCCCCCCCAGCTGGCAGCTGATAGGGTGGGCAAGCCAGACCCCACCTGTGCATGAATTCATGCACTGGGCCTCTAGTTTCAGAATAATAAAGATAAAGAGACGATCCTAAAACCTACTTTTGAGGGAAAATTATTTTCAATCTAGACTGAAATTCTCAAGTATAAGGTAGAATGAAGACATTATCAGAATTGCAAATTCTCCTGAAACTTATCCCTTATGCACTTGTTCTCAAGATGTTACTTAATATACAATCCAAAAAAGTGGAAGATTCGGGTTTGTGAAAAGGGAGCCTCAACCCGGGATGACTATGTACAGATATAACACGGAGATAATTATGTAACAAATTTAGGAATAACCAGTCCATGTTGAAGGCTCTGGGAGGTTGCAGTGGGAAAATGAAAATGATAGGTTATTTGATGTTATTAATCATATGGAAAATGTCATGAAGAACATTTTGCAAATCTGTCAGAACATTTGTAAAGAATTAGTGACAGATAGATAGACAAATAGCACAGAAAAGATGCTATGATTAAATCCAGAGAGTATTAGAAATGTGATATAAGGATAGTGGCTCAGCTGTTAACATTATTTACATAGTAATAATAAATGTAAACACTTAGAATTGATTTAATCCCAAAATGGTATAATAGTGGATGGATTTTTAAGAGGATGGATTGTGGAAGGTGGTGGGGTGAGTGATTAGACAACTAAAGCCTTATATACTGTCACAAATTCATTTAATGCCTAAAGTAAAATGAATAAAGAAATAATATATAGCATGCTATTTAGAAATATGTATGTAAATATAGCTAAGAGTTGAAAGATGAAGTGGGGTAGGGTATAGCTGTTTTTTATTTTAAAATTTTTTAGTTATTTTGGCACTATTTGAAGTTTTAAATGTTTATACTACTTTAATACAAATGAAAATATTAAGACAATTCTCCCAGTAAGAACTGTAGATGCTACATAGAAATAAGGAACACCTTAGGTAATTAATTTCTGTCTCTGTATTACAGTGAAAACTTGTTTCTCGAATTTAATTCATTCCAAAGGCTGTTTGAAAACTGAATCATTTTTTCCCATTAGAAATAATGTAAATTGAATTAATCTGTTTCAGACCCCCAAATGATTCCCTGTTTTAACCTTTCTGATATATAAAACATGTCTATTGTACTATTTAATTTATAAATAAAAACTTGGAAAACAAAAAGGACATGAAATGTAAATGAAAATTTAACAAAAAGGAAAGGAAATACACAGTAAAAATGAAAATTTAACAATAATTATAAACAGAAAAAAAACACAAAAAACCCACTAAACCCCCGAAAATATTCACAGCACAATATCCTGAGATTTTAACAGTGGTAAACTGACTCAGATTCTCGCATTTTTTCCAAGTATAAGATAGAATGAAGGCATTATCAGACTTGCAAATTCTCCTGACATTTATCCCTATGCACTTGTTTGCCACCTGATCATACAGGTATCAGCATGAAAGGTTGTCAGGTTGAAAAGCAAATTGTTTGAGATGGGAGATGTTTGAGAAACGAGGTTCCACTATATTTCATCTTTCACAAGAAAATAAGCCTAACTAGAAAGATTGGCCACATATAGAGGTCTTAGAGTTCTTGGTTTATATGATAAAGTCTTACTATGTTAAGATCACAGAATTGAAAGTAATGGTATTAGAAAATAATTTTTTTTTCTAGTTTTTCTGGAACCAGAAACATTGGATCTTTTCTTCAATTTGTATCATTCACTTCCACCACTACTATCTCAGTTAGTAAGTAAAAATCATTTATTATTTCATTAAAAAGTATCTGTGATCTTTATCTAAGGTTGTTATAGATTTACTTTTAAAAATTCTACTTATATTCTTGGTTGGATTTACCTCTCACAGGAAAGTCTTACATTTCTGGGATTTGTATTGCTGAAACTGTTTGTCAGATTCTGTTCAGAGTCAACAGTGCATTCCATTTCATGGGTGATCCCAGAGCCATTTACTGTTGATTTAGCTCCTGCCCAGAGCCAGCACAGCCTATCAACCTCCTAAGTATATCTTCCTTCCTACTCAGTCCCCATTCCTTCTGGGCCTGTCTAGTAATTGGCCACCCCATCAGTTACCTTCCCTTCTCTTACCCTCTTTCTAGCTCTTTTCAGCCCTGCCTTGTCTCCAGGTCTTCCGAGTGCCAGGCAGTCCCCATCAGATATCTCTGAATGAGAAACAGAGACCTGCTCACTTGATTTTGTGTTCATTACTTCAGTTGTTAATTTTTTTAATCCAATTCTATTATGTGATTTAACAATTCTTGAAATTCTTTGATTATATACTAGATCTTTGAGACTATGAACCTAATCCTGTGGAATCTAAAACAGAAACCAGGCGAGATTGGACAAAAAAAAAAAAGATAGAAGAAAAAGTTGTCAGTTTAATAGCTAAGCTTGTAGAAGTAAAGTTGGGAATTCTAATATTGCCATTTCCTGAAAAAGATGCTCATGATTTAAAGTGCATATCAGTGTTTTGTTTGTTTAGATGTGTTGTTGCCTAGAAGGAAGAAATAGATTCACAAAAATACTCTTTTCTTTCTTTCTTTTTTTTTTTTAAGGTGTGTGCTCTTGAAGCTAGGATTTTAAGACGGTGGTTTTGAAACAGGGTTTCAGAGGACACTCATGTGTCCAGGTGGTGCCACCAAGCTTCAGCCTTCTGTCTTTTAACCACGATAGTCTTGTTTTTAGTTGTTTAAAATGGTTGTTGTGTGTACAATTATGTTTTGGACAAAACAAGCCTTTGGTGCTTAAAAAATACAATGGAATATAATGGCTTTAAGAGAAAGTGACATAAGCACCATATATTAATAGGGCATGCCCAATAAACGAACGATTGGAGCTGAGAGTCAAACCTACGTGTTTGGGCACCCCTAACCCTGGATATTTTTAATATGCTAGTAGTTCCCAAACCTTCTACACATCAGAATTGCCTAAGAAGTTTTTTTTTGTTTTGTGTTTGTTGGTTGTTTTTTTTTGACAGTACAGCAAACTGGAGAACATCTGAAAATGCCATCCTCTGATTTTTGTCCTTATTATCACCTTTGCCAAGAGACCCAGGCATTATATGTGAAATGGAAATATTTAAATATCAGCACAAATTGTATTTTTTAAAAATCAGGCAAGCAAATGTTATGTGGACAAAAACATAAGGGCCAGTTTGACCTAAAAGTTACCAATTTGGGGCCTCTCACTTAATGATCCAGCAGACTTCAGTAGGCACCAGTGGTGGAATTAAGAAGCCAGGTAGTGAAATTACCTGGTAAAGTATTAACTTTAGGGAGATAACTAGGCCATAAGTACTCGGTAGGCATTTTTATAGAGCATCTAACTCTTCCAGCAGCATTTCCAAATTGTTCCTCAAGATATTAATGAATATTCTGTTACCAAATAAATTTGGGACATGCTAGATTCAGTAAAGCTGTTGGAGTCCCTCAGCTTCCTCCATTTGCAGGATACCATAGTGCATAACATGCACTATTTCCCAAATATATTCTATCACAAAACCATATTTTCTTTTTGATTGAACACCTGGTTCATGGGTTCACAAAAGAACTGGTACTCAGAAGCAGTTGAAAGCCTTTTGAGTGTATATGTCCAGGGACTGCTCTGGGCATCCTATCTAATAAAAGAGTAATATGCAAATTAACCATCACTCATGACAAAGATGGTGGCGCCAGCCAGAGCCAAGGAGCTGGCCAGAGCTGGTGGGAGGCTTGGCTTCCTTGGTCAACCCAGCGACGAAGGAAGCCAAGCCAGCTAGAGAGTGGGCGGGAGGCTTGGCTTCCTTGGTCGCCTTAGCTGGCTCCGTGGCCGCCACCCAGGCAAAGGCAAAGTTGCAGGGCCAAGGCAGAGGCGGTTAGGGGCGATCAGGCCAGGAGGGGAGGGCAGTTGGGGTGATCAGGCTGGCGGTGGAGGAAGTTGGGGGGCGAGCAGGCCAGCAGGGGGGGGCCAGTTGGGGGTAAGCAGGCCGGCGGGGGGGGTGGACAGTTGGGGCCAAGCAGGCCAGCAGGGGGGTGTCAGTTGGAGGCAATCAGGCCAGCAGAGGGGGAGGTTGTGGGTGAGCAGGCCAGCAGGTGGTGTCAGTTGGGTCAAAGCAGGCCGGCAGCGGGGGGGGGGGGGGCAGTAGAGGGCGAGCAGGCCAGCAGCAGGGGCCAGTTGGGGGCAATCAGGCCGGCAGCGGGGCAGCTGGGGGTGAGCAGGCCAGCAGGGGGCTGTCAGTTGGGGCCAAGCAGGCCGGTAGGGGGCAAGCAGGCCAGCAGGGGGGGCCAGTTGAAGGCAAGCAGGCTGGCAGGGGGGGGCAGTAGGCGGCAAGCAGGCCGGCAGGGGGGGGCAGTTGGGGGCAATCAGGCCAGTGGGGGACATTTGGGGGTGAGCAGGCTGGTGGGGGGGCAATCAGGCCAGCAAGGGGGGCAGTTGGGGGTGAGAAGGCCGGTGGGGGGGCATTTGGGAGCGAGCAGGCTGGCAGGCAGAGTTGTTAGGGGCGAGCAGGCGGGCAGGCAGGTGAGCGGTTAGGAGCCAGCAGTCAGACGTCTTCCAAGGGGTCCCAGATTGGAGAGGGTGCAGGCCAGGCTGAGGCCCCCCCTCCCCCGTGCATGAAATTCGTGCACTGGGCCACTAGTATCTTATATAGTAAAAGCCCAGTGACCAGAATAACCGGTGGACCATTCGCTATGATGCACACTGACCACTAGGGAGCAGACGCTCAATACAGGAGCTGTCCCCTGGTGGTCAGTGCGCTCCCACAGTGGGAGCGCCGCTTGGCTGACCTGGATGAGCGGTGCTCCCACAGCTGGCCAATCCCCACAGGCCACGCCCCCCACAGTGCACGAATCCCGCGCACCCAGGCCTCTAGTATAATATATGAAAAAATATTAGAAGAGAATACACACCTATAGAAATGTTAATGTGGGGTTGAAGAGTTGTCAGTGGTGGATGTAGGTAGGTTAAATTTTTAGCTTTTATTATTTTTGAATTTTATAATGCTTTTTTAATCGCAAAAATTAAAAAATAATATTTTTTATGTAGAGACAAATGTGGCCATATTACTTTTAAAATTGAAATGATTCTTGTTTCCTTTTTTAGGCACTTTCATGTTTAGTTCAGTTTGCTTCTACTAGAAGGTCCTTATTCAGCAGTCCTGAACGTGCCAAGTACCTTGGTAATTTAATTAAGGGAGTAAAACGGATACTTGAAAACCCTCAGGTATTTATGAAGAAACCAAATTAATACTTAGCATATAGAAATACAGTTTTCCTGCTGAAAGGTGCATAATAAACTCATTTCTTTATTATGATTCTATAAGAAAATATGAAGTATCATATTCATCTTCCGTATAGTTCTTTTGTAGTAGAAATGGGCACGTTTTGAAGTGATTAATTCAGAGTTATATCTACCTTCTGAACTAGAAGACAATATAAATCTGAATGTTAATATTGGAATAAGTGGCTTTAAATGATGAAATGATGTCTTTTTGCCCTCTTGTGGACAAATAAAAGTTTGTAGGTTGTAAAATCTACTTTCTACACTAAGTGCAAAGCTTCAATAGCTATATTCATTTAAAAGAATTGCAGCCCTAACCGGTTTGGCTCAGTGGATAGAGTGTCCACCTGCGGACTGAAGGGTCCCAGGTTCGAGTCTGGTTAAGGGCATGTACTTTGGTTGCGGGCACATACCCAGTAGGAAGTGTGCAGGAGGCAGCTGAATAGATGTTTTTCTCTCATTGATGTTTCTAACTCTAGCCGTCTTCCTTCCTCTCTGTAAAAAATCAATAAAATATATTTAAAACAAAAACAACCAAAAAAAAAAAGAATTGCAAAGCCATTATTAATTAGTGATTTTGCATGCCTACATAACATTTTTTGTTTTACTTTTTGTTTTAGTTTAAAATATTTGTAACAAAAGTACAGATTTTAAAGGGTTAAATGATGAATTTAAGGAAGTTTATGTAAATATCTTGCTTACTACTAATTTTGAGGGGACATAATATTTGTACATAAAGAAAATGTATTCACAAAGACCAGTTGTTTTTGCAGGTTCCTATATGTTGTACATTTGCTTTACCTTTTCAATTTAGTATAACTAAAATGTGTTTTGCTGATAAATGAAATTTTACCAATATACTTAAAAATTTTTAGTTTTAATTCTATCATCAATCAATATGTGGAGGGTGATATGCTAATATCAGATAATTCTCTTAATTGATTTAACATCTAAATGTTGATGTTTCATGGCTGTAAAAGTTAGTTTGAATATTATATTGTTTATTTTGGAATTACAAACAAGCCTTAAAAGACCTGTGAGCACAAAATATCTTTTTGCAATTTGTCCTTAATAATTAGACACTATTTTATGTTCTTTCCTTGAGCTCATTTGAATGAAATTTCTTATAAATTCCTTCAGTATTAAACACATACTTTTTGAATTCTGTTTCATGCCAGCTACAGAGCAAAGTGCTCAAACTATCAAGATCATAACATGTGTCCCCTTATCTTCAAGATGCTCACAGATAACTGGGCGCACCTCTTTTTGTCTTTCCTTTTAACCTAGCCTCCTTCAAAAGTTATTTCTGTATCTTGTGCTATTTTTGTTAAACTCTGTGCCCTACATGACAGTAAATTATTTGACTGACTCTTCATTTAGCAACTAACTGGAAGATGCATGAGGGTACAGTGCTTGTAGGTACTCAACAAAAATTTGTTGAATTAAAATAAATTTCTGTTACTTGTGTGTACATATACACTATTTTTTAAGGTGGGGTGGGATTGCTCTTTTCTAGAGTTTCTAGAGGCCATTCTTATATTCTTACTAGAGGCCCGGTGCACAAAATTCGTGCATGGGGGGGGGTCCCTCAGCCCAGCCTGCACCCTCTCACAGTCCGGGACCCCTCAGGCCTAAACTGGCAGTCAGACGTCCCTCTCGCAATCCGGGAACACTGGCTCCTAATCGCTGGCCTGCCTGCCTGCCTGATCGCCCCTAACCACTCTGCCTGCCTGCCTGATTGCCCCTAACCACTCTATCTGCCTGCCTCTTTGCCCCTAACCACTCACCTGCCTGCCTCTTTGCCCCTAACCACTCACCTGCCTGCCTCTTTGCCCCTAACCACTTGCCTGTCTGCCTGATCACTCACCTGCCTGTCTGATCACCCCTAACCGCCTCTGCCTGCCTGCCTGATCACCCCTAACCACTCGCCTGCCTGCCTGATCACCCTTAATTGCTTGCCTGCCTGCCTGATCGCCCCTAACCATTCACCTGCCTGCCTGATCACCCCTAACCACCTCTGCCTGCCTGCCTAATCACCCCTAACCACTCGCCTGCCTTCCTGGTCACCCCTAACCACCTCTGCCTGCCTGCCTGATCACCCGCAGCCACTCGCTTGCCTGCCTGATCACCCCTAACTTCCTCTGCCTGCCTGCCTTATCGCCCCTAACCACTCGCCTGCCTGCCTGATCGCCCCTAACCACCTCTGCCTTGGCCCTGCTGCCGTGGCTTTGTCTAGAAGGTAGTTCGGCTCTCTGGTCTAATTAGCATATTAATGCTTTTATTATTATAGACTAGAGGCCCAGTGCACGAAATTTGTGCACTTGGAGGAGGATGTCCCTCAGCCCGGATTGCGAGAGGGCACAGGCCAGGCTGAGGGACCCCACTGGAGCACGATTGGGGCTGGGGAGGGATGCGGGAGGTTGGCCAGCCTGGGAGGGACCATGGGAAGGCTCCAGGGAATGTCTGGCCTGTCTCACTCAGTCCTGATCGGCTGGACCCCAGCAACAAGCTCATCTACCGGTTGGAGCGTCTGCCCCCTGGTGGTCAGTGCATGTCATAGTGAATGGTTGAGTGGCCTTAGCATATCATTAGTATATTATGCTTTGATTAATTGAATGGCCTACCGCACAACCAGACACTTAGCATATTAGGCTTTTATTATATAGGATTTTCTTTCTCAAATATTTTTCAAATCTTCTATTAACTTATGTTTAAGACACAACACTCACACACACACACACACACACACATTTTTTGTGTAATATAATGGGTTCCTAAACATTATAATTTAGCCATCATGGTGCAAAGTTTCCTGCAAAGGCTCTACTTTGGATTCCTTATTATTAATAATTTATAACAACATTAAATCCAGTAGAAATTGTTTTCTTTCATTACTGTTTACCAATTGACACAAAATAACATAAGTGCTCATGAAAACTGGAAGACTTAATAACATACTCTTGGAATTTTATTGATGGTCATCAGCTTGGTTTGTTTTTAAGTATTTTTAAAAGCCTTTCTTTTTGTCTCATATTTTAGGGTTTGTCTGATCCAGGTAATTACCATGAATTTTGTCGATTTTTGGCTCGTTTGAAGACAAATTATCAGCTGGGAGAGTTAGTTATGGTGAAGGAGTATCCTGAAGTTATCAGATTGATTGCTAATTTTACCATTACTAGCCTACAGGTAAATAGAAATTTATAATTGATATTAAACTGTAGTTTTAAAGCAATTTCTTGGTAAAATTTGGTGGGGATTTAAAAAAATATCTATTAGAGTACTTTGCTAAAAATGTTCATTGCAAGGTTTTAGGTTAAAAAGTTCATTAAACATTTTATAATAAAAATTTAGAGGCCATCTAAGTATCTAATAATTGAAGAATAATTGAGAAGCTGTAGTAAAATCTATGTGAAGAAATATAAAAGTTTTTACAGATTGGTTTTAGGGAAAATTCTATTTTTAAATTTAGGAAAAGGTTTTGAAACCATATTTTCCACATGATATCACCTCTGTTAAAAACTATTCATGGAAATAAGATTAGAAGGAAGTTATGAATATTTTGATAGTGATCATTCCTGGGTGATAGAGTAATGAGAGATTGTTGGTTTCTTCTTTATACTTTTTTGCATTTACAAAATGTGCTACATTAAGTGTTCATTGGTTATATAATCTGAATAAAAGTTAATTTTAAAGTATGTGTTTAGTAATTTTGCCTCTGTAATTCTTATTCTAGGAAGATATGTCATTTTAAATAACATTTGCTTTATTTCTTTGTAGCATTGGGAATTTGCTCCCAACAGTGTTCATTATTTATTAACTCTGTGGCAAAGGATGGTAGCTTCAGTTCCTTTTGTGAAATCAACTGAACCCCACTTATTAGACACTTATGCACCAGAAATCACGAAGGCCTTTATCACTTCTCGGTTGGAATCTGTTGCCATAGTTGTGAGGTATTGAAAACTAAATCTTTCTGTTGTATTTTCATCTTTTGCATCTTGGAATTTTTAAAAATTTAGGAATAATTTACCTACTGTAAAATTCACCCTTTTTAGTGTACAGTTTTATGAGTTCTGACAAGTGCATACAGTTGTATAACTACCATCACAATTAAGATATAGAATGGTTTCATCACCCCCAAAAGTTGTTTTGGGTCCCTTTGTAGTCATTTCTTTCCCCACCCTTAGCCTCTGGCCATTGCTGATTTGTTTTGTTTCCCTATAGTGTTTGCCTTTTCCGGAATGTTGTATGAATGAAATTATACAGTAGATAGCCTTTTAGTCCGGCTTCTTTCACTTAGCATAGTGCACTTAGGATTCCTCCAGGTTGGGTTAGTAGTTGTTTTCTTTTCATTGCAGTATGTATTCCATTTTATGGACGATCACAATTTGTTTATCCATTCACATCTGAATGGACATTTGGGTGGTTTTCATTTTTATCAATTTTGAATAAAACAGCCGTAAATGGTCCTGTACAGATTTTTGCATGAACATAAAGTTTTGTTTCTTTTGTGTAAGTACTGAGGTGTGAGACTCCTAGGATGCATAGTAAGTGTGTTTTACTTTGTATGAAACTGCCAAACTCTTTCGCAAAGTGGCTGTATCATTTTGCATTCCCACCAGCAATGTATGAAAGATTCCATTGCTCTGCATCCTCACCAGCACTTGATATTATCAGTCTTTAAAAATTTTAGTCATTCATAAGGAATGTAATGGTACCTCATTGTGGTTTTAATTTGCATTCCTTGAATGAATAATAATGTTAATCATCTTTTTATGGGCTTATTTGTCATATGTATGTATTCTTTGGAAAATGCCTGTCAAATCTGTTGCCCATTTTTTATTGGGTTGTTTATTTTCTTATATTGAGATTTGAGGGGGTCTGTATATTCTGGTCACAAGTCTTTTTATCATGTGTGTTTTTCAGATACTTTCTCCTAGTTCATAGCTTGCCTTTTCATTTCCTTAGTAGTCTTTCAAAGATAAATGGTTTTAAAGTTTGAAGTCCAATTTATCCTTTATTTTTTCTTCTAAAAGTTATGTACTTTCAGAACTAACGTTTAGATCTGATTCATTTTGAGTTAATTTTTGTGATGTGAGGTAAGGCTTGAGGTTTCTGTTGTTGTTTAGCATATGGATGGCCAATTATATCAACACCGTTTACAGAAAAGACTTCTTTCTCCATTGAATTGCCTTTGCACTGTTTTCAAAAATTAATTGACCTCATACATGTGGTTCTATTTCTTGATTCTCTTTTCATTAATTTAACTGTTTCTCCTTCTGCCAATACCCTATCTTGAATACAGTGGTCTTATATAATAAGCTTTGAAATCAGGTAGTATGAGTCTTCCACCTTGGTTTCCCTTTTCAAAAATTATTTTGCCTCTAGTGAGAATAAATCTTCCATAATTATTTGCAATAATATGGGTGAATCCCTCAAACATTATATTAAGCAAAGGAAGGCAGACATAAAAGAGTACACTGTACAACATCCATGAAGTGCAAAATCAGGCCAAATTAATCTGCTCTTCTTTTGGGTATATAAGAGGGGACTTCTGGGCAATAAGGAGGACTCTGAGGAACTAGAAATGTGCTGGTTTTTGTTATGAGTGCCAGTCGCATTGGTGTGTTCACTTTGTAAAATTCATCAAGCTGTACACCTGTGATTAGTGAGCTCTTCTGTATGTGTATTATATATGACTATAAAATTTTTTATGAAAATAAGGGAGTCAAAAAAGTATTTTGGCTTTTTTACTTCCTTTGTTTTTCCATGTAAATTTTAGAATTATCTTGTCAGTATCTACAACAAAATCCTGGTGGAATTTTAACTGGGATTGCATTGAATTTATATGTTAATTTAGGGGAAGAATTGATATCTAAGCAATATCAAGTCTTTCAGCCAGTAACCATGTTTATTTTTTAATATATTTAATTCTGTAATTTCTTTCATCAGTGTTTGTAGTATTCAGCCTTAATATTTTACATATATTTAATTAGATTTAAGTAGTAGTTTATTTTTTCTGGTGCCTTTTGAAGATACTGTTTTTTAAATTTGAATCTCCAGTTTTTGATTGCTAGTATATTGTAATACAGTTAAATTTTATATATTGATTCTGTATGCCAGAATCTTGGTAAACTCACCTGCTAGTACGAGTAGCTTTTTTGGGGGTGTTTTTTTTAAATGTATGCAATCATGCTATTTTCAAATATAGACATTTTATTTCTTCCAATCTATTTGTCTTTTATTCCTTTATCCATTATGGAATTTTATTTAACATCAATTAAGTATATTTGTGGTAAATAAAAGTACATCACACTAATGCCTGCAAACTTGTTCTTATATATTTGCAGAGATAATTTAGATGATCCACTGGATGATACTGCCACTGTCTTTCAGCAGTTGGAGCAGCTATGCACTGTCAGCAGATGTGAATATGAGAAGACATGCTCTCTTCTTGTACAGCTGTTTGACCAAAATGCACAGAATTACCAAAAGCTTCTGCATTCTGCTTCTGGGGTAACGGTGGACATGGCAGTTCAGGAAGGTCAGTGAATTTTATCTGACTGTTACATGGCATGTAGAATTGTAAGTAGCTTCATTAATCACTGTAGTAATTTTATGCAAATTTTTTTTATATATTTTCCCCAATTCCTCAACACCCCTCTCCCCAAGCATTAATTTTTTTAACCTTTTGGATATTTTGGTGGCTTGATGGTTAAATTTCAGTTTTCTTTATGATTTACAGGAAATATTTTTCTCTGGAATCAGTATCTAGAAAAGCTGATAACGAGTAGAGTTTATTATAACTGGCTTTTAACTGATCTAATTGATCATGTTTTCTTCTTTGTTGTAGAAGACTGCAAATTCAGAGTCTAAATAGATCATAATATAGTTACACAATGCAATACTATATAACAATAAAGTGAATCAGTTGTAGGTATACTTAAAGATGAATGTCAGAGATAAGATAGTTAGTGGAGGGGGGCAATTGTTAGGAAACTATATATAGTTTGAAATATTTAATAAAGCCTAAAAACAAGGATCCTAAAAATACATTGTTTTGGAACATACAATGATATGCTCAAGTGATATAATGAAAGAACAATGTCAAGAGACTAGTAAGCTCCAAATGCAGGATCATGGTTACCTCCAGAGTGGGAGGTAAGGAGACAAGCTAGGGGAGGGATGTGAAGCTAGGAGTGAGTATATTGGAAAAACCTTGGTTCACAGGTGTTTGTTTTATTACACTTCATATACATGAGACATATTTTTTCATATATATAAATATTACATTACAATGGAAAAAGATTCAGTTGTGAAATCAAAGACCTGATTTTCTACAAAAGGATATTTCTTACAAAAGGATATTAGCTGTTCTAAGATATATTGATGAAAGTTAATGAACAGTAATAATTTATTAATGTTAAATAGGTTTGTATATTGAATAAATAAGTCAGACTTGATTTTTGATTAATATAAATTTGAGGAGTTTTTATAGTTAGGTACATTATGTAGTTTTAATAAAATACCATTTCAAAGTCTCTAATATAATCCCTCATACATAGAAAATTTTAAATAAATATTTTTCCTTCTAGTCAAAATGTCAGTAGGAAGGAATTTGTCCATCTTTTAAAGATTTCTATGGCCTGCTAAAAAATGACTGTTTTATTTATTTAAAATACCTAACATGGCTCTAGTTTGTACTACTGTATGTAGTAGTATTCAATTTCTTTTGTGCAGACTAAACACTTCAGTTAATGTTGAACAAAGAAAATTATATGCTCTCGTTATATCTGCCTTAATTTAGATGCTTAATGGCTTTTAATGTTACAAAATAAGTTTATTATTATATTATAATCTCATTTGTATTATATTGTCTTGCTCTTCCATATTTGTGGTGATGTGGTCATGGTTTACGAAAACAATAATCCCTAAGAAATAGGTCATTAACAGTAGTTAACGATTACGTGTGATCTATGGTAATGACTGATTTCTTTGGGATTATTGCAGTTATAAACCATAATTACAGATTATTACAGCAATAATTATTTTGTTTAAGGAAAAAATGTTCTGTGCTCAAACAGCTGCTAAAACAAGTGCCCTGAACATTAATGGAAAATTAAAATGAAAATTTAGTCTTATTATAAGATGAGATACTTTTAAAATTTATAGATATATAACTCATGTATTGGATAGTTATATATCTAAATACAGTTTAGATTAGTGGATTTATATGGTTCTTTATATTTTGTGGAAATAATTCTGTAGCCAAAGTAACTTCTTAACATTTGTTATTTTGAACACTGCCAGACTACAATTGTTGAGGTTTAGGGAAAGGTTTAATATGTATGAGAAATACCACTTTTCATTCAGTTAAATATGAAAATTACATTTGATAGCTTAATAATAATGCCTTTTTATTTCATTGTTCACTTCTAACATTAACCCTAATTTATCCAGTCAGTAGTTGTTACCAAGGGTTAAGAAATACCTGCTTTTCTGTTTTCTGTATGATAGAAATCACTGCTTTCTAAAACAAGGAAAGAGTAAATATACATTCTATTTTTCTCTAAATAAATAAATGTCCATTCAGAATTTATCACAATTTTAAAAAAATGCTCACAATTGACCACATACTATCTTTGCCTAGTATTCTTTGATATAAAAGTTATAATTTGAGGGTCACAGAGTAAGGTGAATTAAAGAATAAAAATATATTTTCTATCATTAGGCAGTGATACCCCTACTTATCTCTCTTACTAGGTTCAATTTCTTTGGCATGGGGGTCTCTTTCCCTTCTCAGCCTGTCCCATACCTATACCTATTTAGTTAAAACACTACAGCAGAACATGACACATAGTAGATACTCAGCAAATGATTTTCTGAGTGTATTTTACTTGGAATTTTTTTTTTTAGTTTAATTTTTTGTTTGCTTGTTTTACAAACAGCATTTAAAAAGTATAACTAATTGTAACTAGCTTTGGAAAAGAGTATTTTACTTGCAGAATATAATTTAGTGCTTCTCACAAGCCTGTGAAACAGGTATTATTATCATCCTCATATTTATAAATTAAAGCCAAGAACGATTAAGTACCTAGCATAATAGTAGAGGTAGGATTTGAATCCAGGCTTTGCTCTTGGTAGCTAAATTGTACAGCCTCTATTTTTAAATATTGATCTTCCAACGGAGAAATATAAAAATTACATGCATGATGAATTCTTTGTCTATTTTCAACTAGGTTTGTTTTATCAAAAGCTATTTGGCAAATGCTTCTATGTTTACATTAGTGAAAATTCCCAAAGTAAATTTTTTTATTTTAATTCAACTATTCAACAAATATTCATTTTATGTGTCACATATACTTGCTTTTATTGCGGGGGCGCGGGGGTTGATAATCAAAGAAGTGTGAAAAGCCCTAGAAATGATCCCAAAGGCAGATGAAATCTCATCTTATATGTGGTGAAAATTTGGGAGACAGAGAAAAATTCAGGATTATCAATTAAAATGTTTTAAATAAACACAAGAGATTGATAGATCATAAGATATTGTTGGATCACCAAGGTTTGTCCAGCTGATTGACACCTGTGTTGAGTATTCCCTTTTATCAATCTTGAGAGGAAGTGGTATATATCTCATCATAGTATGAGAATGGACTCCTGGAAATTTGTTGCCTATATTGGAATCATAGCACTGAACTTTTTAATAGGGATTTGTGACATTCAGTGAATATATGTAGATAATAGATACAGTGTTTAGAACAGTACCTACTAAATAGTATTATATAAATTTTGCTATTATTTTTAGTAATAGTAAAGCTTGCTTTAAGGAATATCAGTATCTAAAAATTTAAATTGACACAGCATAAGGTTATTATTCATATTTATTTTGAGGAATAATTTGCAACAGGTATTTTAAAAATAACTCCCATAGTCAAATTATTACATTCACCAAAATTATGTTTCAGATTCATATGCATTATACAAAGTGTGTATGGCCCATATACAATTGGAGCATAGTCTATTAATAATGACTTCTGTAATATTCTGTGAAATATGGTTGATTTTCATAATTCAGTATTTATGTTCTACAAAGTTGCTGTGAACACTGAATTAGCAAATATTAAACCATTTGCTCCTAGTGGAAATACCGGTTTAGGTTCCTGTAGGCCTCTGGTCACAACATTTTCATCAACTGATCAACATATAATTTTCTTTTATGTGTTTTTCTGCTTAAAAACACCATACTTACATATTGTTGACTCATTAACATTGAACTTAGCCAACAGCACTACAACTCATGCCTGGATGAAGCTTATCTAACACATGTATTTTCTCTATAAAACGCATAACAGCCTTTTTCCCACTAGACAGCACTAGCATTACTCTTGAGGACGATTTTAAAAATTATGCCTGAAAATACAAAGGGAATATATTGACTACCATCTTTTATATTCTAAGCAGGGGTTATATTAAAAATAATCAAACTGGTACTATTATGACCAGATGAAAAGATTCTGATGATTGTGTAATACTAGTACTGACTAACAGCCCTGGATCTAGACACTACATTTGTTTTTTTTGTTATCAAGTTTAATTTTAATCATTCAAGTATTCAGGGTAGATACAATTATCTCCATTTTACAGGTGAAAACCCTGAGATGTAAAGGCATAAGTAACTTATTCAACATCACACAGCAAATTGATAGAGCTGAGATTCAAACAGTTTTATCTGGCTGTAAAATCTGTCAATATTACTGTTCTACTTACTGCCTTTACTGCCTTGATAAACTTAAAACCCAACTCTCCACTCTGTGAAGAACTGACTTCACGATAGTTTATCACTTGTTTGGAAGAATAGATCATTTTACTAATTTTGGAATTTTCTGAAAAATAAGCTTTTTTTCTACAATACTTCCTAAACATTTTTCTTTCATGTTATATATTAGGACGTCTTGCATGGCTGGTATACTTAGTTGGGACAGTTGTTGGAGGAAGATTAACATATACCAGTACAGACGAACATGATGCTATGGATGGAGAATTATCCTGTCGGTAAGTAATGGCCGTGTAATTGACAGAAATTTACTGGACTGGTTTTATTAGCTAAAGCATTTTGTGCTGGCCTTTTGAGGAAGGTATTTTCCTTTTTATTGCTGAGAATACCAAGGTTTAGAGGTTAAGTGACTTGTAGATGTCAAATTGTAAGTTGTATAGTCGACATATTTTTAACAAGTGTTTAAATAGTGTGATGAAGATTTAGGTTGCTTTTTATTTCTTAGGATTTGATGAAGCATGCAATTTGGTGTGTATTGGGATGGTGGCAAAATTGGGATGACATACATCTGGTCAAAAGCAATGGATAGTCAGTTACCAATACAAGCTTTGTTTTTGATTGTTGGCTAGATTGTTCACCTCATGACCATACCCTTAATAAGGAGCAATTCATGTTTCTATTCTAAACTGAGGAAAATTCCTACGTATGTATGAAATGAGTGAGTTGGTTTTCCATATATTTTAATTTCTAATAGCATTTTTATAAAAAGTAATACATGTGTTTGTCAAACCCTTTAAAAATTTAAATGAAGTCATATATTAATTTGGAGATAACTACTACTATCATTTTGGTAAAGACCTTGAGTCTTTTAAATTCATGCTTAAGGGTATATGTACACTATATTTGTATTTTTCAACTTTTTAAACAGAAATTATAATATTGTCTTGTAAACTAAAATAGGGATACTAATAATACCTAATTCATTTGGGGCTATTATTAGGATTACATGAGTTAATATTTGTTAAGTCTTAAAACAATGCCTGGCAAATATTAAGTACTATATTACTAAAAAAAAAAACTAACAATCAAAACACTTTAAAAAAAACAAACATAACATTCTGAACATTTCACCTAGATATGAAATATTCTAAGCTGTACCATAATTTATACAGACATTTATTTTGGAAATTTCAGGTTCTCAATTTTTTTTTTATTATAAACTGCCTTACGGTAAGTATTCTTTTAGTTGTATTTTCCCTTCATTCCATACCCATTTCAGCCTTTAAACTGGCTCTTGTCAATGAAATTTGAATACGAATGGAATATAAATATTTTTAGTTTCTCAACGTTTATTATTGCCAATATTAAATCACTTTAAAATATGAATGGGGGACATTCTTAAAATGCTTTGGTTAATTTTAAACCAAGTGAACAGTTTGCCTCTATGCCATCTTTTAATATAACATCATAGATTTAGTAAAGTGGAAATTAAATATACTATAGTTTGATTTTTTTATAAGTTTTTATCACCAAGTAGGGAAATAACCATTGGCACTATTTTTCTGAGAAATATATAACAGGAAGTAAACAAAAGAGGGTGTATATTTGTCAAGTAGAAAATTTTAATTTTTTCTTTAAGCAGCAAACATATGTATCTGTAAATAAGATTTGTTTTGTGTTTTAGTCTGCATTCTTTAGGAAACAGAGCCTTAGGTGAAGTTTATGGACGAGGCTTTTTGAGGGTTGGGAAGAAGGGTACCTTTTCAGGGAAGAAAGAGTGAAGGAAAAGGAGCTGAGAGAATAAGGGGAAGAAGATAGGATCAATCTTCATTATTCACAGATTCCATATTTGCAAACTTACGTCATTGCTAAAATTTAATTGTACCTCTAATCAACATTCGTGGTGCTATTGTAGTCATTCTTGGACTTGAGCATAGTTGCTAGCTGAGGTTGAACAGATGCTCTGCCTTCTTTTGGCTCCCATGCTGTAAATGTATCCTTTTTGCTGTCTACTTAGTGCCATCATTTTTGCATTTTTATTGCTGGTTTTGTTTTTTGTTGCTGGTTTTGCTGTTTAAAATGGCCCTTCCAGCAGAGTGCTGAAGTGCTGGCCAGTGTTTCTTAGCACGAGAAGGCTGAAATATGCCTTACCGAAAAAAGATGTTTAAATGAGCTTTGTTCAGGCAAGTTATTAGGTTATTGGCTGTGAGTTCAATGTTAACAAATCAACAATATATATTAAATATGGTGTCCTTAGCAGAAACAGAGATAAAACAAGGTATGTGTTTATCAGTTGATGAAAAATATTGTGACCATAGTTCCTCAGGAACCTAATCCTATATTTCCTTTAGGAGTAGTGGTTCAGTATTCACTAATTCAGTTTTAACGTCAATTTTGTAGAACATAACTACCGTGAATACTGAGAATGAACTGTATAAGGTGGTACATTACACACATGGTGACTGTTTTACAGGCATTTTCCCCAAAGACCACGCAGAACCACTTTGCCTCAAGGTGGTTTGTGGTGGTTGGGGATGGGGATTAAGGGAAAGCAGTTTGTTCACTTATATCTGTGTCCCATTTTAATTGGTTGAAGTCTACTCTCGTCCATATTTCTTAGTTGTGTTCCCTGGCCTCTTTGAGAAGTTGCTGGGGAAGCCAGAAGATTCAGCTTGATATTCATAATAAATGTAGATATTTACTTATACCTATGTATATTATTATATACTAGAGGCCCGGTGCACGAGATTTGTGCACCTTGTGGGGGTGTGTATGGGGGGCTCCCTCAGCCCAGCCTGCATCCTCTTGCAGTCCAGGACCCCTCGGGGGATGTCCACCCCAGGGATTGGGCCTAAGCTGGCAGTCAGACATCCCTCTTGCAGTTTGGGGCTCTCGCAGTCTGGATCCCCTCGCTCCTTACTGCCCGCCTACAGCAGAGGTGGGAGAGACTCCAACCACCGCTGCTGCACTAGCCAGCCATGAGCCCAGCTTCTGGCTGAGCAGTGCTTCCCCTGTGGGAGCGCACTGACCACCAGGGGGCAGCTCCTGAATTGAGCATCTCCCCCCTGGTGGTCAGTGCATGTCATAGTGACCGGTCATTCCGCCGTTAGGTTGATTTGCAAATTAGGCTTTTATTATATAGAATTTGTATACTTCATATGTATTTAAATACAACTTTTTGTAAAAAAACCATATGTCTATAGGTTTGTATTCTTTTATGTGTATAGGTATATGTGTCTTAGGGGAAAATATTAGAAATTGTAGCATCTCTTAGTAGGATTTTAGATGATTTAAAAAATATTTTCTTTATAAGTTTTTGTGTTTTTTCACTTTTTACAGTAATTATATATTATATTACATTGGCAGTAAATGTTTTAATGTTATTTCTCTTAAGAATTTTTACTGAAGCTTTATTTCTTTCCTTCATGAAAAGAGTTTTTCAGCTTATATCATTAATGGATACTGGATTGCCTCAGTGTTCTAATGAGAAAATAGAGCTTGCAATTCTGTGGTTCTTGGATCAGTTTCGTAAAACATATGTTGGTGACCAACTTCAAAGAACCTCAAAGGTAGGTTTTTACTAGAGATTAAAAAAATTTTTTTTGAAGATAAAGATGTTCGCATATAACAGCTTTGAGCTATATGATATAGTTGGGCAATTTCTACATAAGAAATTTAATTGATCATTTGAAATCAATTGATTAATTAGTATTGAAAGCAGTGTGAGATGAATTTGCTCATTTTATGCCTGGATTTACTATTTTCTTTAAAGATTGATTGACAGAGTTAGTGAATGTTTTTTATGTGGCTAGTTGTTAAATAGTTAAGGTTGTTTTAAAGACATTAATGGATTTTGCTTTATAGTATTGTATTTCAAGGTTTAAAACATAAGATTTACTCTTTTAGTAGTTTGGGGTTTTTTCTTGACATTTATTTATGGGAGTTCCAGTGTAGTTTTTGCTCATTCCTTGGCATTTTTACATGATAGATTATGATGACTAGGAGAGTTAGACATGTCTTTGAGAGGCCATAGTAAGTTACCTTGATGTGGAGAACACTTGTCCGATGACAATTGAAAGTTTAGCATCAAATTGAGATGAATTGATCCTAAGGCATAATGAGGAGTTATTGAGAGCATGTATGTGAATCCTAACCAGATATTTAGTACTATTTGTGACACTGAGTAAGATCTATGCAATTTTTTTCTTCCTGGAATAGTAACTCTAAAACCTCTGTAAGAAGTCCTAAGGATAGATATTCTTACCTTCTTTGGATTTATAGTTTGTATTAGTAATGTGGAAGTATTTCCTATTTGAATATTCTAGAAAAGCTTTTTATATTTACTAAGCTTTTTATTCCATGGGAAATTTAGCTTAATCTTCATCAGTTCATTTATAATTTTCTGTTAATAATAGTTGTATAATGGTGTTAAAAAATATTTGTTTGATTTTGTTAAGATCATCTTTTAATTAATTTCACCTAGTTTTTTGTTTGCTTTTTAAGAAAGAAGATACAGCTTGATGCTTTCTTTGTCAAATACATGGTGATATTTTATTGCCAATTGTGATTAATATCAATAAATTTTCTAGACCATTAGGGAGAAAAAAAGAGTAGCTAGAAATAAATATGTTAGGTTGACACTAGGATAAATTGGAATCAGAAAAAAATTACATGATATGAAATTTATACAGGGTGCCTTTTTCAACATCCTAAATGTGTTACTCAGTAGATGAGTGTAAGTTGAATTATGATTAAATTGTCTTGTTTTAAATGTACCCAGAATTTCTTATTTTGCTTTTGCAAAGTGGATACTGTTGAAACATTACTAATTCAATATCCATTTGTTCTGGGTCTTAAATCAGAACAGTATAATATGGAGTAGAAAAATGTTGTGTGTAAAGTACTTGGAGAGAAATATGTAAAATAATAGTAGTTATTTTAGGACAGTGGGACTTGGGAAATATATACATACACACATACTTTTAATATAAGGTAATTGTGGGGGAAAATGAATTATAGAAGATCAGTTTTTCTTTTTTGAAAGAGATTCCACATTAGGAAGAAATAACACATCATTAGACTAGTGTTTCTTTTAGCAGAACTAACATTTTTGGTGTATGTGTCTTTTCCTGTTTTCAAAAAACAGTTTAGGCCTAAGATGATGTTATTTCTAAGGCATTCCTACTGCATAACCCCAAAGTGAAGCCAAAGCTTTGCGCTTTCCTTTTTCTCTGGCTCTTCTGCCAATCTGCCTTAATAGGAACTCTTTTGAGGTCATTAGTATGTGCCATGACACCTCTCTAGGAACTCTTTATGCTCTTTCTGGTCTTTACAGCAAGCCTGAGAGGTTGGTATTAATGTATTGTTCCCATTTACAAATGAAAGAACAGACTGCCTAAAGCATTTATAATAAGTTCTCTACATACTATTTTTTTGGCATCCAGCTAAGAAAAACTATATGGAAAATATTTTTTGGTTAGTGTATTGTTGCATTTCAAATTGTGGCAAAAAAGGGGAGAGTGTTAGGTAACAGTAAGTGACTAATGTTTAATTTAGTGTGCACTTATTTCATACCAGGAACTTTATTAAACACTCATAAGCATTATTTCATTTAATTGGATTATATAGAGTATGACTTACAAGGTTCTCCCAATGTATTTTCTACATGTCACCAGTTTCATGCCTCAGGACTCCACACTTGGACTGCATACTTTATGTGTGCTAACTTATTTCAGCTCCTGGAGCATTCTGTGTTCTCTGTCAGTTACGGCCTTTGAACAACATGTTTCTTCTGCCTAGGACCTATTTCTTTTAAACCCAACTTCTCTCTGCCTTACTCCTCCTACTTTCACATCAAACACATCATGTAGGATGCTCTTATTAACTTAAACTCTGGGAGAATTTCTTTTCTCTGTGGTTTTTAGCATCCCGTGTTTCCTATTTATATATTACATTGCATTGTAATTACATATGTTAGTAAAACATGTGGACTATAATTTGGGTTAGGATTGTTTCTGCCTTTTTTTATTGTTATCGCCTCCAAGTGGTTGTCATATTGCTTGTATGCTTTCTACTACATAGTGGTTGAATGTACTAGGTGTACCCGTTAATAATGCGGACTTTTTTCAATAGATGGAGTTACATATATGTTGATATATATGTGACTTGATATGTATGCTATTTTATATTGACAACAAGCTTCAAAACTTCATATGTCAAATTTGCTGAAGGTGTTAACATAGATATTTTTACTCTAAGAATATCGAATTTCATGCCAAAAAATGAGCATTTGCGGGAAGTTTTCATTCATTACTTTATTTTGAAGAAAAGTGCTACTGAATACTTCAGGAAGCTTATGGTGAACATGCTCCATCTCAAGATACTTGTGGATGCTGGTTTAAACGCTTTAAAAGTGATGATTTTGATGTGAAACAAAGAACATCCAGGTCAACCAAAAAAGTTTGAAGACCAACAATTACAAGCATTATTGGATGAAGATGCGTGTCAAACTCAAAAACAACTTGCAGAAAGATTAAACATTGCTCAGCAAACAATTTCTGATTGTTTACAAGCAATGGGAAAGATTTTAAAGGAAGGAAAATGGGTGCCACATTAACTGAACGAAAGACAGATGGAAAACCGAAAAGTCATCAGGAAAATGTTGCTTCAACAGCACGAAAGAAAGTCTTTTTTGCATCGAATTGTGACTGGCGATGAAAAGTGGATTTATTCTGAGAATCCCAAATGCACAAAATCATGGGTTGATCCAGGTCAACCATCAACATCGACTGCAAGGCCAAATCACTTTGGAAAGAAGACAATGCTCTGTGTTTGGTGGGATCAGGAAGGTGTGGTGTATCCTGAGCTTCTAAAACCTGGTGAGACGGTTAATACTGGTCACTACCGATAACAAATACTCAATTTGAACTGTACTTTGATCGTGAAACGGCCAGAATGTGCCAGAAGACACGGCAAAGTAATTTTGCTTCATGATGATGCACCTTCACAAACTTCAAAACCAGTTAAAGACACATTAAAAGATCTTGACTGGGAAGTATTAACCCACCTGCCGTATTCACCAGTCCTTGCTCCTTCAGGTTACCACTTGTTCCGATCGATGGCACACGCACTTTCTGAGTAGCACTTCAAAACGTACGAAGAAGTGGAAAATTGGGTCTCTGAATGGTTTGCCTCAAAACAAGAAAGGTTCTATTGGGACGGTATCCACAAGTTACCCGAAAGATGGGGAAATGTGTAGCTAGCGATGGACATTACTTTGAATAAAGCACTTTTGATGTTTCTCTTGAAATTATCATGTTTTCTTTGATTACAAAATCCGACATTACTAACCAGTACATCTAGTATGTATTTAGTAGAATTCTATAGGAAGTGGCTCTAGACCTCATGTATAATACTTTCAGGTAATAAAGGAAAATGATGTTGGCTTCATTGAAATTATTTGACAATTTTAAATGAGGTGCACTGTTAAGCATCTTAAAATTTTTTAAAATCCTGCATATGCAAAGTAATGTAATTTATAGAAATAAGGGTTTCAGAAAACAGGTGGAATAATTGGGGAGTCCTATGTGATATATAGAAGTATGTCCTATAAGTGAGAAAGAAGAATCATCAATAGTAGTTGTAGGCATTTATTTAACGGTTAATCTGTGCCAAAGACTTTGCCCAGCATTTGACAAGCATTAAATTTTATCTAACAAAAATTCTATGAAAATAGTTATTTTTATTAACACTCACCCACTTCTTTTTACGTATATGGAAACTGAGGCTTGGCATGTTTAAATGTGTTGAACTGGAGTTGAACCCAGGAGCAGTTTGTGGAAGTTTGAACAGCTGGGGATAAGAATGAGACACTGGACCAAAAATACTCTCAGACATTCCTAACTCTTGCTATTATAACACTGTTAGCCAAGCTTGAAACTCCAGAGCAGGAGGTCAGTGGAATGCATTTAGGGGCAAGAAACTTATTTTGAGAGAGTTTTTCACATACAGATGTGTGGGATCTCCAATTTAAAAATCAGTCTATCCTATGGCCCTACAGTGAATTTTACTGAATGACAAGCCCTGTTGTGAACAGAGTCACTCTTTAGTATCTCATTCTAAGAATTGAACAGACAGCTGCCAATTGGCAGCATTAGAAGAAAGCCTCTTGTATGAAAATCAAACAGAAACTAGGATATTGGCGCAAAACAAAACGATCTGTATTGCAACTGTAAAACAAGAACAAGCATAGAGACCAAATCAGTTTAAATGGGAGCCGGTGGGAGATCATTGTTATATCTTTTCTTTTTTTGTAAAGGAACCTGAGGAGTTGAGGTTTTACAGATCTGGAATAGAGTTCATGGGTCAGTTGCAGCAGGTAGAAACCTAGAAAACTCAGGTAAATTAAGTGAATCAAAGTAAATGTTTGTCAAGAAAGAAAATCCAACTATAATAAAATTGTGTAACTTAGTTATAAATGATAGGTACATTGTCACAAATATATTAGGAAGTCAAAAGATAATGTCTAAAATTCAAAATTCAAGAAATAGCTGTATCAGCATGTTATTTAGAAGAATGGATGAAAATAGTGAAAGAAATAGCTAAAAGTTTAAAAGAGTTTAAAGTGGGTTTACTGAGTATTAGAATCAGACATGTGGAGGAGTATGTCAGAGGATGGCAGGCTTTTCATTGTTACTATGTGATTTTTATATGATGCAGATGTAAAATTTTATAGAAATACAAATTAATTTGAACAATTATAATATTTTCTACATGCAGTGATAATGGTAAGCACATGGTGTCATGGGAGCATAGAGCATGTGAGTGTGTAGTTGATGTATGGAGAAGGGTTTGTTAAGAGGGTGAAGTCTGGGAAAGGAGACACATGGCAATAATGCAGCCTCCTTGAATCTAGAGCCCAGAAGTCTAGGTAGAATGTGGAAGGGGTAGCAAAATCAGGTCTCTGCACACTGACCAGTTTGTCCTCCAACTGTATGGATTATTTCTGAGCTGCATCAATAATCTGTTCTGGAGTTCAATAACAGTGTAGTTATAGTAATCCAGCATGCTCTTGGAATAAAATGTACTAATCCAAAGTGTAGCTAATTGGTAAACTGTATATATAAATAGGTCACCCATTTAAAATATTAGGATACAACTTAAAACACTAAAACTCTACTAAATATAATAGAACTAGTGGCCCAGTGCACGAATTCGTGCACATTGAAAGGAAATTAATTAGAAGAAATATTTTAATATCCCTATTCTCCCTTTCTCTATAATAGAAGTGTTAACCAAATTTATGAGCGACAATGACAGATGGAAACACGCGTGCAGTTGGCGCCAGCGAGAGCTTTACATGTATCACATATGCGCAAGTCAACTTAGCCTTTTATAGATATAGAATAAACTTGCTTAATTAGACCTGCTTTCTGATTTAGCTAAACTTTTTCCAGCCCAGTGAATCACCCCAACTTCTCTTTCAGGTAATTGTCAGCAACACAGCAGTAAATATCAACATGAAGCAGATTATTATTGTAGATCATGCAGGGAGAACAAAGGGTAAAATATTTAACTGCAGCAGTGTTTGACTATATTCTGTGCAGTGAGAAAAACCTGAAGTCATTTTCAAGGTCCACCATTTCTAAGCTTTCTAAATCTCCGTTTTCCGGCTAATGAAAAGAAAATGGGATTCCACCGAGTCTCCTATCTACCTACTCCAGGACTTCTATGAGGATCAAATGAGATGAGGCACGGGAAGATGCTTCACAGACATTTGGTAAAAGTGTAAAATGTTTCCACCTTGACTATAAAGTAAGTCGTCGTGTTCCTGGGCTGCAGAAACTGCAAAGGAGGCTAGTGGTTAGGGAGAGGAAGCCAGGTGATGCTATGTGATGGCATTACCTGGCGCCCACAGCAACTTTTTCCAGGCTGGGCTGGGCTGTGGGCCACATTTTGCAACATGGGGTCTCAGTAGCATAGGCTGCGATTCGGTGGGCTGTAACTCTGGGATGGTGGCAGGGCCTGTGTCCCACTTGGGGCAAGCTGAGTGTTGCTTTGTGGGCGCCAGGTCCATGGTGCAAGTGTGCATCATGGCAGCTCCTACGTTGAGCGTCTGCTCCCTGGTGGTCATTGCGTGTCATAGCAACCAGTCAGATGGTCGGACACTTAGCATATTAGCCTTTTATATATAGACATCTTCTTTAGGATATATCAAAGTGTTTGCTGTATTTTTTTTTCTTTTTGTATTCACCAGTTCTCTGATAAATTTTACTAGTGCTTTATTTTTTATTATTTTACTTATTTTTAAAAAATATGTTTTTATTGATTTCAGAAAGGAAGGGAGAGAGAGAGAGAGAAACATCAGTAATGAGAGAGAATCATTGATTGACTTCCTCCTGCACATCCCCTACTCAAGATTGAGCCTGAATCCTGAGCATGTGCCCTGACTGGGAATGGAACCATGACCTCCTGGTTCCTGGATGGCCGCTCAATCACTGAGCCATGCCACTGGACAATATTGCTAGTGCTTTCTTTGATCTTAGATAGAAGTTTCCACTGTGTACCAAAATATTAATTGTTTCAGTTTATTGAGAACTGTTTTAAATATTTACATTTTTAAAATTTGATGGCCAGTTATTTACTAGGGAAAAGTTTGTTTCAATTTTTAATCCAATTACAATTAGATTTAAAAATTTTAAATTAAAATAAGGAAGAACCTTTTTAAAGAGATTTTTGTAACTAAAAATTATATATATATATATATATATATATATATATATATATATATATATAATTTTTAGTGTTTATTTTTGAGATTATTACAGACGTCCCTCTTTTTACCCCCTCCACCCGGTTCCCGCCCGGCCCCAGGCTTTCGCCACTCTATTGTCTGTGTCCATATGTAATGCATATAAGATCTTTGTTTAATTTCTTCTCACCCCTCACCCTCCTTATCTCTGAGAATCATCAGTCTGTTCCATTTCCATGCCTCTGATTCTATTTTATTCACCAGTTTATTCTGATCATTAGATTTCTTACTCGTTTATTTTGATTTTTAGATTCAATTGTTGATAGAAAATGTATTTGCTGTCATTTTGTTGTTCATATTTTTTATCATTTTCTTCTTCTTTCCCCTCTTAAATAATACCCTTCAATATTTCATATAATACTGGTTTGGTGGTGATGAACTCCTTTAGCTTTTTCTTGTCTGTGAATCTCTTTATCTGACCTTCAATTCTGAATGATAGCTTTGCTGGGTAGAGTAATCTTGGTTGCAGGTCCTTGCTATTCATCACTTAGAATTCTTGCCACTCCCTTCTGGCCTGCATAGCTTCTGTTGAGAAATCAGCTGACAGTTTTATGGGCATTCCCTGACAGTTGTAGGTAACTGACTCTTTTCTCTTGCTGCTTTTAAGATTCTCTCTTTGTCTTTAGCCCTTGGCATTTTAATTATGATGTGTCTTGGTGTGGTCCTCTTTGGGTTCCTCTTGTTTGGGACTCTCTGTCCTTCCTGGACTTGTAAGTCTTTCTTTCACCAGGTAGGGGAAGTTTTTTGTCATTTCTTCTTCAAATAGGTTTTTAATATCTTGCTCTCTCTCTTCTGGCACCCCCATAATGCAAATGTTGGTATGATTGAAGTTGTCCCAGAGGCTCCTTACACTTATCTTCATATCTTTGGATTCTTTTTTCTTTTCTTTTTTAATATTTTTTTATTGTTTAAAATATTACATATATTAGTACATATATCTCCTTTTCTTTCCCCATTGATCTCCCCCCAGCCTCCCCTACCCACTGTCGCATGCCCTCATCCCACCCCACCCCCCATTGTCTTGTGTCCATTGGTGTGCTTATATGCATGCATACGAGTTCTTTGGTTGATCTATTTCCCTCCCACCCAATACTCCCCAGCCTTCCCGCTGTAATTTGACAGTCTGTTCGGTGCTTTACTGCTTCTGTATCTATCTTTTTATTCATCAGGTTATAATGTTCTTTATTTTCCATAAATGAGTGAGGTCATGTAGTATTTTTCTTTCATTGCCTGGCTTATTTCACTTAACATAATGCTCTCCAGGTCCATCCATGCTGCTACAAATGGTAAGAATTTCTTCTTTTTTATAGCAACGTAGTATTCCATTGTGTAGATGTACCATAGTTTTCTAATCCACTCATCTGCTGATGGGCATTTAGGCTGATTTCAAATCTTAGCTATGGTGAATTGTGCTGCTATGAACATAGGGGTGCTTATATCCTTTCTGATTGGTGTTTCTAGTTTCTTGGGATATAATCCTAGAAGTGGGATTACTGGGTCAAATGGGAGCTCCATTTTTAGTTTTTTGAGGAAACTCCATACTGTTCTCCACAGTGGCTGCACCAGTCTGCATTCCCACCAGCAGTGCACGAGGGTTCCTTTTTCTCCGCATCCTCGCCAGCACTTGTTGTTTGTTGATTTGTTGATGGTTGCCATTCTGACAGGTGTGAGATGGTACCGCATTGTCGTTTTGATTTGCATCTCTCGGATAATTAGTGACTTTGAGCAAGTTTTCATATGTCTCTTGGACTTCCTTCTGTCTTCTTTAGAAAAGATTCTATTTAGGTCTGTTGCCCATTTTTTTATTGGATCATTTATCTTCCTTTTATTAAGTTGTATAAGCTGCCTGTAGATGTTGGAGATTAAACCTTTATCAGTGATAACATTTGCAAATATGTTCTCCCATACAGTGGGCTTTCTTGTTGATTTGTTGATGGTTTCTTTTGCTGTGCAAAAGCTTTTTATTTTGATGTAGTCCCATTTGTTAATTTTCTCTTTAGCTTCCATTGCCCTAGGAGCGGTATCGGTGAAGAAATTGCTTCGGCATTTGTCTGAGATTTCTCTGCCTGTGGATTCCTCTAGTATTTTTATGGTATCCCGTCTTATGTTTAAGTCCTGTATCCATTTTGAGTTAATTTTTGTGTATGGTGTAAGTTGGTGGTCTAGTTTCATTTTTTTTTGCATTTATCTGTCCAATTTTCCCAACACCATTTGTTGAAGAGACTGCCTTGACTCCATTGTATGTTCATGCCTCCTTTGTCAAATATTAATTGAACATAGTGGTTTGGTTCGATATCTATGTTCTCTATTCTATTCCATTGGTCTATATGTCTGTTCTTGTGCCAGTACCAGGCTGTTTTGAGAACAATGGCTTTGTAGTACAGCTTGAAATCTGGTATTGAGATCCCACCTACTTTGTTCTTCTTTCTCAGGATGGCTGTGGCTATTCGGGGTCTTTTTTTTATTCCAGATGAATTTTTGGAGAGTTCTTTCTAGGTCTGTGAAATACGCCGTTGGTATTTTAATGGGGAGTGCATTGAATCTATAGATTGCTTTGGGTAGTATGGACATTTTAATGATGTTGATTCTACCAATCCATGAACATGGTATGTTCTTCCATCTGTTTACATCTTCTTCTATCTCTTTTTTCAGTATCCTGTAGTTTTCCACGTATAGGTCTTTTACCTCCTTAGTTAAGTTTATTCCTAGGTATCTTAATTTTTTTGGTGCGATGGTAAATGGGATTGCTTTTTTAGTCTCTTTTTCTGTAAGTTCACTATTGGTGTATAGAAATGCCATAGATTTCTTGGCATTAATTTTGTATACCTGCTACATTGCCAAATTCATTTATTAAGTCTATTAGTTTTTTGATGGAGTCTTTCGGGGTTTTTTTTTATAATATCATGTCATATGCAAATAAGGACAGCTTTACTTCTTCTTTTCCAATTTGGATTCCTTTTATTTCTTCTTCTTGTCTAATTGCAATGGCTAATACTTCCAGTACTATGTCGAACAGGACTGGTGAGAGTGGGCATCCCTGTCTTGTTCCTGTTCTTAGGGGAAATGGTTTTAGTTTTTGCCCATTGAGTATGATGTTAGCTGTGGTTTTATCATATATGGCTTTTATTATGTTGGGGTATGATCCTTCTATTCCCACCTTATTGAGAGTTTTTATCAAGAAAGGGTGTTGGATTTTATCAAATGCTTTTTCTGTATCAGTTGATATGACTGTGATTTTTATCTCTCAATTTGTTTATGTGATGTATCACGTTTATTGATTTGCGGATATTGTACCATCCTTGCATTCCTGGGATAAATCCTACTTGGTCATGGTGTATGATCTTTCTGATATACTGCTGGATCCGATTTGCTAGAATTTTGTTGAGGATTTTGGCATCTATGTTCATGAGGGATATTGGCCTATAATTCTCTTTCATTGTGTTGTCTTTATCTGGTTTTGGTATTAGGGTGATGCTGGCTTCATAGAAGGAGCTTGGGAGTATTCCTTCCTCTTGAATTTTTTGGAATAGTCTGAGGAGGATAGGTTTTAGTTCTTCCATGAACATTTGGTAAAATTCCCCTGTGAAGCCGTCTGGCCCCGGGCTTTTGTTTGCCGGAAGCTTTTTGATGACTGTTTCAATTTCTTCCATAGTTATTGGCCTATTGAGATGTTTAGATTCCTCCTGATTGAGTTTTGGAAGGTTATATTTTTCTAGGAATATGTCCATTTCCTCCAGGTTGTCCAGTTTGTTGGAATAGAGTTGTTCATAGTATTTTTTAACAATCCTTTGTATTTCTGTGGGGTCTGTTGTTATTTCTCCTCTTTCATTTCTGATTTTGTTTATTTGGGTCCTCTCTCTCTGCTTCTTGGTGAGCCTGGATAGAGGTTCATCAATCTTGTTTATCCTTTCAAAGAACCAGCTCTTGGTTTTGTTGATCTTTTATATTGATTTTTTGGTCTCAGTGTCATTTATCTCTGCTCTGATCTTTATTTCCTTCCTTCTGCTTACACTGGGCTTTTCTTGTTGCTCTCTTTCTAACTCTTTGAGTTGTAGGGTTAGGTAATTTATTAACATTGTTTCTTGTTTTTTGCAGTAGGCTTGTAGAGCTATGAACTTCCCTCTCAAGACTGCTTTCGCTGTGTCCCATAGATTTTGGATTGTTGTGTTTTCATTGTCATTTGTTGCCACGATGTTTTTTTTATTTCTTCCTTGATCTCTCTGGTAACCCAGTCATTATTTAATAGCATGCTGTTTAGTCTCCATGTGTTTGATTTTCTTGGATTGTTTTTATCGTAGTTGATTTCCAGTTTTATGCCACTGTGATCTGAGAAGATGCTTGATATGATTTCTATCTTCTTGAATTTGAAGAGACTTTGTCTATGACCCAATATATGGTCTATCTTTGAAAATGACCCGTGTGCACTTGAGAAGAATGTATATTCTGTGGCTTTGGGGTGAAATGTTCTGAAGATGTCAATTAATTCCATCTGGTCTAGTGAACCATTTAGGATTGATGTTTCTTTGCTGATTATTTGTTTAGAGGATTTGTCCAATAGTGATAGTGGGGTATTAAAGTCTCCTACTATGATTGTATTGCTGTCAATCTCTCCCTTGATATCCTCCAGGAGTTTTTTTTTTATGTATTTGGGTGCTCCTGTTTTGGGTGCGTATATGTTTACCAGAGTTATTTTCCTTTTGGATTGCTCCCTTTAGTATTATGAAGTGGCCTTCCTTATCTCTTGTTATGTCCTTCACTTTGAGATCTAATTTGTCAGATATAAGTATTGCTACTCCAGCTTTTTTTTCATTTCCATTCGCCTGAAAAACCTTTTTCCATCCCTTCACCCTCAGTCTGTGTGCGTCTTTTTTTCTGAGGTGGGTTTCTTGTAGACAGCAGATATATGGGTCGTGTTTTCTTATCCAATCCGTTACCCTATGTCTTTTGTTTGGGGCATTTAATCCATTTACATTTAAAGTTATTGATAGGTGCTTATTTGTCGCCATTTTTATTCTTTGCCCCTGTTTTCCTTCTTTGCTTCCTATTTCTTTTTTTTACAGCAGACCCTTTAGCATTCCTTGCATTGATGGTTTGGTGGTAATAAATTCCCTTAGTCCTTTTTTGTCTCTGAAGCTCCTGATTTCACCTTCAGTTTTGATTGATAGCCTTGCAGGGTACAGTATTCTTGGATTCAGATCCTTCCTTTGCATGACTTTGTATATTTCATTCCATTCCCTTCTGGCCTGATGAGTTTCTGTTGAGAAATCAGTCGCTGGTCTGATGGGGGTTCCTTTGTGGTAACTTTTTGTCTCTCTCTGGATGCTTTTAAGATTCTTACTTTGTCGTTGGTGTTTGCCAATTTAATTATAATGTGCCTTGGCGTCCGTCTTTTGGGGTTCATTTTGCTTGGGACTCTGTGAGCTTCTTGGATTTGTGTGGGTTTTTTCTTTCCTATATCGGGGAAGTTTTCTGTCATTATTTCTTCAAACAGGTTTTCTATTCCTTGCTCAGTTTCCTCTCCTTCTGGAACCCTATTATGCAGATGTTGTTTTGTTTCTTGTTGTCCCATAGTTCCCTTAGGCTCTCCTCCTGCTTTTTAATTTGTTTTTCTAGAAGCTGCTCTACTTGGGTATTTTTTCCTACCTTGCCTTCTAGCTCACTGATGCAGTCCTCTGCTCCTTCTAGTCTACTCTTGATGTTTTCTATTGAGTTCTTTACAGCAGCAATGTCATTTTTCATTTCTTCTTGGTTCTTCTTCATTTCCTCTTGATTCTTACACATATTGTCGAATTTGTCTTCTCTTCTTTTCAGCCACCTTATGACCATTTCTCTGAATTCTTTCTCTGGCAGGTTGCTTGCCTCCATTTCGTTTACTTCCTATTCTGGTGATGCCTGCTTTTCTTTCATATGTGGACTGTTTCTTTGTCTCCCCATGGTCTCTCTTCTCCGGGTGTCTGGTTATGTCGTTCTCTCTCTCCTGCATTGATTTAAAGGCACAAAATACAACACTAGCAGGTACAACACACAAGGCACTGAACAGAAATGTATTCACGATATTAATAACCCCAAATAAAGGTGACTACCAGAGAAAAGCAAATTAGAGGATAGGAGAGAAAGAAGAAGAAAGAAAAAAAAGGAGTGCAAAAATGTAATTGGGAAAAGGAAAAAAAAAAAGAAAGAATACGAAAGAAGAGGGGAACAAACTATATATATGGGGAGAAAACTCCAATAGAACAGCCACTAATCCCAACAAATGCCAGCAACAAGTACCTGGAGAAGAATACAAAGTACAAACAACAACTAATATCAAGCAAGGCGAGGGAAAACAAGCAAAAAAACAAACAAAAACAAAACAAAAAAAAGAATAAGCAAAACAATCTCACAAACAAGCATTAAAAAATCAATATAATCAACAGTCAAGCAAACAACAACAATAGGACAGAGAGAAAAACAATTTTTTGGATAGTGAAGACAGAAGAGAGAGGTGTGTATGGACTTGGAGCAGGGGATTGAAAATTAGATATATGAGTAGGGTGAAATTTTAACAGAGGGTAAAAAGAAAGAATTGGGAAAATCTAAAGCAGGAAAGGGGTAAGAGAAACAGGACAACAAAAGGGGAAAAGTTAGGAAGAGAGTGATGGCATAAAGGTAAAGGTGAGATAGAGTAAAATGATGCTAAAGGGGAGATGAAAATAGAATGTAGAACACTAATCCCAAAGTAAAATAAAGAGAAAATAAAAAGATACTTTTTTTAAAAAAAGGTAAAATAGTAGTAGTAATAATACTAATTGAAAATAAAAATGTAATAATTAAAAAGGTAAAATCAAGTGAGGAAAAAAGAAGAAAAATTAGTTTCTTAGTAAAAGATGAAAAAAAAAAGTGCAGTAGTGAAGGTCATTCACTTCCTCTACTGTTCTGTTTGGCACGCCTGTTTTCTGGTCAGGACAATATTGCAGTTCCCGGCTTTCCAATGCTCCTCAGTGTTGTAAGCCAGTCCTGATTCTTTTTTCTTTTTGCTCTTCTGGTTGGGTGTTTTTTGCTTCCTCATATTTCAAATGGTTGATTTAATTCTCAGAATCCTCTACTCTACTGTTGAATCCCTGTATATTATTCTTTATTTCAGTCAGTGTATGCTTAACTTGTGACTGGTCCTTTTCCATTTATTTTTGGATGTTTCTAGAAGATTCTTGAGTAACCTTATAACTGTGGTTTTGAAGTCTATATCCAGTAGTTTGCTTTCTTCCATTTCTTTATTTGTGACATGTTTCTTTGTCTCTGCATTTGGCTGCTTCCCTGTGTTTGTTTCTGTGTATCGAGTAGAGCTGCTATGTCTCCTTGAGTTAGTAGAGTGGTCTTGTGTTGTAAGTGTTCTGTAGGGCCCAGTGGCTCAGCCTCCCCAGTCACCTGAGCTGGGAGCTCTAGTTGCACCCCTTTGTGGGCTGTGAACACAGTCTTGCTGTGCTTTCTCCTACCAGTCTCAGTGTGCTTTCTTTACTACTCTTGTAGGACTTCCATTCAGCCAGCTTTCTAGCAGTTCTGGATGATGGTTGTTCTGTTTTTTAGTTGTAATTTTGATGTGCTTGTGGGAGATGGCGAGTACAGGCTTTTATCTACTCTGCCATCTTCGTTGTCTCTCTCAGGAAGAACCCTTTTTAAACACATACACACACTCATACACCTCTTGGCTTCTGAATATTTACCAAAGGTTGGAAGATTTGAACTTAGTTCTTAAATGCCTTTATTTATTCAAGCCAGTCCTACCATAAACAACAGTGTTGCTTTGGTTGGTTACAAAAATCTCACCAGTAAATGAAATTACAAAAGTTAAGATGTGGTTTTTTAAGATCTTGGAATGTATTTTCCTTTAAAAATAGATCCACAAAGAGCTAGTTAATCAATAGCAGTGATAAGCTATAGTATTAATAGAAGTTGTCTGAATTTTGGCCTCTTAAACTGAAGCATCAGAAATTGAGAAAGCAAGTTCCCTTTCCCTTTTAGGATTTCAAATTTGAAATGTGCAAGTTAGTCTTAGAGATTTCTCCTTTCTTCACTTCGTTTTGACTTCCTATCCAGCCAGCTGCCACCAGAGGGATTTCATCCTTGGAAATGAGCAGTTCTCCTCTTTTCTCCATCACCACTCTACACACAGCAATACACACACACACCCTTACAAATTTGCTTTCTTTCCAAATACCTACCATCTGCCAGATGTCAAAAGGAAAGCATTCCAATTAATGTATGAATGAATTCTCCTAGGAAGGATTTGCCCTTTCTAGAGAAGGTATTTATTAATGCCAAAGAATTTGAAATGCATAACAAAGGGAAGTAAGTAAAAAATCAGGCAGTGTTGTGGTAGCCATTTAGATCCAGGAACTATCTGCGTTGGGAGTCCACTGTATTTTTAGTTTCCCACTTTTTTTTTTTTCTTTCTGAATCTAGCTCTTTCTGAAAATTTTCTATATTACCTTTCAGAAAGGTTCTCAAGGCATTGGGAAGGTTGTGAAGCCTGAGGGAGTAATTCATAAAAAGGCTAACTAACATTTAGATTTGCCTAGGATAGCTTGGGTTCACACTTGTCCTGGAATAAGTGATAGTTAATTGCTCTGCCTTTCATTCTCGAAAGTGTCCCTGTGTGGACAATAAATTATATGCTCACCTTATGTCACGTCTTTATAAATAGGATATTGTAGGAATTCATATATGGGAAATGGCTTTGTGAAGGCTAGGCACTGATTTTTTTTCTTTTGACTCTCTGGCTCTCCCTACCTGAGAAAAAGCCTTGTTTATAAGCATCATGAACTAGTGATAGATATGTAAGCACATTGCAGCCTTGTAATTCTGTGGAATAACAGCATTTATATTACGACAGTAAGTACCCTTTGATGTATTTCCAAGTTATTCAAAATAGAAATGGGAATACTTCAACTTTCAAGCATTATCTTTGCATAGAGTTTTCAGTTGTTTTATGTGATTACTCCACCTGTTATCTACTTTGCTCCTTCTGTTGAGTACACACATGAAGCAGCAGATGGCATTCTCTCCCTGCAATTGTTAGATTCTCTTGTATAGACTGTTACTAACAGTTACTGGTAAATTGAGTAGGAAAGCACTTGAATAATGAAACAGAAAAACATACTGTAACAGTAACTTCAGTGGACTGCTGAAGTGCAATCCAATGTTGAACTAATGTACTTGCTGCTTTTTTAGGTACTTGGATATATTTCGATTGTTGGCAAAATGAGTCCTTGTACTCGATAACAATTTTAGGGAAAAGCATTTAGGAAATTCAATCACAAGAAAACTGTTTTGTACACTTTGGTGAAAAATAAATAATCGCTTTAAAACTTTTTAAACAATAAACATTTAAACATTTTTAAATATTTTAGTATAATAAATGTATCATGCAGGTTATAGGGAAAAAGAACCTTAAAAAGTTAAGATTATCTTTTGACGTTTGAGTATTAGAGAATAATGATCAATGACTTGGAATTTTCAAGTGTTTTAAAAATTTTTGAAGTTCACTTTATGCTGTTTTCACATATACTGTGTGAATGTATTGTAATCTGTCTCTGTGATAGTGTGTCACTAGAGCTGGGCTAGGTTTCCCTTTTTAGAGAATGGTTAGTGCTCATACTAGTAGTCCAAGTTAATGCTTATGTTGCTATATGTTATTGCTCAGGGAGTTGTTCTTTCAATTATATAATATACCTAATATATAAATGATACATATAATACATCAGTCTTCAAATAGGCTCTTTTTTAAAAAGATGATTTCTCTATACCCTTTTCCACATAATTCATATTATATGATAATATACATATTAACTATTTTAAAAAACACATTTTATGCCCCTACTTAGCAGAAAGTTGAACAAAGCAGATAGAAAGCCTACTTATTTTATTTTTAAAATGTTTTTGCTTTATAAATGGATTTTCCAAGTTACACTTCTAAGTATGAACTCCCTAAGTGCATTTAAGGTTGATTCAAGAGCGTTAAGTACTAGACTAGGAGGTTTGGAACAGAAAAACCTAAAGTTAAAATCTTAGCTGCCATTAATAACTGTACGATAATGTAAGAGATATATAGGATTTAAGTGGGAAATACGGGATTAGATTTTTAAAACTAACTCATTATTTATTATTTTTAAATTTCTTTATTGATTAAGGTATCACATATTTGTCCTCATCTCCCCATTCCCATCCCACACCCCTCCCCACACATGCCCCCACCCCCCTGTTGTCCTTAACCGCTGGTTAGGCTCATATGCTTGCACACAAGTCCTTTGGTTGATCTCTCCCCTTTACTCCCACCCTCCCCTACCCTCCCTCTGAGGCCCGACAGTCTGATCCATGCCTCCTTGTTTCTGGGTCTGTTCTTGTTCATCAGTCTATGTTGTTCATTATTTCCCCTAGATGAGTGAGATCGTGTGCTATTAGAAATACACTTATAAGAACCGAAAATGAGACAAGCAATAATGGTTATGGTGACAGGCAAATGAATCAGTCTGTAGTGAGTTTCTTTCTGGGCCAACAGTTCTTTTGAGACCCAATTTCAATGTTCAACAGTTCCTTATGTCAGCACTGACATTACAGTTCTGGATGATGGACGAATGGTGGTAATGCAGGTCCGACTCTCTCTGGTTTGGTCCTGGGCAACCTGCAGTGATGCACAGCTGCTAACTGCTAGTATGGGAAGGCCACGTCAGCGTCTACTGTCTCTGGACTGCTTCTCTTCTGTCTTCATGGCTGGAGTAGTCTTGTCGATTCCTCTCTGTTGCTGGAATCCACATGGTCTCGGAGTTGTTTTCTGAAAATATACAAACATATTCTCGACCAAAAGTTAATAAAGGAGTATTTTCTATAAATTTTACTTGGGATCCTATTTCATTTTTTGCCCAAATGATTTTCCTCTGGCTTGTTTTGACACCTTGTGTGTTTTTCATGGGTGTCTTGCTTTTAGCCTTACAATTAATTTTCTAAAGTATTAATTTTCTAGATGTAATTTACTTACAGGATATTTTTCCTTACATGATATTCTTCTACTATCCCCTCCTTTTTTGTGCTTCCCATGCCCAGCTCAGATCAGGACCCAGGTGACCGACAGAGACTTGGCCGACAGCAGCTGCCCTCTCACTCCAACAAGAATTGTTTGAGTTGTCTTGTACCCATGGTGTGGGGAAGTGGGTTTACGTTATCTAAATCCAGCCTATCACCAGGAATGCTCAGGACCTACTCAAGAAGGCAAATAATCCCTTCCACTGATATTTACAGGGTAAAATAAGATTGTTGTTAGAGTAATAAATTTGACAGTAAAATAGTAGTCAAGTTTTCAGGCAAATTTAAATTGGCTAGTTGAAACAAGCGAATATTCTAGAAAAATTAATTGTACTGGACAAAAAGGTGTTCCTAAAGTGTTAACTAAAATTTTTATTGGTACTTCATCTCATGATAAAATTGTGCACCATGTAATGAACCTAAAACAGTAATATTATAGTGCAAAAAATTGAAATTTAAAAGCCATCAAGACTACATTATAAAATTTTCAAAAGCCTCCTAACATTTAAATCATTATTTATTATTTATCACACTAATTTAATACCATTATTTGGCATCACATCTTATGTGACATATATATCTAGACTAATAAAAGGGTAATATGCTAATTAGACCGAGAGACCTTGCAGGAGACCGGCCAGGAAGGGCAGTTGGGGGCCATGAGGCCGGCTGGGGACCGCAGTTGCAGGCCATGAGGCTGGCAGGGGAGGGCAGTTGGGTGCAACCAGGCCACTGTGGGGGGGGGACAGTTGGGGGCGAGCAGGCCGGCGGGGGGCAGTTTGGGGTGAGCAGGCCAGCAGGCAGAGTGGTTAGGGGCGATTGGGCAGGCAGGCAGGTGAGTGGTTAGGAGCCAGCGGTCCTGGTTTGCGAGAGGAATGTCCAACTGCTGGTTTAGGCTCTATCCAGCAGTCAGACATCCCCCGAGGGGTCCCAGATTGGAGAGGGTGCAGGCCAGGGCTGAGGGACACCCCCCCCCCCCCCCGTGCATGAATTTTGTGCACCAGGTCACTAGTAATTTTATAATTCTCTCTATATACATTTGTTACACACTTATTGTCTCCTTTGTGCCCAGCACTATGCTAGACTCTGGAATAGCACAAAGATTATGATTCTTTGTGATTACTTGATAAAGTGTATGCTTACTGACAGTATTTTTATCTATATTTTCTTATTTTTCATTTATTAGCGATTATAAGTTCTAAGGCGTTTATAAAATTGGACATCTGTGGACAAACTGCACAAAGTAAAAACTCCATGTACATTCACAGATTATGAATGACGTATTTTGGAATTGTTCTCTTGATTAATTTTTTTAAATTAAGATGGAAGGTAATAATTTCTTCTGGTAGTGATTTAGAAGTTTTCTGCCTCAGCTATATTTATTTCAATTTAGCTTCTGATGTTTAAAATTTTTCTAACAATTTAAAGAAATTGTTGTGATAAAAATAAACAAAAATATCATGAGATATGTGACTAAAATATATCTTTCAGTACTAAAGAACACTCTTAATTTAAAGAAGTTTTAGTTTTTAAATTTTACAACTCAAAATTTCCTTTTCTGCCCCCTATTGGTCTTCAGTTTTTCTCAGTAGTCATTGGGTCTTGCAGAAATCATGGCGCAAGACGATCTTCCTCCCCACCCCCCAAATCAAAAGGTGAGGCATATAATAATACAATTGCTTCCCTGAGAAGGACTTCCATAATTTAAATTGTGCCTGCAGTTTATTATGTGTGTGTATGTATGTATGTCTACACACACACACACACACACACACGATGTCTACATTTATTTGATAGTTCTTGCTTCTAGCATAATGAAAATTTAAAGAATCTGCTGAATATCCTAATTGACAACTTTGTAAGGTAGAGATGGGAACCTAGTTAATGGAATGTTGGGGTGGAATCTGCTGTCTTAAAAATATTTGCGTTTCTTAAAAGAAGCCTATATATGTAAAAATATGAGCCAATAAAAGTGTATGTAAATCTTCTAAATTTCTACCCAAAATGTGTTCACTTGTGATGCTGGTGCTAAAATTGGTTATCTTTCTTATTATTTAGTGTCAATGTAGTTATCAATGAGACTCTCTTACTACACCCCTGAAAATATTAACTTTCTTCTGCTCATAATTGCTTTAAGTAGCTTGCTTAAAGGGAGCCAGGATGAGATTGGGTCCATCCTACTTCTGCTACAGAAACCCTGACTCAGAATTTGTAAAAAACCCAACCCACATCTTTGTTGCTTTTGCTTCAAGGAATGCTTAACCCCTATTAGATATTGTGATGATCAACTGGAATGATAAGAAAAGTCATTTTAGTTACCAGTGTTTAAATAAATATGTTTGAAATATTTCCAATAGAGGTTTAGGCTTCAGAATACTGATCCTGTAGTGTCATATGTTTCCTACAAAACTGAATGAGGAACATTGTGGATTTTTAATCATTTTTTAAAATTGTAAATCACTTATTTAATAATTCTTTAAAAGTTTCCATATTAATTACTTAATCATTTATGTAGTAATATCTTATGCATTTTGGGTAGGGTAAGTATAAGAAAGTAAACATAAGGTATTCTTTCCAAGGCACGTTAGTATTTGAAGAATAAGTATGTTTAGCCTTAGAGCAAGTCTGATACTAGTAGTTAAAACATTTTAATAATATACTTAGGGGTATGATGTATGTGTGTTTATATTTTTCTTCCTCAAAAATGGACTGTTTGTTGCTAATTCATGTTACCTAAAACTAGGAAAAAATTAACAAGCTAGATGTACTAAAAAATTCATATGAATGGTAAGCCAGAATTGAAGGCTACTTAATTAACTTCCACATATGTAGTATGATTACAATGATATAAAACAGACAATAAAAAATGAAGTGTTAGGAAAAACAGAAGAAATATAAAAGGTTAATTTGTTGTCTCTAATTAAAAATGACAGTCAATACTTTCTTTTAGTTTTTAGAGTATTTTTAGATTTTCCCTACTAGTTATATTATATATATTTGGGAAATCCAGCAAAATCTAATTAAAAGTACTTAACTATGTCTGTCTAACTCTGCATAGCACTGCCTTTGTTCAAGTGATACTTTTAGGTAACAGTTTAATGTGTGGCATAGTAGGCAGTTTATTGAATGAATTCGTTTAAATGTGTTGTCAAAAAATATTCTCCAATTATACTATATTCTAAGTCTTATAAATTTAGGTCCTACTACACATGGATCGATACAGTGTGCATTTACGAGATTCCTACTGATATCAGAGAATATTATGTACTTATATTTGTGTTTATCTTATCAAACTAGCTACTTCTGGGTTATGTAATGTTAAACCTCTTTTTACCATGTGGCAGTAAACTAAATAAATAAAAACTTTAGTAGTATGGATTATAATAGTTAATGTTAATATTCCATCTGGTACATTTTTTTTTCTTTCCTATGAAAAGGCTAAAAATATTTTAAGCTTAAACAAAGGGTAAATGAGCAATCTGAATAAGGCTCCTTTACTGTCCTAATGATTAATGATCACTGAACACTTTTGAAAGATTAGCATTTTTCAGAGCTGCTAAAAAATATACTGTTTTATTTAATTACAAGAAAGTAAAGGCTCTTCACACTGACAGGTGGTGGAAATTAGCAGGCAGTTTTGAAATTGTGCTGTGCACAAGAAATTAGATCTCATTTTAATTCTGCTTTTCTCAACTAGCAAATGAGGTTAATGCCATACATATTCAGCTGATATGGATGAAGAAATTGATATAAAGTAGATCAACATAGCTACAGGGCTAGATTAATTTATAGGTAAAGAGGCAGTGATAAATGAAAGTAATGTAGTAGTGGTCACTAAACTCCTCTGCCATGAGGGATTCAATAGCGTTAGTTGCTCATTAAAGGCATTGTCGGGGTGCATCAAATAGAAATTTAAAAAGGAATAGCCAACTAACCCCTAATTATCAAAATACAGAAAATACTAATTATACCTTAATTAGCTTTTCTTTTAATGTACTGAAATTTGTTACTTTTTGTGTGGCACAAATGGATAGTTATATCAACAATAAATAGGTTGTTTTAATAACTTTCTTTTACCTCTGGGAAAACTACACTCCAATTTTTAATATGCAATAATGCTTCTCTCTAGCCTGTAGGAGATGAAAATTATTAAGTAGCTTTATTTTTTTTGAAGATTTTACAGCAGCTTTGGGAAGAATTATTTCACCATGCATCAATTACTTTTAATTGAACTGAATATTTTTCAGATTGTACCAAATGCCTCTCATTTAAGTTTAGCAGTTAGAGTTTAAGAAAGCATCATAATGAGAACTGCATGTAACCTCTGTCATGTGTTATAATAAGATAGGGATGATTATTTATTTTTAATTTTTAAACAGCAACCCAAGGTATAACTGTAAAGGTTGTCACCTTATTTATTTCTTGTAGGCAATGTTGGAGAATTAGAGGCTCTGTATTTTAGAATCTGCACTGATAGGTATTTTTCTTCCCTAAAATAAGATAGCTATCAAACAACCCAGTTAAGAAAGGATGCATCTGTGTAGAATCAAGATGCAGCGTTGTAGTGAGAAGCAGCGTGGGCTCTTAACCACACAGACCTCAAGCCTGCTCTGTGCTCTTACTACTCTTGGCAAATCCATTCATTTTTCTTAGTATCAATTTCCTCACCTGTCAATAGGAGAGATGCCTTTTACAGAGAATTGTGAGGATTAAATAAGGTATGTGACAAGCACCTAGCATAGTATTTAATATGATGCGAATACTCCAAACTGTTATTGATAAGAATAAGATAGGATAAATTTTTTTATTTATCTCTCTATAAATTTAATGTAGTGAGAAACATCTCCTTGAAAGAATTTCATGTAATCTGATTTTTAGAATATCTAATGGAATTCCTGATCTGTTTTAGAAGCTAACTGATTTATCACAGATTGACTTTTTTGTGGAGCATTTGGATACAGTTCATCGTTGGGGCAAATATTTAGTGATTGTAATATTGGCAGATAAACTAAGTTCACGTTTTTTCCTAAAGCCAGGAAATGAGAATTAAAGCAGTCTGATCCTGAAGCCCCTCTAGAAAAAGACAAAAGTGTGACGTCTGACGTGATCAAATCTGTACTTGGCTCAGAATCTCTATTTTTCTATCCTCTTTTGCTTTTGATGCTAATGTTGGATTTGTGTTGCCTCCCTTTTTCCTCTTCGGTTTCTCCTCTACTGTCCTTTTGGGGAGGTCAGAGTCATGCAGTACACCAGCCAGTAACTAGGTCTGTGACACTAAACCTCTCCAACTTCGTTTTCCTTGACAGTAAAATAAAATCCTAGTACCTATTGCTCTTTTGACAATGATTTGTATCAGTGTGTTATGCCAGCATCAGTATGTTGTAGCTTTTGTAAAAACAACAACAACAACAACACAAAAATCAGATGAGCAATTAAAATAGACAAGAAGAATGGATCCCCATAAGAGAAGAGAGCTGGAGGAGAATTATAACTTACCAAGATATGAATACTAGTATTACCTTAAAACAAGCACTGCCAGCTTATTATTAGAATTATTAATGCTAACTAGATAAATATATGAAAGTGAGTTGTAAAGTATGAAGCACTGTATATATCTCCATATTACATGAAAAATGACAGTAGTACCTTTCACCTTTTATAAACTAACCCAACACAAACAAGTAAACAAACCAGTTAAAACAGTAATTCTAAAGAGAAGGAAAATGAAGGGGTTTGTTTCCCTGGAGGGTATAAAAGAATGGGAGGGAATGTCAGAGTGGAAGAAAGGAGATGTGCTTTTTATGGTCATCAGGAGAGGACTTTAAAGGTTACAAATAGTGACTGACAGCAGTGGTCTCAAATTGAGGCCCCAGTGCAGCAGCATTAGTCCACCTGGAAACCTGTTAGAAATGTAAATTCTCAGGCCTCTGTACCTGACCCACTGAACCTGAAGCTCTGAGGGTGGGCCCGTACTCTGTCTAGTAACAAGCTCTTCAGGTGATTCTGGTGTTCACTCAGGTTTGAGAACCACTGAATTATTTCCTTGAAAAGATATGCTCTGTCTTATTTGTTTAAGTCATCAGAAAGAACTAAACTTGTTTGTTTGTAGCTCCTTACCCCCCTAAGCTCTAGTGAAGGATAGGAGAAAATGACCACCTGTTCATTACAAAATGCTATACTCTAAAGGAATGCATAAGTTAATAGGATTTATATTCGTTCCCCAAGCTAAAATGTATATGGTTATACAGGGTACATATGTAAAAAAAGATTAGTTATCCTAATCTTATCCCTATTTTTCAACATTTATTTTTACATTATAAGTAATGCTAAAATGAACATTTTTTTCCATAAAGGAATATATTTTAAAGATAAAATTATTTTTAAGTCAAATTTTTCCTAATATATTGAATTTTTAAAAAGAAAACTACAATCTGAATTAATACCTTGAACATAGTTCTCAAATGTTATGACATTTAAGTATGTTATATTGCTGGCTATCTATGGACTCATTAACTATTAAAAATCAACACTTTTTTAAAAATGTCTTTCAGGCAATAGCAAGATTAGGTCAGAAGTCACACTCATCTCAGTTTCTAGAATCAGGCTATTTGAATTTAATTCCCTGTCTCTTAGTAGCCTTGTGATTTTGGGCAAACATATAATCTCTCTAAGACATTCTTTCCTCACCTGGAAAATAAGAATAATAGTGCCTACCTCTTAGAATGTTTGAGATTAAAAGAGTGCATATTAAATAGTTGGCACAGCACCTGACACAGTACTCAATAAATGTTAACTGCTGTGATGATGATGACAATGTCATACACAGTGTTTTTAGAGTTGCAAAATGTTTGAACCTGGAAGAGACTGCAGATATAATTTAAATGAACTTCCTAAGTTGTTTTTACAGGTCACAAGTTTTCTGAAAAGTTAATAGTACTTTTAAAAAAAAAAAAAGATTTTTTTTTGTTAAATAAATTTGGAAAAGCCTATATATTATATTTCTCTCTTAGAAATTGATAATGCATATTGGCATATTAAGGTTTTAAGAAGGCCCTATCTTAAATAATTCCTAGCATTTATCAGAATTATGTAACCATAGAAACCTTTTCTATTGGGAATACCTACTTACGTTTTACAAAATATAGCCTGGGAAATGCCAGCTAGACCAACCGCTTTCTTTTATAGTTAAAGATGCATCTCCTTACCCCCGTTCCACAGAAGGTATTGACTTTCACAAGGTCACACGACTGTAATCTCAGTTTGGAACCCAAAGCTCTTCCTAGTTGTGTTCCCTTGTTTTTCTAATCAGGTTGGGATGTAGAAAAAAAAAATGCTTTGAATAGAAAATGGCGATAACTATTGTATAGGATGGGAGATAATTCTAATACAGTGCATCTCATATGTGCCTAATTGTACGGGAGTCTAGGATACTTTTTAAAAATACTGTCTTAGACTCCTGGATATTTAGACTTACAGGTATGTGGTAGGTTATCATTGCTAGGTTGTAGATCTAGGATTTTCAGACATGGATCTTTATAAAATTGTAAGTTTTATGATTCTAAGTGACTTAGAGAAGGGATGTTATCTGTCTACACTGATAAAAAGATCGAATAGAGCAGATTCTGTGACAAGAAATGCAGATAAAACTCACTTCATATACACTCACACCTCAAAGTCTTTTTAAAAAAATATATTTTATTGATTTTTTACAGAGAGGAAGGGAGAGGGATAGAGAGTTAGAAACATCAATGAGAGAGAAACATTGATCAGCTGCCTCCTGCACACCCTCTACTGGGGATGTGCCTGCAACCAAGGTACATGCCCTTGACCAGAATCGAACCTAGAACCCTTCAGTCCACAGGCTGACATTCTATCCACTGAGCCAAACAGTCCAGGGCACAAAGTCTTGAATGTGTGAGGAAGAATGATACTGGCTTATTTGTTGCCTTCTCTATAACTGTTACCTAAAGCAGGTATAGAGACCTGTTGATTAAAGTAGCTGTGGTGTCATTCAGAGCAATATGTTTTAATCAACCCAACAGATTATCAGCAAGTTGTATTAACTTCTTTTTATAAATTAGTAATTTTTTATTAAGTTTAGTTTTTACTTTTTGACCACAACTGTTGGATTGACTTTAGGACAGCATGCTTATAATTTTAACTTAAATCTAGGTCTTCTTATGTCAGAAAACATCTTAAGAATTTCTACATGAGAAGTTTTGGAAAAAATGGATAACATTTGTAGTAATAGCATAGCCATCAGAGCTGATACCTATTCAAGCCCTATAAAGACAGTAATAATTCTCAATGAAATAAGAATTAGTTCTAGTATATATTTAAATGTCTACTTTCAATAAATAAGTCAGCCAATTTTAGGAATTGAAACAGACATTATTTGGCACAATATATAAAACTGTATATTGTCATAAATAAGAATTTTTATTACCTTATGTGGGAATTTTATATATTCCAGGTGAAATGTTTCTAAAATTTGTTATATGCATATCTTCTTTAAAACCTTAAATTTATGACCAAGCTACATAGACATTTTTTGCATTTAGCATTTTTTTTTATCACAAGTTGACAATAGAATAGATTTTTCTATGTGTTAAATAGAAGGTATAATATCAAGGTTCTTAAAAATGTTCCCTTTTCTTGACCTAGTGTTTCATGTTTGGGAGTTTAGCCTGAGGAAACAATTTTATTTTTAATTTATTGGGGTGACATTCATTAATAAAATTATATAAGCTTCAGGTGTACAGTCCTATAATACATCATGTGTCTCAGAGATTCTGATACAGTAGACCTGGGGTATGACCCATTAATTGTAATAAGTTCTCCACCTAATTTTGATGCAGGTGGTCCCTGAACTATAGTTACTTGTCCAAAAATTCTGCCTCCTAGTCCATATACTGGATAAACTCCCAAGGGTGACAGATGACATTATAAGTCTTCTCACAGAAGTATTCCTAGATGCTTGATTTAGGCTGCTGTTTGTTTGGCTTAGTGAAGTCCTACTTACTCACTCTTATGTTAAATGAGTGCTGGTTGACTAAACACTGATTTGATAGCTTTGTCTTTGGGCCTTTTATTCCACACTGTTAAAAAACCATATACCAACCCAATATTCTTGTTAAGCTATTTATGGTACATGTTAAGAGCCATAAAAATGTGCATACCCTTTGATCTAGGTATGCCATATGTAGAAAGGTATTAATTGGAAATTATGAATCATTGCTTTGATATTTGTAGGTAATAAATTTAGTAAAAAATACATCAATATGAAATCTGAAGTCACTTGAAAAATTCTTTTATGATGTTAATAGAAAATAGCACATATTAAATATGTAATAAGACCCAACTATATAAAAAAAAGAAGGAACAAAATGACTTATAGGGAAATGAACCAAATATTCATTTTCTTTATCTCTCATGACAGTTACAGAGAAATTTAAAATTTTCTTCTACTTCTCTGCATTTTCTAGTATTACAGGGTGGGGCAAAAGTAGGTTTTCAGTTGTTCATATGGAAAATAATACAATAATTAAGAAATAATAATAAACTCTCTGTTTTGCATACTCACAATTGTAAGCCTATTTTGCCCTATCCTGTATTTTTTATTAAAAGAAACACATTAAAAGTAACCATTTTTTTAATATCTTCACAATTGACTTGATTATACAGTAGAAATCTAAGGATTTGCACATTACTTTCCATTATACTTAGTTTTGCCAAATACATGTAAATTTGCTGTTTTAAATCTTAAGCTATTTATCACTTCTTAGTTCCTCATTGACCTAAAAATTTTGTCATACCTTTTGAATATAGCATTTTGAATATAATTTTCAGATAGGAGCAATTGTCATTTCACATAATTAGGAATACTCAGGCCATTCTGAAGTTGGACTGTTTGTTAGAAGACATAGAAGCCCACCTATAATCCTTGAGGTTTGGCTTTTTAAAAACATTATTTCATTCTTTTGCATATCCATGTAAAATTACCATAATGATTGTGGTTAAGCTATACATTGTCACAATCTTTAAGTGTTGTATGTGTCCATACAGTAAGGAAAATGTATATGCACATAACAATAACACCAGCTCTGAAAGTAGAAGAGGGCTTTGATAGCAATATTAATTCAGTGTTACACCCTTCTTGTTTAACGGTTTAATAGTCTTGTTGAGGTCCTTGAGGCATTTTAACCACTGCTAATTAAAAATGGACCTGCCAACTGGTCTGTTTTATTGTGCTTTTACTTTTGTCTTAGCTGTCCATCCAGATGTTTTTGCTGATGGGAAATTAAATCATCTACTACAGTTTCATGAAGAAATATGTCAGAGGAGTACAGGTCGCAGGACTGTGGTTTTTAATTTGTATTTAACATTTTTTAAACTTTGGGAAATTTCAAGGTATTTTTGTAATGTGTCATTTGTGTTTTTTCTAGAAATGTTCATAAACCTAGATAGAATGTCACATTTTAGGATATTTTAATTTCAAGTTTTTATTTTATATTTATATACTGTAACAGCATTGTAAAGTTTACAACTAGAAGGGATCTGGACAAATCATCTGCTACCTTGAAGCAGTTAAAAATTTTAATCCTATTTTAATAGGGAAGCCCTATGAGAGAGTAAGTGACTTTCTCAAGGTCTCATAGCTTGTCATAACTGTTAGAGCAAACTAGAATCTAGTCTTCTGTTTTCCTAATGTAGTAATTTTATTTAATTACTTTCTTTGATCATTACATTAATACATTTTTTAAAAAATATGGCCTGCCCTGGCTGGTTTGGCTCAGTAGGTAGAGCATAAGCCTGCAGACTGAAGGGTCCTGGGTCCAATTCCCGTCAGGGGCACTGCCCAGATTGCAGGCTTGATCCCCAGTGTGGGGTGTGCAGTAGGCAGCCGATCAATGATTCTCTCTCATCATTGATGTTTCTATCTCTCTCTCCCTCTCCCTTCCTCTCTGAAGTCAATAAAAATATATTTTAAAAATATATATGGCTTACATTAGTGTTCACCATAATGAAGTTTTTAAGTATATTTCCATAATTGTAAATAAAATACTAGTATTTATTAAAGGTTTTCTTTTTACCATTTGATGATATTTTTACAATTAAAAATTAAGCAATTATAAAAATAAATAGCCTGGTTTTTCAATTGATATAAGCTGGCTTTTTTATACTGCTAATAAAGGCACATTATGTTCAAGCATTGCAATTACCACTGAAATGCGCGTCCATTAACTGAAACATTAGGCTGAGTATATAATTACTGTCTAGAGCCAATATCTTTGTGAAGCTGCATCTACAATGCTATTAAGCTATAAGCAATATTTGTAAACTAATATTTAAATGATTCAGAATTGATACCATCTTGTGCAAACTTAAAAATGAATATCGTATACATTGTCTCATTGGTTTTTTTATATGCTTAGAAAAATATGGAGTTTCTCAAGGATGATTAAAAAATATGGGTTGAGATGAATGAATTTTCATACAATTGCTATAACCTAATACATATTAATCTTACTGAAGTCCTTTTACCCCATTATTTTTATTGTGGTAAAATATTAAATTTAATATCTTAACCATTTTTTATTGTACAGTAGTATTAGGTACATTCATATTGTTGTGCAACCACCACCACCATCCATCTCCAGATCTTTTTTCAGTTTGCAAAACTGAAACACTATTCCCATTAAACAATAACTATTCATTCTCTGCTATCCCTAGCCCCTGGCAACCACCGTTGTATTTTCTGTCTCTGCGATTTTTGACAACTCTAAGTACTTCATATAAGTGGAATCATATACTATTTGTCTATTTCTGATTGGCTTATTTCACTTAGCTGATGCCCTCAAGGTTCATTGATGTGCTAGTATGTGTCAGAGTTCCCTTCCTTTTCAAGGCTGAATAATATTCTGTCATATGTATAGACCATATTTTGCTAATCTGTTCATCTGTCAATGGACACTTGGGTTGCTTCCACATTTTAACTATTGTGAATAATACTCCTACGAGCATGGTATATCTCTTCTAGACCCTGCTTTTCAAATATTTTGAGTAAATACTCAGAGGTGCAATTGCTGGATTATGTGGTAATTCTATTTTTAATATTTTTAGGAACTACCATACTCTTTTCCACAGTGGTTGTACATTTTCACATTTTTCATGAACACTACACAACGGTTTCTGTTTCTCCATAACCCTACCTTTAGCCATACAAAATAACATATATGTAAATTCTTTTCACAGTAAAACTGAAGTGGCTATGTAATGAAGCTTTTTAATTCAGAAGTTCTTTTTGAGCCTTTCAATTCAAAATGCTTTTAAATCTGAATATTTATGTTGATTATTGAAATCAACCTTAGCTTATATTTCCAATAATAAGTATCACTTTTTTTTTTTTACTGTTTTCACATTTAGAAGGGTGTTTCTGATGGCATTGAATATAAATGTGTCATATTCCTACAATGTACCTTTCTAATTTGTATAATTTACATGTTGTTATATGATATTACTTTATGTATTTGGCCCTACTAAAGCCTCACATCAGAGTATTGGCTTGCTCATACATATCCAAGCCATACAATGGGAGGCCAGAGTCAAGAGACTTGCTGCCTAGTTCTGTCTCTACCACTATTGCCATGTTTTCTAGTGGAAAATATTTTAGTTTTGGAATCGATATACTTGATTGTGGTGCCAGCCTGTATCACTTAGTAGGTTTGCAGCCAAATTTATTCTACATTTGATTTTTTTTAAACCCACAAAGAACCCTATGAATCTGGGAAGCTCAGTCAACCCAAAGGAGAACATTTATAGGACACTACACCGAACAATTGCAGAACATATCATGTTGTTCAATGTGGAGAACGGGGTAGACCATATGCTGGGCAATAAAGCACATCTCAGTAAATTTGTGGGTTAAAGCTTATATGATAAAGGAAGAAAAGTTTAATATCAACTTTCAATAAACTTCTACCTTATGTTGCCAGAGAAGATGAGCAAATTAAACCCAAAGTCACTAGGAGAAAGGAAGTCATTGAAATATGAGTAGAAATCAATGAAATGTAAAATAGAGAGTCAATAGAGATCACTAATGACATGAAAAGATGGTTATTTGAAAAGATTAACAAAATATATATAAAACCCTGCAAGATGGATTAACACATTAAGCGCCCTGCCAGTCACCGGTGACTGACACTATACTTTCCATCCAGAAGACAAAACAGGCTGGGTGCTTAACGTGTTAAGGAGTAAAAAACCCACAAATTACCAATATCAGGAATGAAAGAAAGGCCATCATAATCTTATAGACATTAAAAGGATTAGAAAACCTGAAAAATTTTATGCCAATTTATTTGATTGCTAGAGAAAATGACAAAATATTTTTAAAACAAAGCTTACCAGAACTAACAAGAGAAGAAATGGAAAATCTACAGTTTAATATCTAATCAAGGTAATTAAATTTGTTATTAAAAATCTTCCCACAAAAGAAATATCAGGCATCACTGGTGAGTTCTATCAAGCACTGGTGGAAATAATAGCACCACTCTTCACCCAGACTTTCAGAAAAGAGAGAATAACTTCATCTCCCTTATGAAACTAATATAGCCCTAATACCAAACCCAACAAGGACATTTTAGAAAAAGATTTCATACCAACCCACCTCAAGTATTACTTATTAATTACTAGAGGCCCGGTGCACAAAATTTGTGCACAGATAGGGTCCATAGGCCTGGTTAGCGATTGGGGCCTGCCGGCTGCCAACTTGGGCCTGCCGGATAGGGGGAGGGACCGCGGGAGGTTGGCTGGCCGCAGGGAGGGACCAGGGATGGTTGGTCGGCCATGGGAGGTTGGCTGTGGGAGCACACTGACCACTAGGGGGCAGCTCTTGCATTGAGCATCTGCCCCCTGATGGTCAGTGCACGTCATAGCGACCGGGTGTTCCAGTCATTCTGGCGTTCCTGTCACTTAGGCTTTTATATATATATAGACTAGTGGCCTGGTGGATGAAATTCATGCACATTAAAAGGGAATTAATTAGAGGAAATATTTTAATATTGCTATTTGCCCTTTCTCTATAATAGAAGTGTCAGAGTTGAAAGAAAATTAGTAAAATGTATATGAAAGTCTCCCTCCTGTAAGAGTCTGGGGTGCACCGCGGGACCCAGACTCAAGTCCACACCCACCCGCGTGCCTCAAAATTGTGCAATACCCAGCCTTCCCCCTGTCAAGCCCCACAGGGCTGGGGGCGCAGCCTCAGGTCTCCTCACCTGGCACTGGGCGAGGGGCGCCGCCTCAGGTCCCCCGTCAAGCCCTGCCGGGCGAGGGGCGCAGCCTCAAGTCCCTCATCTGCCCCGCTGGGCTGGGGGCGCAGCCTACGTCCCCCATCAAGCCCCACTGGGTAAGAGGCGCAGCCTCAGGTCCCCCAGCCTGGTGCTGGGCGGGGGGTGGGGCACGGCCTCAGGTGCCCTGGCCCCAGCGTGAAGGCGTAACAACCATTTGCTTATTAGCTCTTTATTATATAGGATTGTATTATTTTCCATAGGAACAACTGTAAACTTATTTTTGCCCCACTGTAATAATGATATAAGACCATCATTCAATATATGGTCTATATTTAAATTTCACCAGTTGTCCCAATAATATCATGTATAGCTTTTTTCAGTGCCATAAAGTTTTATTATTTCTCTTTAATCTAAAATATTTTTGCCACCTTTGTTTTGTTGTCTTGTGATACTGACTTTCTTGAGAATTCCACGCCAGCTGTTTTATAGAAAGATCTGCAGTTTGTATTTTCTGGCTTACTGCCTCAGTGTTAGATCTGTTTAAACAATATTGCCAAGAATACTACATAACTATGGAGATACAATTTTTAATAAAACTTCTGCAAAAAGAGCACTGTAGACAAACAATGAACTGGAGCAAATAGATAAAAGGACCAACAGCAAACCTTAAATTTACAAGATTATCCAACCAGATATCAATTCTGCATTACAGTGTTGTTGCCTACTTCACTTAGCTTGTCTTATGTTTAGGAAATGAGTTAATTTTTAGTATTCTTCCAAGGTCAAAGTCTATAATTCTTTTTAAATTCACAATCTCTTTGGTGTACTAGTATATGCCCTTGTGGAAAAATCTGTTTCCTAGACTTGGAATGTTACAGTTACTGTTTTATATTTTCCTAGGATATTTTTGAGAAAACTATTTTTGATCAGGATTCTGACTATTGACTGAGAGGGGAAAAGCATTTGGGCAAGATATCTGATCATCTCTTAAGAAGTGTGCTTTTCATAGTGAAAGTAGAAATTGTTACATTGTGGTCAATTGAAAATTTTTCAGTGTTCAAATCCAAAGAGAAAGTGATAAAATGATAGTGTCTTTTTAAATCAGAATTTGCTTTTCTATTTTCAGTTGACTCACGATTTTTATGATGGTTTTTTCACATAGTAAAATCATAACTTCCTGACTTGGACTTTTTTTGCAAACTACTTTTACTTAGATTCTAAATTAAAGAATACTTTTAAAAACAGGACTGTATGTGCTTACTGCAAATATGATTAGCTCATAGAATAGTTACATTTTAATTTCTCCTATCATGTAAGATGCCTTGTGTAGCTTCATATTTCATCTGATAGCTTCCCAGTTATCCCAGACAGGGAAGCAGTCTAGTTTGTGAAAGATGTGTAGAAGCTGTGAATGTCTGTTTTGATTCTAGAGTTACATCTCGGAAGATATATTCTGCTGGGTTTGTGTGCATTTCCATTTTGGAACTGCCTTAAAATGCTGCAGTAATACTACTGAACAGCCATTTATTTGATGGTGCTTACAGTTCCTTATGAACATGTTTGAGCAGCTCCCAGAAGTCAAAGAAGATCCCAACATTCTGCTTTTTATTTTGAGCATCTCCCATAAGCCAGACATTACCTGGCCTGACCAGCTCAGCCCTCAGCCACAGCGGAGCACCAAACTGAAGCAGAGCTGTAGACTATTGGGCTTTGAACCAGGACCCAACCAACTCCCCCACTGAGAAACCATACAGCTCCCCTCTTTACTACCTCATTATTGATTCCCTTTCATAACCAGGCCTCTTAGAAGTGCTGTCTGTACCACTTGTCACCATGCCCTCATCACCTGCTCATTTCTCAGCCTGTTCAAGTTCATTCTTCTCAGCTTTTCTAGTTCATTCTTTTTTACATTTAAAAAAAATCAACTCCCTCAGAGTTCTTTCTCACTTATTTGTATGCTAATTTTCCTAAATCAGACGTTTAAACTTTGGAGTTTCTTAGGGCTGAGCTTATAGATGTTCATGTCTGGTCTTCCCTGTTTTCTTCCTACTCTTGTACACTCCTGTGTCTTTACTTACTATCTGCTTACTGGTGACTTCAGATATGTGTCTGTAGCTAGGTTAAGTATCCAACTGTCTACTTGAATGTTTGTCCAAGCTTAAATTCAAGAGGTTCTCAGCAGAATTTGTAACCCCCTGTGAAAGCTGCTTTGCCTTTAGACTTCCCTACTCAATAAATGGCACCTGGTACTCGTGTTGATAACCTAGGACTCATTATTGTAGCTACTAAGACCTTCAGTGTTAAACTCCTAGGTATTTGATTTTGTATAATTTTGTCTGTATTAGCATGTTCCTAGTTCAGGCCACTTCTCCATGGCTTCTGTGGCAGTTTCCTACTGGTACCTATATGCATCTTTGCATCTCTCAAAAGTGGTACATCAGATCCCATGGCCAAAGATTATTTGAAAATGAAAACCAGTGGATTCCCATTGCCTTTAAGATAAAGATCAAACTCTTTTCCATGGCTTATATCTAAGAAGACTAAAGAACTTGCTTCTGTCTCCCGTTTCAGCCTTATCCTATAGCATTTTTCTTTTTTTCTCTTTTCTTTAGGTACTTTGGCTTGCTTTTTTTTTTTTTTTTTTTAGTTCCTGAATTCTCCAATACTTTCCTAGGGCCTTTGCATGGATTGTTTCTTCTACCTTGAATGATCTTCATCTTTTCTTTGCCTAGCCACTTCTTATACCATTTTCTCTGGGCAGCCATCCCTCACCTGTTCTTCCCATCTTAAAGCTTCCAGCTATAGGAAGTCATATTACTTGGTCCTTATTCTTCAGAGCACTTACCACACTACTAGAGGCCCGATGCATGAAGATTCATGCAAGAATGGGCCTTCCTTCCCCTGACTGCTGGCACTGCCTTCACTCTGGCCTGGAGCTGCCTTTCCACCTTCCCACACTGCCCAGAGGCCCAGAGCAGCTGGGGCAGTGCAGAACGCCTAACAACGCAAGCGTCCCGCCCCGCCCCCGGCCGCTCGGTGCCTGCATATGCAAATTAACCCGCCATCTTTGTTGGGTTAATTTGTATACTCACTCCTGATTGGCTGGTGGGCGTCGTGAAGGTATGGTCAATTTGCATCTTACTCTTTTATTAGTGTAGATAATTAATTGCAACTATAATTAATGTAATTATTTGTCTGTCTTTCTCACAAAACTATATGCTTTATAAGGAAGGAGTCGTGTCTCTCTTGTTCACCATTGCATCCTCAGCACCAGTCATATTTTTTAACAGCCAGTAAATATTTGTGAAATGAAATAAATAAGAGTATTATGTGTTTTAATTGTCATAAAAACCTTATAATTTATCATTGCTCTTTAGGAGACTTTTTAAATTCTTGGGAGAAATTTAGTAAAGAGTAATGATAATAGCTGCCATTTATTGAGCAACTTCCATGGGCTTGCTATTCATTATGGTACATGCATGATCTTATTTTAATTCTCACAACAACTCTACAAGATAGTTAGCCTTACCCTCTATTTTATGTAGGAAAACTGAGGCTCAGAGAAGTTATTTCACTTGTCCAACATCACACAGTGAGAGAGAGCCATGATTCAAACCCAGTTGGTCTTTTATATTCTCACTAGAGGCCCAGTGCATGAAATTCGTGCACTGGGGGGGGGATCCCTCAGCCCAGTCTGCACCCTTTCCAATCTGGGACCCCTACAGGGATTGGGCCTAAATGGGCAGTCAGACATCCCTCTCACAATCCAGGACTGCTGGCTCCCAACCGCTCGCCTGCCTGAATGCCCCTAACTGCAACTGCCTGCCAGCCTGATCACTCCCTAACCACTCCTCTGCCAGCCTGATCGACACCTAACAGCTCCCCTGCCGGCCCAATCACCCCCACTGCCCTCCCCTGCAGGCCCGGTCCCCCCCAACTGCCCTCCTCTGCTTCCGAGAAACACCATCTGAAGGATATAAAGTTCCAGTATGGTGATAAATTTGTCCGTGTATACTAAAACGGTATGGCCCATATCCTGATGGCGATGCAATATTTGCACCCATGGAAGCAAAAGCAAAAGAACTATTTATGGAATGAATATTTTCCATGAACTTTTTACTGTCAGAATATTTGTCATTAATCTTTTTAAATATGCTGGATATTCTGGAAAATGTATATCATTTGGACAGACTTTACCTTTGCTACAACATCGAGTAAATTTTCCATCGGATTGTTTTTTCATTAGAGAAATTTAGTGATAGGCCAAATTGATATCTGACAGTTATTCCACAACAACTGTGTTCGAGAATTGCATCCTCATGAACTCCATTTTTGCTGAGAAGGCAGTTCCTACCAGTATTGGCAGTACTTGTTGATGACTGTTCTTTAGACATATTCTGTCATCGCCACCTCCTTCTTTCAACTTCAAAGGCACGTTGGTCTTTAGACATTTTTTGTCGATGACGCCGGCTTTTTTCGGCTTCAGAGCTACGTTTTGCCAATAGTAGCTTTTCAGATACATTCTGTCGCAGGCGCCGCCTTCTTTCAACATCAAACGCACGTTGGTCTTCAGACATTTTCTGTCGATAACGCTGGCTTCTTTTGGCTGCAGAGCTACGTTGTATCAATAGTTGCTTTTTAGACATAGTCCCACCTCCCTGCTGTCAGGGTCTGAGATGCAGGTGAATGAGAGTCCTGGCTGTCAAGGCCTCTGAGAGCTGTCTGACCAACGGCTGATTCTGGCTAATTCTGTGGGGGTGGGACTTCCTCCTCCCTGCTGTCAGAGTCTGGGCTGGCACCCACGGGGACACAGCATCAAGTCCCCCTGCGCCTGAAGACCCAGAGTCAAGTCACCGCCCACTTGCGTGTGCCCCCTGAACGCAGCATCCAGCCTTATGGAGGGACTGAAAGGAGTGGATCCAGCGCAGCTCGCCCCCCGGCACCCCCCCCCCCCCCCCCCCGCAGGGCTGACAGGACCGGGGACTCCAGCAGCAGGCGAGCGGCCTGGCTGGATCTGCCTGAGAACGGATCCAGCATGCTCCACTCGCCTGCTGCCACCCCCTGGTGGAGCTGACAGGACCAGGGACTCTAGCATGCACTGCTCACCCACCCCCCCTCACCCCCCAGCGGGGCTGACAGGACCAGGGACTCCAGTGGCGGGGTTGACAGGACCAGGGACTCTGGCAGGGCTGGGGGGACTGGGCGCCACCATCTTTGTGATGGAGCGATGGTTAATTTGCATATTACCCTTTTATTAGATAGGATACTTTGTATTGCAGCCTCTGAACCAGATTGTTACTGGGAAAATTCCTGCAATTTCTAGCTTTACCACAGGCTTCCCCCTAATTTTCATCTTTTACTCTCCATTCAACTAAAGGGATTAAAGTTAGTATCTATAAGACTAGCACATATATTCATTAACCTTTTGCACTCGGATGTCAAGTGTGACTCGACACGGTTAGCATTAGAATAAAGGAATCGAGAAAAAAGCAAGCGAGTGCAAAGGGTTAATAGTTAATATCCACATAATGATTGTAGAAATGCATGTCCTTCTTAGATTACTAAACGTCTGTAAAATACTGAGAAATTCTGAAATTTAATAATTTGGTTTGGATCTGTGAAGGCATGCTTTAGAATAGCTATGCAAAAATTACACCCAGGTTACATATAACTTATTTAATTTTCAGTTTATTTCTTTGTTTTCATTAACAGCTTTGATTCTAAGTTGAGAAATTACTCACAAATTCACATTAAATAATGTAATGTTTTATATTTTTCTACCTTAGAACATGTATGGATCTTTAATGGATCTTTACCTTGAATGGATCTTTAAGAGTTTGTTAAATGAGTTTATCCCATAAAGCAAGACACTACTTTGAGAATCTGTAGCTTAGCTTCCTTCTGTGGTTACTATGTGGTTTAGGATCTTAAAGATTTAGATACTTCCATGATAAATTAATATCAGGAAGAACTCATTTTTGTCTCCTCTTGCAGCACTAGCAAACTCATTTTTGCCGTAGAGCATCTTAGCTCCTTACAGTGCTCATGAGTTATAAATGGAAGTATCCATGAGAGTATTGTAGCACTTTTCTGGAATTTTTTGTTTTGCAACTTTCCTGTATTAAGAAATAAAATCATCTACTTGTATATGTAAAATGAATTCATAAAGCATTTGAACTAACCCCACTGGCATCATATTATAATTAATAATAACATTTCCATCAACGTCCTATCTAATAAAAGAGTAATATGCAAGTTGACCGTCACTCCAACACACAAGATGGCTGCCCCCATGTGGACACAAGATGGCTGCCACAAGATGGCCAGCAGGGGAGGGGAGTTGGGAGGGATCAGGCCAGCAGAGGAGGGCAGTTGTGAGCGATCAGGCCAGCAGGGGAGGGCAGTTGGGAGGGACCAGGCCTGCAAGGGAGGGCAGTTGAGGGCGATCAAGCCTGCAGGGGAGGGCAGTTAGGGGTGACCAGGCTGGCAGAGGAGGGAAGTTGAGGCAACCGGGCCTGCAGGGAAGAGCAGTTGGGGAGGACCCAGGCCTGCAGGGGACAGCAGTTGGGGTGGGGAGGGACCAGGCCTGCAGGGGAGGACAGTTAGGGGCAATCAGGCTGTCAGGGGAGCAGTTAGGCATCAATCAGGCTGGCAGGCAGAAATGGTTAGGAACAATCAGGAAGGCAGGCAGGTGAGCAATTGGGAGCCAGCAGTCCTGGATTGTGAGAGGGATGTCCGACTGCCCGTTTAGGCCCGATCCCGGTAGGGCAGTCGGACATCCCTCGAGGGGTCCCAGATTGGAGAGGGTGCAGGCTGGGCTGAGGGACACACACACCCCACCCCCCATGCACGAATTTCATGCACCGGGCCTCTAGTTAAGTAATAAACTTTGTAGCCTCATTTAGTTTCTTGCTTTATAGAGATCAACCTTATTATTTGTCTCTATATAGAAGAACATAGACTACTAGACATAGTAGTTCTGGTTATTTTTTGAAGAATCAGAGGTGAGAATTAGAATTGAGGAAAGAAATTTTGATTTTATATAATCCTCAGCTCTCAGTTAGTTGACCTATTAGATTTTGATAGTAGCTATTGAACCTTTGCAGCCAGTCTTATTGTGAGCACATCCCACCATATCTCACTCATGTGAAAAAAAATATTTTGCTTTTTGATTTTTTAAATAAAAAGTTATACCCATAATATACAAAACATTGAAGTTCCAAACTTGACTATGATGGAGAGCAGTTAAATTAATATTAGATTTTTAAAGCAAAAACAATAAGCCTAAATAATTTTTTTATTAAAAAAACACAAATTAATTGTGTTTAGGAGGGTAAAATAGACATTGTAAAATCCAGGAGTTTACTAATTTTCTAAAGTAAAAGTGTGCATATCTATAAAAAAGATTGACATATTTTTTAATATAGACCCTAAGATTTAAAAAAGGAAGTCACCAATTTTGGAGGAAAAACAATATTTTTAGAGTTCTTATTTGGAACATGTTAGAGATATAGCAAATACTGGCCTTTGGAATGCCAGGTAATTTGAATTCTGGAAAGAAATATTATTTTAATCACCATTAGAGTAGCTATAGTACCTGAAAATAACTTAATCATTTGGATTGCACTAGATTTTTTACATCTTCCATATACAAACTTAAGCTAGGATTCTCAACACTGATAGTCTATCCTTAAGCATTTTTAGAAACTATTCTAGGACTAATTACTTTGCCCATGAAAGCAAACTTTTGATTATTGATCTTTCCAAAATTCAATTTTAAGGGGCCATGAAAATGATGTTATAATTAGCATCTTCATTATTTTAATCTCCATTCCAAGATGATTTCGATTTTTTATACCTTTGTCCCACCTTTTGCAGAGACTTTCTTTGCCTGTGTACTGAGAAGAGGTAGCTAATGGAGCATATGCATACCTGACTTTTTTTCTCTCCTAAGAAAGGAGAATTCATCCACTGCCACTGTACCTTTTTTTCTTTTCTTTTTGTCTTGCACAGAAGACTGACATCTTCCTGTGAAGGGCTTGTGGCAAACCTATCCAACTCGGGTTTCTTCTCCTTGAGAACGATCTGATCCATCATCATCTGAACCAGGGATCACACTCTAAGGGTCCAGGTGAGGGCAAGTCAGTCTGTATTTTAAGCCAATTTCTTTTCTGGTCAGGTAAGTCACACTCAGGCATGATCTCACTCAGCATCAGTCAGCCTTAGCTTTTCAAAGTTTCCCAGTCCACAGAGAGAGAGAACTCATCTACGCATTAATTTGAGGGCCCATCTGAACTATTAATGATTAATCATATCATTAAAATTTTTTCTTTGCTATCTAATGTAATCATTTTAGTATACTTACTCATTTTTAATTCCAGAAATCTTAAAAAGAATGTGTGTGTGTGTGGCTAGAGAGAAAGACATATATTGAAACAGACCTTTCTAGTTGTAGTTTTAGTACCGATTCTTATTTTTATTAAACTTGTAAGAGTTTAGGACAATTTAGCATATATAATCTCATAGCCTTGTAATTTTAATAGCTTTTAACTGTGTTTGTAGATGTCTTCACAACCACAGGTAGATTCAGAATGTTGGAGCTAACATTTACACACAGTCATCATGAAGGTCTTTGTTGGTTTGCCATGAATTCTTTCATTTCATGTCAAAATGATTCAGAATGATTAAGGAAAGAGACAGGAATTTTCCTGTTCTTTCTTCAGCCTCCATATACTAATTATAAAAAGAAATTTATAATTGCTCCCCAGGCAAGTGGTCTTAGCTAAATGAAGCCTAGACCTGCACCTTGATACTATCTTTTAAGTTGGAAGGCGAATTAGGTCTGTGGCTATGAGGCTGTGTTCAAGACAACTTATTTTTCAAAAGCACCTTTTTTTTAATTGGGGAAAATACAGTCTGCCTTGTACTCTGACACAGATAGTCTATCCTTCAAAATACACATGTGCATTAATACTTTGTCATTTGTTTTATAAGTGACCTTTTATATACCACTAGAGGCCTGGTGTACGAAATTCGTGCGTGGGTATGGTCCCTAGGCCTGGCCTAAAATCAGGGCCATCTTCCCCGGCTGCCCGCAGCCAGCCTCGTCCCCCATCACCATCTACCCCCAGTTTCCTGTTCTTCATTGGGTGATCAGAGCCTGCCAGCCAGGGGGAGGAACCAAGAGGTTGGCCATTCTGCCCACTCACCGCCCCCGCCCCCTCTGTGTGTGGGGTGACTGGTGGGGCAGGGGCCTTGGCCAAGCCCCACCCCTGGTTTCCCGTTCACCATTGATGGGAGCCTGCCGGCCGGGGAAAGGAACCAAGAGGTGGTCAGTGCACCTCCTAGTGACGGAAGCGATCAGTCCGGTCATTCCATCGTTAGGGTCATTTTGCATATTACCCTTTTATTATATAGGATAGAGGCCTGGTGCACAGGTGGGGGCCAGCCAACCTGCCCTGATGGGGCCCCAGATTGGGGTGGGGGGTCCCCGCTAGGGGGGCGGGGCTGGGCGGGGCGAGGGGCCGCTGGACGGTTTTCAGGCTGGCCACACCTCTGATCAGGGTGGGGGTTCCTGCTGGAGGGAAGGGCCAGCCAGGGTGAGGGGCCGGGGGTGGTTTGCAGGTCAGCCACATCCCTTATAGGGGTAGGGGAGTCTATGCTGGGGGGAGGGGCCAGCCAGGGGGAGGGGCAGCGGTCGGTCTGGTCTCCACCGTTTCGGTTGCTGGGCTTTTATTGTATAGGATAATAAATTCGTTGTCAGTCTTGTAAAACATAATTTATTTTTTCATGACACTGTATGCATTTAATTGTGAGGAAAACAAGTAGTTCTAGTCTAATTTCTTTGTCTCTGCCATTTGCCAACATGTAGATGGGAATAAATTGGGCTTTTAGTTCATTCTATTGGCTAACTCTCCAAATGACTCTTAAGGTTACAAACTGAAGTTAATATACTTCAGTGAGTTTACCACAGTAAAGAGTGGCTCCTAGTCACTGAGAGGAATAGATGGTGTTCCTCTCTGAATTTTGGTAGCCATGAAGCTAAATGGTTGTGTTACTATATGCTGTTGGCTTTTTAAAATGCATTGTTTTCTGTTTATTACTCAAAAATGTCAGTAGTTTTGAACAAGAGAACTTTTCTTTGTCTGGCAAAGCAACTTTTTAAGCATTGCTTATTCAGAACCACCTGCTATTTTATGATTTAGAACCTCAGTAAAATAGTTATTTATTAGATTTTATAATCAGTACAATTAATTTAGTATGGAGTTAGACACATAATTTGTTGGGTACAAATCCCTTGTTTTTTTATTCTTCTAATCCCCTTATGCTTAGTGTAATGTGCAGAAGAACAAAAAAGTATTTATTGGGTATTAAATATTTCCATGATATTTCTCTTGAACAGAAAAGATTATTTAACTCTGCTTTAGGTTCTAATACAAAGTTATTTACCACCAAATCATTACTTTTTAAAATATGATTAGGTTCCTATATGTGCATTGTATGAATATGTGAACATATTTTAACACAGTCATGGAAATATATAAAGTAACTTAAATATTTCAAAATTTGAATTACATTACTTAACCAGGAATGTCATATACATTAAAATGTTTGCTAACTATTAGAACTTGTATTGTAATGAACTCAGTGGCTATGATTCAAAAGCCTGGGAAGTAGCAGAGATTCCCCATGCTATTCCTGGGCTGGGCTCATCAACTACATTGCTAAAGTAGTATAATTTTGAAGAAATTTGCCAACGATTAATGAAACTAGAGGATATATTTGACTGGCTTTGGAAGTATTTTGCATATCTGAAGAGTAAGTTTTAAAATACTCTTCCCTACTTTTATTCTCCTCATACTCTTCTGCTTTTGTAACCAGTAGCTTTTTGTATAGATGCATATGTGAACTTTAGACATTTCCTTAGTTTTAGCAGAGAAGTCTTTGCAACATCTGTTTCCTAATAAATGAATGAACTAAAATCTAGAGACTTAAAAGATCAGTTTTTAGTTTTTTAAAACATCATAATGGGATCAGCTCTTAATTGTCTACACAGAGGTTTACAGACTTCAAATTTATAGATTTAGATTACCTATTATAGCATTTCTATTCTGCACCAGTTAGCACATTGCAGAGACACCTGGTATGTGTAATAAAGGACATGCTAGCTAATTTACCTTACTATAAGCAAAACAATTAGAGAGGCAAATTTGCTATGGAAAATGAGTAATTGAATTTTAAAACTGAATATAAGACTATTGAACTCTTCCATGTATCAAGATTGATCTGCCCTTTCTAATACAAAGTCATGCTGCTGGCCCACCATAAGCTTCTAATTATCTTTTAAGTAAAACACGTTAGATTTTGAATAAAGCATAGTTTAGACCTAGGTATTATGGAGTTTGCATGCTAAAATTGTGGTTCCTTTCCTTATTCTCCCTTCCCAGTTAGGATTTGATTGCATTACTCTTATAAGCTGTAGCATTAAAATGTTTTGGGTTTCGAGTTCCTTTTCTGTGTCTGCATAGGACAAAAAAAAAAAAAAAAGACCAATGTGCCCTAGCCGGTTTGGCTCAGTGGATAGAGGTTGGCCTGCAGACTGAAGGGTCCACAGTTTGATTCTGGTCAAGGGTACATGCCCAGGTTGTGGGCTCAATCTCCAGTTGGGGGCGTGCAGGAGGCAACCGCAACAATGATTCTCTCTGATCATTGATGTTTCTATCTATCTCTCCCTCTCCCTTCCTCTCTGAAATGAATTTTTTTTTTTTTAAGAAAAAGACCAATGAATATCATTCTTCAAAGAAGTTCTTAAAATACGTCTGAGATGCCAGGAACAGTCCTTTCATGCTTCCTGAACAGTGGTAGCATACAGCTGTATAGGAATTCTCTGCCTAGCTTTTCTTTTGGTGATGTCTTGCCATTAACTCATAGAAATGTGTATTGTACTATTATCCCTACCAGACCTTCAAGTAATTGGTTAGATTGCCTGACTGCTACTAATATCTAAGTTAATAACCATAGAATATTTCAGAAAGGTGGTGCCTGCTTCATAAATGCATTGTGATTGCTAAAATCTTACTTGGCTTGAAACAACTAAATTTCGTAGACACTAAAATTGTATATTGTTAGGATATGATGCTTCAAACAAACAAACAAAGATTTACTTTCGGTTCTGAAAATATTCAGAAGGATTTGTTATCTCTTGCAGACCTTTCTGCAAACTACTAATGGGATGAACACAATATATCACTTTTATAATAGTGAGCTATTAAAGGCAAGCATAAAGCAGTCTGAAGCCCATAAGTGCTGCCAACAGCTCCTGCTTTAATGAATTCCCTTTTAGATGTCCATTAAATGCTCGTGGCAAATGTACTCATAATGGAAATGGCAAATCTAAATGGGTAGATATGAATAATCCATGGAGTTTAAATTCTGTTTATGATCATCTTCACATTTAGTTTTCAAGACAACGCAGTTTAGTTTTCATTACAGTTTGGAATAAAGAGGACAGGGAGTAATTGATTGCTTCAAGCAGATTAAAATCAATGGTTTTCTTTTCAAAGAACCAGTTCAATGCAGTAATTCCAACTTTAAACATTGATTTAGGGTACTCAACACAAAATGTTTTGTGCAGTGTGAACTTTTATATAGAAAGACTAGTATTAATTTTATTTCCCTATATATCTATATAGTGAAATATAGAGGTTGTTAGTAGCATGTGCATGACTTAATAGTGATCTATATTAAGTCATTTTTGTATTATTGCAGTCATATAATGAATCAATGAGATTCCCGTCATCACTGTAATACTGTTTGTAACCCATTAGCACAGAGAAATTACAGCCCATCATACATCATTACTGTGATTGAGGCTTTATTACCATATTCTCAAATTGCTTGCTTGCTATAAAACTAAAAAGACACAAGACAACTATAGGTGGAGCATAGCCTGTGCATTATTGTGCTACAGTAATGAGGGATTATTGTACCATAATGGGATGAAACTTAAGAGGAAAATAAGCAGCATAATAGAAAACTAGAGACTCTTTTTACATTTGTTTTTATTACTTTAAAGGTCAAATATATTTGTTATGCTCAAGGTATTGTTTATGTATTACATGAATCATAGTCTCTTAATATTTTGTAAAGATTTCCCCCCCCCCCCCCCCAAGTGTATCCTTTTGAAGTCTGTAGTCTGATGCACTTTGAATGTTCAGGACTGGACTTGGAATCTGCATTTTGCCACTTGAGAGATTAGCCGTTTTACTGCTTCTATGCCTGACATTTCTGTGGGTAGGTAATACCCTTTAAACTTTAAGCTGTTTTTCAGTACTCTATGTATTTTATTAACAGTGTGAATAGGTCAGTAGTCTTCAGGCTCTTTAGTTGAAATAATAAATGTATGAATGCAACAATATTCTAAGCAATGAAGAGAGGTAAAATATGGAACAATTGCCTGGGGCCTGATTGTAAAAGGCTTTTGATGTCTCAAAGAGGGAAATGGAAGAAATATATTGCTTCTATATTAAAGAAAAAAAAAATCCCACGACACTAGAACTTGTTAGTTAAATTGTGTGTATGTTCATCCTCTCTCTGTTGAGTCTCGTTTATGAGTTTAACATTGAGAGCATCATTTAGAACAGTAAAAGGCCCAGTGCACTGTGGACTTTTGAGCCAAGATCATTGCTGAAATTCAAAGTTCTGCTCAGTGCAGAGTGGCTTTCTGATCTCAGCCTCATTGTGATTTGGTACCATTACAATTTAAATAGCAAATAACAAGCCTGCCAGTGTGGCTCAGTGGTTGAGCATCAGCTAATGAACCAGGAGGTCATGGTTCGATTCCCGGTCAGGGCACATGCCCGGGTTGCCAGTTTGATCCCCAGTAGGGGGCATGCAGGAGGCAGCCAATCAATGTTTCTCTCTCATTGATGTTTCTATCTCTATCCCTTTCCCTTCCTCTCTCTAAAATCAATAACAAATATGTTTTTTTAAATAGTAATAAATAAATAGCAAATAACAATATAAAATAAAAAATCAAAAGCTGATTAACTATATTCATGATTATAAAGCACTTGACATATACATTCTTAGCTAAAGCAATACTAAGCAACTGCAAAGTTAGAAACTGCAATACTTTCTTCCAAACAGATAACTTTGTTTTTATGTTATAATATCCTCATTATTAAGCATTATTGTTATGCTTATCATAATGTAATTACCACCCTTTTGTAATTGTATTTTCTATTTTTAGCACATACAGTGGTTGCAATGGTATAAAACTTGAACACTTGTCAAGCATCTCTTAACTGCAATGAGAGGTGCAGCTTAGCGAGTTCAGAATTGGCTGAGGGGACTGGGCCTCAGCCAGCAGCAACGAGTACATTCTTAAAATGCAAAAAATTAAAATCTCCTAAATAACCAGTTTCTTTTACCTCTGCACAGCTATTTTGAACAGAGGAAGCAATGCAAAAGCAAACTGCCAAGGAATAATAGAGGGAAGCAAAGTTTAGAGACTCTAGAAAGAGATGTATTTTAAATTCTTTTTTTTTTTTTTTTTTTTTTTAAATATATTTTATTGATTTTTCACAGAGAGAAAGGGAGAGGGATAGAGAGCTAGAAACATCGATGAGAGAGATACATCGACCAGCTGCCTCCTGCACACCCCCTACCGGAGATGTGCCCGCAACCAAGGTACATGCCCTTAACCGGAATCGAACCTGGGACCTTTCAGTCCGCAGGCTGACGCTCTATCCACTGAGCCAAACCGGTTTCGGCTATTTTAAATTCTTAAAATCATATATGGCTCATACTACACTTAATATAATTTCAAGCAGGATTTGATGTATTAAATTTGTTACCTGCCTCAAAATCTTTTGGGGAACAAGGGAGAACATGAATAAAATAAATTTTGTTTCTTGATTTTAATAGTCTAGTTGGAGAGGTAGTAATAAATAACAAAAATAGTAAACAGTAAAAAATAAAATAAGTACTAAGCAATACATGCTAGGAAGAAAAGCAAAACGGGATGTGGAGGATAGAGAGTGCTGGGTAGGGTCGTTTTCTCTAGGATGTTTATAGAAGTCCTTTCTAATGGGATGACATTTTAGCAGAAATCAGAATGAAGTACACAACAAGCTATAATGGCATCTCTGGTAAAAATGTCCCAGGAACAGTGGGTGCAGTGGCTCTGAGACAGAAGTATATTTGGCGTGTTTGCAAAGCAGCAAGGCCACTGAGACTGAGCAAAGTAAATAAGGGGGAAACTTGAGAAATTAAAAATATTACCTCAGCGATTTTTAAGATTTATAATGAATTTAATACCATTAAAAAATATTTTTTTGTTGTTAGGTTTTTGCTGTTAGAGAGGTAGTTCAAACACAAATGATGCTTTCAGTAGCTTTCTTAATATGGTGGAAACTACATAGTTTTAAACTATTTGAATATACTTTTAACATATTCACTCTATCACATGTATATTTTGTGGGGATCTAGATTTTTATTTTTGATAAATTACAGCAGAAAGTCTCAGAGTGTGAGCCATGGATTTTCCAATATGTTTTAAGAGTTTGGCCCTGGCCCGTTTGACTCAGTGGATAGAGTGTCGACCTACAGACAGAAGGGTCCTGGGTTCGATTCAGGTCAAGGGCACATACCTCGGTTGCAGGCTCCTCCTGCACGTGCAGGAGGCAACCAATCGATGTGTCTGTCTCACATTGATGTTTCTCTCTTTTTCCCTCTTCCTTCTACTCTCTCTAAAAAGCAATTGAAAATATCCTCCGGTGAGGATTAACAAAAAACAAAACAAAACAAAAAAAAACAAAAAAGAGTTTGCAATTGGAAAACATTTGTACTTGAGCACTCGGTAAAAACAAACATTATTTCATTTAGTGGCCCTTATAATGCATAGCTCCATGAAAAGTTTGTTGAAGTGTTGCTGTTGTATTTATTTTAATTACTGACAAATGGAAATAGATGAGATTTGGAGTTTGGGGGGTCTTTAATTCTATAAAATGGGTCCTTGAACTGAAAAAAGTTTTGAGAACCAGTTGCCATCTTCTAAAGTAGGTGAGGAAGAGAGGAACCAAACATGGGGAAACAGAGTAAAAATATCTTAATAGAAGCCTGAGGTTCCAATAGAGAGAAGAACTGAAAGTGTGTAAAAATTAAGTTTTGACCCAGAAGAGGAAACTTGAAATTCTTCCTCATTGTGTCCTGCATTAGTTATGTATTGCTGGGTAACAAATTGCCCCACAACTTAGGAACAAACATACTATACTTCACCACGTTCCCAAGGGACAGGAGTTGGAGAGCAGGTTAGCTGAGTGGTTCTGGCTTCGGGTTTCTCATGAGGTTCAGTCAAGCTGTTCATCCGAGGCCATAGTGTCTGAAAGCTGGACTGGAGTTGGAGGATCAGCTTGCAGAATGTCTTCTCACTGGCTGTTAGTAGGGGCCTCATCAGTTCCTTGCTAGTTGTTTGCAGGAGGCCTCACTTTCTTGCCACATGAAACTCTTAAAAGGACTGCTTGCTCGTCCTAACGACATGCAGCTAACTTCCTTGAATCTTCTCAGCTCTCCGTCTCCCAGTCCTAGAATGTGGGCTTCCCTGGGTTTTTATTTTCCCAGCCTTATGTCACTATTGAGCTGAAGGACCAACAGTCAAGTTTAGGAAGTTAGTCTGGCTGAAAGGAGCCTTAGCAGGAAACTCTGCAGATCGCATGTGCTCTAGCTGCTTTACTGTGATTCTGCTAGAGACCCATGGCTAAAGCTGAACTTAAAGGAGGGATGCTGCCTGGCTGTGCACTTAGCACTATCTCCCTGTGAAACTGGTAATCATGGTGCTGATCAGTGTTGTAGTTCAGGGGGCCATCTAACAAGGATCATACACATGTAATTACTAAAATTGTGTATGAATCTAAGGACTTAAAAATTCATAAGTGATAGACTCATGGATGGATAGAGGGATGGCAAGATATGCAGTAATTCAAAATACAGGAAAATTTTCATTATGAAATCTAGATGGTGCCTATATGGCTGTTTATAATTCTTTCATCCTTTCTGTATGTTGAAAATTTTTATAATAAAATATTGAGAGAATAAACTCTTATCCTTATGATACTACTAGCTATTGCTCTTCTAAATGAGTGCCTACTTATAGTGGCAAAGAATTGGTAACTTTTTCCCCCGACCTGAGCAATGTATAAAAATTATTATTAATAGTTGGCATCTTAGCAAGCCTAGTACCATCTAGCTCTTTCTGTCTAAAATAATGTGCTTCCTGTGATATGAAAGCAGTGATTACAACTCTGACATTTTCCTGTATAACACAGGGGCCTGAAATACAAAACATACTTAAACGGAATATTCATTACATAATAGCAGCTACCAATTACTTAGTGTCTGCCATGTCCTAGGCACTGTACTAGGTACTGCTGTTATCACCATAATTCTTATAAAATCCAAAGCTGTAGGAAATTACAGATGGGGAAACTATGCTGCAGTACTTTTGCTTCTTAGTTGTGGTCCTGGTAAAAGTCTGTTCAGTATTGAAAATCACTACACATAGATTTGGATTCTAGTGTGTGATTATTCTTCATTAGTATAGTCTATGCAAAATGCCTGGATATTTGCAGTGGCCTCTCATACAATCTTATAGTTTGTTGTACTTCCCATAGCTCATCTGTAGTTAAAATGATTGTATAGTTGAAAGCGCCATATCACTTGGAGTCAGAAAGCTATTATTGAGGTCCTTGCCACATTTCTTCAAAGCTTCATGACAGTATAGGGCAGGGGTCCTCAAACTACGGCCCGCGGGCCACATGCGGCCCGCCGAGGACATTTATCCGGCCCACCGGGTGTTTTTGCCGCCGCTGCCTGTCCTGCTTAGCAGCCGACTTAGCAGTGTGCATAGGAATTTGTTCATAGTTTGTTTTTTTTAAACTATAGTCCGGCCCTCAACGGTCTGAGGGACAGTGAACTGGCCCCCTGTTTAAAAAGTTTGAGGACCCCTGGTATAGGGAATGCGAGTGAAGGATACTAGTATATAGGAATTCTTTGTAACTATATTTGCACTTATTCTATAAGTCTGAAATTATTTATAGATTTTAAAAATGGAAAATAAATAGCTGTGTCACCTCTCTGAGCCTTAGTGTACTATTTTTGAAAGTAGGGAAACCTATATAATACCAGAGGAACATTGAGAGGTTAAAGTGTGAATGTAGATTTTATATATATATATATATATATATATATATATATATATATATATATATACACACACACACACACACACACACATACACACACACTGTATCTCACACAACTTAATCCCTATTGTAGGTACTTAATAGTTTTCATGCACAGGTTAATGTGCAGTGTGTTCATTGAGAGGAGCAATCTGATCATGTAAGAAAATCTTTAATCTTGAGGAAGCTGGCTAACTAGATTGAAATCTTGATTCTCTCTCTGGGTGATGTTGAGCGATTGACTAAGTCCTGCTATGCCTCAGTTTTTCCAACAGTGGTATGAAATAGTGATAAATGTTCAGTATCTAAAGCCATTCTACTTATCCCCAAGAAAGCGTCTGTAAAAATTCAAGGTTATATTATGTAATATTTATTAAGCAATGAGCCATTTTAGTAATTGATGTCACCCATTTGCTTCATTAACATCTGTGATTCCTCAGTTTTCTTGAACCATTACTGAGCACAAAGCAATACATTTCCCAAAACAAAAAAGAAGTCAAATTACCACCACCCTCTTCACAATCTAACTTGTGATAAAATAAAATATATTTTTATTTGCTAAAGGAAGTCCTATATATCCCAGTTGAAATCATTTGTAAAGTACATCATTGTAAGCAGATGCTATACTTAAATACATTTGTTGTTTACAGTGTTAATGAAATATTTGTGGTGAAAGCGATGATTAATTAATGCTGGTGAGTTGTTTGGATCAAAGAGGAATTCTCCCTTTGCTAATATCTTGAGAATGGTCTGGAATATCAAGAATGATTTTATTACAGTAGCACTCACATTTGAATCATCTTTGGATTAAAAAGTTCTAACTAGTGTCCTTTTTGCATTGCTCTTCTTAATTATAAATATAAATCAAAAGCATGTAAAATTACAGGGCTAAATGTTTTCTAAGAACTATTTAATGATTGCAATAACCTACTCTAGAGGGGGCATCATCTTTTTGTCAGGGAAACCCAAGTCACAGAAAGACCCCTACTCTTAAATCTGTGCTTTGTGTGAAGGGACTGTATATTACAGATGTTTGGAGAAATAGTAACATGAAGTGTCTTCTGCAGTATTTTAAAAGAGGATGTAGTAATTTGCTTAAATTAGTAAGAATGTACTTAATGGGTACAAAAGTGGATGAATAGGGAACAAATGTTATATGATGTTATATATTGACTCGTGACTGCTTTCCTGTACTTACTGTTAAACAATTTGTGCTATGCAAATATTGATCTCTATCAAATGACTGACTACAGCATTTTCATGTAGATGTTCCTGTAGTTACTTTGTAATAAGTAAATCGTTTTGAGGCAAATATTTGAAATGAGGTATTTTTCTTTTATAAAAAACCCTAAGGTCGTTACTTTCTTAGTTAAAATATTTCATTCTGAAGATTCCAGGATTATAACATAGGACAGGATAGTGGTTTCAAACTGATTAACAATCACCTGTTTCTTAGGTGAAATTTTACACAAAAGCAAATGGCTCTGATTGCAATGAGGAAACGGGTTTCGGGGAGCCAGATGTTCCAATGGCTTCGTCCTTACTCTCTCGGTGGTGCCCCTGAGTGTGTCTCTGGCATCCTCCATCTCTGAGGAGTGCATTGAGAATTGTGGGTATGGGTAGGAATTCATCATTCATAGGCATATGCTGTTCATTTGGCTGTTAGGCAACTCTGCCTTGGTATCTCTGTTAGATCATACATACTAGCTGGCAGCAACTATAATTGGTTAACAGGAATATGCTTATTGGATGAATATCCAAGTTATTGTTAGTCAGCATGTTTGTCTAATCGTTACTGGTAATTAGGTATGATGTATGGGTGTCGACACTTCCAATTCTCAATATCTTTATATGTGTATAATCAGAGGGAATTGGAATTGGTCAAACCAGGAACTCCTTCCCAGCAGCCACCATTCTGTCATTCCATAGAGAGCCTGGAAGTTTCCTTTTATGAGGTGGAAATCAAGTCTTAGCCATGGTCCATGACTCTGGGGGATTTAAACTGAAATTGGTGAGATAAAACTAGCCAAGATAAAATAATTAGAGACAATCTATGAACAAAGAATTAATAAAATGTTTAGCTTGGCCGGTGTGGCTCAGTGGTTGAGCATCAACCCATGCACCAAGAGTTTGCAGGTTTAATTCCTGGTCATGGCACATGCCCGGGTTGCGGGTCGATCCCCAGTGGGGGGCCTGCAAAAGGCAGCCAATCCATGTTTCTTTCTCTTTCTCCCTCTCCCTTCCACTCTCTCTAAAAAGTCAATAAAATAAAAAAATGTTTTGGATTTTAAGAACCAAAATTATAAAGAAACAAGTGTATACAGAAAAGATCTATTTTAAAATCCTTAGATTAAGAAAAAGTTATTATTTGAGATTTCACTAATTTAGGCAAACTAACAAGTTATGCATTGATGCATTTCCTAGTAAGAGCTAGAAATCAATTCTGTTGCTCTATTGTGATCTTAAATATGATCTTCCAGGCAGGTGTGGGAAGGTATTAGTTTTTTTCTCATGCTGCCCATTAATGAAAATAACATGACATTTTTATTTTAATGCCTTCTGTGAAATCTGTATTCTCAGAAATCTAATGAACCAGACTGTGGCTTTAACAGTACATATAAATTCATTTGGCATATGCCTTGAACATAATTTTAATTAAAGTGACTGATTTTGAATACAAATTAATATTTTCCTAAGCCTATTCTTAAAATGAATTTTTAATATATCTTCAAGGTCATATAGATATATTTCAGCATATTAAAGAAATATTTTAGTAATTTTAGTAATTTTCCTGTGTAAACACTATTGTGTAACTACCTATAGAATTATTTTTATGTTAAATTTTTATTTTACTTTACTATCTATTTTAATTCATTGGGGCTTATTTTTCCTTTGGTAATAATGTATTTTCAAAACATCATAATATTGTAGAGAATTTTATATTTATTTGATATTTGACTATAATACCCAGATTGGTTTTGCTTTTGCTCACAAAGGTAAGGAGAAATCCAAATTTACTCATAATAAAAGTATTAGAGAAACTGTCAATAAATTTACTGTTATAATTGAATCATATGATTTCTAAATTGTTGATAATATAATCTGCTCGTTAAACAATAGTGTCTGGAGAAAATGATGGATTAATTGACTGATGGCTAAAGTTTCCCTCAAATATAATGGTTTACCCAGTTTGATTTGATTTGTGTAAAATAACTTTCTCTAATAAACAATTTGCTCAGAGGCAATAGAAGAAATGAATGGTTATCAAACCAAACTTAATTAGTCTATCCTAGATTGATATTACTTGGGGAGTCTTCGTTTTAATTGTGGAGGGCTGGATACAAAGAGTTCGGTTCATTATTTTTTCCTGTATAAACACTATTGTGTAACTACCTATAGAATAATAACATGTGAATTCATTTTAATAAATGCTTGTAAAGTGGATTAGCTAATTATGCCAGGCTAAAAATGATTCCTTTAATTATTTTGGATATTTAACTGGTACTTCAATTTTATTATTGTTAGTCTGTAAATGTGATTTGTATTAGCTCTGCCAAACTAATTATAATGTATAACTTAACAAACAATTTGAACAGTTTTGTAATGCTTATAATGTTCTCTTCTTTTGTGCAAGAGAAACCATTATTTCTACATTACATGAAGATAAAGGTTTAACACAAATTCAGACGAAAAGAATGACAGTTTCTGTACATATAGAGAATAAAATCCCCTTGATATCCATTGTAGTGACTGACAGAATTATATGTATGAGAAGAATGAACAGATTTCATTCAGGACAAGGTAAAACCAGAGACTCACTAGTTTATCTTAAGATGGTATTCAATTGGCACTTGAAGACACAGTGTAGCTTAAGAGATTTTATTCTTTTTTTTACAAGCCCTAGGCATTTTCTCCAAGCCCTTACTACAGATAGAAGGAAGAACTCCATCCACATTCTCAAACAAAATTTTATATTAAGAACTCATTGTGAATGTCATAAACAATATGCTTCTTAATCACTTCCACTTAGACTAATTCTAATCATTTTGAATCAGAAATGAATGAGAACAAAAGCTTTAGTAGTGTGTGTGTGTGTGTGTGTGTGTGTGTGTGTGTGTGTGTGTTTATAATTTAGTCTTTCTGGAGGGAAAAGGAAAAATAACCTCCAAAGAGTATGCTATCTAAAACCTTATTCTTTTTAAAATTAATATATAGTAGTATTCACTTTTTAATTGGGGGAGAGGTGTACAATTCTGTGAGTTTTAACCACTGCCACAGTCAGGATACAGAATAGTTCCATCACTTAAAAAAATATCATTTATTTTGCCATACCCTCCCCCTATTCCTAACCCCTGGCAACCACTGATCTATTCCTACTCACTATGGTGTTGCTTTTTCCAGAATGTCATATAAATGGGATCTCATAGTATTTGACCTTTTGAAACTGGCTTTCACTCAGTGTAATGCCTTTGAGATTCATCCATGTTTTAGTAATATCAATAATTTGTTTCCTATCTACCCCTCCCCAAATTGAATATAACAACAATAATATCACTTTGTCCATTTAATATAAGTGATCTGCCCATAGGGGAAATTAGTTTTTCCTTCATGTTATCCCCATCATGACTAGGACTTCATTTTTGCCCTATTCACACATATAGTTCTTCCTTTTTAATTGTGTACACTGTAATTTTATGGATGCACCCTACTTTGTTTAACCTGCCTCGAGCATAAATGCTTAGATTTTTAAAAAATATATTACATTTAATGCTGCAGTAAACATTCTTGTGCATATCCTTTCTGCATGTATATTCTTCAAGTAACCCCTAGAAGTGAAATTGCTAGGTCAAAGAATTAAACACAAAATTGAATGGATTAAAATTTGCCTTCTAAAAACTTTGAACCAATTTGTACATACTCTTATTTTGCCACCCTAACCCTAACCCTAACTCAATATTGTTAAGATGTCAGTTGTCTCCAATTTGATATATATATTCAACACAATTCTCCCCCCCCCCCCTTTTTTTTTAATGCCAGCAAGATTTTGTTTTTTGGTACGTTTTTGTTTGATTTTTTTTTTTTTCTCTCTTTGGAGGGTCAGGGTGGATTATTGTTGTTGTTGTTGCCATTTTAATAGAATTATAGTGGTATCTCATTGTAGTTTTAATTTGCAAAATGGGTAGAGATGTTGAACATTATTTTTTTATTCCTAATTATCTTCCATATATTTTCTTTGGAAAAGTATCTGTTCAAGTCTCTCCCCATTTTAAAATTAGGTCATTTGTTTTCATGTTCTTCAGTTTTTAGAATACTTTATAGATTTTGGATATAAGTCCTTTGCTGGATATGTGATTAACAAATATCTCTGTTCAGTATATAGCTTGTCCTTTCATTTCTGTGTCTATTAAGGAACAATAGTTTTTAATTTTGATGAAATCTGCTTTATGAATTTTTTTAGTGGATCATGCTTTTGGTGTCATGCAGAGTTAAATGAGTGATGTGTGAGAACTCTGCCTGGTCCCAGGACACAAATATTCTAAATTGTATAATTCTTATGTATGTCTTTTGGGATATCTTTCTTCCATCCTTTTACTTTACTCTATCTTTGAACGTATCTTTACATTTAATGTGGATTTCTGATAGATAAAATATCATTGGGTTGTTTTTTAATTCATTCTTACAAACTGTCTTTTAATAGGTATATTTAAACAATTTACATTTAATTATTGAATGTAAGAGGAAAATTGTATTCTGTTATATTTATCCCTATATTTACTTTTTTTGTTTCTCTCTTTTCATGCCTGATGTTCCAAGTTTTTCTCTCATATCATTTTCTCTCTGTCTGAAGAACTTCCTATAACATTTCTTACAGAGCAGAGCGGGTCTACTGACAGTGAATTATCTTTGTTTTTCACCATCTGAGAGTGGTCATTATTTTACCTTTATTTATGAAGGAATTTTTTTCTCTGGATATAGAATTCTGGGTTGACAGTTCTAACAGTTCTCAAACCCTCTCCCATCTTTTCAGCACTTAAAAATCTACACTAATAAAAGAGAAAGATGCAAATTAACCCAACAAAGATGGTGGGTTGATTTGTATACACAGGCGCCGAGCACCCCAGCAGCTCTAGGCCTCTGGGTAGTGTGGGAAGGCAGCTCCGGGCCGGAGCAAAGGCGGTGCCAGCAGCCAGGGGAAGGAAGGCCCATTCTTGCACTAATCTTCATGCATCGGGCCTCTAGTCTATAATAATAAAAGCATAGTATGCTAATTATACTGGACAGCCGAACGACCTTCCAACGTCATTCTAGACGAAGCCGTGGTGGCAGGGGCCAAGGCAGAGGCAGTTAGGGCCGATCAGGCAGGTAGGGCAGCAGTTAGGGGCGATCAGGCAGGCAGGCAGAATGGTTAGGGGTGATCAGGCAGGCAGGCGAGTGGTTAGGGGCAATCAGGCAGGTGAGCGTTTAGGAGCCAGCTGTCCCAGATTGTGAGAGGGATGTCTGACTGCCGGTTTAGGCTGGCAGTCGGACATCACCCAAGGGGTCCTGGATTGTAAGAGGATGCAGGCTGGGCTGAGGGCCCCCCCGACTCCGTGCACAAATTTTGTGCACTGGGCCTGTAGTGTGTGTGTGTGTGTGTGTGTATGTGTGTAATTATTATAGCCATACCAGTGTATGTGAACTGATACTTCATTGTGGTTTTGATTTGCGTTTTCTTAATGACAAATGATGTTGAACATATTATTGTGTGCTTGTATCTTTTCTTTGAAGAAGTATCTATTCCAGTCATGCCCAATTTTAATTGGATTGTCTTTTTCTTACTGAGTTATAAGAATTGTTTATTATAGTCGATACTAAACCCTTATCAGATATGTGATTTGCAAAATTTTCTCCCCTTCTGTAAGTTGTCTTTCACTTTCCTTAAGATGTCCTTTGAAGTACAAAAGCTCTTAATTTAGTAGGTGTCCAATTTATTTGTTCTTTTGTTGCTTGTGCTTTTGTTTATTGTTATGTGCTCATTTCTGTTATCAAGTAAATACCATGCTGTCTCTGCTACTTTTAATCTGTGGGGAACTGACCCCATTTCCTGGCCTCCATTGTTGATTTAATATGAACATATGAACCAAACCAAGTCCAGGTCAATGAGGTTTAATTTCTGAGACCTGTTGAAACTATTTGGAAAGAGAAGTTCTCTTTCCATTGAATTTGGGGGTGGGGAAAAATAAGTCTTAGATCTATTCAGGGCTACTATGTTCAGAACACCAACCTGAGTGTGAATGAAGTACTGAGAGGTGGAGAGAGACTATTTCTTTGCCCCTGGATCCAGTCAGTGATCCAGCCGTGCCCAACAAGATCCAGCAACGGTTCTTTCAGATACTGCGTACATACTCCCTCCACCCATGCTCCCTGTCTTAAAACAAAAGATATGCTGAATTTGTAGAACCAGATTGCTAATGATTTGAATTGATACTGGTGATATTTTCTCTCTCTCCCTCCCCCTCCCTCTATCCCTCCCTGGTTCCCTCCCTCCCTTGTCCCCTCCTCTGCCTGCGCGTGCGCTCGCGCTCTCTCTCTCTCTCTCTCTCTCTCTCTCTCTCTCTCTCTCTCACACACACACACACACACACACACACCCCTTAAGTCCAGTATGGCCACTAATTCTGAAACAGGAAATGGCAGTGAAGATGCCAGGAGGAAGGGGGAAGTGTTCTGACCTGTTGCCAGCCCCGGTTTTTCACATCTGCACTGCACCTATGTTCTGTAATGGTCACTGCAACCCTTTTTGTGAACTGTTTACATGTCTGACTTCTTGTTTGGATTTACTTGGTGATTTGATATGAATTTTTAATGTGAAAGCACTTAGCATTAGGAGTTTGACATTTTGTCTGACCTTAATCACCAGGAGGATCATGAGAGGTTTATTCAGTGGGAAGAGAACTGTTATAGCTCTGACAGAAATGATGGGAAATAAGTAAACAGCCTTTTAAATCTTCACCAGAAATCAATAGGGTTTAAAGATGATGGACGTTGGTGTTTTTTGCTGCTTAAGGACTTCAACCTTTTACGGGAAAATATCTTCTCAACGTGTCAGCAGTTTTTTCCATGCACACAATGAATCACAGCTGCAAATAGAACATTCTGCATAGAACACTCTTCATCGTTATTATAAGGAAGAAATTGTAGATGACTGCCCATGGTAATATAGAGCCTTTTGGGGCATTTTTATATGAAAAAAGAGGGCCATTTCTCACCATTTTGTTTTTGTCTTATGTGTAATTCATACACCAAACTTTTCCCTCCGCACAGTAATCGCAGTTTTTATTTATGGAGCACCTCCATTGTACTGGTCATTGACTGTGGGACATGTTAAGGTAAATGACATGACTCCATGTCACAGATGAAATTGAGACCTAGAGCCTGTGTCTAAGGTCATCTAATTAGTGACGTAACTGTTTTTAAAATCCTGGTTCATAAAGTCTGAAGCTTATGCTTTTACCACTCTTCCCACTACATCTCTGAGGACAGGTACGTAATAGGTGTTCTCACCTTTGGTGCTATTTCTTTAGTAGCGGTATCTCTTATTTTCTTCCTTCCCTCTTTCTCTCAGTCAGTAAAACTGACTTAAGTGACAGATCTCCATATCATTTAATAAGAGGATAAGCGCTACACCGTGGTCATTGAATAAAGGGATATGGGTTGAGAACTGCTTCCCAGTATACACTGCAGATTTGTTTTTCATGAATGATTTATAAGATAGTAGATTGATAGAGCATTTAGCAGTATATTCACAACAAGCCGAATCTGATGCAAGTGTTCAAATATTAACCAAGCATGCCATGCAGTGTCCTTTGTGTCAAGGTATAGAATTATGGGTTTTATTGTAAAAACTGCTTCTATTCTAAATACTTTAAACCATGGGAGACTTGCCGTGACAGCACAGTTGACTTGCCAGGTGTTCTGCAAAGTCATACATTTCACTGTGCAGCTGTTTTCCTGCAAAAAATAAGGTATTTATTTTTTAATTTGGAAATATCATTTCTAATTCAAACTAAGAATACATACTCAGTTTGTTGATAATAAGTAATCATGAACAATATACTGGCAAATAAAAGTGTTTACATCAAACCTAATTTAATGTGAATTTGGACTTAAGGATACATTATTTTAGTTTATTAATTGGAAATTTTAAAAACAAAAGATGAGATAGCTCTTTACCCGTTTCTTGTAATGCAGGTTAGACATGTTGAATGTAAATGCTATCAGGTGAAATGTGCATTCCTGCTCCTTTATTAACCAGTCATGGAACAGCCACTTAACTTTCGGGATTCTCCATTTCCTTACCGAGAAGCTGAAGTGAACTGCAGGTCCTGATGAACCTCCGAACTCCACAGTTCTGTAGCTCCTTAGGTTTAGGAATCTGGTTTGAAATCATTTGTTTTTTATCACATACTTTTAAGTACTAAAACAATCTGTAAAAGTATTTTTGCTATAACATTTTTATAACATTTTTAAATGTACCTCCTTCACCCCTGAAAAACAGGTCTTTTTCTAATATCTGATGTGCTCTGCATTAGTGATACTGTACTGCTTAGCCGACTTGTGCTCACCTCAAGTAGAGTGACTTACCTTTGTTTCTCATATGGAAAAACATAAGACACTGCTACTCCAGACATTCCAAAGGTGTAATCAGAGAACCATTGATCAGCCATGTTCTTGTGTTTCCTAGGAGCCTAAAGTTTTCAGGTACATGATGATTGATTCTGTATTTGACAAAGGTGTAAATGGATCAGTTTGATTGGGTGATTAACTGCTGAACTTGTAGGAAATAGTTGAACTTGTGATGAAAGGATGATTCTCAGGCCATCTCAGTATAGGAGGGACTATAAGAAACGCATGCACCTCAGACTCAAAGTTGTGATCTTGTCTCCCCTTTGCTCAAATTTACACTGACTCCGTTCCTCTAAAAAGAAAGTACAGTAGAAATCAAAAACCCTCTCTCCTGACTCCCCCACCTTTACTGGTCACATAAGTCAGGTCTTACAACCTTTTTTAAAAATATATATTTTTTTATTGATTTCAGAGAGGAAGGGAGAGGGAGATAGAGAGATAGAAATGTCAATGATGAGAGAGAATCATTGACTGGCTGCCTCCTACACGCCCCACACTGGGGATCGAACCCACAATAGGTCCACACTCAACCACTGAGCCACACTGGGTGGCCTCATATAACCTTTTGAGGCCCCAGTTTTCTGTCTCCTAAATGGGCATAATAGTATCTACTGAACAGGATTATTGTGAAAATTATTTGAATTAACATATATGAAAGCACTTGAACTCCTAAATAATTGCTGCTTTGTTAGACAGTAATTTATTTAGGTATTTTGCTAGTACAAGTTTTTGTTACCTGGGTTGATGTATAACCTCAAATTCTTATACTAATTTTTTTTTTGGTATGACCAAATGTAACTTCTAAAACAATGTATTGCTTAGTTTATTTATTCACTTACTGACTCACTGTTTCATGATTTACATCCTTGCCTCTGTTATCAAGTAAACATGCACATTTAAAAATAGACAGTAGCTTCCCAAACATGATAAGGATTACAGATTAAACAATTAAAGAGAGGTCTTTTCAGTATAGAGTGTTCTGTTTAGTCCAGTTCCTTTTCTTATTTGTCTTTCAACTATTAACCTTTTTGTTAAGTGTAAAATCATTTCCTTGTTAATTTGTATTTATATTTTACAATGATTACTATAGGTTTTTATGTTTAAACTAGAGGCTCGATGCACGAAATTCGTGCAGGGGGGGCTCAGCCCTCGCAGCTGTGCTGCCTGGGGCCCTCGCAGCCCCAGGTTTGTCCGGAAGGTCATCCGGACGGTTGTCCAGATGGTCGTTCTGCTGTTTGGTCTAATTAGCATATTAGCTCTTTATTATATAGGATATTTTATTTTGATGAGATAATCTTTAATGGTTCATTTTATTAACACCTATTTTGGGGACCAGAAACTTTGCCCAAGAACATGATTTAAATTTATTAAAGTCAGTGAGAAAATATGATTTGGTACCTAAAAATTATAGTAAAGCAAACAAATTTTTGATCCAAAATCTTGCTTAATGTTAAGTACAGTAAATTATGATTATGTATGTATTGGTCCTACTTACAAACATTTGTGCATTTTAATGAACACATAAGCTTCCTCTTTTCTTGGTGAACTCTAAATTTGAATATTTCATTCGTAAGTTATCTAAACTAGTTTTATGCCTTATTTAACTTAATACCAAAACAGAAGTTATTTTCAAAAAAAAATTGGTATTTTTTTTCTTTTTATGGCTCCTTGTACATTCTTTTACTGCAGCAGTTATATTATTACACATTGGCATGTCTGTCCTACCCACCATCAGGAGCTCCCTAAGTTCAGAGAATTCTCATTTACCTTTGATGTCTAAACCTTAAGCTCTGCATTTGGCATCTAGTGAACTCCCAATAATATATTGAGTGATACTTCAAATTATGTTGAAGATCTAAGAATAGCCAAATTGATCTATGACTACAGAGTTCTATTGCAGTGGCTCTTAAAACAAAAATGTTCTCAATTTGTGATTGATGGTCTATAATGTCATATTGACTTCCATAATAAATAGTCACCTTTCATAATAGTGTCGTTGTAGTAAACTAAGATAAAAGGGATTTGCTGAGACTTCTATCCCAATCATTGGACTAAACCAGGTACAAGGCTCTACCTTCAGTTAGCTGTGTGACCTTGCCCTGATAAGGTTTTATTGCTAAAGTTCTGTCTAGCTGGAGAAATTCTCAACCAAAAGAGCTTATTCTTCCCTCCATAGTGGTAGTGCTCAAGTATTAAAAATAATTATTAGCTATGGAAACTTTTAAAAGGTGTGGAGTCCATTGCCTTGAAAGTACAGTTTAGCAGCATGCAGTATGTCTTGGCATATGTTAACTCTTCAGTAGGTTCTGAAACAGACCAAGAAATGAAAGAACCAACTAACTGTTGCAAGACTTTGTGGGGTTTGTTATTTATTGGAAGATAATAGTAATCAGATATCAGTCTCTATGGTGATAGCCAACATGTGTGTGATTTTTAATTGCGTATATTAGGTGACGAGAGATTGCTGCCTTCGGCAAGTCACTGAAGACTAGGCAAACTAACCTCTGTTACATTTTCTTTAGTGAAAATAGGCCAGTAAGTGCCTTCATTGCAAAGTTACCATATTGTGAGGATTAGTGAATATGTCTACAAAATAGCTAGTCCAGGCTGGCATTTTATAAATTCTTCTGTAATTTGAACCTGTTGTTTTTATTGTTTTCATTATTGTCATCATTATCATCTTTATATAAGGCCAGTTTGTGCCTTTGTGGATCCCCTCAATGTTTATGTTCCTTAGAAATGGATCCTTTGAATAGCCATAGAAGCTCTGTAGGCATCTGAGAGTAAAAATGCTTCATCAGATCCTGTCGGCTCTTAACTTTTTGCCATTCTCACCTAAGCCTGTCTTGTAACACTGATTCTTATCTTTCAGAATTATACTATCAAAGAAAAATCATTGGGAAATAATCACATGGGATGTGTTTTTGTAAGTGGTGGCCATTATTATATAGCATAAGTTCGTAAGTTTTGCTTCTTAGCATGTTGTATCTTTAAAACTTGTGGAGAGGAAAGAAAGATTTTTATTATTTGAAAATGTCCCTCTATTGCATATCTTTGAATAGCAAACACCTGTATGTATTTTTCAGAATCGTTCTCTCTCAATGTTAGTCTGATAGAGAAACCAGGGTTCTTGGCAGCAGGCCATTCTGAGGTTGGGGTATTGTTGGGGCAAATGTAATTAGGATTCACCATACATTCTTATATTTCTCTGTATTTTCTTTTTTAAGCAGTTGCCCTTTAGGCAGTCAATTGAGGTGTAGCTGCAAGGGGTAGTAAGCTGGTGTACAAACTGTTGAGCATATCAAATTGAGCTCCTAGGGAAAGTGGCTGACCTACGTTTTTGAAAACTTAAGCATATTGAATACCTATCATGGATCAGACCTGTTATGAAATCATCATCACCCTTATGAATGTCAACTGTAATAAAAAATAAAAATTATTTCAAAAAATAATGGTTATTAAAAAATAGATAAATACATGAAAAGGATCTTGTGTTTAGTGGTGAGAGCGATAAGAACTGTGAGAGAAAAAGCTGACTGAGATAAAGACAGGGCTGCAGCAGCTCTGGCCGGGGCGGGGGGGCGGGTTGTGGGAGATGGGCACCTCCTTTGGGCCTGAGGAAAGCAGGACAGACGGGAGCTAGGAGCCAGAAGACTTCATGATCTGGGCTTTGAGGCCAAATAGGAGGTTGGCAGGTAGGTGGGGGATGAGAGGCTGGGAGGGGGTAAATTTTTCCAGGTTGAGGAAGTAACACATTTGGGGAACTATAGGATGGGGTAGTAAGACAAAGATAATAGGCATGAAGGGAAAAATGAGGTTTTTCTACTGTGGCCTGGAGGGTCTGTTTTGGGAAAGAACTAGTCAGTTCGAAGGAAGAAAATGATTGAGATGATATTATTAAATTATTTTATTCTAATGACTTGATTAGTCAGTTTTAGTAAAAAATGCTTGAGTCTAATCCATTTGGGCATGAATTTGTTTTTATTTATTATTACTCTTTTGTAATTTGGAAAATATTTTCAAAATTCTCATGTGGTTCTCAATACTGGCTGTACAATATAATCACATGGGGAATTATTTTTTTTTTAATTCCACTGTGGATTTGCTGTAAAATATTCCAACAGAATTTTTTAAATATTGGGGGTTGGGGGAATAAATGATACAGAACTGGCAAAATATTGACAATCGTTGAAGCTTGGTAATGGGTATCTGGGGCTCATTAAAGCAGTCCCAATATGTTTGTATATATTTGAAGATTTCCATAGTAAAAAGTTTAAGAAGTAAAATTACAAGTTTTTCTGAACAGCTACCACCAAAAGAGATCTGTGCCTGGGGCCCTACCTTAAACCAATTAAATCAGAGTTTCTTGGGGTAGGACACAGTTATGTGTTTTTTTTAAGTTTGATGTGATCCTAGTATATAGCATGGGTGAAAATTCTGTTTTATGAGGTAAAGCAAGCAGGAATTATTGTTCTTGTTTTAGAGGGAGAGAAACAGACCCAGAAAGGCTCAATGTTTTGTTTAAAAAGCCTCCCAGCTAGTAAAGAACACGGCCATTGCATTGTCAGCCTCATAGTCTAAGGCTCATTTCTACACCAGTCTGCTTCTCTGTTGTCTACCATCAAAGGAATGATTTTGTTGCTAGTATTGTCGGATGATCTGCTCAGAAACTGTGTTACATTGAAGATATCTTAGTCCCTACCATTCTGTTTTAGACATACTAGTTCTTCCTCCTCAGACTGGCAGTGAGTGCTGGGTGCAAGCTGTGAAGGTTGCTATATTGGTTTTATTTGTGAGTAGATGCTCATAGTTCAGCTGTTTTCTTTTCTTGGCCTGTAAATAAGGGGACAGTGTAAGTGCCTCTTGGAAAGAAAAGATGCTGATATTTTTCTAATGCCCTGTGCACTGGGGCAGTAAATCTACACGCAAATTAAAGATTTTGGTGACAAATGATAACTCTCATCATCACTCTAATCTCTTCTTCACTTTCTTGGGTATTGTTAATTCATAACGTAGTTTGAATTGACTTACCATTATTGATTCCTGTATTCATTAGAATGAAAAGAGAAATCTTGTCTTTGCAAGGGAAATACAGTTACCAGACACCATCTTTCTCATAGAATAAAAGGACCTGGTGGGATATAAACTGTGAGAATGACAGTTAAATTGACGTGGTGAAAGTTAATGCTTGCTACGTTGATGTTGGAGGTTCCGATCACTTGTCAGTATGCGCCTATAATACATGCAGTACATCTTCATTAAGAAGGTATATAGCAATCAGTTTCAGGTTTCCGGATGAGCCTGTGGCCAGGCCATAATTAACCTTTTGAACCTGAAATTGTAACAGAATGTACTATTGGCTTAGCTTATCAATTATGGTCACAGTCAATTGATACTTATTCAAAGAAGGCTTATTGGTGATGGCTATTAAAATTTACTCATCTTCCCATTGTATGATTAAAAAGTAAAGTTGACATGGCAGAGTATTCCATTTTTCACTTTTGGAGACAGAAATTTGTGTAAACCAGATGCCTTGCCAAACAGCTATATAAGTTTGTTTTTGTTTTGGGGGTTTTAGGGCCTCAATTTTCAGTGTTTTCAATTTCTTAAGCATGAAGCAGTTTAAGTACTCAGGGGACTTTTAGAATTACATGTTATGTCAAGTTGTAATAGAAAAGACTCATAGCATATCAAAATACTTTGAACATAAGTTTAAAAGATTTAAGTACAGGTGTAATCAGATAGGTGTTTTTTGTGTCTTATACTTTTTTTTCTATCCAATATTTCACTCAGATCACATAATAATCAGAAAAGTGGCTGACAAAATTTCACTTATTTTGGAAAAACTTAATGGAATGCTTATTAATCAAATAAAACTAAAAATATTAATTGCCAATTCAGATCAAGGAAATGTTAACTATTTTAATGCATTTCAGATTAGTATAATGTAAAGATAATTGCTTAAATTAAGAACTCACTTTTAACTATATTTCTGTTTATTATGTGATTTTTGTTGTATTAGTTTTTGAAGTAATTTTCTATTAAAGTTAAATACTATTAATACGTTTTGGAAGCTATTTCTAGAAAAAGAGTTTGTTAGAATTTATTTATAATTTTTATATATCACTGATTATGCATATTGTTCTGAATTTATTAGCTATGAATCTGTCCTGAAAGAATTTATTTTTAAATTTAGTATGGGCAGGAAGAGCATTATGTACAAAGATATTTATTGCAATATTTTTATAACTGGGAAATTATTTAATGTCCAACACTAAGACATTTATTGTATTCATTGTGTACATTGGTTTGAAGGAATACAGGGTGAGGCAAAAGTAGGTTTATTGTTGTTGTAAGTATGCGAAACACAGTTTATTTAGTCTTGGTTCTTATGTTAAATGTGGGTGATAGAAAAAAAGCAAATGAAAGGTGTCTTTGCCAAACTAGTGTAAAAATTCCAAAAAATAAATTTTTTTTTAATTTTTGATGAATGATGTCTATCATTAATTTTATGTGAATAAAAGTTATAGCCTATTTTATGAGCATTATTTAACTATTAAGAAAATATTCCACTATGAAATATAGATTATTGACATGTAATACAATGCTAAATATTTTTTAAAACAATGACTAAATTGTTTTCTATAATCTCCCTTCCCTCAAAATAAAAAGAGATAGTAATGTCCACTTTGTTTATAGAGCAGACCCAGGAAAATGGTCACTGTAAGACAAACCGATTGCCCAATGGAGTTGTGTATATGATCATCAAAAGGAAACAATATCCTAAATTTCCCAGAAAGTTGAAGGACATTTAGGTGTGAATTTTACATGTCCGTGTATTACAGTGAGTATGTACCCCATTAATGCTGGGAGAAGTGGCTTCAGTTTTAACTTTTGTAGCTAGGGGTGTTTTATAGACCTACCTTACTTACATACGCACTTAGTGCTCAACCTACCAGTATTCCAACAAGCATTACTAGTGTTTCAGGGTCAAAGGGACTCGGGACTCCTATATGGCGAATACCATTAACCTGGACATAAATTATAATTTGCCCAGGAACAAAATTTAAAATCATTTAAATCCAGCTAATTTTTACTACTACAAATTTTATGCTAATGAAATGAGAGCTAATTGGGCCTAAGACTAGCTGATATCTTTGAAATACACAGTGTCAAGCTAACCTAGGACAGCATCTGAACTCTAGTGGCTTCTCGTCCTTCTCCCCAACTCTTTGCCCCAAACTTTCCCTGTATTTCCACCAGTTACTTCAATCTGGCACTGCAGTTGAGCCCATAGCGCCATCTAGGGATCGGGGGAAGTGATGGAGAGCACTGTTCCTGTGCCTAAGCTTTCCCCAAAGCTTGCAGCTTCAGAACTCCCTGTTTCCAAAGCATGTCTAATGCTGAGCAACCATTTCCAGTTAGCAGTTCTGTAAAATTATGTTTAAGAAAATGAGTATGAGAGTTACAGAGTTTTCTCCCCAGACGATTTCAGAAAGCAAATTTACACTCACGGCAGATGACAGTATTATACAGTGAATAGCATCATACAAGTTTTATCCCAGCCTAACCTGGGTTCAAATCCACCCTCTGCACTTGTAGGGTTTTTCCTATTGTGAAATGTAAAGTGCTTGGGACATAGTAGGTCCCTAGAAGTGAATCATAGTATTATCATGTTTCAGAATCATATGGGTAGAATTAGATGGAGCCAGAAAAGGGTCAGATTCTACAAAAACAATGAAACTATTTTATGCAACATAGAAAAGAAAATGAACATTAAGCAGATCTAGTTTTTAAAAGAATAATGGACTGTGGTGTCTATCTAAATTAGAAAAGGACTTAAATTTACAGTAATAAGTATTCTGGTTACCACATAGAACTATATTATCATCAAAGTAAAACTGAGGTTTCAACATGTAATTAAATTATACTTAGCAGAAGAGCATCAAAACAATTTTTGTAACACTTTCTTCCTCCGTCACTTACCTCCCACCAAAACACAGGAAGCCAGTAAGAAGGCCCATTCCCTTCTTGGAATAAGAGCAGGAGAATCAGCAAACAGATTTTAAGAAAATGCCATTCATCATTTTCATATTCTTTGGAAATTATGCTTTTCTTCCTGAATATACCATAATATTTTTCTTACATTTTTATGCTCAATAAAAATAATTTTCTTTGTGTAAAAACACAATTTTACTTCTTAAACTTAACTTGTGCTTTTTAGTAAAAACCAGTTTGGGGATACAGCTACCCCATGATAAGCTCTTTACCTTGGCACAGTTGTAGTACATATTATGTTGTGAAGTTGAAAGGCTAGTTTTCCTTCTAGGTGTTCCTTTTGGTGAATAGAATTTAGCATTTGATATTTTATTTACACTGGAGATATAGTGTACAAGTTTTTTATTCATACACCTTTTTTGAGAAGTCTATGTTTTATACAAACTTGGGTTCAAAAATGGCTCTACCACAGAGCGACCTTTGGGCAAATTTCTCAAACTCTCAGATCCTCAACTTTTTGCTTCTAAAGTTAGAATAATAATACTTAATTTACAAGGCTGTTGTAAGGATTAAAGGAGACTAAATATAAGCTCTCAAAAAATATTTTTTCCTGAAAATATTAAGATGATGCCTTTTTGCCCACTCCTCCCAACACCTCCCTCTGGCACCAACCAATCTATTCTCTGTATCTGTAAATTGGGGAAAGGGCGGGGGGGAGGGGTTTAGATTTCACATATACATGAAGTCATTAGTGTTTGTCTTTTTTTGTCTGGCTTATTTAAGTTTGTATAATGCCCTCAAGGTCCATCCTTGTTGTATCAAGTGGCAGTATTTCCTTCTTTATTATGGCGAAATAAATATTCCATTGTGTATATATATACCGCATTTCCTTTATTTGCCCATTGATGGGCACTTCGGTTGTTTCCAAGCCTTGGCTATTGTAAATCATGCTGCAGTGAACCTGGGGGTGCATAGTGATTTCATTTTCTTCAGAGAAATACCCAGAAGTAGAATCGCTGTATCATATGGTAGCTCTTCTTTAACTTGTTGAGGAACCTCCATACTGTTGTCCATTGGCTGCACCAATGTATACACCCACAGTGCACCTTTCCCCACATCCTTGAGAAGCCTGACTTCCTGACTTTTTGATAATAGCTATTCTAACCGGTGTGAAGTCATATCTCACTGTGGTTTTGATGTGCAATTCCCTGGTGATTAGTGATGTTGAGTACTTTTTTATGTACCTGGTGAACATTTATATGTTGTCCTTGGAAAAATGTCCATTAAGATCCTCTGCCCTTTATTTAGTCAGATTTTTTAAGTCCGTTGAGTTGTTATATATTTTGTATATTAAGCCCTTAGCAGATTTATGATTTGCAAATATTTTCTCCCATTCCTTACATAACCTTTTCATTTTGTTGATGCTTCCCTTAAATGTTCCTAGGCATTGGAAGTGGTTTGTATCTGCTACTAATTTGTAGCTGCTACTATTGTTTCCAGATCCAGGAATAGCTTCCAAATAGTGATATTTTTTTAAATGGAATAATGTTCATTTATTTAGTTCACTGCTGCTGTGTTGTGCAGCTTGGGGAAATATGCTGTTTTTGCAGTCTGTTCATTCAAATGGTTTATGAATTAAAAGCAGAGGTCTATCATGTTCTAAGATCCATAGTTCATTATTGCAAAATAAAGTATCCATTTATTAGGCAAGGATTGTCTACAGTGTCTGCAAGAGTAAACAGATCCACTCATAAGAATAAGTGTTGCCTTCAAATTTGTACTGAAGTATGCTGAAAAAACATGTATACTATGGCTGTGGTAATGAGCAGTACAGTAGAGAGAGGTGATTTATGATACCTGTTTCTGACAGCTATAGTGCCGAGATTCCCAGGGTATCTGATCATGGCATTAGCATGCTGACAGCTCAGCATTTAGAACATTATGGTAATTTATCCTGCCTATGCTGTCACCTGCACTGTCAGAGTTTCTTTTTAATGATGGTATAACTATTTTGTTTGTTTGTACTGCATTCTTTTCATTTGGCTAATGCTTTCTCATTAGATTGAACCTAGTAAATGAGAGTAATTAAGTGCTTCCTATAGCTCAGACGCAATGATTAAGTTGCAGAGCTGCTACTGATTATGTTTTGTCATTTATCTCTATTAATCTGAGAATAATCCAGATGATAAACACATGTAATTTTTTGCTAATGTTCAATAGATGAAATTTATAGTTTCTCAATGGAGCCAAGCAGTAAGTGTATATTCATATATAAGTAGAAAGTTGTTAAATGTGAACCTGCTTTAAATAAGCATACAAGTTACAACTAGAGTTAATAAAAAGGAAAAGATGCTTTTAATTGTCATACTGAATTTACTCTTTCCTGAAATGTCCATCTTTATTCAAAAGAGAGGGAAGGAGGGAGGGAGGGGAGAAGATAATGGGGGAAGGGACGCTGACACAGTTTCTCTGACCTTTCCTTTCTTTGAGTCATATGCCAACGGCGAATAAAATGTATTGTAATATAGTGTATTTGAAGTTCTTCCAATTACTCTATTCTGAAAGTTTTTCAACTCTATGTACTCAGATTTTCTAAACTGTGATAATTTATAATGATTTTAGAAGAAAATGTTGCATTAGAATGTTTATTAAAAATTCATGTTATTAATCAGTTTTTGCCTTTTAATAAGAAGCTAAAATGTGGAAATAATGTGGAGTTACATATATATTTTTTGAAAATTAACACATAGTTACATATGTTTTTGTTTACATATTATAATATTTGCTATAAGGAGATCTATAGTTTTCATAATTCTGATTATTGTAAATAGTATAGTTAATTAATCCTGCTAGCTTTTTCAAGTTTCTATAAATAATGCCAAACCAATGATACATTTTGTCTGCAATTCAAGACAGTATATGCCAAATTCATACATTTTAATATCATGTTGTGAAGATTCACTCCTAACTTTATAATTTACAAAATGATATTTCCAACACACTATCAAATGTGTTAGGAAAAAATAGAGGATTGTTTTTAGGAAATTACATTTTTATGACACTATTTTCATAAATGCTTTAAAAGATCACGGAATTGCTCGATCTGTGAATATCTGTGTGCATAGGCTACCCCAAATATTCAGTTCATATACATATGGTAGGAAAGTGGACAGAAGCCTAGTTATTGTATTTAATAGTTTGTGCTTAAGTGTAAGGCCAGGAGCCTGGGTAGTGTGATTCATCAGACTTGGGAATGAGAACAGGAACAGTTCATTGTTTGATAAAGAGCATTGTTGTACTGGAGCGATAGCTTGTTTCCATGCATTGCAGTGCTTCTGGAACTGCTCTTATGTTTCATTTAAGAAAAGGGTCTTTTAAGCATCTACACATGTAATGCCTTTATTTCCACAGTTAAATCCTGTGCAGAATTTTGTTCTATGAGCAGATGGTATCACCTAAAATGCTTGAAACTACTGACTGACGTTAGCCCTACTTCAGTCACTAATTTTAATGGAACATAATTTTTTGAAAATTAAGACACTGCATAAATTTTAAATGGAAGTTGATATTTTTAATTATTCATGTATTCTTTGGATTCCTTTCTAAAAAAAAAAAAAATGATTTTTAAAAGGTGGGTTTAATCTACAAAGAGAACTTTTCCTCACCATTAGGTGTAGAAATGTCCTCCATGCAAACTAATTGGAAATTGAGGCTATCACAAATATTGGGGATTATTAACACATTGCTGACCAGTAGTCTTATTGCTAGCTTTACCCAGTGGCCAGATAAGTTTCTATTGAACGAGTACAAAAATGTTTACATAAAGGTTAAAGGCACGCTCTAAAATTAAATACCCATTGCATTTTGAAGTTATTTATTACATGTTCTTACGAGCTAATATCTTTTTAAAGTATGATACTTTGTAAAACACTGTGTAATATGAAGCGAGAATTCTCATGATCCATCCGAAATGTGTTAAGTTCTCCAGCAATCTCTTCAAATCCTTTTTTTCCTCCAATTTCAGAAGATTTAATATTTAGCCTAATAGAGATTGCCACCTTTCTTAGGGATCAACTTTTCAATGCTATACTTAAGACTAGATTGAAGAAATATTTTGTTGAAATTATCAGATTAAATATGAAGTGATGGTTTATTACTGGCGGTATAATAGAGGAATCTGTTTTGAAATTTTGGAAACTTGTCTCTGATAGGCATTGTCAGGTAAGTACAGGGCCAAAGCAGAAAGCCGTAAGGTCTAAAACTCAGGCATTGTTCCCCAGTAGTTATTTCATCAGATAAATTTTTCTCTTCTGCACACCGAGATATTAGGATGAGTAATGGTATTAGGCCAATGTAATGCTCTTTGAATGTTAAATTATAAAATAAGAAGCTCAAAAAAGGAGTAAGCTTTAAAAGTTATGACAGGTTTCCTAACATTGTGTACTGAACTTTTTAAAAAAAGCCAAAGTCAGATAATAGAATAAGATAAAATATTTACTAACCTAGAAGATATTTTGCAGTAAAACATAGGAATTAGGTTTTAATAAAAATATTTTCAGTATTGAATATTGATTTTCTATTTCTATATTCCTACATGGTTGATACTTAAATGTTCTTTCTTTCTTGTTTCTGGTTTTAAAAATTGTAATTCTTAATTACTCCTACCCCCAGTCCTTGTCCCCACAACAAAGAAACAAAAGTCTATTTGAGTTGTTAATGTTGAAATCACAAATTGTAACTGTTCCCCTTTTTTTGGGTTAAAAAATAATTATAAAAACAGGGTAAAGAGAAAATTCTTTTCCCCCTTGTTGGTCAGTTCCATAGAAGTAATTTAAAATACCATATATTGAATTCTTTGATCATTTCTCCTGGGTGGGTTGGGAAAGAAGTCAGAGCGGAGGCAATTGCTTCTGGGCTCTCTGTCTGTGTGCCTGGTAAATGAAACACAAGGAGCCTCACCAAACTACATGACTAATGGCAACCTCCAGTGCCGCCTGCAATCAAAGATTAATTTGCTTTATCAAGTTTAAAGAATACCGGGTGATAAATCATGTCAAAAAGAAATAATCAGTCAAAGGCTGGTGTTCTTTTCTACATGTAAGGACAGGTGCTAAGAGGCATGCATTTGCCATATACAGTTAATTTTGTGTTTATGCATTCATGTTCATCTTAATTTTTATTTAGTTAGTCTTTGAATCATATAATTTCTGTCATTAAGCTCTAATATTCCAACTGAAAGGTTGCAGGATTATAGACCCAAAGTAACATTCTTTTCCTTTAGTTTACAGAAGTTATTTCCTCATATGATGTTATTAATAAATGTTTACTTTTTTTAACGATGAGTTAGCTAATGCCAAATGGGAAGTGAAATTATTTTCTCCATGTCAAGGTGCTCAAGAATATTAACTGGGTGTTTATTTTTCTAACAGATATCTATATATTTATGTAAAATTTTCATTTTACTCAAATCACCCCACCCTCCACCCACCCCACCCCCCTTTTTTTTTTAAGAGAAAGGGAGAGCTGGAGTCTCTCTAATTTTGTCTCCTGGGTCCACAATGCAGGATCCATTTTAGGTAAGATTGTATTATAAAGAGGTGGTCTTCCCGGCACTTTTAGCAAACGCATTTTGAACAGTATCCAAAACCAATCTTGCATTTTTGCAGAGGCTGTCAGGACTCTTCTTAAAGGGAGAGTACAGTATCATTTTAGCAGAGGGTTTGTTTTGTGTTTTTTGTAGTTATAGTCATGTTTAAGTAGAATCTCTTTAAATGCTTTGGTATGTATCAATATGTATTCATTCTTACCCTAGGTCTTTTCTGGCTCACTTTACCTCCAGTGGCTAATTAGAAATTTAGAAAGTATTAATTTTTCATTTGATGTACAAAATTAAATAAAAATTCATCATACCCTTGAAACTTGGAGTTGTGAAGCTATATAGTCTGTGGAAATCTTATTCCTAGAGTGAGTTCATTTTCTTTTTCCTTATGGTTCCTTCCCGTCCTTCTGTCTAGATTTTGACCCTTTTTCACTCCAGTAAGTTAATTGGCACTGCAGGAGGGCTTATGGCTGGCTTTGGTTCTCATTTTCTTCTGTTTATGATTCCTAGGAATTATTTTAAAACATTTATAAAGTTCTATTGTTGACATTAATATCATCCTAAAGAGAAAATATCTTGTCAGCTTAGCTTGGTTTTAAAAGACTTCTTTTGAAACTGAGTGGGAATAACTTGCCTATACTTAATTTTTCATAAGAAAATATGTTTCATGATCTGTTTCTTATCTAAAATGAGATGATGGGACAAGTTGATGAGGATCCTTCCAATTTGAAAGCATTTTCTAACCCAGGACATACCTATTGTGACATTGACTGAGTCCCCCGTGATTAGCAGTTTATGTAACAGCAGCCTGTCCTAGTGACATGCTATGGTATGAACTGCATAGTGGAGTACAAATAGCTTTAGATTTGAAGACTCAACACTCCTATCCCTGGTCTAACTCTAACATTTGTATACAACCTGATAACTATACTAGTGTTTGCTTCAGGGGTGCTATTGCCAGTATTGTCCCATCATATTTCTTTAAGCCCCTTTTGACTCACATTCTAGGAGTAAAAACAGTGGAGAACTTTCAGTTTCCATTTGGGGCTGTGAAAGATGACGGAGCATCACTCCCATCCTCACAACAACAAACTGCTCAGCTGTATGAGTTTTGTTGAACCTTTTAGAGACCTAAGGTTGCAGGGCAACCAAATAGCCTAAAACCTAAGAATAGCCTATTGCAAAAGAAGGAACATAAGCACTTCCTTACCTGAAGCAGACACGCAAACACCATTAAGAATGGTTGGGCTAGAATAGTTAACCAATTGGTGGAGGCTGGCCAAAGAAAGGGGGGCCCCAGATGGCCTGCGATATGTGGGGATTTGATGCCCTGTTGCAGGCTCCTTCTCCACAGACCCTCCCTACCAGGCAGTCCCTTCCTACACTAAAAAGATATCAGTAACAGTCCCGAGAAGGCATGCTACCGGGTGCAGGCCTGGTTGAGGGGAGCAGCAGTTGAAGGGGCACACACCCCACCATGACCCTTCTCCTCTATCTTCCTACTGAAAATAGTACCGATGTACATAGTAATAAGAAAGGCAACCAGTGAGAATCTGTTGTAGGTCAGGTAAGGAAACAGGGTGGAGGTGGGAGTGGAGAGATGACTCTGCCAGTGCAGGAGAAAGGACAGAAATACAGCTGCAGGAGGGACAGGAGCTCTGAGAAAATCATACCTCCAAGACCCAGAGAGACGCAGTGCCTGCCTAAGACTGAGACCTAATCAAAGCAGCACAGAGCACTGCCTCCCTTCCCCATCACCAGCCTAACAAGTAATAAGTAACAGTGGAATACTGTTGGAGAGTTGCCCAGCATTAAGACAGCTCCTGTCTGAGGCACAGCATAAAGGGCAGACCTCAGGCTAAGGGTGTAGCAGATACTGAGAAAAACCCCTAAATCCCTCTGGAGAACAGCCTCCACTCTTAGTAAACGATATCACGAGACCAATTTGACGCTTATGTTACACTGTAGATAACCATACAACAACACAATTTTGGATTTAACCCAGCTCCTAACTATTCACTCAAACTCCCACACAAAAGGCCTAGCAGAAATGCATGCCCATTTCTAGGAGCAAAAGCCACCAAAAAATCTGGCTTTCCAAAATAAGTTATAAGAAAGGAGTAAAAAGCAGCCACCTGCCAATAGACAAAACAAATAACAAAACCAGACTCAGCTGTGACACAGATGAACTGTATGACAAGGAATTCAAGATAACTATGATTTATATATTAAAGAATCTAATGATAAAGGTGGACACATGCAATATCAGATGAGTAATTTCATCAGGGAGCTGAAAATTATAAGAGTTCAATAGAAATCCTGAAAATAAACACCTCTTTAACAGAGATGAAGAGGGCCTTTAAAGGCCTCATCAATACACTGGACACAGTTAAGGAAAGAATCAGTGAACTTGAAGGTAGGTCAACAGAGAGAATTCAAACTGAAGCACAAATGAAAAAAGACTGACAAAAATTTAAAAGAACAGGCCATCCAAAAGCATAAGTACAACATATGCACTAGAACAGGAATTGGCACTTTTTCTGTCAAGGTACAGACAGTAAATATTTTAGGCTTTGCAGGCCACATACGGTCTATAAAATATGTTGTTCTTTTTCATTTTTGTTTTGTTTTTACAACTTATTAAAAATATGAAAACCGTTCTTATTTCAAGGGCCACTTGAAAAGCTCATATGAGCCCAATTTGGCCCATGGACTATAGGTTGCCTGCCCCTAATTTAGAAAATGAAGAGCAAATTGTGTTCAAAGCAAGAACAAGGGAGGAAATAATAAATATAAGAGCACAAATCAATGACATTTAAAACAGAAACACAATAAAGAAAATCACTGAAACCAAAAGATTGGTTGAAAAGATAAATAAAATTAGTAATTATCTAGGTATACTGGTCAGGGTGGGGTGGGGTGGGGCGTTTAAGAGGCACAAAGTAACATCAAGAATGAAAGCATGGATCCCAGTACAGATCCCTCAGACTGAAATTGTTGCAGGTGTTTACCTTTTCTTTCCAGGCATAGTAGGAAAGGCCTGGTTTCTTAAAAGATTGTTGAACAGTTTATTGTTTATTTTTTAAACTTAATTGATTGGTTACAACATTTTGTATTTAAAATTAATGGTTATTACAAACAACATGATTTTATATGTCAAGCTAAGTAGGCGAAATGGCTCCATAACACAGGGAGTGTATGAAGTACCATAGTTACTCGGTTGTGTAGCACAGTTAGTACAGATTTGATAGATTTATAAAATAATCCATGAGAAAACATGGTTCCAAATTGGGGATTTTATTCCTAAAGGACAATAGAACAATGGAATTTTCCACTTGATAATTCTTCTATTCCTTTCTTTTGAAATACTGAATAATATCACAGAATCATAGACTATTAGGACTGAAAGAGATCATAACATATGTACTCTAGTAGTTTTTCAGCTGGCTCTGTGGCTTTTGACAACAGGAGGAGGAGGCGGGCAAGTCCTCTTCCCCTTCCATGAAACAGAGCATTCTACCTTAATGTGTCACTCATATTAGCCATTCAGGTAAGCTCTTATTTGGAGAAATGGTTGCTTTAAAACACTTTTTTCACCATTTCCTAATTTTATAGATGGCAATTTAAGGCCCAGAGAAGCAAGTTACCTTCCCATGGTAATCTCACTTGCTGGACTAGGATTTTCAATACTGCAGTTTATTCATTCTTTCAGTTAGCATTTATTGACTGTCTGCTCTGTCCCAATCACTATGCCCAGAACTCACAGACTGTGGAAGACACAGAAGAATAAACAAATAATTGACAGCACAGCTGGACACAGGGAGTGTATGAAGTGACATATGAAAAAAGTCAGAAGAAGCATCCGTGAGAAATTCCATGTGACTAGGTCTTGAAGATGGAGCTGAGGTTGCCAGGTTGAAAAGGGGAGGATGACTATTCTCAGCTGAATACAAAGCCAGGGAGGCGGTATGAAAGCATGATGTGAGCAGCCCATGTCAGGGGGCTTCGTGGGGTAAAATCTGAGCAACACAGTGCAAGTTTGGAAAAGGTTGTTCCTGCAGTTGGGAGTGGCCAAAGCAGAAAGCGCGCTGCACTGCAAATTAGTGAAAGGAGGTTTTATTCTGTAGGAAATCGGGTGCCAGTGAAGACTTTTACTTAGGTAAGAGGAGTGATTGGCCATGCATGTATTTCAGAGAAGTTATTCTGGGGGACGTCTCTTAATCCTGGGCGGAAAGAAGTAGAAACTATATGTTGCCCTTCAGTCATCTCTTGTCTCTTGTGCTTACTGGTGCCCCAGGCCCTTTCCAACAGCAAAAAGAATCCATTAGATCTTTTGTTAAAGCTGTTGTGTCCTTTAGAGTATCTGCCTGTCACAACACAGCATAGATCAGATTTGGAGGACCTTTTAAAACTGAGTGTTTGACTCTCTGAGAAATCCTTTGGTGTGTTTTGCTTCACTTGAAATGACATTATGACTTACTGTGAGGCAGGATAATTTGTAGTTTCCTTTGTCATCATCTTCTTTGGATGTCACAGATCATGGAGTGCTCTGCGTTGGTTCAGAGGAACGGAAAATGGGAAGCACATAGGATTTTTATATTATTATTTCTCTTGAGTATTCTCACTTGTGATGGATTTTGGCTTCAGGCATAAAAATGTAGGGAGAAGCAGCCTGTTGGGAGAGCATCTTACGTTTCACTGGGCTTTTCTGTGACTAAATACAGTATTAAGTGATTTGTGTGGTGCTTGCATGATAGTAAATCAAAAGGGCTATTGTTTTATCAAAAGGGGCTTTAGCATATACTATGAAAGCTAGACATTAAATAGCAGCGTTTCTGTGTGTAAAGAGAAGTCAAGCCAGATTTCTTAGCTTGAATTATGTTAGTACTTAGCAAATGCCTAGGAGATAAGAAGCACTCTGTAAATGATAGCTGCTCATATTATCTTCATCATCCTTGTCACCATCCCTGTCCCTGGGACTTCAGTACCCTCAAGTGAAGGGATAAAAACGAGAGGGGCCAGTGGCTGATTGTTGGCAAAGCAAACCTGACCATGGGATCTATAGCTAGTGCGTACTAGCCATCTAACCTTCACCACTTTCGTAAAATCACCCTCAGCTTCCCTGGCCACTCTACAAGGTCTCTTTCCCAGTTTGTTTTCTACCAGTATTTATTCCCCGCATCCCTAACCCCTTTTGGAGATATCCTGGATCTTTTTCATTCCTCTTTTTATTGATGTCTGAGTTATGCTCATTTTTCACAAGTGTCCATTAAGTTTCCAAGTAGTTATACGGTATAGTATGTGTGCGTGTTTTCAAAATCCCATGGCACACCAATAAGGAATCTGAAAGAGAAGAACACTTTCTCATCTGGGTCTTCTCACCATGTGACTGTTCATTTTATTCTTTCAACTTGCTGTTGAAGGATTATATCATATTCTCCTGTGAAGTTCCTAGCTTTGTTCAGAGGCAAAAGAAAAGTGTGATACTTTGTGAGAAATATGCATGGTTCGGTTTTACATGTGACAAAGGGATGCTGTGACTGCTTTCTGTTTTTAGAAGCTAATTTATGGCAATTTCTTCTTTTGCTGTGCGTGGGCGATAGAGAATATCACCTGCAAACATGGTTTAAGCTTTGAGTTAGTTTACATCTCTCTATATTAACATGCTCTGTAACCTAGGCTTTAATATCCCTTTATTGTGCTCTTGTTGAAAGAATTATGTGTCTTAATTTTAAAGAAAGATAATTTTCCTCCTCTCTAAGATTAAAATAGTGAGAGAGATCTTCAAAGAAAAGGAAATGTCATTTTTAAATGACATCTCAGTAGGCTCTTGATTTGCAGGTTGTTACTCTTCGTCTTCTGAGTCAAATAAATGTATCACAGGGGCACCCGTGAGCAGAGGTGGGCGGGGGGCTGCAAGCAGAATGTGGAAGCAGGAACCAGCAGGGTTGGCAAACTGGCAAATGTTTCTGTTTTGCTAAGCACCTGCTTTTTCATACTCAGACTGTCCGAACCATCTGCTTTTCATTCTCTTTACCTCCTGTCAGCCATTTTGGAGTTCTTAAAAAGCTTTAAAAGTCATCGGGAATTTTTCACAGTAAGCTAGGAATCCATACCAGCCTTTAAAAACCTTATGCTTTTAGGTTATCCCCAGTCAGTGCTCAAGAGAACAGTTGCTTTTTAATTTAGTTACAGCATGTTATATGTTATGTGATTAGAATGTTTTCTCTCTTCCCAATTGCTTATTCTCAGGCATCAAAATTTAAATTGCCTAAATAGTGTGATATATTAATAGATGCATAGTAATTGAATGTAAATGATGGTTTACTTATCCCTTTTCATTTGAAAAAGAGCATTGTATAATTTAATGAAAATTCCCAATTCTTTATAAGCTTATTTTCTAGATGTGCAACTGGTTTCTCAATAGCAATAGTACTTATAAAATGCCTATTGGGCACCAGATACTGTGCTAGGCATTCTGTCCAAGTTATTACTCATCCTTTCTATAGCCTTACAGGGTGAGTATTATCTTCATTTTATAGATGAAGAAATTGATTCTCAGGGAAGTTGAGAGAATTGTCCAGGGTCACACTTGAGACTGGGGATTTGAACTCTAGTTTCTCTGGCTCTTGTACACTTCAAAAATGTTGTCTTATCCAAAAGACGATCTTGTATGTGATGGAGGGTTTCAGGGGCAGTACATTTTCTGTAGTTGCAGGTGAGTGCACTTCATTTGGTTGGTGAAGTTCCTGACTCTTCTAGCCTTCAATAATCTAGAGCAGGGGTCCTCAAACTTTTTAAGCAGGGGGCCAGTTCACTGTCCCTCAGACCGTTGGAGGGCCGGACTATAGTTAAAAAAAAAAAAAAAAAAAAACTATGAACAAATTCCTATGCACACTGCACGTATCTTATTTTGAAGTAAAAAAACAAAACGGCAAAAACACCCGCATGTGGCCCGCGGGCCATAGTTTGAGGACGCCTGATCTAGAGGCATTTTATTTTCTTCTCTAGTCATTGAGAAATACTGTAGCACTTGGTCCCCTATTTCGGCTTTTCTTAAATTTCTTTTTTAATGCTTTCACTTAAAAAGAAAGAAAAGGAGTAAGGGTGGCCTGTTTCTAAAAGTTACAACACCTATCTGTTTTTTCCTCTGGCTCTCTGTCTGTCAACATAAGGCCTCCAGTAGGCTTTTAAGATTATAGTCACAATTGAACGGCTGTGTTGTTCCTTTTTTTTTTTTTTACCTTTGTCACTACTCAAAATTGTGGTATGTGCAAAACAGACCCCAAAGATGCAATAGTTCAAGTGATTTAAAAGCACAGTCTTAATAGATATAACTATATAGTTAACTTTTTTAGAGCACAGCTCGTATATATACTACACTATGTAAATAAATATTATGAAAGTATTAGGCCTCTTCAGCCTAGAAAGTTAAACACTTAAGAGGGAAGATCAGGTTTTTTTTTTAATTGGACTATTGGTAGGACTTGAAAATTTCTCAAATAGTGGAATTCAAGAGTCCCCCTAGCCCTACAGTAAGTTCAGGGAAAATAAGAGGAAATTCTATTTTCTATGGTAAATAATAAAATTTATGGAACTTTTTTTAAGCAGTGTCACAAACTGAAAATACAAATAGATTTGACAAGTCCATGACTGAAAGATTCTCAACCAATTATTAAGGAAACAAATAAATATCTAGGCTACATCTCTCACCTTTGAGGTTAATGGTCATGATTGGAAAGGAGGTCACTGGAGTAGAAATCAGAGACAATAATGAACCAAATGAGCCCTTGAGCTGATATGTTGTGTTCTTCAAGTATTAACTTAGGTAGTAGTAATTTCCTCCAACTTGCTGGCCCACCTCACACCTTCTTCTGTTCAACAAAATAGAGCCAAAATGGTCACAATTTTGCCACCTTGACATTCCTTTTCAATTCCCAATCCTAGCTACTTTTCTTCAGGAATACAACTGAGGCTGAGGGGTTTCTTTTCCACATTCAGTACTTTTGGAACTATGGATTTAGAGTTATTTTGGTACTTATTTAATTGAAATCTTATAAGCAGATGAACCTTACCCAAGAAAGTAGAAATATGAGGGTGGAGGGCACTCTTAGTTCAAGGATGTGGAGAATAAAAATTTCTAACTGAAAATAAAGGATTAGAAAAAATGAGAAACCAGAGCCGTGTGTCTATGAAGGTCAGAATATCAGCAGAGGAATCACATGGTATCAGAGACAACAAAGAGTCCAAGAAGGATACAAGCTTGACTTCTCTGTCTGTGGTCCATCATACACACTGTAGTTGGATAAATTTAAACACCATTTCAATCATAGGGCTCTTCCACTCAAAGACCTCTCTGTTGCCTACATCAAGCCAGCACTCCTCGGATTCTAAGATCCTCCATAGTCTAGTTCCACCTCCTATTCCATAATCTAGTTCCACCTCCTAGCCAATTTCAGTTCCCACAGCTCCCCTCTGTCAGGCTGACTCTCAACATCTTTATTATATTGTTGTTCTCTTTTTCCTTCTCCCCTCTTCCTCCAGCCCACACGATTCCCATCCTTCAATCAATGTTCTATTCAAGTATTCACTCTTACAGTTCTTAATACTTGGATCATACTCATTAAAACTTAGTTAAATAATAATGATAATGACAATGCTAGCACTCATTTATTCTTTATTATATGCCAGGCACTGTGACAATAGGCTTTTACATGCATTATATCTTGTAAGCCTCAAAATAATCTTAATGATGAAGGTGTTCTTAATCCTAGCTCTACTGATAAAGTAACTTGACTAAGAATATAAGGGTAGAAAGTGGCATGCACATGATTTGACATTAAAGTCTAAGTCTAAATCCATTAAATGATGAGCTGCAATTCTCAGTCTTGCTCCTTATGGGTTTTTCGCTCTATGTTCTTTTTTTTTTTTTTTTTTTTTAAGTTTGAGAATTTTGAGGACAGAGGCAATGTCTTCAAAATTTTGAGGACAAATACGTATCTTATATCTGTCATACAACTAGGGCAGTCCTAGATCATCAGCTGTTTCCTTACTGATTGATTGAATATGCATTAGGTAGGGTGAGAATTGATGGTAACAGCAGAGAAATGTTATTCTCATCCTAGTCATTTTTCTGCAGTATATGTTGTTAATTAGAGCAGTGATTTCTTGAGAAACAGTGGTTTGGAACCAGCCAGTGTTCACTTTTTCAGAATGGTAAATTAGAAAAGGATCGCTATAGTAGCTGTAACAATGTTATGTGGGGTAGATCAAGGCCACACTTTCATTCTTCCATTATTCAAACGCTTGTAAATATAATGACATTGCAATTTATAATAAGAAATATTATGTTTGTTCTTCACTTCCCTTTCTGGCATAGAGCTCCTAAAACCCTTGGAATTTCCTAAGTGATTAGCCACCAATAAAGGTGTCTTCATAGTCTTAACAAACCCCTTTCAACTGCACCTGAGTTTTTGTTAATGAGGTGACTTTTGGAAGCATCTAAGGATGGGGGCTGGTTGCCAGAGGAACCAACCATTTGGTTAGAGGGTTGGAACTTTCAGTCCCACCCCCTGAGCTCTGTGGAGGGGAGAGGGGCTGGAGATTGAGTTCAGTCACTACCCATGGCCCGTGAGTTAGTCACTTGTGCCTATGTCATGAAGTGTCCATAAAAAGATAAAAGGACAAGGTTTGGACAGCTTCTGGGTTGGTAAACACATGGAGATTTGGGGAGAGCGGTTCACTCAGAGGGTGTGGAAACTCTGCACCCGTTCCCACAAACCTTGCCCTAAGCATCTTGTGTATCTGGCTATTCCTGCGTTACATCTTTTCATAATAGACCAGTAATCTAGTAAGAACAGTGTTTCTCTGAGTTCTGTGAGCCACCCTTGCAAATTAAACCCAAGGAGGAAGTCATTGGAACCTTTGATCTATAGGTGATAACCTGGACTTTGAGTTAGGTCTTAATTAGGAACAGTTTTGTAGGACTGAGCCCCTTACCTATGGAATCTGACACTATCTCTCTACATAGATAGTGTCAGAATCTAGTTAAATTTGTGGAACACCTGACCAATGTCCACTGAGAATTGGAGAATTACTTGATGGTTTTGGGGAAGAAACACACATTTGAATTACAAAGACATGTAATTGCCTACTATGTTCTAAACAGTGGGACACATGATATTGACTTAGAGTCTTGCCATCACAGACTGGTGGAGAACACAGACAGAGCTGACAGGTAATCATTGTTCAATATGCTGAGGCCATTGATATGCAGAAAAAGAGTGGGAATGTATAAAAAGAGACCTAATGTAATCTTGGGAAGGAGTCCCAGGGGATGCTGGGGTTCCTTTTAGTGTCATTCAGTTCTGTGCATTACATACACAGGGAGATAAAATAAAACTAAGGGTTCGTTGCAGGTCGGTGCCAAAAGAGACTAGGAGAATCCAACTGCATGTTTTCCACTTTTCCATCAAGATTGCAAAACAAGACCAAAGAAACTAAATATCAGTGCACTTTAGATGTTTACCAAGTTAAGGAGGTTGATAATAAAATGAACACTCCATTGCTTTTAAGAAGGTAATTAGTAAAACAAATGAATTCCTTGCCCCTCTCAATTAGCACCAAGATCTGTCTACCCATTACTTCACTGTCAAAAAGGTGCCAGATATAAGTCAAGTTATTTCCCATGCATTGAATAAAATAGCACCCAATAAAAAGTTTAATTTGGATTTAGTAGAATAAATGTCTGAATACATATTTTTTTCCTAATAGCTGGGAAGCAGTGTTGTCATATAGTGAGAACTTTGAATAGGAAGTTAGAGAAGAAGCCATTTTACTGTGTATTCTTGAGCAGTCTTCTAACCATTTTCTTATTTTCCTCATCTAAAGAAAATGAGGTTAATGATCCAGCCCTGCCTGCTTTGATGCACATTTTTAGTAATCCAAGAGAGACTGGACAATGATTGTGAGCCTTCTCCCAGCCAGAGGGAAGATAATCTAAGTAATTAAAGATTTAAAGTAAAATTTTGTCTATGAAATATAGGAGGGAGAGCAGGGGCCATAGAAGAAGTAGATATTTTTCAGCTATTTTTCTTGGTTGCTAATTGAGAATTTTATCATTTCAAATCAGCTGCAGTATGGGGAAAGGTCATGATTTCAAAAGGATTTACTATTTAAAAGAAGCAAAAGATAAATTGTGATATATACTGGGGTTCTCTACATATACAGAAATATAGTTTATAGAACATGATTATGCTGGTAATGATTCCCCTCTAAAAAAATCTGTGAAGAAGAAATAAAATTATTTCATTGAACTCTTCAAAAAAGATACCTCCCACAAATTCCTAATTGTTAATCCTCATAACCAAGCTGATATCAACAGGAAGGGAGGGAAGTAGGTCTGACTAGAGAAATGGAGTGCTATAGAATGTAGCATTTGTATGCATCGCTGTGGTGGGTTGTCATCTGAAAGTAAAGATAAAATGGAACAAAGTTATGCTTTGAAAATTGAATTATTGCTCATCATGCATAATTGAACAAAGTTGAAATTTTGTAGGTATGAAACAAAAAAAGCCACAGCTATGATAGCTGTTACAGGAAATGGATGAAATTAATAATAAAAGACAATACACTACCTCATAACTACATGCTCATCATGAGATTAGAGCAGCAATTATCAACCTTTTTCATCTCATGGCACACAAACTAAGTACTAAAATCCTGTGGCACACCAAAAAATATTTTTTTTGCTGATTTGGAAAAAAAAAGATATAATTTTGATTCATTCACACTGGACAGCTATTGTTGCATTGGCTAGTGTCATTTTTTTTATTGGACAATCTAAGGGAAAAGAGGTCAGTGCCCCTGACTAAATAGTCAGGTATTGCATGTTTTAAAAATTCTTGCGGCACACCGATTGAAAGTCTCTGGTTTAGAGGATGAGAGCATTAAGCAAATACCCTAAATAATTTAACGATTTAATTCTGGAATTGAAGTACAGATATTTCAAACTTCATTTGTACATAGATAAACCAGAGAGACAGAATACAGAGCTTGCTTTCATATAGTAGGGTTTTTAGGCAGTTCTTGAGGATAAGTGAAAATATATTTTAAAAGAAAAATTATAACTAAGTAAGACATGTTTGATATGAATATTTTTAAAATAAGCAAGTTTCTGTATCTTTTTAAAATACAAAATATATTAAGGAATAGATTTGGGCTACTTTTGCCTTGTATCCGGTGATCTTGCTTTTATAATCTGTTCTAAGTAATTGCTAGGAGCTGTGATTTTTAAAAGACTGCATAATACTAGCAGCATAAATTAGGGGAGAAATGTACTTTCTTAGGTCTTAGTGTTCACTGAGTAAAGTTTAAATTAACCTTAACTAGAATATCTTTTAATACCTCTTTGATGCATAAAATAATTCATCAAACCATGTTTTAAAATAAATTTGGGAGGATTATTAGAAAGTATAAACAGCATAAGAGGAGTTTATTAGAATGGGTTTTATTTTATATCACATTGACATTTATAAATTATTATTTTCCTATCAGCTATTTGGTAAAAGTCCACAATTTACCAAAATGGTTAATAGGACACAAATATAGACATTTCATGTGATGTACCATGTAAATGTAAACCTTTGTAGTTACATGTTTTTGTAGCAAGAGAATTGTTTTAAAAGGCATGTAATTTATTAGGTATCGGTAGCTGCTTTATTGCCTTGCCGCGCTGCAGTAATAAATAAAAGAAAGTGAACTGATTTTACAAATGGCACACAAGGTGCACATTTTGTGGGGAAAAAGTCTTTTTTTAAAGAATTGGCATTAAATCCTTTTTTTGTGATGACAAAGAGGCTAAGAGTGCAAACTGTATTTTCTGTTTATCGAAAACAGTCTTTTTTTCTCGGGGGCATTTTTTCCTATGATCATCAAGGGATTTCAAAAGCAATAAAGTGTGGAATCATTGTTCGACTTGAACAGTATTAAAACTTAGGTTTTAATTTCAGGGAAGTAATAAGATTTGAACCTGTCTCACATTACAGCACTGTAAGGCATTTAGCAATTGTATTTTAAAAGAGGTTTTTAAGATGCAGCTCACTTGTAAGCTAACTGTCTGTCAGTAATTAATAGTTTTTCTTCAGCATAGGCTGTTGTGATCAGACCAAGAAATATCTGGGTTTTTAGTAACACATTATGATAATTGTGAGTGTTTATTCCTAATTAGTCTAAATGTCTAATAATTTTCTGCTTCAAAGAAAAAAAAGAGTGACGTTTAAAGCTACAGTGTATCTTTGAGCTTTTAAAATTCTGAATGTACATGCACATAATTCAGTAAGCTTTACACACAGCAACATGTCAGTTGACTCATTCATTAACCAAGTATTTTATGCTTTAATATTATTCCCTAGTTTTTAGACATCACATTGTCTGTATATGTAAAAAAAGGTTGCCAGATAGATATGTTACTATATGTACAGTTAAACCCAAACTGACAATCTGGGGTCTTCAGTACTCAACATTGAAACTTACCTTTACTTTTCAAAAAAGGCTTTAAAATATGAGCATTTCTATTAGATCAATGTGGCAACATACTTGCTGATGAAAGATTGTATTTACCATTTTGAATTGCTATTGAAAATAATTGCCTCTACAAAAGGAAACATCTGTACGATAGTGCATGGTTAAAGCTGCCATCAATTTTTAACATTTGAGGGTTGAGCTATGACCTTTTATGATGACTGTGAACAGTAACTGCCTCCATTAGCCATAAGTTTTGTTTCTTTATTTTAGTAGATGGCCTAGACTGTAAATATTAGAGAATCTAAAATAAATCAACATATTATCCTAAGGATACAAAATGTAAGAGCTATTTGTGGTTGGGAACCTTTGACAGATAGTTCGGATGAAGCAGATGATTGCCTGCCTAGCGTATCTGGTCTCCATTGCTGTGCCTGCAGGCAGTTTAGTGCTATGGTTGTATATATTGATGTCAGGGTTAGTACTGAGTGGCTAGCAGTGACAGATGTCTATAATTACAGGCAATGCTTCCAGTATTTCTGAAAAGCCAGCCTATGTTGAACAATTATCTTATTTCTGCCTTGCCAAAGAGCATGTTCCAATTGCTGGTATTAGCATTGGTGAATCTAACGCTTCAGCTGCTGCCTTGGGACAAATGTGGGAAAAGCACTTGGTTATAAAACACAAATGCAAAATATTTTTCAACGTTTTGAATTAGTTAAGTTCAGTATTTTTCTAATTTTTATCTCTCAAAGTGTTTCTGTTGAAGGAATCTTGAAATATAAAAGCACATTTGGCAAAGTTACTGGGATTTTGTTTTCCCCGAGGCCTGCGTGGCTCCCCAGTGCCAGTGCCCTTGATTTACTGAATAGATGTGTTTAAGCGGAGTTGGCTCTGAAACAACTTTCTCCAATGTGAATTACATTTTCTGATTATTCCCATTCCAAAATTGGAAATGCATTTCCATGGACAGTCTCTCACACCTTCTGATGAAGAAAACTGTAAAATGATAGACAGTACTGAAGTGGGCAAAGCACCTTAGGACACTGATGGCTGTGCATTTGCTGAGAATTGCAATCCTCAATTTTTGTTTCAACCCTTTCTTCTTAGCCTTCGATCACTTTTTTTTTTTATTTAAAAAAAATTTTTTTAATTACAATTGACATTCAATATCATATTAGTTTCAGGTGAGCCTTCCATCGCTTATTGTGCTATCTTGTCTGCATGACCACTTTCTTCCATGCTTCCTCTCAGTCCACTTTCCTCGCTCATTAGAAATGTTCATGCTTGATGGTCCCAGTTCTTAACTGTCCTTTTTTCCTGGTCATTTGCACATATATGAAAAGGGCTCTAGGACCTGAACATTCCCGAAGTTCCTCAAGTTCAAGGCACTGGTTAGGAAAACACTGTCCATGCTGTAAGTTACAGTCTGTATGTTCAGGTAATGTAGAATGAGAAATGCCCAGGAAATATCATTTGAGAATGTTGTGCCTCAACCTTAATTTAATCTACATTGTGTTTCTACTTTGTGCTTAACCATTTTGTGAAGTTATTCATTACATTTCTCATTTAGTCCTCTCAGCATTATTCTATTTAGTATGATTATCTTCATTTTACACAATATGAAAAAGATTTCAGGAAGGTTATGAACTTGTTCAGAGGCAGACCCTGGGTTTTGACCTATCATCATCTTACTCTAAATCCGAGTTTGCTTTCCACTGTATCCCATTGCCTATGTACGTATTGAGGCATGAATCCAGTTATGATCAGTTTTAAGTGTAATGATTGATAAGGCCAGCATCACAAGCTTCATCCCCGGATTTGTTCTTTTACTTCCCAAGGAAAAAAACTTCCCTCTGCAACCGGAGATTGGGCCTCTAGTCCTGGCTAGCCATCGGTCACCAGAGAGCTGAGCTAGATCCTAGGTATTCGATGTAATCCATCCTACTATGGAAGAAGCAACTCAACACCTAGTCTAGTGTCAGAGATCACTCAGTATTATATTTACATCTGAAAGGCATTCCATCTCTGTCCTTTCTAAGCCTATCACACAAAAACTCTTTTTTAATTGAAATAACATCCTATATAATAAGAGAGGAATATGCTAATTATCCATTATGCTGTGAGGCATAACGACCAACCGCGTAACAACTGGATCACGGATCTGCAGGAGGGTGAGGCAGCGAACTTTACAAGCAGGTGGTGGAGAGCTACAGGAGGAGGCAGGGCAGCAAGCAAGCAGAAGGCAGAGAGCTATAGGAGGGGGCAGGGCAGCAAGCTATGGGGGAGCAGGGGGAGCTACAGGAGGGCGGGGCAGTGGGCGGAAAGCTACAGGAGGGTGGCAGCGAGCTACTGGCACACGGATTCGTGTGCAGGGCTACTAGTTGATTAATAACATTATATTTCAGGTGTACAACATTATAATTCCACTAGAGGCACGGTGCATGAAATTCGTGAATGGGTAGGGTCCCTAGCTTGGCCGGCGATCAGGGCTGATTGGGGCCTTCCTTCCCCTGGCTGCTGGCTGCCAGCCAGGGCCTTCCTTCATTCTGAGCCGCCCCCTGGTGGTCAGCGCACGTCATAGCGAGCAGTCAAGCTCCGGTCGGTCAAATTCCCAAGGGGACAATTTGCATATTAGCCTTTTATTATATAGGATATCTGTGTAACCTATAGCTTGCTTATCACCAAAAGTCTAGTTTCCATCCAACACCATAGGTTTGACCCTTTACCAAAAACTCTTGATAATTTATAACGAATGATGGTGTTATGAAACCCCTTGTCTGTGTGCATTAATTTAGCAAAGAAAACTTGGAGAATTGGATGGACTCATTGATCTGAATTGGGAAGATTGATAATTTATTGGAAACAGGGATATAAATCACTTACCCAGTGAGCTGAGAACTTACCCTGGAGACAGGAAATAGGAATTTGTGATGGCTCAAAAAAAGGAGGGTGAGAGCTTTAAAATTGGGAACTTAGGTGATACAGATGAGCCCTTGAGATAAGAATCACCTGCTACTACAAGCATTCTGTTTTTCTCCTGCCTCCTTTCCATCACTTTTCTTGCTCCTCCTCCTATAAGATGGAAGTTATAGATAGAAAATGCAAGGTTGGGAGTTAGGCTATCCTCCATAAGGGCTCTTTCCCTTCTAATCACTCTTCCTTAACATTACTAAAACTACTCACATACCAACTTAGAACATATGTCTGTTTTCTAGCATCTAGTTCAGATAAAATACAAAGAAAAGAGACTGTCATTTTGGGTGTGCCTCATAATTTTAATGTCAGACTAATATTTGATTATATATTACTTAATAATAGCAGCCATTTACTGACCACCTATTCTGATGGCTAAAAGCTAATGTTATTTGGTGCTTACTGTGTACTAAAAACTTTCCAAGTGTTTCTGACACTGTGCTGGCAGTGCTGTACATAATACTGCACATGATAACAGTAGTAACAATAGCTAACACTATGTGCCAGGCCTCTCTTAAGTGCTTTGCATAAATTAACTGCTTTAATCTTCTCAGAGAGTCTGTAAAATAGGTCCTACTCTCATCTTTACTGTATATTGGAGAAAACTAAGGTTTAGAGAGTAAGGAACTTGTTCAAAATCACTCAGTAAGTGGTAGAATCCAGCTACTCTTGGCTTTCATAATCTCTCCTTAACCACTTCTCTAGACTACCTCCTAATTTATGAGATTACTCATTGTGATATTATTCTTTCCATTTTATAGATGAAAAACTGAGGCTCTGAGAAGCTAATTAATTTTAATCAAGATCATAGCATTAATTCATTAAATAAAATTCTGTATTCAGTCCCTGTTGAGCCAAGCATTGTGCTAGGCTAGCAAGTAGCAGTCTCACTCCAAAACTTGTGTGCATTGCGCTGCGCATGCATTCTGTATTTCCTCCTAATTATCTAAAATATATACTCAGTTAACTTGCTCATTTCTGTCTTCTTACTGAGAGAGGACTATGCTTCCTTGGCCACTGTGTCCACCAGTTGGTCTTCTGCACATGTTGTAGCTCATTTTCAACACAGAAGGGTTCACTAGGAAGACTAGGCTGGAGGCAGCACTGTTGCACTGATTTTGCCTGCTCAGAGAAACCAGGCATTATGTTTGAGGTTGTTAGTGGGCTATCGAAAGGGGAACTCTGACTCACTGCATTTGAGTAAGTTAAAGTTGTCACTAACTAGGCTAGTGTGAGAGAGAAATTGAAAGGTACAAAGGACTGTAGGAACAAGTAAAATCGAGACTATTATGAAAATTTGAGACTACTATGAAAAAATGAAATGACTGCTTTAACAAAGTAGCAAAAAATAGATGATGTCATTGACATCCCCTCTTTTATTCCCTGGGCCATTATTCTCTTCCTGTCTGGCTGTTCTGCCTAGAGGTACAGAGTTGAGGATTTCTTAGGAGAAAGGCACAGAAGTCATTTTAGATGTAGAAAATCGGACATGTTTCAGAGAGGCAACATGGAGACAAAATAGAGTAATACTAATGGAAAACATGTATGAATAAAATAAAGATGCTAGAAGTGGAAATGGGACCTGGTGAAAGTCAACACCCACTGTAACTATAATTTGGTGTACTTTTAGAGCAGGCGTCCTCAAACTATAGCCCGCAGGCCACATGCGGGTGTTTTTGCCGTTTTGGTTTTTTACTTCAAAATAAGATATGTGCAGTGTGCATAGGAATTTGTTCATAGTTTTTTTTAAACTATAGTCTGGCCCTCCAACGGTCTGAGGGACAGTGAACTGGCCCCGTTTAAAAAGTTTGAGGACCCCTGTTTTAGAGGATGGGGGAGAGTGTGTGCGCAAGAATTTGATTAAGTGGTGGAAGGCTCAATATGATTTACTTAACCCTCTAAATGACTATAGAAATGAGTTCCATTTATAAAGATGTACGTTTACCCATGAGAAGGTGACTTGGCCTACTTACTAGTACATCAGCCCCACTGGCCACACTTACATAATGAGAGTGCCTCCTGGGAAACTAGTGCTAACAGATTCCTTAAGATAGATCTGTCACTATTTTTATAATTGGCTCTTTGGGGTTTTTTTCCTTGTTTTTGTTGTTGTTGTTGTTAATCCTCACCTGAGGATATTTTTCCATTGATTTTTAGAGCGAGTGGGAGGGGAAGAGACAGAGAGAGAGAGAGAAATATCGATGCAAATACCAATTGGTTGCCTCCCGCACACGCTTGAATAGGGCCGGGTATCGAGCCTGCAACCGGGGTATGTGCCCTTGACCGGAATCGAACCCGGGGACCCTTCAGTCCACTAAGCTAAACCGGCTAGGGCATAATTGGTGTTTTTTAGGGCTATCCTTTAGTAATTGGTTTCTTGAATTATTTCATGGAAGCAAACCCACTGTAATGGGTTTGGAACAGCACTTCAACAGGCCTCTACCCGTGGCCTCCAGAATGAAATCAAAGCCCCAAGAATATTTTAAGTGACAGCCAAAAAGATCCTGAGCCACATTCTCCTTGTAACTGTAGTTGGGAAGGCCTGCTCTTCCCTTACCCCAACGCCAGGTAGCTGGTCCCTAAACTCTGTGCTTTTTAGGTTGTACGCCTGAGGAGTGATGTGTCCAGAGTTCCAGAGAAGGCTTGGAAAGTAGTGAAGGTGAGTTGGGTTGCGGTTATTATGGTGGATCACCAATCTTTATGCTTGTCTCACCACAGCCCCAGGTTCTCAGCACTAAATAGGCACACGCTCACAGTGATGTGTGTAGGGTGCACTGTCTTGGGTTCCTTTTTTAATGCAGCATATAACTCCGCAGTGTTCATGTTTTCTAACCAAATGTTCACTAGTCGGCTCTGTTTAGTGTGCTTGCGTAGTGTGAAAGCAACCTACTCTTCTTGATCATAACATTTCTGAAGTGGCCAGTTCTAACCAGTATTCATACCTGAAGGAGAAAGTTTCACTTGGCTACGGTGACTAGGATCTGTTATTGAACAGTATCTATAGCACATGTATCCCATGTGCCAGATATGTTTCTGGCTGACACTTCTGAGAGGTAGGGGGGATTGGCATAAACAAAATCTTTTATTTTCTGATTTCCTCTACCCATCACCCTCTCACCATCTTCATCCAGCATCAACTTCTGTGCTCCAGAATCTAATCATGTCATCTTATACATTTGTTATTGCAAAGAATTAGAAATTGGATGCCTGAAATGCCCCTTCAATCCTGGTCTCAAAACCTTCTACCAAAATTAGTGAAGGCTTCTTCACATAGCCTTGTGCCAGAGCCATGGTTAGCTTCTTCTTGTATGGTCTTGGGAAGATAATATACTTACCCGGGGCTTTACCATGGCTTCAGCCACAGAAGACTAGTTTAACAGAAGCTTGGCCTCAGACATGGAGTGAGTTGGCAGCCAGCAGGAGCAAAGCTGTGTCAGGACAAATGTGCTGCACCCCTCATCTTCTCTAGTTGGCTTTCAGCTGGTGGCACCACGGGAGTCTTTCTATGGGCTGTGTATCCTGTGACCAATAACTGGTGCGCTCCACCCGGGTCCCTCTTGGCTAGCGAAGGCCTGTCGGGAGACATTAGGCTCATGCTGGTGGAGATCCTTAGTCAGTGGCTCCCTAAGGAAAGTGAGGCAAACAGCCAGCTTCTGTTGAACAGGTGGTAGTTAGACCTTAGATCTGGGTGGGGGTGGGAGGGAAAGAATCTCTCCAAAATTCCCAGTACTGCTGGTTTTCACACTCTACCTGTATTCCTCTTTCTAATAAATGATTGCTTAGACACTAATCCAAAAATATCTCTGGCAGCATCTGGAGCCCTTCCTTAGTGGTCTGGATGTGGGCCCAAGTTAGGAATGGAAACCCCACTGGGGTGCAAGCAAAAGAGGAAGCATGTTCTTAGCCATGCATCAGTGGAGGCCCCTACTGGGAGAGGGGATTATCACAAGGCAGCAGGCAGCCCTGCACCCCAGCCTGCTGAGCTCATGCTTTGTGCCACAGCTTGTGGAGCGAAGGAAATGTGAGGCCAAGGGGTGGCTCCAAGTTTTCTCACACAATAGCCTATTCAAGCAGATCGGGATGCCGCTTAAGAGATTTGTTAGGTACATGTCCCCTCAGCAAGATGGCCACCACAGATGGTGGGTTCAGACATTCCAGTTGAAATAAATACTTAACGTTCATATTTATTTGCTACTTCCATAGCCAATTTTTCTTTATCATGTGCCATTCTGGACAAGGCAAACAGATTCCTAAATGTTTACCACTTGGTTTCCGACATCTATTATGGTTTTAAAATTAAATTCTGGCAAAATATTTTTTTACCTATAATTGAGGGCCTATATTTTGTGATGCTATTTTAACTGATATGGAAAAATTAGTCAGCCAAAGGTTGATGTGGATGTTTTCAGTATCACTAAGTTAGTATATTTAATATGCAGCAGTGGTGTTTGTACCATTAATTCTCTTGATGTGGCATAAGTTAATTGTGATGTTCATGTTTTAATCTGCTTCAAATGTTAATGAAAGAGCTTAGTATCTTTAGTTCAAATGGTTTACATACAAGTGGTTAAATACTCTATCTCCTCCTACCTCTCTCTTTCTCCTCCCTCCCCTTACAGAACTGGGTCTCTTACAGAAAGCACTGCATTGACCTCAAGGGCACTTGAAGCCTAAGACAAAAATATGGAAATTGATTTCTTACTCATAATAAATGAATTTACACTGAGTTCCCAAATTCTTTTTCTAAGAAACTAATTCTTTCATTATATTGAATCCTTTCTCGTGACAGGTTTTGTTTTGCCAAATTACAACTGTTAAAAATCTTGATAAGTCATTTCAATAGATTGAAATAATACTTTAAAATTTACGATTGTTTTTTTTTTAATTTTGTGGTATCGATTTTGTATTGGATGTGAATTTTTCAGAATAAATTGGTTCAGGAAAATATATCATCTGATGGCAGAATACTTTGTTGTTGATTTTCACAGCACTGCTAATTCTGCATAGAGCCTGCTTACTAAAGCTCTTTGAGATCATTTATAGAAGGCCTAAGGGTATTAACTTACTGTAATTTTCTGAAGATTCATTATCCAAAATCTTAATTCATTATAACAACTCTTATGAAAAACTATAGAACCAGTTTTTCTCTTTTATTTTCTTATTTGCACAGAATGAGCGATTCATTGTTCTTTTTAATTTGTTTCATGTGGTGCTTTTGAGTGCATTTCATAGAGGGCTGTTATTGAATTTCTGTGACTGTCATTATATATCCATACAACCTTTAGGAACTAATATTCTGGGTTTCCCAGTTCTGTAATCTACTTTGAATTTGAGGATTGACATAATTAGTTTCTTCAAAGTTATAACCAGAATGTGAGAGACAGCACTGCAGATACTCAAGACCAAGGATTAGGATTGGAAGGAGAAAGTAATTAAAAATTATCCCAGCACATGCTTTTATTCTTTATTAAATTAAATTTACAACTCAAACTCTTATTGCTATTTGTATGTTTATTCTCTTGTCTGGTTTTCTTATCTCATCTCGCTTCCTTCTTAAAAGCCAGCTAGAAGGTTATGTAAGCCCTGCGTAGGCACAGGCGGCCTTTGTCATTTGGTTAGCTGAGAAGTGAGAGAAGCATTGGGTCATGGAAGTGTCGTCCACATTTCCAAATGTTCTTTCCCGAAAACTGAAAGAATCTTCACAGTAAAATAAATAAAAATAAGAAAACAAACATATTAAAACAGTTTTTTAGGAACATGCCTTTTCAAGTCTATACTAATGGTAATTTCTAACAACTTCCTTTATTTCAAGAGCTAGAAAGATGGCTGGATGGTAAAAATGGACAATTTTTCTAGCTTCTAAGGCAATCTTTAGAAGTAGAGAGAATTTGGCTTTGTATCATGAAATTTTGAAGCTTTCTCCCTTCAACAAACGCCATTTCTCACCTTGATTAGAGTGTATTGACCGAAATATGCATGTAAAGATTTCAAAGCTTCACATATGTTAAGGTTTTGTTTGTTTTTAACCTTCTTTGTGCCATGTCAAAATCTTCTAGGTAAGCTCATTCTTCTTTTTCTGTTATTTTTTATGTAATGAACCTCCTCTTGAAGGCATTAGCTGCCAGTGTTAGCAGCTCCTATGAGAAAGGGGCCATGGATTGGAGTAGGAAGGGAGCAGCATTTGTTGAGGACTAAATGCCAGGCTCTGTGTTACGCCTCATTTAGTTCTCCTTGAAGCCCATAAAGTAGGTGTTAGTATTATTATTCCTGTTTCACAGATAGGAGATCAAGATTCAGAGATTTTTAAGTAACACCTAGCTAGTGGTAGACCCAGAATGCCAATCCAGATATCTTTGGGATCAAGACAGTGTTGTAAATTCTTCTGGAGATGTAAAGAGAAATAGACACCCTCCCTACCCTCAGTCAGCACATGCTTGAAATAGTGGAGGAAAATGAAGTTTCCATATTCACATCATGGAAAATTAATTCTAAAACAAGATCAAATTGTATTGTATAATAAGAGAAGTGCCACGAACAGGCGGGCAATCATGGGTGCTCTGAGTGTTCAGAGGAGGAGAGCTCTTCTTACTGATCTACAGAGAGCTTCTTCCAGAAATATTATTTAAGCATTAAAACCACATCTTTTTAAATAACAAAATTTTACCTATGGTCACCTCTGGTGAGTGGAATTTGGGGTACATTATTTTTAGAGAAAAGGGTTCTCTAAAACACCCTTATCCTTTTGTTAAAAATTTTTTAATGAAATGGCCAAAATTTACATTTTAACATTACGTCCTTTTTAGCCATTTTACATTTCATGAGTGTTATTAGACATGAGAGGTAAAAGACAGAGCATCATCTCTGCCCTCAGGGAGCTTGTAGTCTAATGGAGAAATGCAGGCATCCTATATAATAAAGAGGTAATGTGCAAATTGACCCTCACACCCTCATGTCACAAGATGGCCGCCCCCACGTCCTCACAAGATGGCCACCACAAGATACCATCCCCATGTCATCACAAGATGGCCGCCCCACATCGTCACAAGATTGCTGCCACAAGATGGCCGCTCCATGTCATCACAGATGGCCAGCAGGGGAGGGCAGTTGGGGGCACCAGGCCTGCAGGGGAGGGCAGTTGGGGACATTTGGGCCAGCAGGGGAGCAGTTAGGTGTCAATCATGCTGGCAGGGGAGCAGTTAGGCGGCAATCAGGCCAGCAGGGGAGCGGTTAGGGGACTATCAGGCTGGCAAGCAGAAGCGGTTAGGGGTGATCAGGCAGGCAGGCAGGTGAGTTGTTAGGAGCCAGTAGTCCCGATTGTGAGAGGGATGTCCGACTGCCGGTTTAGGCCCGATCCCTGTGGTTTAGGCAGTCGGACATCCCCCGAGGGGTCCCAGATTGGAGAGGGTGCAGGCTGGGCTGAGGGACACACACCTCCCACCACCGCCCCGTGCACGAATTTCGTGCACCCAGCCTATAGTGTTAAAAATGAAGGAAGAGAGGGAGAAGGCACATGCTGACAGGCAGAAACTAGGTTGTAATGTGTGCCTCTCTGATTATGTGAAACATCTAAAGACACAACTTCATTGTGTCCTTTAGAGACCAGGGACAATATCAATGGATTAGTCTCTTATTTCTTAGATTTTTGCTTATTTTTTCACTGTGATTGGATTATCTTAATTGATTCTGAGATTAAAAGATTAGAAATCTGTGAACTAAAGTGAGTTTTTACCTCTCTTTGCATTCCTATGCCAACTTCTGTATCCTTCCTTAAAGTGAGTATCATGATGTACTTTCTTCTGGCTGTCATAAAAATTGTTTTTGGTGAAGTGATATTGTGTTGGAATTTTTTCTGTGAAAACTTTCATTGGCTTGTGTTTTATGATAAACAGTTGTATAGATCTTTTCTCACTGGACAAATTACTTCCCACCCCTAAATTATGTGTGTCTCTGACATAATTAAATTCCAAAAGTTCAAAGACATTTTCATATTATCTGTGTGTTCTCTGATGATAAGGTGCCTTGGAAAATGTGAGCCAGTCTTTTAAAAGAAATGCAGTAATCATACATTGATTTTAAATGACCCTGTCACACGTGAAAACAAATCAGATTGTTGCTCTTAATGAGCTTTTCAATTTACTATTCAGTAGATCAGATAAGTGGATTTAAGAGGTAATGATCCTGTTTAGTACTCAAGCTTGACTGTCAGATCCTAGTAGTGGAGAGAAATCCCTAGGGACAAAAGCGTTGACACAGTTCTAGATGGGATAATGGGAATCAAAGCTAATGGATGATAAAAGGAATGGTGCAAGTTACAAGGATAATTGTGGATTAAAGCACTGCCATGTGTCAATGTTGACCGTTTTTTCTAGTATCTTATTGGGTCAAATCTGATGCTTTGAGGAACTGTTTTGACAGCAGAGCACAACAGACGCCTGTCTAGCTCTCTCCTTTCTTGAGTGCCCGGGACACAACAAAAAACCATCAATTAAAAAAAATATTTTTTAAATGTAAAATGTTTAAAATCACATTTTAGTTATGTTTTATTATTCAGTGTGGCATGGATAAAATCAAAATTTGATTAAGCCTGAGTTTTGCCATAAACAAGCATTAATAGTCTTAAAAATATAAAGTTTGATTTTACAAAAATACAGTTACAATTGGTTGGAGGTGGGGGTGGACACCCAAACAATTACAGTGTGAAAAGTAGCATGACAGGGGACAGCTCACTGCTGGAGGGAGGAGAGATGGCTTCTGAATGGGAATCAGGAAGAGGAAGAAGGCAGATTCAGGCAAAATGAAGCACTTGAGCTCATGGAGCTCCGAAACTGCCTGAGAAACCTCAGTTACCCAGCTTCCTTTCATTGCGGCTCCAGGTTAAGGGAAACGGTAGAGGAGAAGTAGGTTGGGGGTGAAGTTGTGAAGGGCCTTGTATGCCAGTAATCACATCAACACCAATTTTTCCAAGGGACCCAATTCTCTCCCACCTATGAGAAAGGTTCGGAACCATAGTGAGATAGGACAACTTCCCTTTCTACATGCCATTCTTCCTTTGAGCCTGCCATGTGCTTAAAGATTTCTGATCTTTGGGGATTGGTGGTGACTAACTTCCCTAGGTTCTGTCTTCCTGGCTCCCTCTTTTCCCCAGACATCTCACAAACACAGTGACAGCTTCAGTCGTATAAGAGAGGAAGGCCTACTCTCGTGAGCTGTCAGAGATAGTCATTGACGTGCTTTTCTGTAGGGCTCAGAAGTTAGCGGAAGAGGCAACAGGAATTTGGATATCAATCTTCCTTTCTTTGTCTCTCCCCCAGCTTCTCCCCTCCACCTTGGTGTTCTTTCCTCTTGCCCTCTCCACCTGCCCCCATCTTCCCCCTCTCTTTTCTCTCTCTTTTTCTTTCTCTCTGATTTCCTCTATGGGCCTGAGGAGATTTTTTTTGGTCATAGGACTTAGGTTGAAAACCTGGAACACAAGCTGCTGGTTTGAATAGTGCTTAAAATCCAAATATAAGAGACTGTGCAATGAACAGCCTTCCTCCCCTGTATAACCAACCCTGCAGCTCTGGGCGCCCTGTGATTTCTTTCTCACCTTCATGACCTATGGCAGTATATCAAGTTGTTGTTAACATAGGAAAAACAAGGCGGAGGGAGTGAAAGCTAAATTGCCATACCATATAGGAAATAGGCTGGTCAGGAGAAAGTGAGAAAACAATCACAGGGATCAAACCGCAGAAGAGAAATCCTATACAGCTGGTGTCTGGCAGGGATAACCTGGAATCACACCAGAGCATCAGGGAGTGTGGAGGTGTTAACTAACCCACCTCTCAGCTTTGCCAGGATATTAGGGAATATTCCATTGGCTGCCAGTGGCATTTTCCCAGTTGAAGTGGGCTATGTGTTTATCAGCTCAGTGTGGCTTGGGTTGGGACTGAAATGTTGCACCCCAAACTCTGCAACCAACGCTCCCTAATTGGAAGCTTAGTGGATTCCCAGGCCCTGATGCACTCTGCAGAGACTTCCTGAGCCTGGAATGTCTGTCTCAGTGTGGAAAGTAAGACCTATCTCTGTTATTGGGGGGAGTTTAATCGAGGGATATTTGAGAATTTCTATAAATTCTCTCATTATATGTTTGAAATTATTTTTTATAACAGCCTAACATAATTCTGAATTATTTGGCGGTTTGCTGAAATCTGGAATGGATGGAAGCTTTGTGAATGTTGGAACCTTTTCCCGAGGCACTACAGTTTCTACCCTTCACATGCATATGCCTGTCTTTGAGAAAGGAGGGATACTAGTTCCCACTTTGGGGGAAAAAATATGTAGTGTGCTGGGAGTGAAATGAGTATGTGAGAGGGGTGTGTATGTGTTTCAAAATAAGAGAGATGCTTCCCAGAAAAAAGTTGGTAAATTTAAAAATTGTAAACATTTTTTAAAATTCTTCATTTGCTCTCCTCACCTACTCCCTACTTTAATGTAGAAGCAAGCAAATACCTTACTTACAATTTAAATCTTCCATTTGTTCAGTGTGATAGTCTTTTAAAAATATAGGTTAATGGTAAAGTTTTTAACAATTGTTTTTGTGCAGGTATATGCCCGGATGTCAGAAGTACTAGGAATAACAGATGACAACCACGTTCTAGAAACATTCATGACGAAAATGTGAGTTACTGCTCTGGTTTTTTATTTTTATTTTGTTGGTGGTGGTTTGACCCTAATAGACCTTTTACTGTGCTTAAATCTCTTCATAAATATTAATTTTCTTAATAAGAGACTTTAAAAAGTGGGTTTTCTTAGGATGGTAGCATAGTTTTTAATTGAAACTTAATTTCTCATATTTAAAGTTCACCATCCAGATGACATTGTTATTTGTCAAGGTCTCCACACAATTGCAGTGTGCAGCATCAAGACATGGTTTTACAAAGTTTACAGACTCTGGCTCTTCAAGTCAATTGGGTAGCATTTTTTCTTTTTAATTGAAAAGAAAACACCCAATTTGAAAGACCAAGTGAAGAGATTTTTGCAAATTAGAATCACTGAGAGAGGTTTGACTACCTAAGGACAGGGCATTCATTGTCTTTGACAGGAAGCTATGGCTGTCAGCGACATATTCATGGAAACTGAATTAATTATCCTTACAATATTAGCAGAATTCACTAGTTTCGAGTCATAGGTAAAACTTTTACACTTAGCCTAAACTGGTGTGCCTCCACTTGGCATCCCACTTTATCGGTGTAACACATAAATAGTACTATCTTGCTTCCAGAGAATAAAGCTAGATAAACAATCATAAGCATAAGAAGTGAGTTTTGGAGCCACAAGTTGGATGGTTCGTTTCTTGGGAGTAACTGTGAGTCTCTATTTGACTTCCTTGTAGCTCCTGCTGTCCATCCCCATGTTTGTTTCAGATACAAACTTAATGTTTTTCCTGTGAAACACTTAGGCAACTTTTTCATTTATAAAACTAAATGAATAGAATTATGCACCATTTGTACATTGACTGTATATGTTTTGAATGTGCTATAAAAAGAATAGAATGGAAAATGTCCCATTGGTATTTTGTGATTTAGGTCTTCAAACTTACATGAATGTATGTGTATTTCCATGTTTTCCCTATACAAGCAAATAACTTACTTACAATTTAAAACTTCTTGTTTATATTTAGTGTTACAAACCTTAAATACTGGGGAAGATGTGAGCCTGTAATTTCGAGGACTCTTCAGTTCCTAAATGACCTTTCTGTTGGATATCCTTTTTACTATATATTTGATCATTTATATGAACAGCCTAACAAGTGCATTCCATTAGCTAGGTATTTTTAATAAGGTCAAATGTTCTAAAATATTACCTTATAAAAACTGAATTCCTAAGAATCAGTATGTCTTCAGTAGTGTTCAATTGAAAAGAATATTCTTTTCATTAGTTAAGAGACATAAAGGAATTGGAAGAAAATTTTAAGTGTTTTGAACACTTTTTTGATTATTGGTCCTATCAACTCAACATCTTATTTACTCTAAAATGAGACTTCTCAGTACACATTAAATGTTTATAATTTTCTCTTATTAGCAGATTTGTAAAATCTAAAACCAGAATCATCTTTTCTTATTAGGTTAATTGATAATACTGTCGTGTTTCTACCAATGAGAGAGAAGAGTGTAAAAAATAAATGTTGGTTTAGTTAACCACTAAGATTAGCTATTATTTTAATATGAAGATAACATTCTGAAAATGGGGGCATTGGAGAGAAATCTTTAATGTAGGTTCACTTCAGGAATATGTTTGTATTAGTTAACTTTAAAATTGTGTTTCTTGGCAAGCCATAAAAGATTTCCAAAGTATTAGACACCCACTTTTGTGCTGGAATTTAATATGCAACTTTTTATTGGAAAATAATCGTCCTTGTCTGGCAAAATCCACCATGCAATATTTCTGTTAGTAGGTATAATGCAATAAAGTCAGGGAGGGCTATTTATCACTACAAATTTTGAGGATTTCAGGATTCTTTTTATTATTTTAATATATTTCTTTGATATTAAATCAGAAAAATGATAAATTACACCTGTCCAGGCTGTTTTTCCTTTTTACTGGAAAGTGATGTACAACCCAATTCCAGTGGTCATTTTGGCTTTTTAAGATATGTATTTTTTCTTATTAAAAAAAAACTGAACCTGTATTTTTTTAAAATAATAATGCTGAAATACTCTTTATTTCTAACATATGAAGTGGTTTATAAGTACTTCCTAGTATTGCAAACTCTGGCCTTTTCACAATGAATTACTCTGAGAGCATATTATCTAGAAAGAAACCTGTTATTTTATAGCACATATCTATTGTTTAGATTTACCCTATCTTTTAGGTTGAAATTGAAATCTAATATAAAATTAATTTGATTTGTATTCTTTTTAGTATAATTTGCATAATGCCTAGTTTATTTGTATCTGCTATTAAGATCCTCCTATCTCCTTATATTCTGTATATATTCTTTAATCCTACAATTATAACCTTTTGTTTTATAAGCTCTTTATTGCTTTTGAGCACTTCTTAAAGTTACTGAAAAATCATATTTTCAGAAAACTTATTAGATAAAAGTTTAAAAGCTATAACATTTTAAACTAAAGGATACGAATGGTTTCAACCTGGGTACGTTGATTTATATTTTTTAACAATTATTTCAGGTTTGCATATTTAGAAATATATATTAGCTCAATTTGATTTCAGTGCTCAGTTATTTGAATTATAAATCATTATGTCCCTTCTAGCTGATCAGTCATGAAATATCTTTGAATTCATTTACATAATGGAATATGTGAGTGGTGTATCTATTTCAGTGCAGTTGCTGGCTACTTAATGCATGTTTTGTTGTTTCCTATCGATTTCTTTATTATAATTTGTTTTTAAGTCCTGATTTTAAAGCAATACATTATTTTTTGTGTTAGAAATAAGATGCCATTCTTCAGAAATAGAAACAGTTATGCAGGATAAAAAATCATCACTGATTGACCCCTGTTAATGTAAATATGTTTATATATTTATACTAAAATATTAGTAACAGATGAAAAGCATGTTATGTTACAATAAAGTGTTTAAATGTTCCTTATGACTTTATAATGCATATTTTCAGATACCTTTTTTTTCTGTTTTTATCTTCTTCAGAGTGAATCTTACTCAGTGTTTATGGTCCTCAAAGCCAGTTTCTGAACTTTTGTGTCCTTGTATCTGACCACTTGTTTAGAAATTGAGAACATAAAATATCCTCATTTTTAGGAAGTGCTAAAAAAAGCCTGTGTTCATTTGCCCAAAGGCAGTAAGTAGCCTCAAACTATAGTGACCATCACAATCCCTAGAGTTCTTGTTGGAATACAAATGCTAGACCTCACCTCCAGATTGAGGTTTTGGGAGGTGTTAGACTGAGCCCTGAGAATTTGCATTTTCAGCAAGTCTCGGATGATGCTGGTGGCTCAGGAACTGTACTTTGAGAACTGCCTCAAGATCATTAGAAAATAGAATGGGATGTCCTAAACAGAGAAGTCTCGTTCTCCTCCCACTTCTCCATGGGACTTTGTCTTCGCCAGGAAAAGGCGGCTTATCTCCCTAAATAAAATGTTTGTGAGGAGGCTGCCAATACGTGAAGTCCCTGGATTTTAACTGGAGAGCGAGTCTTGCATTTTACCCCACGGTTTCTGTTTGCCAAATTTGAAGGTTTTCAAATTGTTTAAGGCTATCATAATTTTAAAATTCAGAGGCCTTTTTTGATAGAAAGTTTGTTTTCCTATCAAATTCATTACATGGGGCATATAAAATCCATGTGGCAAATACATCTGAGTAACTTTTTAACATAGTCTTTAAATTTCCAAGACTAAATTTCCCGACTTCCAGATTCCAAGTAGTAGCTTTTCGGGACATGCACAGGTCCCGGGCAGCTCGCCCCCCACCCCCACCCCCACCCCCAGGTGCAGGGGTCCTCCTCCTTTGTGAAGTGTTTTGCAGGCAGAAATTCTGCTTTCTATCTGGGGAAGGGACGAGATTGTTCAGATGACAGAACAAGGAAGCTGCTGGGAAAATTGGAGAAAATGAGGGTCATACAGAGCAATGAGACAGACTAAACCTATGTTAAATGCCGAGAAAGAGGGAAGAAAGGGTTTACATTTCATCCAAAATTCTATTTGTTTATTAATTATTACTTCAAGGTGTTTTTTTCCTTTGAAAAATATTTGATCAGTATTTCTACTGCAATTTGCTTATTTGCTCAAATTTACAGCAGTGAAATGTGTCTAATTGGGGGTTTCAGATAATAATGAGAATTTTTGTTTTCCATTAGGCCCTCTGATGGTAGTTGCCCTTACTACATCATCCTTAGAGCTTTAAGAAAATTCAAAAATAGCTTTAGCTTTTTAAAACAGACCCCATAAAAGACTTCTACATTAATTCATGAAAGTATCCAAACTCATTTTTACCCTGTTGTTACTCTTAACGTCAACAGTTCTTAGGATTAATAACTTATCCATATTATTCCAAGACCACCTACATAATTGACCGGGCCCAGAACACAATGAACATGTGGGGTGCCTTGTTCCTAAGTTATTAAGAATTTCAAGACCTCAATAGCAAAGCATTGAACCAAAGGCAGGACCGTGTGCAAGTTCCTGTACACCAGGATTTGGTGAATATAATTCCTACCCATGTGCATCTTAGATCTACTTATCTATTAGTTTATTTAAATGGTTTTCATGTTTGCAAGCCAGAGTCTTATTTCCTGTCCAAACTACTTAGTCACCCTGATTTTATTTTTTAACCCCAAACCTCTTCCAGCTTCATTTGTCTTTTAAGTGCAATAAACTAGAACAGCATCCTTATTTAGATTTAACCTTGAGTAAGCATAAAATAGTGATTTTTAAATTTAATTCCATACTCATCTTTATGATTTACTTTATCTTATTGGCCTCTTTCAATTAGCAAATGTTAATTAAGCATTTGCTCAGTACAGAGCAAAAGGGCAAATGAGACACAGTCCCTGCCTTCACAGAACTGATCCTGATTCCAGACTTCCTTTCCTATATTTCTACTAAGAGCTCAAAGAATATTGTATTGTTAACATAAAAACATTCAAACCTGTAAAGAATTTTTGTGAGTATATTTGAGCCAAACTGTCAACAATTGCCGGGAAGCAGAACCTCAACGGATTGAGATAATGCTCCAGAGAATGGCGGTCTTTCATCTATTTTTATACATTGCAGTCAAAGGAGGGGATGTAGGTGGGTTACATGAAATCCATTGGTGATAGACTAGAGAGGCGGGAGAAAGCAAAACGGGGCGGGGGGCGGGGGGGGGGGAGGAACCCCTGGGATTGGATAAAAAGTAAAATAATAGACACATACTTAAGGTGGATGCAGGATAGTTAACAGTAACAATTAACATGATAACAATCACAGTGAAGGAATTTGTGTTGTCTGTCCTGGCATTCAGGCACATTAGGTTGTGCCAAAGGGGTCCAGAAAAAGGGAAATTACAAGTTACATTTCAAAGATATGTTAGCATAGATGCAAAAGACAATAGGCTCAGTTTAGGTAAAGATTGACCTTGTCAGGGAAAATACCGGCCTAGGACATGACTACCCACCATAACTGCTTTTAGTTCAAGTTTTAATTTCAGACCATACTTTGTGGTTACTTTAGGTCTTTAAGTTTGTACGACTGCCATGCAAGCCTTCCCTGAGCTTGTCAGGTTAGCATGTGGCTTTTTTTTTTTTTTTTTGTCCACAGTATTATTAACAGAGTTCCTTTTTTTTAAATTTGACTCAAATAAATTACATACTAAATTTCTGAAAATCTACACATTAAACATAATGTGGGTATGTGACGTTTTGGTGTGGATTTGAGTGAGCTCTTTTTAGTCAAGGTCATTTAGACATAGCTTACAAATCATTAAGCATGCAAGTAATATAAAAACCAGACATCCTCACCCTCTCACCGATCTTCCCACCCCTGGGGTGCATCCTGAATGAGGTGAGGGTCAGGAAAGAGTAGAGGATAAGAAATGAAGCAAAAGCCTAGAATAAAATAAGAGTGAAGGATAGAAGGAATGTCTGTTACAGGAAATACTTAGTAATAACCAGTAGTAGTTCTGCTTTGGTAAAACAGTATTAAAATGTATTGCTTTATTTCAGTGAATACCACCATCTCCAGATGGCTTTGAGAATGTTAAGTAAAACTAGCTTCAGCATATATGCCTCAGGCATACGTCTATTAACATTTCTCGTCAAAAGAAATGTTGATTTATTTTTCTGTTTTCTGTCTCTATCATCCATGGAAAAAGCATCCCATAACTTATCTGCTCGGTTTGCTTTTATACTAGGATCAAGTGTGAGAATCCTTTCTACTCTTCTGTAGCCAGCTTATTCAGACCTTCACGCAGTTCTTTAAATTCTTGCCTCACAAGATTACCTTCCTTGAGTATTGTTTTAATCTGATCATTTCTCTTCCCAAAAGCCCAGAATTCCTTCTACTTGCTTCTCAGGTCAACGTAAAATTATTGATTTGAACTTGAGTCCTTTAATGGTACTTGACTTATTGAGTTCCCATAACTAATTTCTGATCCACCACTCAACCACAATTTATACTTGATACTTTTCCTTGGGCCAAGGAAATTCATTTTACCTCCCCCTTGACATCCTTCATGGTCTTTCACTGAATCACCACCTATGCTGTTCTCCTCATTTGACCCATCATAACTCAATTTGATGTCTTTTAAATTTTTTTTTAGGTCTTGCTGAAGTCTTAGTAAAGCCATCCTGAAGTAGTTACAATTCACTGTGTTAACTGAAAGAACATGAACAAGTCATGTAATTTCTCTGGAGGCTCAATTTCTTCATCAGCAGAAAGGGGATATTACCTGCCTCTTAGGATTTTATATGGATTAAGTAAAATAATAAATATATAACAATATATTTGTTCTATCTAACAAAAATAAAGCACCTTGTATTACTGACCCTGTCATGTAGTAGGTGCTCACTAAATAGCAAGCCCTTCATTTTCATTCCTATCATCTTTGATTTTCTTAATGTTCCTGAAAACCTAGGTCTTATCTATATACCTGAGGATAAATATAACTTGGTATTGGCCAGTCCTCTCTCTGGTGAGGTTACAAGTTATTAGAGGGCATTTGAACATATTGTTACCCCTCTTATTGGGTGACTAAGCCTTTAATTCCTCTTCCTTGTACGTGATTATTAGTATCCCTGAAGATGCTTCATTTTGGTTACACCTATTTGGAGTTTTTAGTTTAGTAGGTTTTATTAGCATAACCCTGTTTGTGAAATAACTGAACCACTAGTTCAGTAATTATACTTTGTACCTATCTACAATAATTTCAAACCATGTAATTTTCTTATCCGTGAACTTTCTTTTATCATTGGTGTCTAATTCTATCTACAAAAACTGTTTGTAAACATATATGACTTTTATCAACTAGAGTAGTACCATCATCCACCCTCTTGTACTTAGTGAATGAATATTATATTATTACACTATTAGTGGCCCAGTGCATGAAATTCGTGCACTCGGGGGGCAGGGTCCCCCAGCCTGCCCTGTGCCCTATCACAGTTGGGGAGCCCCATGATCCATCACCCCAAAGAGATAGACCTCCGCGAGCCTCATGTCCCTGGACCCGGGGGCAGGGACACAAGGCTCACATACCCAGGGCCAGCGTCAGGCAGGGGATGGGAAGCAGCCTCACACAAGTCCTGACACTGCAAGTCCCCACCCACCCGAGCCAGCTGCGCATGCCAGCCTCCTGCTGATCGGTCATTACGCGTGAGGGCGTCACAACCATTTGCATATTAGCTCTTTATTATATAGACTAGTGGCCCGGTGCATGAAATTCGTGCACATTAAAAGGGGATTAATTAAAGGAAATACTTTAATATTTCTATTTGCCCTTTCTCTATAATATAAGTGTCAGAGATGAAAGAAAATTAGTAAAATGTATACAAAAATCTTCCTCCTGTCAGAGTCTGGGGCGTGCCCTGGGACCCAGAGTCAAGTCCTGCCCACCCACGGCCCCTCAAAATTGCGCAAGACTCAGACCCATCTGGCCCCACCCCCATTGGGTGAGATCCAGACCTGGCTGGCCCCACCCTTGTCAAGTCCCACCGGGTCGGGGGGGGGGGGAGGGCGCAGCCTCAGGTCCCCTGGCCCAGGCCGGGGTGGGGGGCATGCCTTGAGGTCCCCCATCAAGCCCCGCTGGTCGGGTGGCACAGCCTCAGATCTCCCCATGCACCCTCAGGTCCCCTTGCCCGGTGCTGGGGCAGGGGGCATGGCCTGAGGTCCCCTGTCAATCCCCATTGAGCCGGGGGTGCAGCCTCAGGTCCCTGCTGATTGCTTGTTAAGGCTCGTTATGGGAATTTGGCCTCCGCTGTGGGTGCAGATATCTTCTGTTACGGAAACCCACGCCTCTGCTGTGGGCACCACCATATTTGTGACAGAGTGACAGTCAATTTGCATATTCCCTCTTTAGTAGGTAGGATTTCTTTGATTCTCAAACAGAAATTTCTTCACATTTTAACACTTCTGTAAATCAGATGTCTTACAGTTTAAGGTATTTTTAAGCATCTTTTCTTTCTTAATAGCACCTAGAGTTATATTTTTTATATTCAATAGTGTAGGTTTGATGAAATATGGAAGATACTCAGTAAAGGCTTGATACCATGAATTAAAGTCATACTTGGTGCTACTGTGCTCATCAGCTGCTAAATTAAAGTGTGTGGTACTCCTGTAATTTAAGAAATTAGTTCATCCTCAATTTTGTTATCCTCCTCTTCAAAGGATATGTGGATACAGAAAGGAATTTTGTTTAGTGAGTTACTATCAGCCAGGCTATGGAGTTTGCTCAGTCCCGGATGTGATGAAAGTTCATTAATGAATTGGTTCCTTCCTGAAAGAACAGTTTCCCTGTTCCCTCTGGGACTTAGTTACAGCTTCGGTTGTGTCTGAAGAAGCTAGTAGTCTGTGCAGACTCACTGGTCTCTTTAAAATCAAATGGATATGATGTAACATAGTGAAAACTTACACTTGACAATCAGAGTTGGACTTGAATCTTGGTTTTACCATTTGCATGTTTTCTGTGTGACCTTTCCTGAATTCTCTTACTCAGGGCTCTAGATTCCAACTGCTGTTGCTGATAACCACCATCACCACGTTCACTGTAATGTGCTATTCAGAATGCCACCCAACTAAAATGCTCCCACCAACTAAAATGGTGTGACTTAGACAGATCATAAAATGATTAGCCATTATTTTTAGTCCTCACCCCTGAGGATATATTGAGAGAGAGACGAGAGAGGGAGAGAGAAACATCAATGTGAGAGAGAAATATCCATTGACTGCCTCTTGTACACATCCTGATGGGGGATTGAACTCACAGCCTAGGTGCATGCTCTGACTGGAATCAAACCTGCAACCTTTTGGTATATGGGACGATACTCCAAACAACTGAGCCACCTGGCCAGGGCTCCATTTGCATTGTGGTTTTTTAACATTACAGACCCTCTTAAGGACCATAACTAGCTTGGAATTGAATTCCTATAAGGGAATATAAATATTCAGATGAACTCTCATTTTTTTCTTTATTGAAAACAATATTTACTCTTAATCACTTGTTCTTTAGAATGTAATTAAAAGGCAGTGAGGCTGGCCTTGGTTCAAAGTGCACAGATGCAGTTCTGCAGAAAGTGTGTCTTTGGCAGACGAGAGTCTTCCTGTGAATGTTCTGTTTATTGCTCCCATAAATATTCTGTTGTCAAAACAGGGCTTGCTGTTTATTAGCAGCACTGATAGGAAGATTCCTATTAATGGTAGCATTCTGATTACCCACAGACCCTGTCACTTTTAACTTTGCAATTCTAAGAGAATTGTGTTTGGTGATTACTTAAGGTATTTCTTAGTTTATTGACCCCCACCCCTGTTTAACTGACTGAAGTTTGAGTGACAGTTCTGCTCAGTGATTACACCGGAAAAAAATCATCAAATGTGCAGCTTCATAGGCAGGGAAAGACCTGCTACCTGTCAGCCCTGATCTCCTTGCCCTTCGGCCTGCCAGAAACACTCAGTGCATTGACACCCACCGAACACAGTGCAAGGAGGAGAGCGCATAGATGCGGCCCTGTCCCTAGAAAGCATCCTAACATGGAGGTGAGCAGATATGCGTGCTTGATATGCCGCTGGAATGGTGGCCTTAGAATCAAGGGGACTTGGATCTAAATCATACTAGTTGTTTCTCTTGGAAAGTTCTATTTAATGTTTTGAGTTTGTTTTTTCATCTGAAAAATAGAAGCGATACTACCTATCTCATGGGATTGTGAGAATCAACCTTGTAAGTAGTAAACATTCTGTAAACGTTGATTCTCTGCATCTTTGTGTCTTCTTCCCTGGTTTAAAATTGAAAAAGACGTTTTTATCATTTGATCCTCACAACAGTCCTATAAGACAGATAGCTTGAGCATAGATTTCATCCTCACTCGTTGGAGAGGGAAAGTAAGGCTCAGAGTGGCTGAGTATGGTGCTCAGACACATCCAGCCCACTGAATGGTGTAATTAGCTGAAAGCCCCGGCTTCCTGACTTGTGTTCCAATGTGTTTTCTACTCCTTTACATCCACAGCTGAGTGACTAAAACCTCGAGTTAGATTTCAGTGTCCCTGTACGGGGGCAATAGAGAGAGTTCTTCTATACTTGGAGACGATGTGAAGGAAAGAGTCGGCGTTTTCATGGGAACATGAATGGTGCCGTTTAAGGTTCGTATAGCCTGCAAGAAGGGCATGCGTAAGTAGGCAGGGATCGACCCAGAGAGGCCCTGGCTGTAGCAGAAAACATGCAACTGGGTAAAGTAAACGAAGAGGGTGTTTCGATGACAACGTTAACCAGAAATTCTTCAGGCCTGTGGTCCTGTTTAAGTATTATTTCATAATGTTATTCTCATCATGCGTTGAACTGTTCGGATGATGGTTCAGTACAGTAGAAAGAACATGGTCTTTGGAGTTAAACCTCAGTTCAGATCTCAGCGCTACCCATCCATAACTGTATTACCTTAGGCAAGTAACAATTTCTCCGTGCTCGTTTTACCTGTGGATTAGAAATAGTAATATTTTGCACTCTAATTGTGAAGATTGGGTGAGTTACATATGAAATTCCTTGCACACAATAGGTACTTGAGAAATGTCAGGCCCTCTAAGCCTGACCTTCAGGCCTTGATGACGTGCAGTCTGCTACATCCTCCTGGCTGTATTCCCTTCTCCTTCACCCAAAGCAGACTTTCCTTAGTTTCTAACTGAGCTCATTGTTTCTTAGAATTGAACATTTTTCTCCTTCTTGATAGCCTATTATGGGTCTTTTATCATTATTTTATTATGAAATAATATTAAGTAAAGAGAAATTCTCACATTACATCAAAAACGTAAAAAAAGGTCAGTTTTAATTTTCCACTACGAAGGCTTTAATAGTAAAGAAGTTTTTGTCTTAATTATAAAATTAATTCTTCCTCTCCAGGACGAGAACATGTATAAGATGAGAAAAGTAATTGCACTGGTTAATAATAGATTGCCATTCTTAACAGTATGAAGGACATTTCTCTAGGAATACTCTTTCGAAATAATATTTATTCCTCATAAGTAGGCATTAGTGCCATTGTAATTCAGTGTTACTTTGTGATTTATTACCTATTGATAAGACAGTTATATTTCGCCAAATTCCTTAACTTCTATCACCTATATCCTTTTAAAAAAACTGGTGAAGATAGATGCTGTGAAATTCATGCTAAAGAATCACACGGTAAGTCTGATTTCCTCTCATTAATGACTAGAGTTTCCAGGTGGCTTAGTTAAAGCGTTTGTAACGTGGCTGCTCTTTTGCTTTCATTAGAGTGAACACTTCCCCTTCCTCGGCATCAGTGACAGTGACAGGCTCAGTGACTTCAGGTGCCGAACCACCTTCTACACAGCCCTCACCCGCCTTCTGATGGTAGATCTAGGTACGGGTAAGGATTAAGCTCACTTGTTAAGGATTACCAGTATACCTGTGAGTAAAGACGGGAAATGCTCGTGAGGACCACATTTAACTTACCGCATTTGCCACCTCTGACAGTTTTCTATAACTTTCTAAGACTTGAGCGCTCGCTTGTTAACATCAGAACCAGAAGACAAATCTTTGTACTTAAGGTGGTATTTTTCACTTCAGATAGTACTTGTATTAATTCTTTACTTCTTCTAAATTTATTTTCTGGGTGTCCTTTGGAACATTCATTTTACTGCTAGGAATCTAGGAACAATCTTAAATACAGAAAAGCTTTGCACATTTAATCTAAAGAAAACATAGAAACAATGTAAATATCTAACATAGGGAATTGTAAAATTAGGCACACCCACTTACTTGATGGAGTGATATATGGTCATTAAAAATAACAATTTGAAGACAATGCAAGACATGACATGTCTCTTATAATAGTAAGTGGAAAAAGCAAGGTATTACACTATGGAAATGCCTATTGGGGCGGGAAGAACAATACATCAAAAAAAGACTTAAAATTCTTCAAAAATGTTAAATGTTGTCTTTGAGTAGTGGACTATAAGTAACATTTCCTCATTTCTGATTAGCTAAAATTTTCTTTAATGTACTACTTTTATAATGGGAGAAATTAACTCGTGTTTAATTTCTTCATTGAAAGCTAACATTAGCCAGAAGTATCCGCAGGAAGAGGGCACCTTAGGGAGGGACATTACACCTCTCTGTGGGGACCGCATTACTCTCGGTTCCCATTGTTCTCCATGTCTGAATGCTGCAGGTTAAGTTAATCCATTTATTGACACATGAGAGAGAGAGAGTTCAGTCAATGATGATATTCTGAGAGCATAATACTGATGATACCTTTTCTTCCTTTCTTTTGCAATGTATTCATTGATCCATCATCTTAAATACGAATTTTTTAAAACATGATCATGCAAAAGAAAAGAGGGTGAATAATTTTATTTTGCATGTAAAAGGCACTGCTCTTCATAATGGGAAGGTGACCAATACCTTCTCTGCTTCACACCTGTATTATTTTTATGCATTTCAACAGAATAAATTACCAGAAAGACAAACAGCCAAAAGTTGAGAGAAATGCAACTAGAATGATTAAGGAGCTGAGCAGGATTGATTTCTAAGGAAAGATTAAAAGGGCCATGTATGTATAACTTGGCTAAGTGACAACTAGGGCTGGAGGCAAAGGGAACTGTCTATAAATATTTGAAGAGTGTAAACCAGGCATGCAAAACCCAATCATCTGCTACCAGGCCAGTGGGAGATCCAACTGAGTGACAGCTTTGCATACTGCACCCTGGCCTGTGCTATGTCTTGGCTGCTGCCTGGGAGAGAAGAGGAGCAGGCCAGGTGTTTTGTCATTGTTCTCAGTAATCAGTTAGAGGGCACACTGTGCTGCGCTCTGAGGGCACCACAAAGACCTTGCCATACTGGCCCCTGCCCTCAAGGAGCTTGCCCTCTTGCTTCCTGGTTGCCCAAGCATTAAAGAAGACGGTGAATCCCTTGTCTAGACTGAATTCTTTCCCAAGCCTTATACATGCTCTTTGAATGACTCTGTCGGATAGAATGAAAGAAATGGGGAGACAAAAGTTAAGGAAAACACCTAGAAATGGGGAGACCAAAGTTAAGGACCTACTTCCTAGAAGTAGGTCCCTGTCACCCACATCTTCAGGACCTGGCAATGGAATGGACCGAGGTCCTTTTTCATGAGGTCAGCATAGACAAGAACCCCCATAAATCTGGGGTTGCTTAAACAATAGGACAGCACTATGAGTGCTCTCAGCACAGCTGACTTAATGCACTGATAGTTGGTAGACCCAGTGATGCCCAGATGTGCCTGGTGTTGCACACCCCCTTTTTGAAGATGACTTCTATTCACTGTTGCTTAGTGTTAACTGTGAGGTCTGAGAAATTGAAGTAAATGTATATAACTTTGAATAAGTAGTAGGACTTTATTAGCTTTCACCATATTTCTTTGAAATATTTAACCCATAACAATATAAAGTATACATTGATTTTTTTAAATTAGTTTTTTTAAGGTAAATAATTGTTATACTGGAGGCCCGGTGCATGAAATTCATGCACTCGGGGGGGGGGGGGATCCTTCAGCCTGGCCTGCGCCCTCTCACAGTCCAGGAGCCCTTGGGGGATGTCTGACTGATGGCTTAGGCACGGGGAGCGGGCCCAAGCCGGCAGTCGGCATCCTTAGCGCTGCCGTGGATGTCCTGTGGTAGCGCACTGACCACCAGGGGGCAGCTCCTGCATTGAATGTCTGCCCCCTAATGGTCAGTGCATGTCATAGCAACTGGTCATTCTGCATATTAGCCTTTTATTATATAGGATTGCAAGCACTTTTTAGATACATTGTAAGAAATAGAAAAAGAAAAAAAGGCTATGTGGAAGTCCCTGTACATGGTAGGTACTAGATATAAATAAATTGAATTGGATATAGATAAAATGAAAAACAATAGCAACTGCACTCCTGGAACTTTTACATTTTTTTTAAAAGAAATTCTTTCCTTGCTTATCAGTGTTTTTACTTTTAAAATAACCTGTATTGTAAGCATCAAGTGATGGTTTGTGGTATAAAGCATCAGGGCTTCTTTCCCTCGTTAAGAACCACAGCGGCTCTTCTTCCCAAAACATGTTGAGCTCCTTCAGTGCATGGGCTTTGTCTTGCCCAGGCTTTCTGGCCCAATCTCAGTATCCCTGCATTGTAAGCACTCAGTAAGTTCTAGTGGGAAGCAGGACACGAGTGCGCTGTGACCAAGATGCCATCACCGGGGCCCTGGAGCCAGCTGCCTGCCAGGGTCTCTGGGAGTAGCTCTGACCAGTGGCTGATTGCGTTCACAACGATTTGCTGCGCTTGGCCACTCTTGTGCTGGATCAGTTGTTTGTTGTTTTCTGTTGAAGAGAAAAAAGTGTTGCTACTTCACAGACGATCATTTGCCGGGTGTTATGGAACAGTTTTATTCTTTGAAGCCTTGTCTCACAAACTAGGCTGTAGGACCCCTGTGTGTATGGTTTTATGGGTTTTTATCCTGTGTTCACTGTCGCAGAAACCTGGAGAAAAGAGAGAGTGCTCTTGCCGAGAGCAGCACAGATCCATGTATTAAAGAAAGAAAGAAAAGTATTAGGTAATGAGAATCCATCTCAAATTAAATGAAGAAACATTTGAGGAGGAACTACTTATAACACTGATTTTTTTTTTTCTTTCTTGGTAAGAATCTACTAGGAAAAAACACCTAACCAACCTGCTAGCAAACCACTGGATGTGATTCTGGGATAGAAATATAAAATATATTCTAATTGAATTCTGCAAAATAAATTAGATATGTTTTGTGTATAAGCCTTGCACATTGGAGTGATTAGAAATTGGGTGTCACATTAATTGATACTTACTTTGAAATGCATTTTGGTTTCTATTCAATAATTTGTGCTTTGTATGAATTTAATTAGATGCTATGTGCCCCAGGTTGTATTTCAGATGAAAATGGGGTGGGGGGAGGCGTTGGCAATAAACAGTTATACAATTATTTTATCAAATTGTTCCTTATCTAAACTAGATGGAATAAACAGAATTGAAAGCATTTCATCATCAGAATGATGATGTTTCATGTTGGCAACATATTTTTTGTATTCTAAGAAATTATGAAACTAAATAAATTCCCTTCGTGAGATGCGTTACACACAGAAGGAAATGGGTGACCGACCATATGTGCATGCATGTTAGCCCTTCCAAGAATCACTTAAAGTTCCCTAGGTTATTTTTAAATTAACTTTGTCAATCTAATAAACTAAAGCAAAGATAGTATTACCCAAGCCAGTAAATGGAGAACCTCCAGGGAGCTGTTCAGTGTAAAATACTGGAATAAATAAAAACCTTCTATTTTGTTTAATTTGAATGGAGGTGAAATCAGTTGACAAATACTGGAGAGGGGAGTGTGGGAAAGAGCGGTAACAGGCTTTTTGTTTTATGGAGAACTAAATATTCATTGCAAATTAGGTTTCTACCAGCCACACGTTCAGAGATGCTCGGCTCACTGGCAGTTGTTGTCCTTGGACATTTTATGAGCCTTATCTTGAACTGCTCAGATGAGAAGCATGCTTCCCTCAGATATTCAAACTCTAAGATGCAGTTATATGTTTTCATGATCACGGAGATGCTAATATGAAAATAGAGTTTACAGATAGTAAGAGACAGTTCTCTCTATAGGGGTGAAGGTAGCATAGCATCCATCCACCTTTGTGGCTGATAGCAGGTACTTGGCACCTGAAGATGTCTCTAGCTTAAATTTGAGAAATGTTAAATAACAAGTAAATGAGTTGAATAAGAAAGGAAGACTATTCAAGAAATAGCTACTAAAGATAGAAGCAAAAATACAGAGGAAGGAAACTTTCCTTTTCTTTAGTAATAATAACTAACATGTTTACACATTCATAGTCGGCAAACCATTTCTCATACATTATACGATGTGATCCTCAGAACAGCCAACGTGAAATAGTTATTGCATTGTGTACCTGTTAGAGAGGTGAGGTACAGAGATTAAAAGACGTGCCCAAGGTCAGTCATGTACATTGTAGCCCTCTGACCACACATCCTCATTCACTTTTGCTAAGCTGTTACTTCACCTTTTACTTCTCAATCAATTAAGAAAAGTAACTGTCTTCATTTTTAGGTGAACTATTTGAACTGAATGATTGATTTGAGGCTTGGGGGCAGTGAGAAGAAGGGAGAAGGGATTACTTTCCTAGCTTCTACCAAATAAACAGATTCGTGTTTATTTGCCCTATGTAATTATATTACAGCCCTATGTAGGTATATTACAGCCCTATGATCAGTGCAAGTCAAATAGTTTTTTAAATGTATACTTAAGTCTGATGATTGGGCAAAGCACATTTTTTCTCATAGATAAAGGAACACAGAGGGAGATAGCCAGAGGATCCAGCACGTGAGAAGCTTGATCAGAAGTAGCTAATGTTCTGATAGATGGGAAGACTGCACCGACCTATCACTTGTGTCCATGACTTGGCAGAGACTATCTGGAAAGTAGACGTTGAGGGTTGGGGGGCAATACGGGGTAAAGAAGCAGCTGGAAATACTTAGAATTTATAATGAGATCATTAAGACTAATTAGCTGGCCCTGTAGGCAGAAAGCAGCCCATTAAGTCCAGATCCAGTTTTAATAACTTACCTGGTTTTGAGGGTAGAGTCCAGAGCACCCCAGGGAATAAGGTGCCTCAGGAATGAAACTGGAAGGTAGCTTTCTTAGAGAAGGCATACACTGGTCTGCAGTGGGTGCTGTAGTTTTCTTCTGGGAGCTAAAATAAACATTGTGGTTGCCTAGGGAGAGGAGTTAAAGGGAGCCTCAGTTTTTCATCTGTTAAATGGATATATGTGCCTTGAAGAGTCAGGCGGCATAAATAAGATAAAGATGTGTGCAAAGGGCCTGGGACAATTCCTATCACAAAACAAGTACTCGGTGTATATTAACTGAGACACATTTATTGACAGCACTATTAGGGACCCTGACTGCCACTGGGACCTCAATACAATGTAAGTTAGTGCCCATGCTGCAGCTGCTCTACCCTCAGTGCTTGGGCACAAGTGAGGGCACCTTCAAAGCTTCCTGCCCTGCCTGAAGCCACAGGTCATTTCAAAGCCTGCCAGGACTCCGAGGCCGTTTGGAAGGAAACTGAAATGAAAACCCCATTCTGGGATCTAGCTAAGCGCATTTCTCAAGACCTGTTGTCCTAGAACTCTAAGATGCAGTCCTTGGAAGCACTGGGAAGGAAGAGCAGGCGGCGTGGGCCCGCTCCTGCACAAGTGGCCACTCTTCTGGGATTACCCCAGGGACTTGGTTTTGAGTGGATTCCCTTCTCACTCACTGCCTCTGTGTCTCCTTGTTTCTCTCCTCTCAGTTCTCCTTAGTTGGAACAGAGGCATTAGACCTGACATTTACTGACTATATTAGTTTCCTGTTACCACTGTAACAAATTTAATGACTTATGTGTTGCAGATTTTACAATTCTGAAGGTCAGAAGTCCGAAATGGGTCTCAGTGGACTGAGTCAAGGAGGGCCCATGGCCCTGTTTCTCCAACATCAGACCAAGTCCTTCTTGTGCTGCCTTCTCTCTGGCTTCCCCCCAGCTCCCCTAACACCTCCAAGGACCTTTGTGATTTCATGGGGCCCATCTGCATAACCCAGGATAATCTTCTATTTTAAAGTCCATTGATTAGCAACCTTAACTCCTTTTGTCATAGAACCCAACATATTCACAGATGCCAAGGGTTAGGAGGACATGGACATCATTGAAGAGCCATTCAACCTGCCATATAGTAAATACTAGTAACTATCATCATAGTTGGTTACCATCATTTATTATTACCACTAGAGGCCTGGTGCATGAAATTCGTGCACAGAGAGGGGGAGGGGGGTGTTGTCCCTCAGCCCAGCCTGCACCCTCTCCAATCTGGGACCCCTCGAGGGATGTCAACTGCCCGTTTAGGATCGGGCCTAAACGGGCAGTTGGACATCCCTCTCACAGTCCAGGACTGCTGGCTCCCAACCACTTGCCTGCCTGATGCCCCTAACCACTTCTGCCTGCCAGCCTGATCACCCCTAACTGCCCTCCCCTGCCGGCCTGGTCACCCCTCACTGCCCTCCCCTGCCGGCCTGGTCGCCCCTAACTGCCCTCCCCTGCCAGCCTGGTTGCCCCCAACTGCCCTCCCATGCCGGCCTGGTCACCCCTAACTGTCCTCCCCTGCCGGCCCAGTTGCCCCCAACTGCCCTCCCCTGCTGGCCCAGTCACCCCCAACTGCCCTCCCTTGCCAGCCTGGTCACCCCCAACTGCCCTCCCCTGCAGGCCTGGTCATCCCCAACTGCCCTCCCTTGCAGGCCTGGTCCCTCCCAACTGCCCTCCCCTGCTGGCTTGGTCACCCCTAACTGCCCTCCCCTGCAGACCTGGTCACCGCTAACTGCCCTCCCCTGCTGGCCTGATCACCCACAACTGCCCTCCCCTGCTGGCCATCTTGTGGTGGCTATCTTGTGTCCACATGGGGGCGGCCATCTTTGACCACATGGGGGCAGCCATCTTGTGTGTTGAAGTGATGGTCAATTTGCATACTAGGCTTTTATTATATAGGATGATTATTTCATTACTTCTCCTTGGCCACACCTCAGCCACCAGTAATTCAGTGGCTATTTGAATTTGAGGAAATGAAATTTTCACTGCTCTGCATACATTTCAGGGGGTGGTGAGGGGTAACCAAACCCTGGTTTTTATTGTTGGTGGTTTTGGGGGTTTGTTTTTTTTTATCTTTTTGAGATTTAAATACCATAATTCACCCTTCTAAAGTATACAGTTCAGTAGTATCTAGTATATTTAGAATATTCACAGTTTTACAACCATCAACATCTAATTTCAGAATATTGTTAATCACCCCAGAAAGAAGCCCTGCTCCTTAAACTTGTCTCTCATTACCCCTACCCCCCAGCCCCTGACAGCCGCTAATTTACTTTCTGTCTCTGGATTTGCCCATTCTAGGCTTTTACTGTAAATGGAATCCTGTAATGTGGCCTTTCTGTATGGCTTCTTTCACATAGCATGTTTTCGAGGCTCATCCATATTTTAGGGTGTATTAGTACTTCATTGCTTTTTATGGCTAGCTAATAATCCTTTGTATGGATATACCACAGTGTGTTTCTCGGTTTATCAGTGATAACAGTTGGGTTGTTTTTTCCCTTTGGCTGTATGATAATTCTGCTATGAACATCGTGTATGTGTTTTTGTGTGGACATAGGCTTTCAGTTCTCTGGGGTATGTATCTGGGAGAAAATCGATGAGTCAAGTGGCAATTGTGTGTTTAACTTTTTGAGTAACTACCAAACTGTTTTCCATACTGACTACATCATATTATTATTGGCTGCAGTCAAAACAACAAAAAATGCTAATAGCTATCATTTATTAAGTGTCAAATACTGAGCAAAGGGGTTTACAGATATTTTATTATTTAATCCTCACAGCTAACTTTATGAAATACAGTAGTTTCTCCTTACACATGCAGGATACGTTCCAAGACCCCCAATGGATGCCTGAAACTGCAGATAATACTGAACCCTATAAATACTATGTTTGTTCCTATAATACATACCTATGATAAAGTTTAATTTATAAATTAGGGTCAGTGAGAGATTCACCACAGTAATGAATAATAAAATAAAACAATTATAACTGAACAATGTACTGTAATAAGAGTTATGTGACTGTGGCCACCTGTGTCATGGGACCCCTTGCTGAAGTCTTCCTGTAGGCTCCGTGCTTTCTGGGGCACCACGTCACCATAAATCAACACATTTTCTGCTCATGTCTTCCACCCACAAGTTTAATGCCTTTTTCATCTTAACTAAGAACTTACCACGCACTATGGGTGTAACTTTTGCTGTTTTGAGGTCTAACAGCAAAACTAGCACAAATTTCTTTTCCCTTCACAATTTCATGGATAGAAGATTCATTCTTATAATAGACTAGTGACCCAATGCACAGGTTCATGCACATTGAAAGGAAACTAACTAGAAGGTGGCTGGCAGGGCAGGACTGGGCCAGACACGCCCTGGAGCCAACCTCCTATGGTCCCTCCCTGGCCGGCTTCACCTGGGTGGCGCCAGGGCTCAAAAGGTGTCTGCTGAGTGAGCAGCATCCCTCCGGTAGGTGGTGTCCCTTGGCCTGGCCTGTGGGGATCGGGCCAAAACCGGCTCTCCAACATTCCTCTAGGGGTCCCAGAGTGCAAGAGGGCACTCTGCAAAGTTGCTGTCGTACAGGGTGTGGAACAAGCACAAATGTGTAGTAAACCAGATTTGGGGCACCAGTGCCCCAGCAACAACATAACGCACGACTGAAGGTGGAATCGCATGGCCCTGCAAGGAATTGGGCTCCCTCCTCTCTGGTTTCGGGGTGCATCACCCAAGAACCGCAGCTGCCCAGTCACTGCAGCTTGGCAGCTCCTGCGTTGAGCGTCTGCCCCCTGGTGGTCAGTGCGCATCATAGCAACTGGTTGGATGGAGGGAGGAACACTTAGCATATTAGCCTTTTATATATATAGATCTTAGCAACCTCAGCATATGATATTTTTTCTTTATTAAGTCAAGAACTTGATAATTCTCCCTGGTATCTCCAAATTGCAAGCAGCACTAATCCTATACTTCGGGGTCACTATTTAGTAAAATAAGGGTTAGTTGGACACAGCAGTGTGATTCTGTGCTAGTAGATCTGACCAGGGCAGCTCCTGAGTGACTTGTGGATGGGTAGCATGTACAGCAGAGAGATGCTGGACGAAGCATGGTTCATGTCCCGAGCAGGGCACTGCAAGATGGCACAAGATAGCATCATGCTTCTCAGAACAGCATGCAATTTAAAACATGAATTGTTTATTTCTGGAATTTTCCATTTAGTATATTTGGACGTTGGTTAACCACAGGTAATTGAAACTGTAGAAAGTGAAACCACGGATCAGGGGATCTACCGTAAATATTATGTCTCTTAATTACAGATGAGAACACTAAGGCTTAGATGAGTGAAGTGACTTTAACCAAAATCAGGCAGCTAACAGCAGCAGAGCCAGGGTCCAGGCTTAGAACTTACAGAGTGTCCACTCCTTCCTGAACCCTCATTGCCTGCAGTGACCATTGTCACTGTCCTTGTGCAATTCTACATTTAGAAAATACTTTAGGGGAAAAAGAGGACATATGTAATACTTCAAAAAATAAAGAATTTTTTAAAAGAAAATACTTTACCCTGGAGCAGTAAGATTATATAGTTTAATAAAGTATGTGTGTATTACATATTTAAGGGTTTGATAATGTTTACTTCAATTAGTTTCTGTATTCTTTGTCAGGTGTTAAGAAATTAAGGGAGTTTTAAAACTCAACTTTATTGAGCAACTACTTTTCATTCAAATACAGCGTTTCCCTAATATTTGCAGGCACTGTTGTAGGTGCTAATACTGTAATACTAGTACTACCACTACTGTTCATTGAGAATCCTCTATTTTTCATGTGTTATAACATTTAATATTCACAATAAGCTTAAAAGATAGGTATTTTCATCCTTAGTTTGAAGATGAGAAAACTGAGACTCAGAATGTCCAAAGTTAACTAGTGGTTAACTAGGCTCCGTTTATGTAGAGCCTTCCCTACATCATTCTCCTTCACAGAAACGCAAAGGTGCACAGTCTCAGCTCTCCGGAAGTGAAGGCGAAGATGCTGTCAGTAATTTACATACACACATTATAAATTTTATCTCATTCAGTCCCCAAGGTAACTCTCATCAAACAGTGGTAATGGTGGAATGATGAAGGTGGTATTGTTGGTGTTAATATCAGCTATATGCCTAAACGCTTGCAATTCAAGGCCTACTGATAATTGCAATCTGTCATAGAGTCGGAGAAAATGCTCTGGGAATGAAGGGAGAAGGGGGAACACGGGCAGTGGGACTCAGGAAGTGCTTGCAGGGGAGGTTAGCTCAGGCATTGGGAAGGTGATCGTTTGACCTGGGCTTTGGAAAGTAAGAATGGCTTCTCTAAAGCTTTCTAATGCTGTCACCAATTGTCAGAGGGTGTATCTAAGAGGAATAACTTGGTCGCATAGCCATTGACAGAGCAGGGATTAGAATCTGGTCTGCTTTACCCTTCACCTTGGATCCTGGCCCTTGTCCAGAACAGCATACAGGAAAGATTTGTTGGTCTTTTGACATCTCTTTGTGAACAAAGCTAAGTCCTGGTTCTGTTTGACTCTAGAAACAAATTATGTAAAGTTAAAGGGAAAAGAAAAACCACAAAGGACCGGGGTCAGCCAGGTCACGTGCTCCAAGTCAAAAGATGCCGATTCGCCCTGGCTGGCTCAGTGGATAGAGCATCAGCCTGTGGACTGAAGGGTACCAGGTTTGATTCCCGTCAAGGACACATGCTCAGGTTGTGGGCTCTATCCCCAGTAGGGGGCATGCAGGAGGCAGCCAGTCAGTGATTCTCTCTCATCATTGATGTTTCGTTCGCTCTCTCTCCCCCTCCCTTCCTCTCTTTGAAATCAATAAAAATATATCTGTATATTTTTAAAAAGATGCCGATTCTGCCTTGATCTGTGTGTGTGGCCTTGGACCTCATTTTCCTTATCTGCAGAATGATGTGTAGGCTAGTGTTTCTCAAACATTTGTATGCATCTGAATCACCTGGAGAGTGTCTTAAAACAAAATTTGCTGGACCCCACCCCAGAGTTTCTGATCCAGTCAATCTGGGATGGAACCTGGGAAAGTCCATCTAATAAGTTGCCAAGTGACCCTGATGCTGCGAGGCCAAGGACCAAACTTGGGGAACTGCTGGTCTCTTCTCTGAGATCGCATTTCCTCTCTGCTGCTCTATTTAAAAACTGACAGCACGGAAATCAGGGGCCTGGACCATATATGCTACCTTGAGTAAGTCACTTAACCGTCCTCTGCCTGTGTCTTCATCCATGAATTAGGGCTCTCACTTAAAAGAAACCCCTTTTGAAAGAATACTTTATAAATTGTCAATTGCGCATATCCATGTATGAAGACTCCACTTTGGCAGAATTTTTGAGGAAACCTTTAAAATGAAAAAGCAATAGAAAATATCTCTTTTCCTCTTTTCTATAAAGAGAAGGAAGCTTGGTGTAAGAGGAAGTGTACCCATGGAGAATGTACTTAAAATCCAAATGACCCAGGAGGGACCTCATCCTATTTGGCAGATAAAAGTTTCCCTGCCATCTAGTTAACAAATTAATAAAAAAGAACATAAATAAAAGGGAATAATAACGTAGAGCTCTCTGGGCACCTGAGTCCATGAGCCCTTTAGGCCTTGGCACCCAAAGAGAAGGGGAAAAAGATCCTTGTCTCTGAGGCTTTGAAAGAGGCTTTCCTGGAGCATTAGGGAAGCTCTGGGGCCCTAAGAGCTGAAGGGCTGACATGCCTGGGGCATGAGTCTGTTTGATCCAATAAAGAGCCAAAAAAAAAAAAAATGGTAAGTAATTTTGCTATTTCATTTGGTGCAAAAAGAGAAGGCAAAACACCAGAATAGTCAGTGAGCCAAAGCACAAAATTAGGCAGGATGTGAATGCAGGCCGACCCTTCCCCGGACGTTTCTGCGCCTGCATGCGGCGCTCACTGCTGAGGCTCTCACACAGAGCGTGCGTTTAAACCGTCGTGACCCTTTTGTGTTTTTTGATAGGCGAAGATGAGGACGAATTTGAGAATTTCATGCTGCCTCTTACAGTCTCTTTTGAAACAGTATTACAGATATTCAACAACAACTTTAAACAAGAAGATGTGAAGGTGGGTTTGTTTCCAAACAGGAGGAAAGGCAATTTTGTTCGTTCTAGAATATCTAGGTCCAGAAGAAGGTGCTGCATGCCCACGTGTGCTCTGTGCCTCATCCGCTTCCTGTCCCTAACTGCATGTGTCTTTCAGTTGTACACTTTTCACGTAAGTGTCAAAGTTAATGGGCTTTGAGTTGGGACAGTCAGTTTATGATTAGGCGACACAGATTTGTCTCTCATTGCAGTTAATGTCTTCAAAAGAATGTTTCTCGTGGGCGCACCACTTTAAGCATCCCTGTCCCCTCATCTACCCTCACTGTATGTTTCAACATATTTATATGGAAGAATGCACAAACATACACATGTTAAAACACTACATCTCTAAATATTTTTTAAACAAGAATTTATATAAATCAAGACTTTATTAAATGGCTAGGCATATATGTATGAATAGGAGCTGGTCTTGAAGTATTGCATTCTTAAGCTGCACAAAGTGATTAGGATAACTGATAGCTAAGTAAGGTTTTTATGTGCCTGTGGGAGCCATATTAGGATTGATTTGACAAGTCAGTTCAGCTGTGGCAACAGTCATAATATCTAAGACAACATTATGTTTTATTAGTAAAATCCTTAAGTGTAGCAAGCTGTTTGTGACAAAGCAGCCCCATATTTTAATGTGGAGGATGGAGAGCACAGGGTCTGCTCAGTCAGAAGAGCATCTTCTGAAATTATAATGTGTCCAGGCCATATTAAATAGATTGACACTGATTATTATTTGTAAGAAAGTAAGTAGTCCTGAAAATGTAGGCACCTTTGCTGGTGATACTTGTCATATTTTATCGTTATTTGAAATAAGTTGACCAAAATATTAACCATCGCTTTGCATGGCTCCTCTTCTCTCTACAAAAAAAAAAAAAAATTCGCAGCAAGAAGCCAACTAGAAAAACAGTTGCCTTTGATGATTACTTTAGGATAATTCTTTTACCAAAAACTAATTAGCTAAATACTGTACCTTTTAATTTGAAATAAAGTTTTTGAAATGAGTATTTATCAGCATGCAGTAGTCACAGAATTTTAAAACCAAAAGAGATTTTCTTTGCCTTTATAGTTTTGTTGAAATTCTATACCAGTTTCTATGTGGGTAGCTGTGTTTTTCAGATGTGTCAACAAATATTTCATGACCAACAAGATCTTTGCAGCTTTAAGGTGGCTATTGCTTTATGTGAAAAAGAAGCGAGTTGAAAAACACCATCTTTATAAAAATTACATGTCTCATTTGAAGATTTCATTATGTTCCAAGTCCATTTTGATGTGATCCCATCTAGTTTGATAGAAACCATCTTCCTGGAGTCATTTTTAATGGAGTTCCAGTGATATATCCCTAAACCAGCAAGTTCTTAACGACCCTGGAAAGTGACTGCTTGATTACACTTTAACGGTATTTGCAAATAAAATCACAAGTAATTAAGGGGAAATCTCCAGGCTTTTGAGCAAGTTTGATGCATGATAACTGCCTGATTCAGCTTCATCTAGAGTAATGCTGTGTAGGCAACAGCTACGGAGATCAATAGCAACGTAATGATAGTGGCAGAATTAAGTGAGTAACCTGAGAACTGTGCCTCAGAATGCATGCAGCTGCCACGAACCAGGGCCACACAGTGCACTCCGTGCTTCCGTCCTAAATGTTCATCAAAAGACGCCCTGCAGGAAAATGGAGTTAGATGCTCTTTATTGCTGATCGTGTCTCTTGCCACATTTATCAGGGAAATTGGATTAGCAGTTGGCAGCTGCAGGTAGACAAGATTCTGCAGTGATTAAATATGCAGCTTGGCTGCATTTGTTGTGACAGACCTTTAGTAAATTCTACTGTAAGCACCATCTGTCTAATTTGTATAAAGAAAACTTGGTGCTTTAAGCTACCAGTGAAGAACTAAATCTGTTGCTTTATCATAAACAAAACTTTTGCACTAAATGCTTTTAAATGTAATTTATTAGGTTAGGGCTATTTTTCTATCATGATGAATAAATAATACATGCAAAAGTGCTTTCAGGTACTTCATTTTGCAAGGACTAGAGATAAAAACGGTTCGGTTTTGTTCTTCAATAAAGTATTTAGTATTCCAATCCACAGGAGGTGATGCTGTTAAAATATCTCTATGAAAATGCCTCGGGACTGCCATATTCATTTAATTTGCAACCCTTACCAGGATTTTCTAACTCCCTGTTTATAGAGATTTTTCAAACGCAGATTTCAGGATGAACATAAACATTAAAGACCAATGTTGCCAAATTGAAATATGGTTGTGAGGAGAAGAAATGCTGCAAAACTCTTAAATTTATAACTTTGTTTTCTTACTTAGTCCTAATAAAATTGAAGAGAACATTGAATTTTTGTCTTGGGTTTTTCTCTTCAAAGTAAAGGCGTGGGAGGGGGGAGAAAGAAAATGCTATGACAAATCCTGGCTCTAAAGCATCCGTTTAAAATACATGTTTTTCCCATATATTTGGGTTTGTAGTAAAATCGAGTCCAATACTCTCCTGACTCGTGCATCATTTTTTATTTGACCATGACATCATCAGTTTTAAGGAAAATGAATGAAAACTTCTCGGAGAAAGAGGAGCAGTTAAATAGGAACCTGCTATCTTTAGTCCCTTCGTATAAACTCCACAATGTTAAATTATTTAAAATCCCTGATTTTCAGCATGCGCACATTAAAAGTTTTCGCACTAAGTGCCAAATGTTGCAAACAGCACTTTAACAGAATGATTTTGCTTTGATCCCTGTAGCAGTTCCTGAATAATTTATCACAGGTTATTGCCTTAATTCTGGAGAGGGATAGAGCAATAAAGGCAGATGAAAACACTCCAGTTGAAACACCTTGGGGCCTGCTCATTCCTCTGACACGGCTCTTTTGTTGGAACTATTTAGAGGTTATTAAGATGTGTCTCCAGAATTAAGAGTATGCTTTAAGGATGAAGACAGCCATCTTAATTCTAAAGACAAAGCACAATGACCCTTCACCTTCTTTTTCTTTGTTGTTATTATATAGTAGAATTATGAGGATAATATTATAGCTGCCCCCAGTAGTGCCACTACAGTAAAGGGTCTGTCAGACTTTCCATTAGAAACCCTGTTTTGGGGGTCAGGGTGGAAGGAGCCGCATTTCAGCTGTTTCCCAGCCCATCCGTCTCACACTTGGCACACAGACGACTGTTTACCGGGCAGCGGACTGAAGCACTGAGCAGTTTCTCCGTGGGCTTTCCGAAAGGAATCTTCAGGACCCGATGCCCCCGAGTTAACCCACTCCCCAGAACACCCTCCCTACAAATACAGCGCCGCTCACTTTTCACATCAGCCAAGTGTTGACCCCCTGCAAGAGAAAGGCAACTGTTCAGATAAACCTCCCTGTACCGTTTTAAATGAGATGGTAAATTGTGGCTCCTCCTGCCCTAGGTTACAATCAGATCCCCTCTCACTCTCAGACAGTAAGTAGCCTGGTTGAGCTCCGAGTGAACATTTTCCAATCTCATACCAGAACTGGGCATGTTGTGGCTCTCACGAAAATACTCCCTTAGTGTTGTTTGAGTATCAGTATAGCTTAGTATAGTACTCATGTTGTTTGAGATAAAAGATACTGTTTGAGCATAAGAAATCTGTTTCTTATGTTAACACTGCTTTTTCCTGCTGATCAAATCTATTGAAAACATACAGTTAGTTATTTCTTAGTGCTTTCTCTACTAGATAGTAACATTTTCTACCCTTGAACATTGATAGAATTTCATAGATTTGAGTCCATTAAACCACGTCTGTGAACTTGGTGTTCTTTTAAGGAAGAAATGTATGGTGGAATAATAACATTTTTGTGTAATGAGGATAGTCTAAAATATTTTAAGAGTCCTTTGCATTGGGCACAAAGAAAGTAACTCGGCTCCTCTTGCCTAATTTAGAGTTGAGTGGTGAGTGCCTGATAACATGTGCAGACTTAAGATACTATGAAGAGCAGCCTGTGATCTGTAAGTGTACATAGTAAAGGTAGAGCACAAAGGCCACTGGAACAGACCGCAGAGCCAAATAGTCCGAGTCGAACTGCGCCAGGAGGCTGAGAAACGTGGGAGACTGAGAGAGGGAACAGGTACCGGCTGCTGGAAATAGGTTACACAAAAGGCAACAAGGTTTTTAAAAAACAGCAGGTCACAGGAGGGAACTATACAGGAGGCCAGCCGGTCACAAAAAATCAAGGACTGGTGAGATCATGAGGAAAAAGAGTAAGTCACTTAAAGAAGCAGAAATGGGGAGTCAGGGTTTACAGGTTCAGAAATTCAGATAAACATCATTCTGTAAACTGAGCACAGAACAATATCCTCATAAACACCTTCAGCTGCAATGAGTCACCTGTTAGGCGGGGTGGCGGAAAGATCAGAGATTCAGACACCCTGGCAGAGAAACTATTACTTGGTACTTGGAAATGTTCCTCAGTCATTAAGCTGAGGGTCATGATTCACTTCCAAATCCTTAATGATAATTTAAACACCTTCCTAAAGAGGTTTTCATTTATTACCAAGGCGCGAGGAAAAAGTAAATCTGGTCAAATGAAAAGTTCCGAGCCCGTTTTCTGGCATGTTTCCACTGAAACAGTATCTGCAGAAATCACAGTTGCGTATCTCAATTATCCCACCCCCTTGTTTTGCAATTATGTTTATTTGTGCTCCTTGTTCTGACATTCTAGCATCTGTTCACGGGTTTTCTGTTTCTCTTCCCATGCATCATCCTAAGGACAGCTTAATTAAGCATCCAGAGTCCTAGTCAGATCTCTCTTGTTTTAGAATCAAGTTTTTGTTTTTCTAAAACTAAATATTTATAGAACACTTAGTATGCATCAGGCTCTTGTTAGGCATTTTTACGTAAATTTATCAAATTTATTCCTCACAATTCCTCTGAAAGAGTATTAGCCCCTTTTATAGATGAGGAAACTGAGACTGATACATTGCCTTGCTTTAAGACTTACAGTTAAGAAGTAATGCTGGAATTCACTGTCAAGTCTTCTGACATGGAATGCAGAACTCTTCCCTACACTTTTTTTTCCCCTTGGGAAATGTGAGTTTCTTGTTATATCATGGTACAACAGGCCGCCTGGACAGTTTTAATTTGTCCTAGGTTACTTAGGGTATTTCTGAGAGACCTTTAGATGCCAGTGTACTTCCACAATAGACTTCACTTTGCAGAGTAGGACTGATTTCATGCGAGCCGGTGTTGTTAAGACTTGCTATTATTAAATAATGTCTAGACTCTGTGCATTTCTGTTTTGTGCAGTTATCAATCCTCTTTTTGCTATTTTGGCATTATTCAGAAACAAAATGTATTAAGAATCTAACTTCCTATATTATTAGAATTATGACTTAGCTCAGTTTATAAGAATCAAAGTAGAGTTGGTCAGCAGATTTCATGGCATGTTTGTTTAAAGTGTCTATGGTTTTCTGTAGAAAGGGATCTGAGCGAGACATTTCAGCTAATGAATCAAAATCAGATATGTGGTCATTATTGCCTGATTATTACTCCATCTGCTCTGTGCTAACGTGAAAATCAATTACTGTGTCTCTTTCCCACTGACAGCGTATGTTGATCGGGCTGGCAAGAGATCTTCGAGGGATTGCCTTTGCACTGAACACAAAGACCAGCTACACCATGCTGTTTGACTGGATGTATCCTTATTACACTGTGACAATACCAGCTCTGTGCACAGAGGGATGCCGGGCCCCTCGCTTTCGTTTAATAGTATGGCACAGTAGGGAAGAGGAAACAAAGCTAAATGAACTAATGTGTAATCAGCTAAAAATTACAGCACAGTGGCAGCCGTGCAGATAACTGAGCATAGCGTTTGGAGACCCAGCTCAGAGAGGTCACTTTTTCGGGGCCATTAAATATTGACAACTTAAAAATCACATCCCCAAAGGATTGTTTTTGTTGGGGTTGCAGGGATAATCGGGCTAACATCTTTAACTCGGGACCAATGCATCCTACCGTTTGGCATTTCGAGGAGATTTGAATTTCTACTCCATCTTAATTAGCAGGGCTGAGAAGGTCACTTTATCTCTTGGAGGCTTAATTCATCATGCTACAGTTTTTCATCATCATGAAAATATTAATGGATATGGAAAGGAGGAAGTAAATGGTCAGGATTTTTCATTTGGTACATGAATTTCCCTTGGCCAAAGCTTAGTGCAGACAGCAAAATAAACAAACGAACAGACATCCCCCACAGAAATGTCTCATCACACAGGAGTGGAAATAACACGGACCTTAGGGTCAGAAACCCCAGTGCCTCGCTTTCTGTGTAAACCTTGGCCAGTCATTTGCCCACTCTGAGCCTCAGTTTCCTCAGCTACAGGAGGAGACATCCAGAATCACGGCTTGTTACGACCATTCAAATAGGTAACGCACTTTGCCCAATGTCTGAAACATGTTGGGTAATCTTAAATGGTTATGGTTAATATTGTTTTAATAGTATTGTATGAATCCTCCTTGATCCTAACAGGAAGTGACAATGTACCCAAGTCGCGTATGTGTAATATGAAGTTGCCATGCCTTTATGCATGGAACCATCAGTGCACATAAGAAAAATTCTGTGGCCTCAAAGCTATTTTGTTTTTTAAGTTGCACTGCTTTTCAATTGCTCCTTACAACCCTTATCCAAACTTCCCTCATAAATTGTAAAAGAAACTTCTTTAAGGCAGTCTAATCCAGCTATGGCCAAAACATAACCAACAGGGAACCTGGGCATGTTTTATGGAGAACTCGCTCTGTATTTTTTAAATTGACGTTAACTTGAATGCTGACTTACATTTTACTGTTAAAGCTACTTCATTAGATTTCTGTGCCCATAGAAGGTTAGTGACAATGTTCCATGTCGTTGAGGATCCGTGTGTGTATGTATAAGCATACAAAGTATATGTATAGAGATTATAGATTTGAACATGGGAATTCATATAATTCTATAACTATGAATGGTTAGTTGGAATTACATATGGCCCTTTTATTTCTCTAAACATAAATAGAAGCTCACAAAGTAAAACTTTCATTTATTTGAAAAGTCATAAAATCCTAGTTTCCTCACTTTAAAATTGATGGTCATCTTAAAACCCAGCTACAACTCTAGGATGTCCAGCAATTGATGTTTCATGTTTTCCTCATCAATAGTCTTCACCAAGAGTCAAGGCAGAACCTTCTCTCTGAAGGTCGGAGAATAAAAATAGCTTCTGTAATTGATACTGCCTAAAATTTATAGAACATACTGCAATTTAAGTTATTAAGGAAGGCTGCTTTCCATTCCCTGACTTAGCTCCTTCTTCTTGGCACCTATTGAAATAGTGAAACTTTTGTCCAGCAGATGGCAGAAAATAGCAAACGGAAAACCTTGGGACTTAATGTTTTGTTTTGAACTAGAAACCATTGTCTCCAGCATTTGACCATAGATGTGAAGTTATTAGGGTCCAAGGCAGAGGGTGAAGTGTCAGTTATGCAGGAAGTGGTGTTAGGTTGCCAGACGGTGGCTTGGTACAGGCCTTGCTTATAATAATCGAGTTTCAGTAGCAAATCAGCTTCCTTGGGAAAAGGCCAAAGGCTTTTCATAATTGTATTGACAACAAAATGAATATGATAAATGGTATTCATTCAGTTGAGACAAGATTTATAGTTTTCCTTTGGGCCAGGATGAAGAGCAAATATTTATAATAATAGTAAAATTTGTTTAAAAGTTACATTATTTGATAATTCAAAAAGGTTTATTAAAATATTTCGAAATACTTTAAGCAGTTTCACGTGATATAAAGTACAGAAGCTTTCCAAAGTATTCTAGTAATGTAAAAATGAATAAGAATATGATTAAAAAAACATGGATATGAAAGTCATTTATTCTTCCTGAAATATTGATATGTCAAACCGTCAGTGGTGATTCCCACATTACTGCTGGGGAAAGTTTATTTGCCTTTTATCCACATAAATGTGTGTTCTTTAATTTGTTATACAGTCCTTAGCATGCAGAAGAATCATCCTATAAGAGCACATGTCATCTTACAGTCAAAACGCATTTTATTTATGGTGATTATTTGATAAAATGCTATTTTAGTGGTTAGCTATTTAATTCAAAAACGTTTCTATAAATACTGACTGCATTAACTGCTACACGAACTACATTGCTCATCACTCTGTCCTTCCAAAACTAAATTGCCTGAAACTCCACAGCAACCATGTTGACAAATGGTTCCGCGGCTGGAGAATTGAAGAATTACTGATAATCCTTCTTTGCTCCTGTCGTGAGAATGCAACAATAGGAAAGCCCCTTACCTTGCAGTGTTAAGTTACCTTGTTTAAACATTCCCAGATCACATTTAGACTGAAGTATCAAAAATCCAGAGGGAAATTGAAGGGAGAGGGAAAGGAATGTGTATGATGCTAGTTCCTCATAGTCTTTTAATTGTCATAGTCTGATCTTTGAGTCCATTGTTTTCCAACCAGTCAGTCAGTTCTGTTTATTAATATGCATCAAACATGCAGAGGCAAGGCCAGACAATGAGCTGTGTAGACGAGCACAAACTCTGGACTGGAACGATCTTAGATTCCACTCTGGTTTCACCACTTACTTGTGAGGTTTTGGGCACATTACTTAATGTCTCAGAATCAGTGTTTTCTTCTGTGGAACAGGGCTAATAATACCGATCTCACGGGTGTGTTGTAAAGTGAATGAACTGACACATATAGGGCCTAGTACAGCACCTGGCACAAAATAAATGCTCTACCACTATCATTTTAGTTCTGTTCCCTAACAGGGATGAGACAAAGGCGTCCCATTTTGCTCACTTATTCAGCAGATTTTGCCAAGGTCTGGGCTAGGTTTTATGAGGGCTGTAGATTACTTTGGATCAAATCCTACCCCCAAAATGATCTTACAGTTTAATAGAGCTAGTTAGATACCTACATAAGTGACTATAATAAAATATAAAAGGTGATAGATGCAAGCGTTAAAGATACAAATGGAGTGATTACATTTAGCTGGAGAAGCAGGAAAGGTCCTATAAAGGTGGAGATATTTCCTTGGATCTTATCAAATAAGTAGGATTGGACTGCTGGAACTGTTGGCTGAAGCACAGGTCAGGAAGGGCAATAGTGGAGAAGACGTATTGTTATACAGACCACTTCATGGTTAGAACTACAGGTTGTCTGGGACCCTTAAATATCAGACAAGGATTTAGATCCTTATTCCATAGATAGTACAAAGCAATTGATTGTTTTGATTTACTGACAAAATCAGAATTACATTTCAAGAACAAAATAATGATCAATGTGTTGGACAAACTAAAGTAGGGAATAAAGTAAGCCTGAAAAATGGCTGTTCAGCAAGCCCTTTTTTTTTTTTTTGAGTGCTCTGTGCCAGGCATGAAGACTGAATAAAAGGATTGCTTTTAGAAGAATGACTAAAAGAGTGCTCTTTAGAAGCTCACACTCTAGTGGGTAGAACAAATAACTAATAATCAATGTGTTGTAACAGAAATGCGTGTAAAAGGACCATGTGAACATATGAGGAAGAGACTGGTGTTTCTGGCAAGAAGAGTAGGCTTCCAAGGAAGTCAAAGTTGGGCGAGGCGTTGAAAGGTGGCTAGGCAGGCATTTGCCGGACAGAAGGGAGAGGAGTGGCTCCCAGCAGCATCTGCCTTTGTGAGCAAAGGTACAGATGTTGCACATCTGTGGAATGCCTTCTAGAGAAGCTCTGAGCTGGCAGGCCGTTTCTGTTCTGGAACCACATTCTCACACCCTTACTTCCTAACAGTTTTAACAAGAGGTCTTTTGTTGTCTTTCTAGTATATTTCGATGTTTTCTCTGTTATGAAGTCCCATAGAGAAAGAATTACGTGTTTACTCATTTCTTTTTAGGGGGTTGGACAGGGGTAGCATATAGAAAGTACTAATAACTACTGGGTTAATGGGTGGGTGGGTGGGTGGATGGTTGTCAAGAAGCAAATCTCATTTTTTTATATTTGGCATCTTACAAGGTAGCATCATATCCTTAATGTTTGTGTTTTTCATTTATGTGATGTAGACCTTAGGAATTCATTGAGAAGATCTAGGTGAAAGCAATTAGATCTGTGCCTCTTCTACCCAAGGGCCCCTACTGTCTACCTCCTGTCCATATAGATGTAGTCTTCACAGGCCACTGGAAAATTAGGATTGGGTTCCGATTCTCCATCCGAGTCTGGCATTCTCACTCTGAAGCTCTTTTAACCTCCCTGCTTGGCAGACCTCTCCTCTGCTTCCCAACATCACTCATTTTCTCTGTGGCAGTCACCTCTGTCAGAAGCATATTAGAACTGGCACCACTCTCATTCCACACAGCAAAAGGAGCATCCCCCCATGTCCCCCAGCTTTATCCCATAGTGAATGCAATATGCTCTGAAAAATAGGATGGTCCTAATGCCCTCAGACTGCCTTGCAAAGGGCCTTGTGTGAGCTTACGATATTCTTAGATCCTGCGATTTGTGTCTTTCCCGTTTTCCGATGGGCCTTTCAGATGCTTCCTCCCCGGTGATCACTGCATTTGTGCTCTTATGGTCTCAGTGGAACACTGGTATAGAGGAATGGAGACAGAGAGTTGGCATCAATGGATTTGCAGGGAATTAAGAATGGCTGAACCTAGATCGGGTAGGAGTACTAGGAAACGAAACTGAATGTAGTCAGGGCCCACATCTTAAAGGGTCTTGTGTGCTATGCTAAGGAATTTGACATTTATTCTAAGAGCAGGAAGAAGATTGCCATTTTTTTCACCAGGGAGATCTCTACCCATATCACACAGAAAAGGACCACCACCAAATGATTCAGTTCAGCACTTTTCATCTGCAACAGAGAGACAAGTACATTGGAAAACCTCAGAACGAGAGAGACTTGGGGATTAGGAAAAGAAAAAGGAAATGAAGGCAGGGCATAGTAAGAGGTTTTTTTCTGCTGCAGTTTTAGACCTTAATTTGATCTTTATGTGTCCATTTGGCAAGGAGGAGGCCAGTTGTGGGTTAGAGCTATTGGAGCTGTCAGTTTTCCAGGTTCTGATGGTCTTGGTCATTGACTCATCAGAGGCATAAACTCCTTGGTTGGTGAGGACGTTTGAGAATTTCTCCTTGGGTGTATGTACATGGACTACCTTTTAGCGACACTGAGTAGATTAAAAGTTACCCAAAGGTTTTCTTCAAACTAACATCCCCAGTGTTCCTTGGAGTTACAGTGGGTCCAAGCAGAGCAGGTCAACAACTTAAAAGAAAGAAAGAATTGTCCTAACCGGTTTGGCTCAGTGGATAGAGCATCGGCCTGTGGACTGAAAGGTCCCAGGTTCGATTCTGGTCAAGGGCATGTACCTTGGTTGCGGGCACATCCTCCAGTAGGAGGTGTGCAGGAGGCAGCTGATCGATGTTTCTAACTCTCTATCTCTCTTCCTTCCTCTCTGTAAAAAATCAATAAAATATATTTTTTTAAAAAAGAAAGAATGTATGTAATCTCTAAGCTGTGAGATAAAGTGATTTTATTATTACTGTTTCCCCTCTACTTTTATGTATTTTTTAAAATTCATAATGAGCAACTTATTCCTTAAGTAGTTTGAAACCCAAGAAACTCTTATAATAACAATTAAAATATGTTTTTATCCTATTAACTAAATCCATTTTCCTTTTAAGGGACACTAACTTTCAGGAACAATCTTTCTTTTGACACTTAAGTTCTTTAACAGGCTTTATAAAAGGTACCCAACATATCTTCCCATTCTGCAGAGGGCTATTGAGCAGTGGTATGGAGAGCCAGCATGTACCACTCCCATCTTAAAGCTCTTGGCAGAACTGATGCAAAACAGGTAAGAGGTGGGATGGAGAGTGAAAATCTATTTGGTAGCAGTCTCCAGACATCAGAATTTATTGCCTTATGTGTGTATAATCAAGGCTTAGCAAGAACCCAGGAACCAAAACCAGATAATCAGTAATAGCAATAGAATCTATAATAATAAAAGGGTAATATGCCAATTAGACCAGGAGACCTTCTAGGAGACCTTCCAGACGTCCTTCCGGTGGCAGGACCGAGGCAGAGGCAGTTAGGGGTGATCAGGCCAGGAAGGGAGGGCAGTTGGGGGTGATCAGGCTGGTGTGGGGGGAGGGGAGTTGGGGGCAATCAGGCCAGCAAGGGGGGCAGTTAGGGGTGAGAAGGCTGGCGGCGGGGACAGTTGGGGGTGAGAAGGCCGGCAGGCAGAGTGGTTAGGGGCGATCAGGCAGGCAGGCAGGTGAGTGGTTAGGAGCCAGCGGTCCCAGATAGCGAGAGGGATGTCTGACTGCCGGTTTAGGCCCAGGGATCGGTTTAGGCCCAGCGATTGGGCCTAAACCGGCAGTCGACATCCCCCAAGGGGTCCCAGATTGGAGAGGGTGCAGGCCGGGCTGAGGGACACCCCCTTCCCCCCCCGCCCCCGTGCACAAATTTTGTGCACCGGGCCACTAGTTAGAGACATAAGGCTGAGTCCTTTAGAAAGAGAGACAGCCACCCTTGTTTAAAATAAGCCAAGACACAAAATGGAAGAAGGGCAGGTATTTTAACTGTTTCATTGCTTAACTGCAATTCTGTAGAATTTTAAAGCAGGAAAGAAGTTTTGAGGTCTCTGAATTGAGATGCTTCATTTTATGGATAAGGGACAGAGTCCCAGGACAGTTCAAGCTACAGTTTGTTGCAGGAGCCCTGGGGATTGTCCTGGCTTTGATTTCTAAGTTATCCTTCTTCCTCTTAGGAATAAGATGCATGTATATGGGTGATTTATGCCCTCAATTTTTTCATTTAAACAGCAGCTACAACACTTCCCAAAAATTGCCTGTGTCACCTTATAATTTGCATAGACCAGCAGAGATTCAATAACTCTGCAGATAAATATTAACAAAGATGTAGCCAAAAGAGAAAGACTGCAACAAGCTCATTGGTTTACCTCTTTAAAACATGTCATTGTGAATATGGCTTAGCACCAAATTATCTGTCACTTAGCCATCCTGTCTCATCAGTTCCTCTTTGTAATCCGTGTGCTGGAAGGGAGATATTCAGACAGGAGTATGGATTGCCGCTCTAATTTTATCTCTGGTGCTGAGATTTCATAGCAATAATTTTAAAAAATTTTTAAACAAGGGGTGGAAAAAGACGTGGCAAAGAAATAAATGTGAGTATTCTTTTGAAAGCTGTTTTTGTTTTTAACCATTCTCATAGGTGGCTGAAATACTAAAGGAAAAGTAGCTCTGTGTTTTATATCAGAAATTTAGTTTTTATTCAATTATAATTTTTTCAACCAGATAATTGATACTAGATATTACTGATAAACATGTTATACTGAAGGAAGAAGCATTGCAGTATATATTGTGAAGTAGTTTCTATCAGCCATGGGCAGGTCATTTATATCTAGCACAGTTGTTTTAACAACTACCTAGTGAAAATCTGTAATCTCAGAAAATATGTTACCTTGTCTGCTTCTCTATAATTGAATGTGAATTATGTCTCTACATTTCTTTTTTTATTCAGAAATTATATACCAACAATCAAAGGTTCCACAATAATAAGTTATCATTGAATTTCCTTCTAAAGCATTTTGAAAAAGCAAGAATTCATTCTATTCCTGGCTAACAGTACTTTGGCAAATGTCTTGGCTTTTTGATATTTCTTTGAGCTGGTTTCATATTTTTGCTAATCCTTTTAGAAAGATATCATTTCTCAAAAGCACAGGAGCAGGGCATATTGGAGCCACTAAAGCCAGAGTGTGTTAAAAAGCAAATATTGTATCAGGACGGCGTGTCCTTTGCTCTGTCCCACGGTTCTCTCACCTATCAGAAACCAGGGAGGCAGAACTGCCCTCATTTGGAACCTCTGGGGTGAGGTCTTCTTTACGTGGGCTGTGTGCAGTGGGAGCTATAGTCTGTATGTAATTTCGTGTGTGTGAAATGTGCTTGAAGTAGCAGATAAAGCATTGTGCATGTGTGCAGTACTAAAGGTACCTGGGTTTCCTGTCACTTTAGAATTTGTTTTTAAAATGAGTATTGGATACAACAAGAAATCTCCAATGTAAATCTCTATCCAAGGATCTATATAAACTTACACTTACACACCTGGGGCTTCTGTTATTATCTGTCAGCCACTTTGCATGGAAGGAGAAGGGTAAGAGGTTTGTAATAGAGGATGTCAGGATATTGTTTGGACAGGTAAAAAGTGAATTCTTAGATTCAGCAAATAAGTGAAAATAATTTTCCATGATTATCCTAGTATCTTTGTAGTGAGAAAATTAGCATATGTATTAATGGAATGGCGCTTTCAAACAGATAATTGTACTGCTGCTACTTCTAATAAATGGAAATGCTGTGCATTTTAAACCTGGATTTGGTTTCTTTATCTGCACAGATAGTCTAATTTTTGCTATATTTCTTAGATCCCAGCGTTTGAATTTTGATGTATCGTCTCCTAATGGAATCCTTCTCTTCAGAGAAGCTAGTAAAATGATTTGCACTTATGGTGAGTATCTCTCTCCATATTTGTCTGCAATATAACTTTATCTCTTTGGAGGAAAGAAAGATGTTTGTTATTTTGTTATTTTGAACTTCATATCTGTATGCATTTGTGAAGTGGGTAATAGGAGTGCAAAAAGCCAGGTAGCTATATATTGGCATCAGGAGAAGTAAGCAGCATGCCTCTGACTACATATCATTCCTGACCACCTTGATGAATTTCTTTTGGGGAAAACTGCAGTGTCAGTAGGCAAAGGGAATGCACTAGGTCGAATATTGAAAAGTTACAGCATATTTGAAATTGCTGAAAGTTCTATCAGGGACTTGGTTGTCTTGGGTGAAGGAGTGCCTAGACCAGTGTGTCACCAGCACTGCATTTTGAGAAAATATCCTGGTGAAGAGCAGTAAATACTGTACTATAGGGACTGTGGAGCACTACACCCCTGGAATCAGAGTTCAGTAGTAAAGACTGTCCTATTCAAACTTGGTAAGCTGCTAGAATTGGGCCTTAGAACGACCATAAACCCTAATACTTACCAATTCTGACAGCTTCATCAGTGAAATGCTGAACTCTGGGACCTTTCTATAGCCGCGGCGGGGGGTGGGGGGTGAGAATCCTCTGTGCTCTGGTTTGGAGCCCTGACTGAACACCCAGCACGGGCTGGGCCCCGGCAGTGCCCGCTCTGGACCAGCTGTGTCCTGCATCCTGTGTGCTCTGTACTCTGCTCTTCTTGTGGCCTGTGTTTTCTTACTTTCCCAAATCAGTAGCCAACTCCAGTACATCTGCTCTCAAAAACTGCCTGTGATTCTCATGCATCTTTTTGAGTTCCTAGAAACAAATTTTACAAAATCCATAGAGCTTCTTTATTTTGTGGGGGGTTTTTTGGGGGGTGGAGGGGGTGGGGGGAGAGCAACCATTAAAAGTGTATGACTTTTTTTTTTTTTTTTAAGTAAAAGCCCATTTTTTTAAAAGGCAAAAAAACCATTTTCTTAAAAGTGTTTTACATTGATTCAGAATATATTCTGGGTTCTGATCTGTATGCATTGTAGGCCTCTGTTAAAATGCTTCGTTTTAATTGTACAGTTGATATTTAGAGTTGGAGACTGTAATTATATGGAAACTATAGATATATCACCTCATTAAAGACTTGCGCTCTCTTATTTTCATCTCTGCCCACAACTGTTTTGCCTCAGCTTTTGCAACCCTTGAAAATGGACACATTGGAATCATAGAAAGTAGAAACGCTTTGCCTCCTAAAGGTTAAAATGGACCCCTTTTAAAGTGTTCTCAATACTGTACCACACTTCCGTGCATGTCCAGTTCCTTTCTATGTCTTGTTATACAGAGATGTATGTCTGGATCTTTTCCCAAAGCATGATATCTTAGAAAAAGCATAATCTTGGAGATTAAAATATCTGAGTACCAACCCTTACTAACTCCATGACCTTCAGTAAGACACTATATGTTTTTGTGCCTGGTTTTCTCATATACTATAAAATTAGGAATCCTGTTGTCGCTCTGTATCTCAGGGAACTGGTCCCAGGACCCCCTCGGATACTAACACCCACTGACTCTCAAATCCCTTTATAAATTGGCATAGGATTTGTGTATAGCCTACGTAGGACTTGTAGATAGGCTACAGCAGGGTGGCCTGCACATCACTTCATTCATGGATTCAAAGTAGAGCTCGGTGTGTGGCAAATTCAAGCTTTGCAATTTGGAATTTCTGGGACTTTTTCCTCAGTTGTTATAATGAATTTTTATTGATTTCAGAGAGGAAGGGAGAGGGAAGAGAGAGAGAAACATCAACGATGAGAATCATTGATCGGCCGCCTCCTGCACACCCCAACTGGGGATTGAGCCCACAACCCGGGCATGTGCCCTTGACTGGAATTGAACCTGGAACCCTTCAGTCCACATGCCGACACTCTATCCACTGAGCCAAACCAGCAAGGGCTTCCCAGTTTTAGATCCCAGTTGACTGAATTTGCAAGTGCAATACAGAGGGCCGTAATGAACAGCACCTACTGACCTACTCATCTAGTCAGGATGAAAGGCAGTTAATGGAGGTACTCTGAGGAAAGAGCTTGGCATGGGCTGTGACATAGAAGAGGCACTCGCTGAAATGCCTCTCCTTGATCAACACTGTTCCTCGCACTCACAGAGCCCGCTTGCTTTGGACAGGGGTTCACTGACCATATCACAGGCCACATTCTTGTGCAGGGATGCCTCCTACTCGGACCACACTGCTCAGCTTCCTTCTGCCTGTAACAGGTGCTGAGTTTCTGTTTCCTTACTTTTAACAGGAAGTAGTGTTTTCCATTATGAAGTAAAGTGCATATAAAAATTTCTTAGTCGTCAATAGAGCTTTAGCTATACGAATATTAGCTTCCTATTACAAATCACAGTTGTACCTTTCGCCCAGGTTCTTGCACTAAGTGTCCTTTTTCCTCTGAGGCTTATTCATTACTGCAGCTGGGCTGGTGAGGGCAGTGGCATCTTCCTCTGACAGTATTACTGGATCTCTAGAACAGTGTGTGTCCAGTGAGTGATGATAGGGAACCTCAAAACAGTGCCAAATCTGTGGGCTCCAAAGCTGTCCAGTCGCTCTCAGGTTGTCTGACAGAGAAGAAGGCGTCACAGCAAAAATTGAGAAAGACAACTATGTAAGGATTGCTTCGGAGGAAGAACAAGAGGAGACAGAGGGAAACAGGAAGGGAAGGAAGGAGAGAGAGGAGGTGGAATGGAAGAGAGAAAAGACCCTCAAAGCATTCTGGAGAAGTGAGGTGTTTGCTTACCCGGAAAAAAAAAACATGGAGATTAGGCTAAGGCTCTGCTTCTCTGTTTGGACTAATAACAATGGTAACTTCCATTTTTTTAATCAGCTATTATGTGCCCACTCCTATCCTAGGCCATTTATCAGACGTTAGCTCATTGAATCTTCAAGTCTGCCACTCACTAGTCATTGGGATTTGATTAAGTTGCTTAGCCACTTTTGCTTCAGTTTCTTGTTAAACAGAGAAAAGAATCCTACTTCATTAGGTGGTTGTGAAGATTCAATTATATTATGCATGAAAAGCTCTTAGAACAGTTAGCTGCTATGATTATTGTTAGGAAGAAACTGAAGCTCATGGAGGTTAAGCGATTTGCCAAATATTACAAAGCTAGACGTAGCTGAACTGGAATCAGAGTCTGAGTGACTTGAGACAATAGCCTTCATATTTCTTATTGCCACTTGGGAGTTGCCAAAGGAAGATTATACCTTGGATGTTTATGATGAAGCACTGTTCTTGTAAGTATGGCGATTTCTGTCCTAAAACTTAAGGGAAATCAAAGGCTCAATAGAGAAAAGTCCTTCAACTTTGTCACCAGTGACTTTTACATGTGCACTTTACATAGAATAATAGAAAAATGTTTCCCACCTTCACTGATTCCCATGCTGACCCGCCAGCCAGGCTGATCTTGTCTGTCTTTGCTTTCTGTAATGTTTTATTATCCATGCTTTTACCTCTGGAGGTTCTAACATGCTCACTGGAGGGAGACCATGAGGGTGCCATCCAGGAGTCTGGAAGGTGAGGGAAAGAGGAACTGGGAGGGCACAAGAGCCAGCATTATTTATGTCTTTGTGAGCCAAGGTGAAGGAAGGGGAAGCCCGTGGAGGGAAAGGGCCAGAACATTCTGTGATCCCTTCTGTCCCCATCCGCACTGGGCTTTTTCTCTGCTCACCTCTCCTGGGCAGTATTTGGTAGCTAGGGACTGGGGGAGTGCAGAGCGGGAAGACTCATTTCCAAATGCACCTGATTTGCTACTTATTTTGTGGGATACCTCCACCTCCCTGCTCAATGAGACTGGCAGAAAAATAATACTTTTGATATGCTGTTTTATTTATCTGCATTCTGTCATGATATACTTTGATGTAAGTTTTTAATTTTGCTGCAGCTCTCAGCTGCTCTCGCCGTTACAGCTCGGGGTCAGCAATGAGGTTAGCCACAGTAGCACAAAACAATTTCCTGTTCGTACAGCCCAGGTAACATTTGGATGAGGATTAAATTTTACCACATTTTCTACTAGCCCAAGCCTATTATTTCTAATGAGTTTTAAATTGCTTCAAGAACGTGTATTTCAAAACTTAGTGCTGTGATCCGTTCAGCCCAAGCAACTTAATAAAAGAAATTTCTTTCTTAAATTTTTGGTTAAAGTGTTGCATGCAGTGTAATAAATGTTATTACTTTGGAAACCTACTTCTCAGTTTTAAGAACTGGATGTTTTTTATGCTCAATTTCCATTTGTCTAATCTTTTCTTCCCTTTGCCTCTGGGTACTGGTATCTTTAGTGACATCTGTTGGTTGAAGAGTGCACAGAAGGGAGAAATAGTGTTTGTTTTCCTAAGTCTGGCCTAGATGGAACTGCTTTTATTTCTTCCTTATGTGCCTGATTTAAGTTCAGCGTGAAATCTGAACTTTAAAAATGAACAGAACAAGCTATGCTTATTCATTATACACAATAATTGACAGCAGGGTTCTTTTTAGCATTGTATGCTCCAGGTGCATTTAAGGTATGACTTAATGATATGCATAAATGGAATTTGTAAAGTCCACGCCACTGTTACTTACTGTGACCTAGATAACAAACCAGTGGTTTTCAAACTGGGTTCCGCAGAACCCTAGAGATCTATGACTGTGCCACAGAGGCCCTCCAGAGAGGGGAGGGGTGGGGACCTACTGCCGCCTTAACCAGACCACCCAGCTATATAGTTGCACTAGATTTGTTTGTAAAAGGGGTCACCTATTTAACAAAAAATTTTATAAGAGAGTTTGAAAATTACTGGAATGTGCTAGTAGAAGTGTTGGAAGAATGAAGGTTTATGATTGTATACTCATGTTTAAATGATTGCAATAAGATACCTAAAGAATGCATTGGTCTTGAAATAACTAGAGACTTCATAAAATATCCCCAGGAAATAATAGTTCTGGAAAACAGATTGTCAGGAACCATAGATATGGCCTTAGATTTTATCAAAATCTTGGTTGGGGACATAGAATGACATAGTAGAGTAAAGCTCACAAAAGTCTTGTGAGATAATGAAATTATTAACACCTTGAGGATCCCAAGGATCAGGTGGCTCACAAAGCAAGGCCTTTAGGAATACATTCCACAGTGAAGTCAGAAGCTGCGAGTCTTAGAGTCCCCTTTGCCACAACACATCTATTGGCCATTTGTGTGTCCTCTTTGGAGACGTGTCTGTTCAGGTCCTTTGCCCATTTTTTAATTGGATTGTTTAACTTTTTGGTGTTGAGTTTTAGAAGTTCTTTATAAATTTTGGATATTAACCCCTTATCAGATGTATTATTGGAGAATATGTTCTCCCATTCAGTGGGTTGTCTTTTCATTTTGTTGATAGTTTTCTTTGCTGTGCAAAACTTTTTAGTTTGATATAGTCCCATTTGCTTATTTTTTTCTTTTCTTTCCCTTGCCTGAGAAGATACATCAGAAAAAAATACTGCTGCAAGAAATATCCGAGATTTTACTGCCTATGCTTTCTTCTAGGATTTTTATGCTTTCAAGTCTAACAGTATGTCTCTAATCCATTTTGTGTTTATTCTTGTGTATGGTGTAAGAAGGTGGTCTAGTTTTTTTGGGTTTTTTGCACGTATGTGTCCCAATTTTCCCAACACCACTTATTGATAGACTATCTTTACCCTATTGTATATTTTTGCTTCCTTTGTCAAATATTAATTGACCATTGAAGTGTGGGTGTACTTTTGGGCTCTCTATTATTTTCTGTTGATCTATATGTCTGTTTTTATGCCAGTTCCATGCTATTTTGATTAGTAGAGGCTTATAGTATAGTTTGTCTACCATGTCTTTTTAAATAGCTGAAAAGTACTCCATTTTATGGTCCTCCTATACTTTATTATTCTGTTTTTGAGAAATGTAATATTTGATAAACATGTAATTTTTTTACTATCATGCACCATGTTTCAATAAGCAACTGTGTACATTCAGCTTTTTTAGCTCCACTCATTCAACAAATATATATTGAGAGCAGCAGGTGCTGTTCCAGACTCTTTGAATATATCTCTGAGCAAAACTGGAAAAGAAATTACTTAGGATGTTTGAAAGTAATAGTGGTATAAAAAAGAAGAAGAAAGCACGTCAGGTTAAGGGGCATTAGGAGTACCGGGGATTGGGAAGCATGTGGCTGTATTAAGTGACCGGGGTAAGGCCTCATTGAGAAGATGACACTTGATCAAAGACATGTGGTAAATGAGGGAGTTTCTATGTAGGGTTATCTATGGGAAGAGCATTCCAGGCTGAGGGAACACCAGGTTTTGGGTCTGGAGGCAGGAGTGTGTCTGGCATGTCTGAAGAACAGCAAGGGAATTAGTAACTGGAGCAGAGTGAACCAAAAGGAAAGAAATAATAAAAGCAGTGTCATTAATGTCACATCCTTTCGGCTATTGTCAGGACTTTGATGCTAACTCCAAGTGAAATAGAGGGACTTTAGAATGTTTTGAGCAGAGGAATTACTTGGTTTGACATTGGCTTTGACCAAAATGATAGCAGCGGAATTGGTTGGATTCTGGATATATTTTAAAGGTATAGCAAATCAAATTTTCTGGTGGCTTGGATATTAGGTATGAGAGAAATAATGTAGTCAAGGTATGTTGGCATAAACAGCTGGAAGGATGAAGTTACCATTAACTGAGATGGGGAAGGCTGAGATGGGTGTGCAGGGATCAGTCGTGTTGAGCTTGAGATGTTGATTAGACATCCAAGTAGAGAGGATGAATATGGAGTTGATATATGGTCTGAAGTTTGGAGGAAAGGTCTGGTCTCAAGAAGCAAATATGAGAGTCATTGACTCGTAGATGGTATTTAAAGCTGAGAAACTAGATAAGATCACCAGTCACCAGGGTGGTGACCTAGGTTTGATCCCTGGAGTACTCCAGTGTTAGGAAGAAAGGGAGAAGAGGAGAAAGGAACAAAGCAGAATGAGAAGGAGCAACACTGAAGTAAGAGAAAATCAGAAAAGTGTGTGTCGTGTAAGACAAGGAAGAAGAGATAGGCCAGGCGTCCTCAAACTACGGCCCGCGGGCCACATGCGGGTGTTTTTGCCGTTTTGTTTTTTTTACTTCAAAATAAGATATGTGCAGTGTGCATAGGAATTTGTTCATAGATTTTTTTTAAAACTATAGTCCGGCCCTCCAACGGTCTGAGGGACAGTGAACTGGCCCCCTGTTTAAAAAGTTTGAGGACCCCTGAAGTCAACTATGTCAAAAGCTGCTAATGGATCAAATAAGATGAGGGGTAAGAGTCAACCATTATGCTTAGCAACAAGAAGACCATTGGGAGCCTTGAAAAGAGCACTTCCAGTGGAGTGGGTCTAGAAGAGAATCAGAAGAAATGATGGTAGTGAATATAGACAAGTTTTTGGAGAGGTTTTGTTATAAGAAGGAATATTTTGCATGGAAGTAAGGCCAAGAGAAAGTTTTGTATTTTTTTTAATGGAAGAGGTAACAGCATGATTTGTAAGATGATATAATAGCAAAGAAAAAAAATTGTATAGGAGAGAGGGGGGGATATTGTTGGTGCTTTGTCCTGAAGCACATAGAGGAGTTGGGAGCTAGTTGAACATGTTAAGGGGTTGGCTTTTACCGAAGACAGTGTATGTGAGTGCATTTGCCAGTAAATACCGTAGGTGGATATGGTATTGAACATTTAGAATTAGAATATATTCCCAAAGGTGGATTTACACATTTTTATCTTTTTAATAAATATTACTAAATTGCCTTCTAGACTGGTTGTACTAATATACATTTCCTACAGTTTTCTTAGTCTTCCCACAATCTTATCCACACTACATCGTTTTAACCTTTTTCAGTCTAAAAGGGAAATATATTCCTCTCCAGTCTCTACAGCTTCAGGTCTATCCCAAACTATTTAGGTCCAGAGGCCATGGCTGGTTTGCAGAGAGACCGTGGGAGGAGATTGACCTGAAGTAAGGACAAGCTGGCGGTTCTCTCCTCGTAGCTGTTCTGATGATGAATGAAGGCAGCCTGGAGAGCTGTCAGCGAAACATCAAATTCACTTTAAAACTTTAGAGATTAAAAGGGAAAAAGAAAAGATAAATCAATTTAATGGATTGCTTTATAAGCCAGGAAATAGCATTGTTCATACTGTTAGTTCTTTCTGGTACAGCATACTGCTATCGTATCTTATCCCTTGTACCTTTTTTCCCCTAACTATTCTGTTAAGGCACCAAGAACTGGTAGAATGTGGGGCATAGACCCACACTGTGACCCCCTGGAGCCATTTCTCCATTGAAGGAACAGAGGGAAGGCGGTCAAAGATAAAGAGGTGACCTTCCTTTGAATTATGTACTAGAAGGAAGTGACATTATTGCACACCACCCACACCCAGCTTCACCTCCTCCTCCTTTCCAGGCCATGGCTCCCCAGGTGTGAACTCACGGCTCTTAGCCTGGAGAGAGAAATGACCCCTGGAGCTGTGTGCTGTTGTAGATGACTTTTACTGAGCACTGGGGTAAGCACTTCACATACACTGTCTCCTTTACTCCTCATACATACTAGTAAGAGCCTTGTGAGTTATAGGGACTGTTGTTATTCTCATCTTATAGATGAAGAAACTGACTTACAGAGGATAATAATCTGCTCAGACACCCAGGTAGTAAGAGAAGATGTAGGACTCAAACCCTAGGTCAGAATGACTCAGAAGCCCACCGGTTCATCACTGCATGTTTATGAACTTAATTATCCTCAGTTGGAATGTTCTCTTGTTCTCCAGCGGAGGCCTGTGGAGGGAGTTGCTCCTCTGTCAGTGTGGGGAAGAAGGGAAGAACTTCAAGGACTCAGTCACTCAGGGGAGGGGCGTGTCAGAGGAAACAATGTAAATAAAAATAGCTTGGCTGGTGTGGCTCAGTGGTTGAGGGTCGACCTATGAACCAGTATGTCATGGGTTCAATTCCTGGTCAGGCCACATGCTGGGGTTGCAGGCTGAATCCCCAATAAGGGGGCTTGCAGGAGGCAGCCAATCAATGATTCTTTCTCATCATTGATCTTTCTATTTCTCTCTCCCTTCCTCTCTCTGAAATCAATAAAAAAAATATTTTTTTAAATAGATCTGAAAGTAGATGTCAGATAAACCGAAGAGATTTCACCTCTTTATATATCCATCCCTCTCTGAATCTAGATCTTGAGAGTTGTCTAGAAGAGTACTTCTGAGTGCTGGAAGCTAACCAAAAAACCAAACAAACAAAAGAGGCTTCCCAGAGGACAGAGAGTAGAGGTTACAAAAGAGGAACCCAAACATTCATATACACTAATACTGAGGAAAATATTTTAAAAAGCCAAGTTATCTGTACCAGACATCCTCTGTGCTGATTTCCCAGTTCATTCCCCTCATGAGTAGATCTTGTCTACTGGGCAGCATGTCCGAGAGGAAGAATGGCAGTTCCTGGCATTGGGCCTCCGTTCCCCCACTGTGGCCTCTGGCCAGGTTAACCGTTCAGTGCAGTGTTCTTCTCCCAAGTCCCAGCGTCTCGCCTCCACAGCCATCTTAGCCAGGTCTGATGTCAAAGGTGTACCGGCACCTCCTTCCCTGTCCCCAGTTATGGCACATGGAGTCCGTGGGAAAAGGTTGCAGGTTTCCCTTTGTGCAGCTCCGATAGTACCAACGTGGCAACTGTTGCTGGCTGCAGTGGCTGCCAGGCTGGCAGTGCCTCCGTCTCCAGCTGCCTGTCAGTGTAACAGGCCTTTCTCTCAAGAGGGACGTGCTGAGAAGGAAGGAGATGGGGTTTTCCAGGCACCGGATGGAGCAGGGAAGGCAAGCAGGGTTGTCGTGTTGGAGAGTGGGAATTTTTGAGCATGCTTCCAGAGAGGCCGTGGACTATGCCCCAGATAGAGATGTCAGTGCTGACACCAGGCCAGGCCTTGAGATAGGGACTCATGGCCCCTTCCCAGCACGTAGGCCTTCTTTCATAGAACACTGTCAGCTTTCTGAAGAACAGGATGACCCTGTGAATAACATGGTCGTCATTGGCATGATCCTGACGTTGCTTGGGAAAAACTGTTTTGTCTTGGGTTACTTGTTCTGTAAAAACCGGATGTGGTTAATGTGCTTAAAATTGGTCCTACACAAAGGGTCGCTGCTGCTCTCTGGTCTCCCTGCGTGGAGAATGGCAGAGCAGTCGCCGGGTCATCCGGCCACCCGGCTAATAAAGGCTCCCTAAATTTTAATTTGGTCTGGGCTCCAGTGGTCATTCACTCGCATCCGCTCCACAACAGTCGCACCTACAGTGGAACATCAGAACCAAACTGCAGCCCTGTCACGTTTGTTTACAGTAGTGTGAGTGTAACTGCTACACTGTAAGCCCGTGGTCGCCAACCGGTGGTCCGTGAGGTCCGAAAGGTTGGCGACCGCTGCTGTAAGCTGTTTGAGGGCAGGGCCTCCGATTTCAGTAAGTATTGTTGAATAAAGCTGAATTAGAGTCAATAAATGACAACTTAGCCACGCCTTGTCTTCCATAGTCTTTTTTTTTTTTAATTAAATTTATTGTGGTGACCTTGGTTAATAAAATGATACAGATTTTAAGTGTTCAGTTTTATCATATATCTGTATATTGCATTGTGTATTTACTACCCAGAGGTACCATATGTTTGACCCCCTTTACCCTTTACTACTCCCGCACCCCTCTTTCCCTCTGGTAACCACCATACTGTTCTCTGTGTCTATGAGTTTTTGTTTGTTTGCTCATTTGTATCCATAGTCTTTATAGCCACCTTGAAATGCCCCCGAGGCATTTGAGCACAATGAGATAAGTGTTTCCTATTTCAGAAGTATTACTCATTCTACGTTTGCACGGTCATATACCAGTCACTGTTTTAATTAACACAGATGTGTCTGAAACAGTCCAAGAGACATGCGTGCCAAATTGCAACTTTAACATGAAGGTAAACGTTGTGGTTCTAAATAATTAATCCTTCTTGCTGATAAGTTAGCCAGTCATTTCCCCCCCCCCCATCAGAGATCTTGGTCTGCCTATTCCACCTTGTGCTGAAGAATTTAGTAGCTTTACTTCCCTCAGAAGGACATTAGCATAAAAAGATCCCCAAAGATGACCCAAAATGCATAAACTACCACCACTCCTCAGTTACTCTGGCTCTTCCCATCACATGTAACAGTGCTTTTCTTTCCTGGGAAAGGCGGGAGGGGAAAGGCCCACCTTGGTTTATATTGAATTTGAGGCAAAGGTAGAAAAGCAGTGGCTGACAGCTGTCCTGTCCTGCACTGCCCTGCTTTCTTAGCCCTCCACACCTGTGCATTTCATTGCCTGGAATCCACTCCTCTCCCTCCAAGTTCACCTGGGAAACAGCAGCCGATCCTTGAGAAGTAACCTGTTCTATGATGTCTTTTCCCACTGCTCTCCTGCCCAAGCAGAGTCCGTTTCTTCTCTTCGCATACATCTTGACACATCTCTGTGCATGTGTCACCTTGCATGCAATTATCTTTACAGATCTGTTTCCTCCACCAGACTGAACTCCATCAGAGCAGAGATTTTATTTCATTCATTTGTTTTTCCCAGCACCTCACACACAGGAACTGTTAAGTTAATGCTGTCATATTGCATTGAATCTGTGTGGAAATCACTATCTGTAAGGCGAGTTAGGATAAGATCATGAGAGGGTGTAGAAGTTGATATGGAGTAAATTCCAAGGTATGCTTCGGCATTCCGGACAATGGTTTTGTCATTCGTGTGTAAATGATAAGCAAAGCTGCATGGACTTCTGAGGTCGCACAGAAGAAAACCTGTATATGGACATGTTTCAGGCCAGCCCAGGGTGGTTTTATGCTTAACCTCTTAGTCCACATGTGGTTACCATGATAAACATACTAGAGGCCCGGTGCACGAAATTTGTGCACAGAGGGGGGTTGTCCCTCAGCCCAGCCTGTACCCTCTCCAATCTGGGACCCCTCAAGGGATCTCCGACTGCCCGTTTAGGCCCAATCCCGGTGGGCAGTCGGACATCCCTCTCCCAATCCAGGACTGCTGGCTCCCAACTGCTTGCCTGCCTGCCTTCCTGATTGCCCCTAACCGCTTCTGCCTGCCAGCCTGATCACCCCCTAACCACTCCGCTGCCAGCCTGTTTGCCCCCAACTTCCCTCCTCTGCTGGCCTGGTCACCCCTAACTGCCCTCTCCTGCAAGGTTGATCACCTCCAACTGCCCTCCCTTGCAGGCCTGGTCCCTCTCAACTGCCCTCCCTTGCAGGCCTGGTCCTTCTCAACTGCCCTCCCTTGCAGGCCGGGTGCCTCCCAACTGCCCTCTCCTGCTGGCCATCTTGTGGTGGCCATCTTGTGTCCACATGGGGGCAGGATCTTTGACCACATGGGGGCAGCTATATTGTGTGTTGCAGTGATGATCAATCTGCATATTACTCTTTTATTAGATAGGATAGAGGCCTGTTACAGGGGTGGGGGCCAGCTGGTTTGCCCTGAAGGGTGTCCCTGATCAGGGTGGGGTTCCCTTGGGGCGTGGGGCGGCCTGAGTGAGGGGCCTGTGGTGGTTTGCAGGCCGGCCACGCCCCCTGGCGACCCAAGCAGAGGCCCTGGTATCTGGAATTTATTTTCCTTCTACAATTGAAACTTTGTAGCCTGGAGCGGAGCCACGCCTGGGGTTCCCTCCGAGGCCGGCAGCCATTTCTGTTGGGGTTATAATTGAAACTTTGTTGCCTTAAGCGGGTGGGCCCAGCCAGGGTGTGCGCGGAAAGCTTTGCTTCCCCTGTTGCCGCCGGCAACCCTGGCCTGCTCTCTCAAGCTCCGTTCTGCCGCCATTTCTGTTTGAATTTGTTTACCTTCTATAATTGAAACTTTGTAGCTTGAGTGGAGGCTTAGACCTGGCAAGGGCAGGCGGAAAGCTTGGCTTCCTCTGTTACCTAGGAAACCTTGCTTTCTGTGGCTGTAGCCATCTTGGTTGGGTTAATTTGCATACTCGCTCTGATTGGATGGTGGGCGTGGCTTGTGGGTGTGTCAGAGGTGTGGTCAATTTGCATATTTGTCTATTAGGTAGGATAGGTCAGGATTCAAACGGGAAGCAAGCGCTGTGATACTTATGGAACAGGAAATTTGTTTCAGGAGTTATTAGACCTTGTACAGTCTTGGGCAAAGATGGGGAAATAGTGGGGAGAGTTGGAAGTTAAGGAGACAAATCACTGATCAGTCCTCCTGAAACAATGACATGGATGGACAAGTTGGAGCTGGCAGGAAAATCTAGAAGCTTCCCACACCCAGCTGCTGGAGTGGACATGAAAGGAGGTGGGGTGAGGGGGCTGGTGTCGTGGCATGGACCTCAGTGAGAGACTGCTGCCTCTGCATAGCTGCCGCTCTGCAAGTTTGCTGCCAAGAACTTGGCAGTGAGCTTGGGATCCTTGGTCAGCAGGGCTGGTAGCTCTAGACACAGCAGGAAAGAGCAGGGACAGACTGAAACCAGTGGCATTTCTACATCTTATTCTCACCATTTCTGATCACAATGCCCTGAAGAAAATTGTGGCTACTTCACCTCAACCTTCCAAATCTCACACAAGTTTCTGTTTTGCCCATTTCTAGCCCACAACCATACAGGAAATGGATTCTGGGAAAGTTAATTCTTATTTAGCCAAGTTGACACAGTACAAAATCACAGCAGTGTACCTCTAAATTTTGTAAATTGCATTCAGTTTCCATTTTAGAAGCAGTACTTTCTTGAACAGGAAAAGGCAGAGCTAAGAAACATGTACAACTTTATATTTTTTGAAAAAGCATTCTTGGGTTTTGCCTAGTACTATACCTTACTGGCAAACATTTCAGAAACAAATTGTTGGTTGTAAATGTTAAGGTGATTGTATAAACATTTCTTTGTCTTTTGATGGTCAACCTAGAATTTAAGTATAGTCTTTAAAGCAGTCATCTCTTGAGATCTTCTGCAAAAAGGATTTAAAGAGAAAAAGGAAGGAACATTTATTGTGTGCTGTGCCATGAACCTCTTATGTGTCTCATTTCATTTAATTCATATACCAAACCTGTGAGGGTCCTAACGGTGAAGTAACTCAAGATCAAGTTCATATAAAAGGGTTGAAAATTCACCCCAGAATTTTGAGTAATTTATATCTCAGTCTAGGTTATCTTTTTCTCTTGACTTACTTAGTTGGTTATTTACATTTACTCCTACTTTTTTAACAACTTACTGAAGAATGGATAACATATATTAAAGTACATAAAGTGAACTAATCTTGAATACAACTCAATGAGTTTTTATGTATCTTTGTATACATCCAGCTAAAAATAGAAAATATTTCCTAATGCTCTTGATTGATTTTCCTTGGGCCATTTGTGTTTCCCAGGTAAACTGCCTTATGTTTATATTTTCATTACATGAATGGTGTAATTCTTGAAACAACAGTAGGGAAGTGAGCATAAGCAGTAAAGCAAATATGTGAAATAGCCTGCCTCGTAACTGCTTTGAATTGTATCTACTTATATCACTTTCTCTTTCTGCTTTTACCCTAAAACAGGTAATCAGATCCTGTCCCTCGGGAGCCTCTCAAAAGATCAGATTTATCCAATGAAACTCAAGGGCATCTCCATCTGCTATTCGGCTCTCAAATCTGCCTTGTGTGGAAATTATGTCAGCTTTGGCGTCTTCAAGTTGTATGGGGACAACCATTTTGACAATGTACTCCAGGCCTTTGTCAAAATGCTGCTGTCGGTGTCCCACAGCGACTTGCTAGTAAGCAACCACGCATCATGGGAGTCTTGTGTGTGAAACATGAAGTAACACCCCTATAGGCTTAGAGTGGTGCTGATGAAGCCCCGGGAGGTCGCACAGCACCAGGACATTTTCCGTTTTAGGACAGCATCCTGATGTAGCTGACAGACTTGGAGCAGCTATGGTAGCTCTATTGGTATAATTACACGTGCAATTTTGAAAACGGCAGCTCCCACCTTCTGACAAATTAGTGGTCCAGAGTGCTCGAGGTTCTGCACCTAGAGAAAATGTAATTAGCAATTTCAACTAATTGCTTACAACTATACTTATAATTTAGCAAAGGTCTCTGTTTCCGCAGGAGAAAATGCAGGGTTGGCTGCAGGTTCTTCCCCTTCCATTCTCCTGTCTGCTTCCCCTGCTGTTTGGCCTGCATGTCCACTAATAGTCTGGGTGGTGGACAGAGAGCTGACCTGGAAGCCGCACAGCCTAGTGTAGTCTCAACCCTGCCACTCACTGGTCACTTACCGTGAATCAATCACCTTCTCTATTTCTCCAGGCTTTCATTTCCTCACCTTTAAAAGGAGTGAATTTAACAAAGTGATCTCCAGGTCCCTTTTCTACTCCGCCATCTAGTTTCTATGATTTATGTCAGTGGTTTTCAAACCTTGAGGCCCATCAGAATCACCTCAGTGCTTGTTGGAGATTCAAATTCAAGGCTCCTCCACTGAGCTGTGTCACTATCAGACTTTTTTAAAACATTTCTGCCTGGTTAAATAAAAGCTAATACACGCCCAGTGTGATTACAGTAATTGCTTCATAGCACAGCCAAGTTCATGCTCGGGCTTCGTTTTGGCTTTTCCACCTGCTCCCAACCCAAGGTGACAAGTAAGATCTGGGGGGTCTTCATCAGTCAGCCTGTGTGAGAAATGCTCCTTGACATTCTGATCTCTTCCTTCCTTCCTTTCTTTTTTGCTAATCCTCATTCAAGGATACTTTTCTCGTTGATATTTTAGAGAGAGTGGAAGGGAGAGAGAAAAACATCGATGTGAGAGAAGCACATCGATTGGTTGGCTCCCCCATGCGCCCCAACTGGGGCAGGGATCGAACCCAGGTACATGCCCTTGACTAGGAATTGAACCTGTGACCCTTCGGTGCAAAAGCTAGCACTCTAACCACTGAACAACACCAGCCAAGGTTCTGATCTTTTTCTAATAGACAAGCAATCTTCTAACTCAGTAATCCTCCAATTTGAGGGTACCTCAGGCTCCCTTAGTGAATATATTTAAAATGTCCATTTTGGGACCTCTTTCCAGAACTTTTCACTTAGTGAGTCTGGAGTGAGGATCAGAAAACAGCATTTTTAACAAGCACCCACAAAGTTCTTCTGACATGATTGTAATCTCACTTTAGGATATATTGCTCCGGCTTACTTCTCTTTTGAGTGTACTTTTTTGATACTGGTTTGAGTTTTATTTCAGCTTTTCCAGGTATCTTTCTCAGGTGCTTATCTCTTACCTGTAGTGTATGGTATATATTAAGCCATTTACCAAATTATGGTTTAGTTAGAAGGGTTGACAGTGTGTAAATAAAGAAGACTGTAATGCCAAATCCTATTATAATAGGAAATTTCTTTGTGTTAAAGAGAAAAAAGGGTTGCCAAGCCATTGTTAGGCAATATTCAGTGTTATAATGTTCTAGTCCAGAAAAATAATTCCGTCTTCTATATTCCATACTGTAGAGATTTTACTTGCATTTAAGTGTTAGTCATGTAAGGTAAAGTTGACATGACATACTATGCTGGAGCTTCAAGTTAGGATTTCTGGACATCAAGAGATTCCTATTAGAACCCTTTAAATGCTGAATTGAGAATCATTATGTCATTTGTTTCATATATTTCTTTTATATTTATTTTGTTTAAGTAAGTTTACCATTTCCAATATTATAGATGGCAATTTCCCCTGGACTGTAACACGCCTTTTGCTTCTCTGTGGCTTGACATTCAGTATCTCTGTGTTGTAGCAATATCGGAAACTGAGCCAGTCTTACTACCCACTCCTGGAATGTCTCACCCAGGACCACATGAGCTTCATCACCAACTTGGAGCCTCCAGTGCTCCTGTATGTTCTCACATCTATCTCAGAGGGGCTCACTGCTCTGGGTAAGTAGCATGGAGAACATTATTTCTAGAGGAAAAACTGTACCTGGTCTCTTAAGGTACGAGCTCATTCAGATGATCATGGGAAAAAGGGGGAAAGATTATGTGCACCAACGGAAAGACTATAGCTATAATCTGATACTCTGCCCCACAAGTCCTACCTGCCTCGCCCTCCCCACATTCCAGCTGTTTCTCTTCAGCTCGGGGAGATGCGTTGGCTTATTTGGCTTCCCCCTTATTTGGCTTCCCCCTTCCTCGCCTGGAGCCTGGAACTGCCTAGGGAGCAAGCTTAGCACTTGTGTAGGCTTTACCTCATTTGTTTCCTCCTCTCTGGTTTCACAGTCCTGTACTACTTGTTGTGCAGTAATTGCAAAATGTTGTTTCATATATTTTGTTCTGTTTTCTAGTTGTTTATGGCAGAAGGGAAAATTCTCATAGCAGTTAATCCTTCATGGACAGAAACTGATGTCTTGTCTTTTATTATTACAGTTTGGCTTGACATTCTTTTATCTCACATCATAGTAATACTTGAAGATTTTTAATTAGTTGCAGGTGACTGTGTTCTCCAAATGTGGTCTTAGGCCTGGAATCTGCATTTTAACAAGGGTCTCAAGTGAGTCTTGACAAAGTGACCTTATGGAGAGAACACTGAACTTGGAATTAAGTTCCAGTGCTGCCCCTTATTAAATATATGACCATGGGCGCCTACCCTGTGCCTGGTGCTGCCATAGGTGTTTTCATTGCCTTCTCAGAACCATCTACTGACCAACTAGGTTAGATACTCTAATTGCACTGTTTGTCCTTATTTCCTACTTGATTGCAAGCTTCTGAAGGAGAGGAACCGTCTTGATCAGACTTTCCCAGTGCCTGGCACTAATAAGTACTCACTAAGTATTAATTGGGTGAATTAATTAGATAAGATTATTTTCATTACGTGGATGGTAAACTGTGGCTCAGAGAGGTGAAACAATTTGCCTAAGGTCATACAACTAATAAGTACCTGATCGAGGAGTCTTTCTAACTAAAACTCACTCATTCTTTTCATCTGCCACCCTGCTAGATGTGCCTGGTAAAAGTCACAGTTTCGGTGGCTAAATGCTGGTAAAAATGGTTTTCCTTGTATTTGTGATTTTATCTTCAATCTCTTGTATTGTTGCAAAATGGCATTGTAACCGTTGGATAACTGGCAGGTGAATTGTGTTCTGTGTCTTTTAAGAAAGAGAACTATTTAGATGTTGAAAGTAACCACTTGTCTTTCTCCTTTTCCAACAATAATAAATTTGCAAGGAGACATTTATAGGTATTGTTTGGATTACAAGTAGGTTTCACTTCTACTATAGCTTCAGTGGAGAAAGTGAAAGGGAGGTACAAAAAGTTGAATCAGTGATAGAGTAGTGACTTGCTTAGCAGGATGTTAAAAAATTTTAGTTAGTCATCATTCATTAGCATTTTTAACCCGGGCCAGCTATAATGTGGGGAAAGGTAAAGGGCAATAAGAAAAGTAATTATAGTTTCTATACTTTTAATCACCCATCTACCATCACCAGCACCGCCACCCCCATACTCTGTTATACAGAGACCAAGCACAGGGCTTACAAAAAGCTGCTCTCAACACATTCACTCACTCATTATCAATTGTGCACAGAACTGTGTACCAGGTACTATTCTAGACCTTAGCACCACCGAAGGGAAGGAGACAGATAAGGTCCCTCTTCAGGGGAAACTTATCTTCTAACAGGGAGGGATAACAATAAATACACACATGAAAATGTCAAGTCATGATACGCACTAAACCAAGATTTTAAATGGGATCATGAATAGAGAATGATTAAGTGTGGCTTCTTTAGAAGTGGCGGGGATAGGGGTGCACTCCAAGAAGTAAAGGAAGGCGCAAAGGCAGAGCAAGGAAAGGTGAGGGCAGCCGAAAAGGCGAACCAACTGGAAACCGCCAGAGCTAAAATGTTGAATATTAACCAATAGAATGTGTTATTATTTTGACCACATTCTTGAATTGGATGGACTAAATTGTATGTATTAGTGTAATGTGGGAGTGAAATATTCAGGAGATAATTTAGAGACTTGGAGACCTTGTACATGTTTCCCTTACCAAAAACATGCTAAGGAGAAGAAAGCTGTGGATTAGCTACCTAGAATGACAGGCTTGGTATTTAAGGGATTGAAATAGCCAGGAAAACAAATAAGCGAGAAGGAAAATCTTGGTATTAAGCACATTTTGCAGAGGTGCAAATTGAAGCTCTATAAAGTCAAACATCTAGAAAATAGAGATTGAAATCTAGACCTCCCTGTTTCCAAAACCACTCCAACCCTCAAATAGGCCTTTTATTTCTGAAATTGCCTTTCACACCATATTTTTCCAAGACCTTCATACACCCTTCTGCTATGGTGAGAAATTTTGAGTCAAAGCCATATTTCAGGTCAGTCCTATTATCTTTCTTCTGACTCTCAGTTAAGCAACTCTTCCCTACACAGTTGACTTTTCGGCACAGCTTTCTATGATGGGTCCTAGGGAGCAGGAGGGCTATTAATGACGCATGCGCTTCCTGTGGAGACCAGTTGCAGGAGAAAAGGAGCATTGGCCTGTTCTCAGTGCCAAACAAGTTGCTTCAGAAGACACATGCCTGGTAGGCTTAAAATTATATCTAAAATTGTCTAAATTATTGATGAATCCTTAAAAGATTCTAAACACCAAGAACTAGAACAAAATATGAAAACTCATGACTTCTTTCATGTCAAGAGTGTTTCATTTTTTGAGCCTCATGCAGTAGCTTGAGCTGTAAATAAAGAAAACTGATAATAATACATAGTCCTCAGCACTGTTCATTCTGTTTTTGATCAAATGCCCTCGATCCTTCTGATTCCACACTTTTCATTCTACCCTGAAATAACATTTATCCTTTCTGAGTCCCCACCCATAAATCAGCTTGCTTTTACTGCAGGGATGTATGTTCCAACCTTTGTGTCTAAAGTGTTTACCTGGCTTTTTCATAGCTGACTCAGTAGATTAGAACCTTTTAATGCAACCTGCATGGCATGTGGTCACCAAATCTATGTGAAGTCTTTCTAATTTTTGTATGAGTGATGGCATATTGCTCTCCACTGGTGAGGGGACCATATCTATTTCCTGCTTGCTTCCTTTTGTAGATGTTAAGTTATTTAACCCATTTACTTTCATGGTTAGGACTTCAAAGGCAGAAATGTAAAGGAAAAGAAAAAAACAACCAGACTCAACAGTCTGTGCTTGACTCTTGGGCCTAGATGTTTTCCGCTACATTACACTACTGCTCAGGGTTATGAAACCAAACTCCCTTTTCTGCAAAGTAACCCAGTTGGTGGGGAGAGATAAACAGTTAATTAGTTATCAATCAATCAAATGCCATAGCTTTAGGAGGGGAAAAAAAGCTTCTTTCTTAAAAGCCTATAGCTCCACAGGTTCCCAAATCTATTGTCCATGCCCATCTTTTAGACTTTCATTCAACCCCTGTGATCCTGCATCAGCTACCAGTGTTATGCTCTATCTTAAATACATACATTTGTTTTTCAAAACTTGGCAGCGTTGTATCAACTGTAGGTTTTATTACTAAACACATCTCAAGACCTAAAAAACTTTCTCAGATTAGTTTTGCATATCCATTCTTCAGTCAATTCAGCTAATATTTCACCTCAGATCTGTGGCAGGCTCACACGTGTATCAGAACCTCGGAGGTGAACAAAAGGGGTAAGAAATTATTGCCGTAGGAAGTTGATAATCTGCTGCTTCTAGCCCTACTTTCCCAGTCAACTCTTTGGAGTCCACCACGTTGCCGTTTTCTGAGTGCCATAGTGTTTTCAATTGTTTCTCTGGCTGTTCCTGTCACTAATCATCAACTCCCTGGGATCATGTCCATATGTTAGCATTAGCCAAAAACAGGACAGTGTCACACTCTGAATCAAAACCATGAATTTTGGGTAATCTACTTAACCTCTGGGCTTCATTTTTCTCATTTGAAAAATACAAATAACTACACCTACTATATACATAGTGGTTTTTAGAAGTTCATGAAACGATCATTTTGGTGTACAAAGGATACTCAATAAATGGTTGTTCTATCTTGTCACTTCCTTGCTTAAAAAAACAAACTTCAGTAACACCTCTGTTGCCCTGGCCAGTTTGGGTACCAGGTTCGATTCCAGTCAAGGGCACATGCCCGGGTTGCGGGCTTAATCCCCAAATGGGGGTGTGCAGGAGGCAGCCGATCAATGATTCTTTCATCATTGATGTTTCGATCTCTCTCTCCCTCTCCCTTCCTCTCTGAAATCAATAAAAATACATTTTAAAAAAGAATAATAATAAATATAACACCTCTGTTGCCTTTCAGATTAAATGTAAATGTCTCAGCCCACTATTGGATGTCCTCAAGGAAGATACAAACCTTCTTTGTCAAACTTCTTTTTCTGACTCCCCTCCACATTCTTTCACTCAGACTGAAAGCCCTGCTCTCTCAACACACCCTCCCCTTTCACCTTGAGGGCAGCCTGAGTCCCCTTTGTGATTTCGGAAGGTGCTGATGCTTACATATAGCTTCCTTAATACCCAATTTTGCTTAATATCTACTTAATTTTAGTGGGTAAGAGCATAGATCCAGAGTTCCTCCTTGTCTATTTTCCTGTTATGGCTCCACAATCATGTAGCTCTGTGTCACTGGACAAGTCACTTATTCCCTCAGTGTCCTCCCCTGTAAATGGAGATAATAATAGCAACTATTATAACGCTGGTGTGAGGATTAACAGTAATAATCCATGTAACTAACACAGTAAGTCTCAAAAAATACCAGCTGTTGGGATGAGACTAGTTATTTTCTTCTCATTCAGCTCCGCAGTACATCTTACAAATGATGAGAAAGATTAAGTGCCTCTTTCAAAGTAACAATACAACAAGTAGTTGAAAAATATGGAATTTGAAACCAGAGCTGTCTGGCTCCAAAATCCATACCTTTCTACCACATATGTACCTGGTGTTAATCTCTCTACGGGAAAAAGGCCCTTCCTCGTGTCTAACTAGAATAACTTGGCCAAGCCCCTCTCAGGTGCCACCTCCTTACCCACACTCCCCTTGATGCCCATCCGGTGATGTCTCCCTCCCAGCCCTCCCAGTGGGTGGCACTCATTTCACATAGCATGCTGCTGCAGTGACTTAGACACTAAACACAACCTCTTTGGCATCAGCTGTTTCCCCCGAAGCAGAGCACTTTGCACCACGTAGATAGTTATTAAAGTCACGGAATTGAACAGAGGCTCTTGAAGATCACCAGTGGGAAATTCTGTCCAGTTCTACCCACGACTCATGCACTTCCTCACGTATCTCTGCCACATCCCACAGTGGACAGTGGGTTGAAAGAATGAGCAAGGCCAAATACCTGCCCTCAGGAATTTACAGTTTGATAAAAATGCTTTGAAACTAGAAGGTGATTTTTTTAACGGAGTCATTGTAATGAATCAGATGAAACAAACGCTTCAGTAATGCGCATGAATTCTCGTTATTTGAACAGATACAGTTGTCTCCTCCAGCTGCTGTACCAGTTTGGACTACATCGTCACCTACCTCTTCAAGCACATAGCAAAAGAGGGCAAGAAGCCACTCCGCTGCAGAGAGGCCACCCAGGCCGGCCAGAGGCTGTTACTTTTCATGCAGCAGAACCCGGATGTCCTGCAGCAGGTAACTGGTGGTCAGTCACCTGGCTTAAGAATCAGTTTCCTAAAAGCCACCCTGGCCCCTGAATATCTCTGAGAATACCTAGTCATGCCGAGATTCCTTACCAGTTATTCCCTAGGTATTTTCCCTGAAGGTAGGATATTGCACCAGCTTTAGGACTACCCAGTCTCCCCTCAGTGAGGCCAGCATTCAGAAAGAGGCTAGTTCTTCCAAAGGCCTGGGAGGGGAAAAGCCAGAGCTAGAAATGGTCAACCTCTGATTTCTTCCTGGAGCCTCGAATAATGTCATCATAACTTTGCCCTGTGAATACTTTGGGAAGCTACCATTACCTGGGCTCCCAGTCAGTCCCTGGAAACATGCCATTCATTGTGTCAAGGTTGGTATTTTTCCCATTTTAAGATGAGAAATCAAAGTTCAGATAGGTCACATTACCAGGAGCATCCGATATAATAAAAGCCTAATATGCTAAGTGTCCAACCATTCAGCCAGTCGCTATGACGTGCGCTGACCACCAGGGGGCAGACACTCCGACTGGTAGATTAGCTTGCTGCTGGCATCTGGCCGATTGGGACTGGGCGAGACTCGGGACTGGGCGAGAGGGGGCCAGACACGCCCTGAAGCCCTCCTGCAGTCCCTCCCCAGCCCCGATCGTGCACCGGTGGGGTCCCTCGGCCTGGCCTGTGCCCTTTCACAATCCGGGACCCCTTGGGGGATGTCAGAGAGCTGGTTTTGGCCTGATCCCCACAGGCCAGGCCAAGGGACCCCACCGGTGCACAAATCCATGCACCAAGCCTCTAGTTTAATAATAAGTAATAAAGTCACAATTTCTTTATTGTAAAATGTATTTTCTGATGGGCTAATATGTGTTGGTCCAAGTTTGATATTGTTTTTAAAAACTCACTTCTGCAAATCACAGTAATAGCATGCATAAAAAGAAATATACATGCTAGAAATATTTTTTTAAAAAAATAATGACATTTTTGTATGGAAATACCATCACTATGATATTTTCCAGTTTTACCAGATTTGGCAAATGATATCTTTATAATGCTTCTAGTTTATTTATTTTGCCAAATTATCTTCATTATAGTCTGGTTTGCAAATGTAAATGCTTTAATATGGTCATTAACCAGCAAAGAAGTTTCCTGCAATCAATAGAAAATGTCACTCTTGAAATAGGATGCGACAGCAGCCATAGAAGAGATTTTCTTCCTGGCTGTTAATTTTTGCCAATATTTAAATGAAATTATGTGAACTTTATTTGTGGTGAGGTCTCAGTTAACCAGTTATTTTCCTGGTGGGGAGGGGTGTAATTAAGATTGTGTGTAACTAAGTAAAGGGGTGTAGGCCTGTAACTATTTGGTATGACCCTGGAATTATTACATGTTGGTGATTCAGTAAATAGTAGAAGATAACTCACATTTATTGAGGAATTTCTATGTACAAGGAACAAGAGCGATTAACTCATAAGCCCTGGCTGGAAGTTTGGCTCAGTGGATAGAGGGTCGGCCCTCAGACTAACAGCTCTCGGGGTCAGTTCTGAGCAAGGGCAGGCACCTCAGTTGCAGGCTCAATTCCTGGCCTGGTCAGGGCATGTGTTGGAGGCAACCAGCCAATGTGTTCTCTCACATCGATGTTTCTATCTGTCTCTCCACCTCCCTTCCACTCTCTCTAAAAATCAGTGGGAAAACGTCCTTGGGTGAGGATTTTTAAGAAAGACTCATATGACATAATTTCACTCCTTAAAAAGGCTCCTGTCAGATGGAACAGAGACAGGTAACTAACCAATTCTATGAGAATTTGATTAATATAGTGATGACAGAGTGACATAGGAGAAGAGGACTTTTAGAGGAGTCTTCTCTTTTAGACTCCCACAACAACCCTGAAATGTGGATGTCATCATCCCCATTTTACAGATGAATACATTGAGGCTCAGAGAGATTAACTGGAAAGTGGAATGTCAACTAAGGTCTGTTTGTCTCAAAAGCCCAAGTCCTCGCTGCTTATACCTTTGGTTTTCAAGGGACTAGTTGGTGGGGATAAGATTGCAGATTCAATTGGACTGCCTTTTCAAAATATACATTCTATCAAGAGTTGGGCCGAAACCGGTTTGGCTCAGTGGATAGAGCGTCGGTCTGCGGACTGAAAGGTCCCAGGTCGATTCCGGTCAAGGGCATATACCTTGGTTGCGGGCACATCCCCGGTAGGGGGTGTGCAGGAGGCAGCTGGTCGATGTTTCTCTATCATCGATGTTTCTAGCTCTCTATCCCTCTCCCTTCCTCTCTGTAAAAAATCAATAAAATATATTTTTTAAAAAAAAGAGTTGGGTGTACCTCTACTCCCCACTCCCTACCTACCCAACTGCAGAAGCCTCTGACATTATTGGGAGTGTGTCATAGCCCTCAGGTGTTTTGTAAGGAGTAGGTTGAAAACCACAGACTTAGAGCCTGTAGCCAATGGAGAAAATAAATGCCCATGGATTGGCCAGGGATCAGACCCAGCCCCCACCCCACCCCACCATGGCAGGCAACAAGTGCACCACCAAATCCCTCCTGCCAGCACTCAGCCATGGTCACAATATTGTCCTATAAGCTTTGGCAGAAACTTTTAAGTTGGAAAATTTTAGCAAAAATCAGTAGGCTGTGGCCTTAGACAAGTACTGTCCAACAGCAGAGCAAGTAACATGGTTGTGTGGAGACAATCAAGTTTGTCTTTACTCAGAATTACCATGCATTTGTTGGTTTAAGTAATTTCTGTGTTAATAATACTTGGTAATCCTTTACTTTATAGTGTATGACTAAGTAGTGATATATCTTTATTAACAGTGGAATACATTCTATTTATTTGGAATGTAGGCTTTCAGATAGCATTTTAAATATTAATGACTGGTATCTGGTAGTCAGCATAAATATGATTTGCATTAGCACTAGGTTATATCATCTTGAGTGCCTCTGATGTCAACTATTGGGCATAGTACTATCTGACATCATCTCCTTAGGTCACTGACAACTTTGACCTCTATTCTATGCACAGTTTCTGTCATCTCAAAAGCTCTTTTGAATTGATTTGAAATTTTGACTCTTCCCTTTATGAGGCAGTAAAATTGATAATTATTCAGATGGGAACTGAGCACTGAGTGAAAAATCAATTCCACCCGCTCTCTGCTGCGTATAAAATTACTTCTGAGTCGGCTGGACTGAACGGATGGCCGGAGTAAAAGCAGCAGGCAGGAGGAGTGGGAAGAATTAGCTGGACAGAGTCATAGCCTGAAGGGATGGACTTGGAAAAGAGGGAGTGGGCCAGTTGGGGGTTATTATGAGCAAGGGTGGGTCCCATTGATCATCTGTTTACATCATCTTCCCAAGACCTTATAAATCAGCCCTGAAGAGCAGCAGAACCCAAGGTTCAGCCTCTTACCAGAGGGACTTTGTATTAGATTATTCTCATTTTCACACTCAGATGAAAAGTGAGCCATTGATTATTCATTGGTCGCCCATTAAATGCTGATTTTATAGATGATTTGCCTATCACAGGAGGTAATGAACAAGGTTGCTGCTTTATAACTGGAGGTTTCAGTTTTCAAGACATCTGTGTCCGTTAAGTAATGCCTAACCCTATTAAAAGGAATGGGTTACAAATTGCTTAACAGTGCTGAAAAACTAGACCCTAATGACTAATTGTGCTTGGAGTTTAGAGAGGGTTTGTCAGCTCTTTAAACTAAACTGATGCAATGATACTGCAATTATTTACTAGTTTGAGTTGTTTTTCCCCCCAACCTGGATCTATATTGCTGGAAGCATAATTGCATGAGTAGTGTCAATTCCAAATTGCAAAAGTTATCTCCTGAAGCTTCCAGAGCAAATGAAGCAGGAACCCACTTAAAGGGTTTTCTAGCATCTTAATAGGCCTTCCATTTGTGTGCAGCAGCCTGGGAATGACATTTTAAGTGCCTCTCACCTTAAATGTGTTTATTTTGACCTGCTATGTGGCTTTAGATCTTCAATGTTTTTAAAAACATTTTCCAAATAAGCCATCTATCATATGTTGCAAACAAATCTAACTTTGCAAGCATTAAATGTAGTCCATTTGAAGATGCATTATAATTAAGTGGCTCTATTTCAAGTAAGAATTATTGTCTAACCAGCATTGTTTTGACTTAACAATTGAGAAAAACCCAGTTTATACATATTAAGAAAAAATCCCTTGCCCTAGCTGGTTTGGCTAAGTGGATAGAAGGTCAGCCTGCAGACCAAAGGGTCTCAGGTTCGATTCTGGTCAAGGGTGCATGCCTGGGTTGCAGGCTCGATCCCCAGTAGGGGATGTGCAGGAGGCAGCTGATCAATGATTCTCTCTCATCATTGGTGTTTCTACCTCTCTCTCCCTCTCCCTTCTTCTCTGAAATCAATAAAAATATATTTTTTAAAAAAGAAAAAGTCCCCTATGTGTTTTTATGTCATTAGAAAGATAAACTAAAATTTTAAGAACAGGCCAATGGAACAGTGAGTAGGCACTGATCTGTTAAGATCAAACTTCTCTGTGAAATTGTTTCCATTTTATCACTAGTCATGTTAAGTGTTTCCATCCAGAACCCATAGGTCAGCATTTATTTAGTTATCTCACAGAGTGGAAGGAAGATTTGCCCAAGTTGGTAAATGAGGGAATGAGTTTTATAGAATTATAGGGGCACTTCAAAGACGTGACTAATTTCTTTCCAGATAATCAGAATAGAACACTGAGGCTGAAAGCTTCTCTAAGTTAGAATTTCTGTTTAAACTAAGAGCAGTGCCTTCCACGGAAGTAGAACAAGGACTGTGTGAGCAGCAGTGTTACTGATTAGATTCTGCAATTGACTTACCTGGTATTAACAAGGTCTTTTTAGCAATTATATTCTCTAAACTCTAAATACATTGAATGGGGGAATTAGAACATTTAGTTTTGAATTTATCTTACCCACATCTATTTAACTATTTGGCTTAAGTACCAAAAACCAAAAAATGTTCTAATTATGATCTCTCCCTTCCGCCCTCCCCCCACCTCTCTTTTTGCACTAACCTGGCATTTAACTACAAATTGTGAAGAGCTGTCAGGAGCTATAAGAATCATACTTCAGTAGGGACATAAACTGAAAGAACATTCACCCTTTCCTCAATCAGTCAGTCAATCAATGAAAATTGCTTTTGTATAGTGCTCTTTATGACATACATCCCAAAGTGAATTACAGCAAAAGGGAAATCATCTGCTCTTTTTTCATTTCTGTGTTTAGATTGAAACGATATTGCTCAACATTTTGACATACTATACAAGACATCTTTCATACTTAAGATTCCATTCCATAATAGTAAGTAGGGGAAAGTGCAGCCGCATATTTAACTGATGTTGAGATTTTGGCCTATAGAACCTTAGCAAGACTCTCACAGTGGGAAACACTTAAGCAGATGAAATATATTCATGTCTCTTAGCCTCTTAAAAAATAATTAGCCAGATTTTCTAATGTTGTTAAAGACATTCTAGTGAACCCTAAATAGAAAGTGTGCCCTCCACATGACCCATTAGCTCAGTCTGGTTGATTTGCAACTTTATTATAAAAAATATGGCAGTAGATTGATATCAGAAACACACACTGACAGGCCATTCACAAGACAATCAGGATAGCATGGTTTGAAAAGGTTTAAAGGAAGCAAGGGATAGGTCATTAGACAGCAAAAGTGGAAAATAGGACCTCACATGTCATGACGCAGTTGTTTTTTGCAAATTCTGCTGTGAGCAGCCTCTGTGTATACTATGTATTTATTTCTAGGAAAAAATGATATTGGCAAAATGTAAGTGCTTACTGTGTGCAGGCGCTAGCTTAAGCTCTTTACTTAAGCATTTAATCTGATTTTGTCATCATAGTATTTCTATGACATGATCTCCATTTTACAGATAAGGAAACTGAGGCACAAAGAGATTAGGTAACTTTCCCAAGGTAGGCAATAAGTGGAAAAACTAAAACTTTAGCCTAGCTCTGTTTAACTCCAGAGTTCATGTGCTTAACCACAAAGTGATAGTTGGTGGGTGACAAATCTGAAGTAGTATGTATATCTTAGGCACTTGCAATGAGGCAAGTTGAGCTTCCAGTAAGTCCCACCGGGGCCATCCTTAAGGTAGAGTGATTTAGAGCAGTCATCCTATACCTCAACTTTGTGCTGCAGCCGGGACGAAACAGATGGGCAGTGACCCAAAGAGGCAGCGGGCAAGGGAGAGGAAGGTTGCTTTGCCAGCTGGTACAGAAAGCCCGGACTCCCACCACCGAGCAGACTAGCAGCTTCCTCTCTCTGTTACACCCAGACCCCATCATTGATTCTGTAGCCAGACACTGAGGGTGTAGCATTTAGTAAGGCATGTCTCCTTGAGAAGACCAGAGTCTGGTAGTATAACATCTCATGATGGTCCTTTGTGACGGTCCTTTAAGGCCTTTGCGGTAGCTCCTGAGGTTCACTCTAACCTGATTTTTCGAGGATGGAATCAATATGGCAGCTGTGAAATGAATTTGGGGAAACTGGTGTTTTTTGCATCCAGCCCCCATTCCCAGCACATCCCTAGGCTGCGTCCTGATTTTTACCACTGATTCATCAGTAGAGAATGCCATTTTTCATCTCTTTCTGGTTATAGACAGCTTCTCTTTTCTAAAGAAAGCTTCTACCACTGAGTACCTTTAGCTCTATCGAAGGTCATTCCTAGATCCTTTCACATTACAAAGACTGAAACTCACACATGGGTTCCTCTGAGCCTCCCTCTTCTTCTCCTTTCCCTTTGACAATCTAAGATGCCTTAGAACCAAGCAGAAACCTTGGATGAGGTGGCCTGGGAAAAACCTGAATTGAGTACACATCCCTGTCTAAAGGGGGCAGCGTCCACAGCTCCAGCGAATTGCTTTCCCGTAAGACGGTAAGACTTAGTGTTGCCAGATATATTGAGATTTCCCCTCCAAGAGAAGCCAGAAATCCAGATTTTAAAACATAGGCCACTAGCCCTAGCCAGTTTGGCTCAGTGGATAGAACATCGGCCTACGGACCAAAGGGTCCTGGGTTTGATTTCCGTCAAGGGCACGTACCTTGGTTGCAGGTTCCTCCCTGGCCTAGGCTCCCTGGTCAGGGCTCATGCAGGAGGCAACCAATCGATGTGTTTCTCTCACATTGATGTTCCTCTCTGTTTTCCCTCTCTCTTCTACTCTCCCTAAAAGTCAATGTACTCTGCAGGTCAGTACTATATGCCCAGTTACCATTTTTCCATCTCTGGGCTATATAATCCTAGAGAATTTCAAAACCATGAGACTTCCCAATGCAGGGACCCTTGTCCTTCTCACACCATTTCATGTGGCACTGCTGCAATGCTATTTTTATTTCTCTGATGTTTTGATAATTTTGGAGGCACACTTTTTTGATTAGTTGTTTTAAAAGGATGCAGTTATTTTGTATACAGAAGGGATGCAATAAACAGGCAATGAAACTCAGTGAACACCTCTCAGAAATCTTATATTCAAAATAACCAAATTTGTTTGAGGCACAAATAAACTTCAGTTTGGGAGGGGGGGGGGGGAGAGAGAGAGAGAGAGAGAGAGAGAGAGAGAGAGAGAGAGAGAGAGAGAGAATACAATCTTAATTATTCAGAGTATCAAAAAGAACCAGGGCTGGATAGAAGCGTCTATGTAACAGCCAGGTAGTAAAAGTCCAAAAGGGAGTAAAAGTCATAGGAATGATTAATCTGTAACCACCCACACTACAGATCAGTTTAGAAAACTAAAGTTTATGATATTAAAAACTCTTTTTCATTTAAATGGCATCTTATCCATGATATTATAAATTATTTGTCTATCCATCTGTAGAAAGAGGATTTTAGTCCAAATCTTTTGTTATGAACCATATTTTTGCCACTTTGATTTTATTTTTATTACAGAATTATATGTTGAATGACTATTTCAACTGTAACCAAAACATGATACTTTAAAACCCAAAATCCAGTTAAAATAGAAAGCCATTCTTGATTAATAAATCATCGAATTAGTGTTATAACCGTAACACCCTATCTTTACAGGATACTTTGTTTTCCCCGAAGATCATCACTATCTTTTTTTTTAAATATATTTTATTGATTTTTTACAGAGAGGAAGAGAGAGGGATAGAGAGAAACATCGATGAGAGAGACATCGATCAGCTGCCTCTTGCACACCCCCTACTGGGGATGTGCCCGCAACCAAGGTACATGCCCCTGACCGGAATCGAACCTGGGACCCTTGAGTCCGAAGGCTGACGCTCTATCCACTGAGCCAAACCGGTTTCGGCGATCATCACTATCTTAATACTTGTCCCCGCACCTAGCAGAGCCTGGCACCTGGTGATAGTCAATGACTGTCTGCAAAACTAACCAAAACATTCGATATCAGAAGTGCAATCTGCAGGCGGTGACTTTAGGTATCAAATCTGGTGTGGCCATAGACTACTTACTACATACTAAACTAAATGGTAATGCTAAGGTAAGATCAGTATACTAGTAGAATATCATTATATACTATATAATTACCCTGCTGAAATGCCACAAGAAAATTTCATTTTAAACATGGGTGAAGAAAGAAATAAATACGTCAAATATAGTTCCAAATGGTTAACCGAACAGAGAGGGGGTTTTTTGTGTGTGTTTACTAGGATATGTATTTTTCTACCTCCAAGCACAGTTTAAAGATGTAATCCATTGATAGTGTAACTCGCCTCATTAATTGAAAGGGATGGAATCCACCAGATGTAGCCCAAACCAGCAGAGAGTTGGGTGACTAAGCAACAGCAAAGACACCATATTGAGTGAGCCAGAATTCAGTCTCCAAGCCATTTATTTCAACCAGTGACAGTACATTTAAACTCCTGTGCCTCAGCAGTGATTGATGGTTTAATATCATATATAATTTTTTTAATGAAGGAAAACCATTTAAATATGTTACCATTTGCACTGGTATTCTCCTATGTACATAACTGCATTTAATCATTATGGGGATTGTTTTTATACTTGTGTAATTTGTATCCAAGAAATAACTGTCAGAGCCATCTCATGCTGTTGCTGGAAATGGTACAGTGTGCTTCATCCTTGAATAGATTCATTCTTCCCTGCACATAATTAAGAGTGTTGGAGCTTTCGCTGCCACCACATAGGAATTCCATGTTTACATTTCTGAGAATGAAAAATTAGCCACAATGTGCTTTTTCGGGTACCCATTTTCTGGGGCTATGATATTTAAGTACCTTAGTTCTATACCAGTGTATAATTTGAAGAGTTTGATTTTAAGACTTTTAATATTAAAATACATAATAAAATTTTATTATCTAATTACAAGAGGGTTTAGCCTCTTATTAAAGTTGCTAAATCAGACCTAGATTAGCATCATAATGGCACAGTTTGACATGGAATACTCAGAAGTCAAGTTCGAGGGAAGGGATGGGTTTTTGTTGTTGTTGTTTAGGGGATTTTCTCCTACGCCCACCCCTTGCACAAAATAACCAGGATGAAATGCACGTATGGAAACAAACAAGGAGCGATTTGGAACGCTGGGGAAGGAGTGGAGGTGTCAGCCTAGGATGGTACCCTTAGGCAAGGCAGCTGGTATATGTAGCCTTTTGTTTATCTGCTCCTGGTTTATGTAGCCTTTAGGCCGGCACCGAAACAATCACTCCTACAGGGTCAGCTGCTGGTCAGAAGCAAAGTAAGAAAAGATTTTGCCTTCAAATGCGCAGCCATAATTTCTGTACAGCTGGCACCTGCTACTGGTGCACAGCGTGAAGGTGAAAGGTCAAAGAGGCAGTTGTTCAAAACTCAAGAATGGCTTAAAGGGACTTGTAGATTAATCTGCTTTATTAACTTCTGTATATTAGATAACTATTGCTGTGAATGACAGTACATCTTTTTGAATAAGTCGCATCTCTTTCTCTTTTAAATTAGCTTTTGCGTAATGAATATTAACTAGAAAGCATTTCAGGAGTAATTAAATGAAAACAGAATGATGTCATTTTACAATTATATTTGTATATTTATAGAAGAGGGAAATTATGTTTTCCAAGGAGCGAAAAAAAGAGCTCACTCTTGATAAAAGAGGAATTTGAAATAAATAGATCACATGTCCATTAACCTTTGTGTTTAATCTAAAAAATAGGAAGTAGTTTGTGACTTTGCTTGAAGCCACTGGGTGCCAGTGGCTGGCTGTGGCATTCCCAGGGGCTCCAAGTGTTTTTCTTTATGAATTAAAGGGGCTGCAATCTGTCATCATTCTTTTATCTACAGTTTAGCACAGTCAGTTTTGCTATTAGTCCGTGGCAAATGCTCTCAGAATATCAAAGGAGTTGTAAAAAGTGAACAATGGCCTTACCTTTTCCTTCACACTCATGTAAAGCAGATGGACATTTCATAAGGAAAAAGCAGAGTTGGAATAGGCTTGGCCCAGGAGTAATTAGGCATGCTTTACAACACTCTCACCAGAATGGCGAATGGCAAGCTAGGTGGTTTTTAGCCTTTTTATTAATAGTGGTTGGCATAATTGGCTATCACTGTAAATTAAGGATAAAAAAAAAGTTCACTAAATGTTACCTTTTTTAAAGCCTCTGCAAGGAAAATTGCTAATCCATAGATTAAATACTGACACCAGCTCTGGGGAAATGTTTAACAATTTATGTTCTAAAGGGACACTTTTGTCTGCTGACTCTCAGTGGTTTTTATTTTTAAAGAATTCTCAGAAAAAGAAAGCAACTCGGATGATACTGCCTTTTTATGCTGACAGCACGGATAGCAGCATTCATCCACATTTCACAGTCAGAACTCACCTGGGATTTTATTTGCACCCCCAAGTTTTAATCCTAGTGCAGTCTTTCTCCTCTAGGCGGCGTTTCTGTAATAGGTGGGGATGGAGGAAGGCGCTGCCTGAGGTCATCTTTGAGTCACACCCACGCTAGTCCAGGGCTCACCAGAGGGTCCTGAACTTGCATGGGTGTCACACAGAGGCTGACTATGTTAACCGGAACACACTGGGTTAGGAGTATTTCCTTACCTTACCCTGCAGAGCGGCAGGGCCTGCACACCTCCTGGAAGATCTAGACTCTTCCTCCATCCTGTAACAGAAGCCTCGTTTTCTGCAGGGTTTCCAGGACCTAAGAGGTCACTATGGAAGGGCGACCTGAGACTCAAACAGAATTATGACAGTGAATGACGGTGATGAAAAAGGAGTACCGATAATTATCATATGCCAGGCCTGTGTCCTAAGTGCTTTACACACACACACACACACACACACACACACACACACACACACACACATTTCTATTTAAGCCCCACTGTTCTGTGAGGCAGATATTTATCTCCATTTTATAGTCGAACTATGATAATTGCAGCTCTAAGAAGTGAGGTAACTCACCCAGTGTCCTGCAGCTAATCAGCAGCAGCACCTGTGCTCTCAACCATGCTGTGGTGCTGCTTTTAAATGGACTAGAAACAGGATTGGTGGGGATGCAGGGTAGGCAATGGGAGACACAATAGTCATTCATCCATATATTCTTGATTAATCTGAGGACCTCTTTTTTTGGAAACTGAGTGGACAAGAGATAAACCCTTGTCTAAACTGCCTCAATTAGTCTTCCTTGGATTTAGAAGTTGGCATTTAAAGTGTTGGTCATAAAAAATTAAAATAAAATAAAGTGTTGGTCAGCCTCTAATCTTCACCTGAGTTGAAGACTTGAAAAATCGAGAGCCATGGGCTGCCAGTTCCTTGCCACATGCTCAGAGAAGTAGCCAGTCTGTGGCGAGAGAGAAAGGCAGGCCCGCTGAAACCGGTTTGGCTCAGTGGATAGAGCGTCGGCCTGCGGACTCAAGGGTCCCAGGTTCGATTCCGGTCAAGGGCATGTACCTTGGTTGCGGGCACATCCCCAGTGGGGGGTGTGCAGGAGGCAGCTGGTCGATGTTTCTCTCTCATCAATGTTTCTAACTCTCTATCCCTCTCTCTTCCTCTCTGTAAAAAATCAATAAAATATATTAAAAATATATATATATATAGAAAGGCAGGCCCGCTGAGACTCTCAATGGGCAACAGGCAGCTCCAGAGGGAGACAGATCCTGCCAGCTTCTCCTCCCTGGTTCTAAGCCCTTCAGAGGCCCGGCTGCTCTGCTGGCCCAGGGGTCCTCAAGTCAACCCTTTTTGCTTATACTTATAGTATGTAAGGGAAGACTTCATTGGATGGCCGTCTGATCCCTGTGTGAAGAACAAGGTACAGGGAGAACAAATGTTCTCTCTGTTCTTATCTCTGCTGTTCATATTTATAAATGTGAGCAGTACCCTTTCCAGGAAATCCCAACCCAAGACTTCATCTCACAAAATGATTTGGTTTTGAAATCACAGCCAGATTACTCAGGTCTTCCTAATGGTAATAGTCCCATCCATGGATCCTGCCTTCCTCCGAGTTGTTTCTGTGATAAGCATTGTCAAGATTACAAACACTCTCTGGACTGGGTGGGGGCATGGTGTGGATTTGGTTCTTGGTCCAAAATTGATTTTTTTCACACTTATTCTTCCTGCATACTCAGGCATCACCTTGCAATGGCAAGAATGAAAATCAACTCTGTGATGCTTTGCATGTTTGCAATGTCTTCATACCTAATGTCTCTATCCTAGTGAGTAGGTAGGGCCAATATGGAGATTTTTTAACTTGGGAGTATAGGTACATGAACAAATTTAATCTCAGTACCTGTATGGGAGAAGTATGCAGAGGTTTAGAGAGGCAAAATAACTTGCCCACAGTCACACAGCCAGTAAATACCAGTGCCTAGAATAGAAGGCGGGGTTTCTTATCTCTAGATCGTACACAGTTTTCACCACACCAGGCTTCCCAGGGCCTTAGCCTTTCCTTCCTTCCTGGCATTTCTTATCCATTCATCCCTGTCCAGCAGGTAAATGGCAGGGTTCCTCCAGCCTTCTTTCTCTGAGTGCATTGGGAATGAATGGTACGAGAAGCTCTTTGAATTGCTTGAAAGAATGGAAGACTATAAAATGAGGATTGGTTTAATGATGGCATAATTTATTCATTTTACAATTATTGCTTGTTTTCACATACTTGAAGGGTAACCTATGTGAAATATTGCCGAAGTATATTAGTGTGCTGGAGCTGTGAATTACTGGTATACTCATTTCTGTCTTAACTCTGGGAAAGTTTAACCAACACTAATAGTAGCCTTTGGGGCAGGTGTGAGCTTATACTTATAGTATGTAAGGGAAGACTTCATTGGATGGCTGTCTGATCCCTGTGTGAAGAACAGGGTACAGGTTCCCTAATCCTCGACCTTCTGTGAGTTCATCCTGCTTTGTATGATTTGCAACCAAAAGAGATCTTACATGTTCCAACTATCTCCCTTGTCATGCTTAGAAAAATATAGACGCAGAGTTTTTAGACTGAGGGAATTCTATCCTCCTTTCAAAGTTGTATAATTGCAAATTCTCCATGTTTGTTGAGGACTTTTTACTTTATTTTTTTTTAACTTTTTTTAAATGTTTTTTTTTATTTTTATTTTAGAGAGAAGAAGGGAGAGGGAGAGAGAGATAGAAACATCAACGATGAGAGAGAATTATTGATCAGCTGCCTCCTGCACACCCCCTACTGGGGAATTGAGCCTGCTACCCAGGCATGTGCCCTGACTGTGAATGGAACCATGACCTCCTGGTTCCTGGGTTTGAAGCTAGCCAGGCAAGGACTTTCTACTTATAACAATCAGAGCAGATAGGTTTTGCAGCCCACATACCCGGCTTGGAATACCAGTTAAGTGCTTCCGACCTGTGTCCTTGGAATAGTTACTTCACCTCTTTGAGGATACCAGCACCTCAGCCTGGCAAATTCTGTACCTTACTTGAATTGGTCCCCGGGATCAGGCAGCTGACCTACTCCCTCCTGTAGTCTGAAGCCCAGACTCCCCAAAACTTGAGCCAAGACTCACTGCCTAAAGCTTTCCACTCAGCCTACTCCATAACCTGGAACACTGGTGCCGTGGAGAACAACATTCATGTGCACACTTAGTTGAGGTCATATGAGCAAAGAACAGGAACTAAACAGCCAGGAGGGACAGCGAAGGAAAGTGCAGCTTCTGAAGAGAAGGCTCTTAGTGCCAAAGAGTCTCACCGGAACGAAAACCCTAAGCAGGCACTGCGTTAGTGCCGTACTTCTGCAGCATCTCGAACCGATGGGACAGAGGAGTCCACGCGGGGAACTAAGTGTCAGTCAGAGTTCTCGTGCACTTAGGGATCGTTTCTCTGAGACCATTAAGATGAGAAGGAAACAACTGGATGGGTGGGCGATGAGAGGTGAATAAATTCCGAGGCTACCATATATTGTAAGACCACAGGGACCACATTTTGTTCAGTTCTATACCAGTGTCTGACGCATAGTAGGAGCTCAGTGCATGCGTTGCATGTATGCAGCTAGCACATAATAGGAGCTAAGAATAGAGTATTGATTTGAAATGGTTGCAGGATTCCTCGCTCCGCAGGCCTGGCCTGCTTCTAGGGAGTCTGCACTTTAAGGGAGAAGTCCCACCCTATGCAGATACTGTCCTCTCATCCCACAGAGAGAGCGAGGCCTCCCTCCCAGCCCCATCTTCTCCCCAAGCCCCTGTAATACAAAGGCTGGAAGCAAATTGACAGGACCTGGAGGAGAGTAACTCAAGTGATTTAGGAGAATGGAAGGGCTGGCTTATGGGGCCAGATTAAAGAAGCTAAATATGTATAGCCTGCCTAAGTGACAACTAAATGGGGCATTTGATAAGTCTATAAATACTTGGAAGATGTAAATGCCAAGGAGGAAAGGGAATTACTTAGCATGGCACAATGGAGTATTGGCATAATGGGATAATATTAAGAAAGGGAAAATGAAGGTTGAACATCAATAAAAAGCTTTCTCACAAAGAGAACCATTCCTGACAGGGGGCACTATTAAGTTATGTGCTGTGGCCAAGGGAAGTAATGGCAGTGCCATTTCCCAGGGTACCAGCAACAGAGCCGGCAGGTCAGGCGCCCAGCTCTATCCTGACAGGGCACAGGAGCCTGGCAGGCAACCTGGCTGTGGCTCCCCAGCCCCAGAACAGCCAAAAGGTGCTTCTTCTTGGAAGAAGTCAGCTGAGCCAGGCTTCCGAAAGCCTCCTCTGGAGAATGGTTGGACTGCACGTCACCTCCACATCACTGCCAAGAAGATTCCTTCAACATGAATGGACCCCATTTCCTGCAGGACAAAGTCCATGTTCTAGCACACGACAAGGCCCTTCACAAGATCTGGCCCTCATCAGCCACCAGCACTCCCCATTCTCCCTCCCCAGCCCCCCAGAACTGCCTCTGGTCCCCCAAACACTTCTCCAAACCTTTGCACTCACTGCCCTTCTTCCCACCTGACTGCCAACCTTTGCTTATTCTCTACAAGTTCAATGTCCCTGCGTGCGCCACCCCAGGCACAGCCAGCCTCCTCCGGTCTCTCAAAGCCTCCTGTGCTGGCACATATTTGGGGCACTTGCTATACTGTGTTATCGTTGTTTAAATGCTCTGTATTTCCTCCTCTACTTGACTGGGCTCTTGGAGGGCTGTGCCTTGCAAATCTGTACCTCCCCAGGGTCTGACCCTGAGCCTGGCACCAAGTAGGTGGTCAGTAAATGTCTGAATGCATCAAGGAATGAGGTTTGGTTCCCAGCACTCTTAGTCGCTATCATTTCTTAGGATCCCTATGTAATTATTAAGGCAAAAGAGCTTCCAAGTCTCAGTAACATTGAATCACCTTCCGAGCCTCTTGGCCAGGACTTGCTATGCCATTTAGACAACTATAAATAAAAACCCTCAAACCTGAAAGGCGGCATGCCGTCCTCTGCGGGTTAAATGTGAACTCTAGACTCCTCTTCAATGGAAAATGCTTCTGAGGGCCCCATGAATTTTCCACAAAAATACTTTCTCTCCCCACACCAAATCATTTTGAACATGATGAGTGAAATAATCCTCCCCTGTTGGTTATGAAGGGTTTTATGTCCATCTAACCAAATCCCTTCACGGAATCAGGGAGAACGTGATAGATGAGAGGCAGTGTAGCCCTGAACCTCCTACTGCAGGGATAATATATTTATTATGCGATACAATATTCATTGCACTCTGCTCTGATGACTGCGGGAGATGCCCTCGTGCCATTATGCCTTGTGTTGTTCTGTTGTGAAATATGATGTTCATTGGCCGTGTTGTGATGGCTGTTCAGTAAAGGAGCATGCTGCTTCCCCTCCCTTCCCTGGACTTGAATGGCCTCGGTTAGGGTTTACTTTATCATTGAACATTTCATATCAACATGAGCCTGTCGTCATCTCTGTCATGCATACATATGTCCTCGGCTTGGGCTTCATGTCACTGCTCCTTATGCCCCAAACTCATCGTTGGCCTGTGAGTCTGCTGGACCGCAGCTTCCCCGCCGCTGGCGCACTGCTGGCAGCCTAGCCCAGCCCCTTGTCCATCCCTCGGCTGCCTGGGACTCGAGGCCGTTTCTTAAAGCTTAGGATTCGTGTGCAGCTTCAGTGTCAGGTCATGTTTCTTAGGGAAGGAAATGGGGTACGCAGTCAAGAACTGTGACCATTTCTCTGTCCGCTACCACGGCCTTGCCGAGGCCCCCAGCACTTCTCCACTGGACTTCTGCCATGGGAGCCACCCGTGCTCTCTGCCTCCACCTCCACCCCCCCCCCTCCCCCCCCCCCCCAACTGCCACTCTCCAGTTCCCCTCCTCTGTTGTTCCAAATCAAAAGCCTCATCAATATTCAAAAATCCTTTGAAAGCTCCCATTTATGCACTGGCCCAAACTCATCTCTGCATTTAACCTGAAAGGCCTTTTATAACCTGGACTCAGCCCAGTCTTCTCCTCGCCCTCAGCTCTACTTCTTTCCACTCAGAAGGTCTCTCAGAAGCTTCCTATACGGAGCTAATTGCTCCTCACTCGTGCCAAGCCCTGCCTCCTGCCTCTTCTCCTTTTATTTCCTGTTTGGAATAGATCCTCCGTCCCTGGTGATGCTCTAGGCATTTGTTAAGATTTAAGTTAAAGATCCTCTGAAGACAGGCTGGTCCTTTTAGACAGAACCAGAGCACCTGTGCCTTCGTTAGTCTCCCTGGAGCTCGCACACCTGTTGGCTCATTTGGGGACCCCCAGGGGCTAGTATAGGCCAGTCATTCACACAGGACCATGAACTAGAAATAGAAATAAGTTTCACTTGAATAAAAAGGAGCGGAAAATGACTTTGGAGTTGAAAGCTGCTCCTCTCCTTACATTTTCCCACCATTCCTACCCAGAGGAAATGGAGATGATGTTTTTGACAAGTGATGCTTAATTTTCACATCAAATTGAAAAGTGTTCCGTTTGATGTTAGCTGGAGAAGAGTAAGAGTTTCCCAGCTGGAGCTGAGTGGCAAACCCTGCAGCCTTGCAGGGCCCCGGGTTCTCCGGTTGTATTTTAATGCAGCAAGCTGCTTTATGAGATCTGCAGCCACTTGAAATATGATTTACTTCTCGTAAAAAGTTTCCAATGGATAATGAAGATTCAAGAATGAGGCTCACAGTGCAGTGTAGTCAATTTCGTTGCTCTTGCTCTCCAGTACATCTCTGCCATCGAAATGAATTATTTATGATAATTTATTTCAACCATGGAAAATAAAACTGTTTTCATTGTGATGTGTGCTGTAACATTCAGAATAGACACATTGCATGCAGTCCTCTCAATTAATTAATCCTGAAGTTGCGTTCCAACTTTATCTTCTTTCTTATAAGCTAGGAGACTGGCAGGTAATTCTTTCCCCAATAAACGATGATTCAAATGAATGTTTTGAGAACTAGGGGTAATGTTGGTAATGGAGGAAATTGAAACAACAGCAAAACTAGGTTGTGTATTTCCTTAGATTTTACAATAGATGGAAGAGTTTTGAAATATTCTAGGTCATTTATCACTTGGAGAAAAGGCATCCCTTAACTTTCCGTAAGAGGGAGTGGAGGAGGAGGGTGCTGTCAGTTTGGATGTGACATGCAGTGTAACGTGACCAGAGCTAGCTGAGGGAAACAGCCCCGCAGTAACTTCACTGGTAAGAAGCCTTTTCCCTTTTTTTTTTCTTTTTTTTTTTGAGCAAAGCTCACACTGTGCAAAGGCCACGTAAGCAGGGCTCCCAAGTGAGTTTGTGGGGGAGAAGGGGTCACCCGTAATTGATTGCAATCTTATTTCTTTAAAAAAGAGGCTCACCTCCTCTTGTGTTTCATTTGATTTTTTTTTTTTTCATTTAAAGTGCTAAATACTTGCTTCTATTATGAGGCTACAAAGACATACAAGAATTTACAAGTGTACTTAATGTGCACAGATATTAAAAGATTTAATGTAACTTGGATGGTGAGGCTTAGTTAATGCAGGCAGGGAAATATATGCTTATTTGTCTATTACTTTCATTCTCCATAACATTCCCCTAACACCACATCGGTAGGCAGCAGACACAGAGAGCAATTGATTCCTTTTCCCTAAAGATGACTAGTATCTAATCTGAGAAGGATCACATTTCCATATCGCTGCGCCCGGGGCCTCAGCCCCAGCTCAGGACAGCATCTCCCCTATTTCCAGGTGCAGACACTCTGGAAGCTTCTCCTCCCTCGGCAGCACTCAGGTTCTCCCAGACCTGGACCCTCCCCTCTTCCTGGCCTTCTGCACGGCCGGTCCTGTGCCAAAGGCTCCCTGAGACTCAGAGCAGCTCTTGAGTGTTTGGTGCATTTAGTATTGGTTGTTCCTCAAAGCCTCAGCTACTCGTTACCTCAAAACCGAGGCCCGTCTAGCTTGGCCAGAGGGGCAGATCATTTGTATGCTACCCCTCTTCCCAGGAAGACACCGCCTAACAACTAAGGGACCCCACTCTGCAAGCACGCCCTCTTGGGCACAGCCCTGGTCACCCTTGCTTTGTCCCCCTCCTCCCACCCCACCCAGATCTCTGCACATGCACACTTTCTCTTCGGTCTCTCACCTTTCCTTAGATTTGTCCTTTCTTTGCCACAAGAATGTTTAAACCTGCAATCCCTGACTAGTCAGGGACACTGACCTCTTTTCCCTTAGATCCGTGGTCGGCAAACTGCGGCTCACGAGCCACATGCAGCTCTTTGGCCCCTTGAGTGTGGCTTTTCCACAAAACACCACGGCCTGGGCGAGTCTATTTTGAAGAAGTGGCGTTAGAAGAAGTTTAAGTTTAAAAAATTTGGCTCTCAAAAGAAATTTCAATCGTTGTACTGTTGATATTTGGCTCTGCTGACTAATGAGTTTGCCGACCACTGCCTTAGATAGTCAAATAAATCAATGACAACAGCCAATACAACAATAGGTGTCCAGTAGGAATGAATCAAAATTATACCTATTTTTTGTCAGACCAGCAAAAGACATATTTTTGGTGTGCTGCATAATTTTAGTAATTAGTTATGTGTGTGCCATGAGATGAAAAAGGCTGAAAATCGCTGGTCTAAACCAAAGCCGCCTTCCACCACCTTGGACAAGACAGGTTACCCTTGCCTGGCCTGTTTTCCATTTCCCTGTTCAGCAGGCTCTTTATCTTTAGCTCTTTACACTTGATATTTCACTCATTCTTTCCCATCGTTCACTTATGGTTTTCATGTGTTCACGCTTTCACTCGGGAGCTGTTTTCCTAAGGCTCGGATGTGCATCAGATGCCATGCCGGGCCCTGGGGATTCAGAGGAAAGTCCCTCGTGCTCCCAGCACCCACAAGATCGCAGGCTAGTCTCCCTATCCTTCCCACCCCCGGCTTCCAGGTCCCCGGAAGCACCCAGCAGACACCACATCTCCGCGGACTCCGTCAGCAGGAGATGGAGCGGGAAGCCCTGAGTTGGCACCTGTGCAGGGAGACTGGCCCCGCACACTTTAGGGTGGAGGCAGCGGGCTCTGGGCGTGAACAGACACGGGTACCATAACTTGCTTCGTTTTGTTTTTCCGGGTCAGGTATTTGTAGAGTAGCTTTGTCTAGAAGATTACAAGTTTTCAGACCAGAAGCACCATCATTCAGAATCCATACTAACACGTGTGCCAGACCAAATACGGATACTTTTCCCCCCCAAAATTAAAAAAAAATTAGGTGACAATTGATTTGTTTACACCAGGCTGTGAGCGAGTCTGCCATGCATCTGGTTGACATGTAGGGATACTTTTTGAACTATTTACCATAGTAGGTAATTTTTTTCACTGTAGCTCTCAGTGAAGTTAGATGATTGTGAGGAGACAATAATCTGAGTTATCTGTACATAATCAATAACGAAATGGGGCACTTCCTCGAGCCAGGAGATTCCACGGGCCACGCCAGGGAGGACCACCCCAGGGAGGACCACCCCAGTCGGAGTAAAAAATCTGGGCACGTCCGACGGTGCTCTGTGACCCGTGGGCTGGTCCATTCGGAGAGCGCGCTCCTTGCAGTCTTCGCTTGCTCACTTCGTAACCGCAGAGCCTCCCAGCTCTCACATCCCCGTCCCCGGGACAGGACTCCAGTACGCAGCCCACCAGTGTTCTTCCACGCGGGGCCCTTCTCCAAAGGAGCTTGCCACAGGGTGAGCTGTTCCCCGCACCCTCCACGATTATCAGGAAAAAGAACTCTGGCAACGAGCTGCCACGTCAGTCCTATCTGAGCAGATTTGCTCACTAATTTCCATTTTTCCGGAAGGGTAAAAAAAAAAAAAATCACCCATTTTAGCTAACTTTATTTTTAGAAAAGTGTTTTATTCAAACATCCCCTTACTTATTACAGACATAAATACATGCATTCAGACAAATGAATCCACGGGAGAACCGTAGAAAGTAATTGGCACATCACTCCAGGATGCTTTGTCAGTTACTGGAGGAGTTGGGTACCTCTAACTTTAATCTTTTCCATTAAGATATCCATTCTGCCTTCACATTGTGAAGCCCATAATATTTTAGACTGTCTCCGCGGATCTGTTAGTTTTGCTTGTCAATTTAATTTGTGGCTCTATGGCGTGGGGCGGCTTGTTAGGTTATACATAGGAACGTGTGATCTGCAGATGATGCTCAGCACCAGGCTGAGGCCCTCGCCTCTGCCCGGGGAGACTGGACATCCAGGCAGTCTGCACTGGCAGGCTTCATTTGCAGCCAGCCTAAGCGCGATGATGATGACGACGATGACGATGTATGCAATGGTGGATGTTTGGAGCTACAAAGAAGCCCGTTCCTGTTGTGATTATATACCTTAAATGTTTGTAGCACTGTCTACTCGTCGCAGCACTTCTGTATCCACCCTCCCATTTGATTTCTCAGCGCTTCCTTGTGCAGGATTATGATTTTCCTCTTTATGGCTAATGAAGCAGACGCGGAGAGAGAGCTTCAGCCACTTGCCTGAGCTTACGGGGTAAATTGGATTGCAGAAATGCCAGAGGATGAAACCAGTGTCACCAAAGCGCAGTCAGCCTTTGCCACATCCCTGCCATTTCCCCTGCCCTTGAGGAGGGAACTCGAGCTGTGGAAACGGGCTGGAGGTGGGAGGTAAAGAGTCCAAGAAGCAGAAGTCGTGTCAGCAGCCCCACGGGACGACCCGAGCTGCCTCACCACCACGTGCCGGGCGTGGCAGCAGCCCCTCCCTCCGCTAATGTCACAGGCACGGTTCTCACCCTGCATGTTCCCCACGAACCCGAGCGCGTCTTTTGCTGCAAACCCATGACTGCCTCCCCGTGCCAACAGCATCAAGTCCAGATTCTTCCGCGTGGTCTTCCCGCCGGGCACCCGTCTTGCTCCTCCTGCCACCATGGGCTCCCTAACCAGTGCAGAACCCTCCCAGCCTCCTGCGTTCCCAGCCTTCTTTGCTGTTTCTCTGCTTAGAACACATTTTTGATGAAGTTCATGAACATTACCTTCTCTGTGCAGTCTTCCCTGACTTCTCCTCCGGGACCCAGAAGCATCCTCCCCCTGCACAGTGCCCCCCCCCCCCCCCAGCCCAGTTTCCTCCTCTGCCTCCTGGGTGGTCGCTCCAGGAAGCTTCTAGCTAGCTCCTCGAGGACAGTGGTTCTTTCCTCCCCTATGGGTCTTGCAGACTTTGAGTTTAAGAGAACAGATGAGGATGTACATGTAGGAGTGAAGTGTGTGTGTGAGTGAATGAATTAGTGAATGAAGAACAAGTGGAGCCCTGGCCAGTGTGGCTCATGGGTTGGGTGTCCATGCACTGACAGTTTGCTGGTTCGATTCCTGTTGGGGCACATGCCCATGTTGTGGGCTCAGTCCCCAGTAGCGGCTGTGCAGGAGGCAGCCAATCGATGTTTCTCTCTTGCTCTCCCTCTTCCTCCCTCTCTTTCTAAGAAGTCAATAGAAGTGTTTTTTACAAAAGAACAAGTGGAAGCCTTTAATAGCCCAAGCCAGCAGGAAACTCCCGTTCCAAGGTTACGTGGAGGGTGTCCCATTCCTCCCTCTCTCTGAGCTGTTTCCCTCCATAACGTGACCTCTTTGGTGAAAGAGAGACAGAAAGGAAGGTGCGCTGGGCTTCGGCCTGGAGTCCTGGCCTCGAGGGAGAGCACATCAGGGTTGAGCGCAGGGACCGATCCCTGAGAGACCTGGGGTTGGAGGGCCTCTGGGCCGAGGCATCAGTGTCGTCACGTGCCTCTGTCTTCCAGATGATGTCTGTCCTCATGAACACCATTGTCTTCGAAGACTGCCGGAACCAGTGGTCAGTCTCCAGGCCTCTCCTGGGCCTCATCCTGCTCCATGAGAAGGTGAGTGTGGTTGCAGGGCGTGGTTGCAGGGAGGCCCTCGGAGCAGGCGGTCACTGGGCGGGGAGGAGCTGCTCACCAGGCCAGGCAGTGACAATGAAGGACAGGGGAGCCACTGAGCCGGAGCAGGAGCCTTGATCGCCCAGGGGCAAAGCCATGTTCCCCCAGAAAGCCTTCCCAGCGGCCTCAGCCCTTCAGTGAGGCAAGGGCCTCCAGACGAGCTCTTCTGGACCCCGAGCTCCCACGCACTGGGCGCTGGTTTGCTCAGCAGCGCTTCGAGCTCACCTCACCACCTCCCCGTTCCAAGCGAATTCTGAGCAATAATACATTTTGCTCCTTCCTTGGCCTCCTTTTAAATCTGGGATCCCCACTACCCCAGGTGGTAGCAGCAGCCCCTCAGCACCAAGCAGGGCCAGCCCCCTCCACCCGGAGCAGGCGCCTCCAGTCCTGGGTGTCCCCGCCGCTCTGGCTGCCTCCTGAAGCCACGGCTCCCAGCAGTCAGTGGGAACAGTGCGTTACTGCCGGGAGAATGAATTGTCTATACAATAAGATAGTACTGGGGGAAAGACCGTGAGATTAGAGGCAGCCGCACACATTAAAATTCAAACTGAAATCCCGGCCTTGGAAGGAAACTAATAGAAGAAGAAAATATATCAAAAAGAGAAGAGCTGTCTCATCACTCACCTGTGCTGAAGTATCCAATTTTCGCCACATTCAGTCGCGCTGCCATTCATCTTCCCGCGGTGTTACTGTGATTTAAATCCGAGCTCTATAAAGGAGAGCAGTTCTTTTAAAATGATTGAGAGGGAATGAGGGCAAATTCAGTGTTTAGAAAACGCTTATGACATCACAATATTATACTTTACTGATGGAGGCAATATTTCATGGTTTGGGATGAAAAACTAATAATTTTCTATTTGGTGTGAGTCACTGCATCATTATAAAAGGGAAAAATAAGTCGTTTTGTGCATTCCCAATCTTGTTCGGGAAGACATTGCGCTTTAAGTCTAATGCCTCTGATATATGGTATTTAAGTATTAGTCTGACTCCATATTAATTACGTGTGTTTTTGATGTGAGCTGTTTTAATGTATGATGGAAATTAAATATCATGCTGTTTGGGCTGGGAAGCAGAAACACATGACTGTCAAAGTGTCGCCTTTGTGCTGAAATTAGGCTGTTTGCAGTGATTAGGAGCTGGGTTCAGCACGGGCGCCCGTGTGTGCAAAGCCCCCGGAGCCCGCCGAGGGGAAGGGCTCGGTGCTGCTTTGTGAGCGGGTATGGCAGAGCTTCCTCATGCCAGAAAGTTCTCCAGGAACCAGGCAAGCGTCTCTGGCGCCACCCAGCAGAGCACGCCCATCCTAACCCAGAGGGCCGGGATCGGCACGAGGCCTGGAGTTGTGTGAGGAGCGAGTCACTAAAGCAGGAGGTTTGGGAGCCTGGGCCTTGCCTTCAGTGGCCCTTCTAGTCCAGCCCTCCCCTCCCTGTCAGCCTCGCTGCGGTCGGCGGAGAGCAGCGTCAGGTAGACCTCCATGTGCTCGGTCCCCGAGGAAGCCAGGACTCCATCAGCCTAAATTGTTCGGTGACAGTGGAACAGTTACAGCCAGAGGTTTTTATGAGGAAGGAGAATAGTTTATCCCTAGGAGTGCCCCTCTTGCTTTAGTTCTCTCTAAAGGCTTCAAGTTCTGCGTGGGCCTGGACCCCCGCTCCTCTGAGAGTTAGGACCCAAGCAGATGGAGCCGGGCCAGCCCGTCTCCGGGGCTCTCCCAGGCCCAGGTCCGGAGTCAGGGCTCTGACGCCTGTCTGTCTCCGGCAGCATTTCGGCGAGCTGAGGGCAGGCCTGATCAACAGCCAGCCTCTCCCCAAGCAGGAGGCCCTGGCCCAGTGCTTCAGGAGCCTGATGGAAGGGGTGGAGCAGAACCTGTCCGTCAAGAACAGAGACAGGTAAGTTCCAGGGAGAGCTAAATACGAGGAATCAGCTCTGCCTGAACTGGTCCATCCATTCCTTCATTCGGTGCACACATTCTTATTGAGAATCTGCTATGTGCCAGACATTGGGGATACAGTGGCAAACCAATTGAGCTTCTAGTGGAGAAGATAGACAATGAGGAGTGATGGAGAAAAAAACGTTTTCAGGAAAACAACGGCCTGTAGCATCCTGTTGTTAGTGGAATCTCTCAAAGGCCACCCATTTGAAATGCAAATCAATCATCCCAGTAGCCACAGTATGTCCGGGAGCCACCAGCCTGGGCACTGCTCTGAGGTCAGGTCGACTCCAACTTCAGTGTTACCCCCGACCTCGACCCCTCGACCTCCGTAGGCTGCATGGCAGAGAGAAAGGCCAACTCAAGGCCAAGTGGATGGGCTCTGTGGGCACCTCCCTTTGCTCCAGGCCAAGATGCCTGTCAGGCAGAAAGGGCACCTGCGAAGCCAGCAGAAGAGAGTTACTGAGTGGGGAGCCCTCAGTGCCGGGGGGGGGGGGAGGGGGGAGCGGGGGCATTTGAGCGCCACCTCATGAGCACGTGTGAGATGGTGTCAGACCGCTCTCCTCGCTTCTGCTTCCGGTGCACGAGCCGGCAGGACTGGCTGTTTCCCACGCGCCGGGCACTCTGCTGAGCTTGCTCAGGCGTTGTCTCAGTTGACTCAATAAATTCTCACTTCCCACATTCCCGTGGGGTAGCTGCTCATATTGCCATCACGTAGTCATCGGAGGTCACCCAGCTAAGAAGTGGTGGAGCCAGGATTTGAACACAGCGTAACCCAGTGACCCCCCTTTTTTTTTAATCTTATGTGTGTGTGGGGGGGGGGGGGCCTTTTTTGAAGTAGTGAGTTCCGTTTTCTCATCTGTAAAATGAGGATACTAATACCTGCCTTTGGGAAGACTTGTGATGATTAAATGAATTTATATGTAAACTCAACCCAGTATTTGGCACACAGCTTCAGCATTTTCTTTATATGCTTTATAACATTGATGTGTAATTCAGCTTTTTTAAAAAACAATCCTATCTAATAAAGAGGGGATATGCAAATTGACCACGCCATCACAAAGATGGCGGCACCCAGTCCCCTCAGCCCCGCTGGAGTCTCCCAGTCCTTTCAGCCCCGCTGGGGGGCAGCAGGAGTCCCCAGTCGTTTCACAGAAAATGGGTTGCCTCAAAAGTTGGTTAAGCTCCTTAGGACAAAAAGCATTCAAAATATTTGAAAAGGGAATTCCAATATTTATAAAAGTTTGGACTAGACAATTCAAGGTTATTTCCACTACAACCTTCTATGATTTTGTGATATTAACATTCTGAATTCACATAGTACCAGCTGTATCGTTTGTAAGCAGATATTATTTAAAGGAATGGCCATTATTATTAAAACAACTCATAAAACCACACTGTTTGTATGTCAGGGACATTCTGTGTGATTTTCCTAATGGCTGGAGTTAATGCCCCTAAACCAGCAGTCAGACATCCCCCGAGGGGTCCCAGATTGGAGAGGGTGCAGGCCGGGCTGAGGGACACCCACTCCTGTGCACAAATTTCATGCACTGGGCCTCTAGTTTTTAAACAGTATAGCCACGAAATTCACCCCTCAAAATGGTCAGTGTTTGGGTTGGTAACCCTTGTTTTCTGGGAGGGAAAGGTATGGTAGTGAGAGTGGGAAGAAGGCTGGACCTAGCGCCCTCTCCAGGGTCCTGACTCCACAGAGGCGTCATCATCGCGAGGTTCTACAGCCCAGCCCTGCCGCTGCTGGGCCTTTCTTCCTCTTCCCACAGGTTCACCCAGAACCTGTCCGTGTTCAGAAGAGACGTGGCAGAGGCCCTGCGCAGCGACGGCAGCGCCGACCCGTGCAGTCTGGACATGATGAGCTGACACGTGCCGAGAGCCTGTACCAAGAGACTGTGGTCTGGGCCGCGGACAGCAATGCTGGCTAGCCCAGGGAAATCTATTTTTCAAAGCAAGCAACAACAAAAGCCCTACCTTTTTATAAGTCTGGCCTGATTATAAGAATTTATATAGTGCACAATGTAAATTCATTCTTCGCTCTGAAAAAGCAAAAGTGTTTTCCGTCTTTCTATAAGAGATCGTTATCTTTGTTCTTATAATGCTCTGAAAGGGGGTAGAAACGATATTTAACCAAAGAACATAATAAACCAGGTTTGCGCCTAATTGTGTACTAGTTCATGGTTCTGCAATCAAGGCAGAGGAGTTGTTGGAGATGCAGCCGTCACCGTGGATCCCGCTTGAGACATATCCCACCCGGTCCTGTGATGTTAGCCGTTGGTTATGGGTCTGGAAGCAGCAGCAGTGGGAGCTCTCCGAGGCACCCCGGCACTCACAGCCTCTCCGCCTCAGAGCATCTGATAAAGTTGAGAGACAGTAACACAATTAAATGACTTACAAACAACGTTTGCTTTTCACTGGCATAAATCTGAAGTGGTTCAGTCTAGAAGAATTAAGCTGTGCAATTACTGCCTGCAGAGAGAGTTCTCCAGGAGCCGGGCCACCCAGCCAGAACTCCCAGGTGGTGCCAGCCTCTGCCTCGTTTAATCTTTAAGAAGCTGGGGGTGTCTAATTAAAATGTACATTCGAAGCAGCGCTGCCTTCTTGGGCATCGGTTCTAGGTACCAGAGTTCACATGTTGAGGGGATGAGGAATAGTTGGTCTCCATCCCTCCACAAAAACGCAGGACTGTGGGGATCGCAAGTGACCCCACTCCCGGGACAGGAGGAGCCTTTGCAGTTTGCGAGGGACTGTAACGAGGCTATTAATGTGAGGTGCCGCCGTCAGATGGCTGCCGGGTCTCACTGCTCTGTCCTCGGGCCCAGGCTCCTCATAAATATTGTGCCCTTTGCTTCTGATGAGACGTGAAAGGTTGGCTTCCCCTGAAGAACATCCACAGGCCCCTGTTACGATCTCGTTTCTCAGACCAGTGTTTCCTGAGACCTTTCTCGATAGGAATTTTATAACAGGCTTGTCACATAGAAGCAACGTCACCCAAGTTTAGCTCTAAATGTCTGTCTTCCGTGTGTGAACTCAGGAATCAGGAAAAGTAGTTACCGACAGGGCCCCTTCGCCTATTCAGTGGTGTCGGCCTTACACTGTATTTTATTAGCAGGGAGAAATACCGTTTTCCTGGAGCAGGCAAATTCTGAACTTTATAAAACACCCCCTGTTTGCAGGAGGCTGACTCGAGAAGTTGTGTTTCTCGGGGCTTATTCTCTCACACTCACCCACAGAAAGGCTTCGCAGAAGGCCTGTCCCAGGCCAGCACCGGTTTCTTTACAGAAGTCGGGTCGAAAAGCAAAGTATCCTTTGCAGGTTAATTCTCACAAGAAAATAACATTGTGCCCTTGCTTTTCTCTGCTGCACCAAAGGTCACTTGTGGTTTCACACCAGCCAGGGAAGGCTTAGCCCTGGCCTTGGGGAGCTGCTCTTGGGGACCCCAGCAGGGCCTGCTCGCGGCTGCTTACAGAGTAGGCACAGGCTCAGCACGGACTCCGCCAGCATTTACTGAGCATCGCGGGCCGTGACCTGCCTTGTCTCCCTTAGTCCTCACAGCAGCCGGGAGGAGGGCAGCAATGTTCCCACTTCTGAGAGGAGGGAACTAGGACTCAAAGGTGGCGTATGGCTTACACCGGCAGGATTCGAACCCACTCGTAGCTGAGTCCTCCACTCCAGGGTCTGGCTCACGGGCTGCAGGCATGGTTGGTGGCCCGGGCTGCGGTCACCACGAGGCTGGAGGGGAAGAGTCTGTTCTGTGGTCATTGGTGGTGGTTAGCAGGAGTCAGTTCCTCGTGGGTTGGGGGTTGAGAGCCTGAGCTCCTTGCCAAATGGTCCTCTTCAGGGGCAGCTCAGAGGCAGCGTGCTCCGTCAGAGCAGGCGAGAGAGGAGCCAGGGAGCGCAACCTGGAAGTCACCCTCGTCACCAGTCTCGGGCGCCCGTGGCCTTTGCTGTATCTACTCGCTGAGATCACTAGAGCAGCTCACCCCCACGCTGGGGGACAGCACGGGGTGGGCACCAGGAGCAGGGACGCTCGGGAGCCCTTCTCACACTTCCTGCCACCGCTCTTCTCTGGCCGGAGCTAGAGAGGCTGAGCTTGGCCGCAAGTTTCTCCTTGAAACCTGTTGGGATCCCGATTTCCCGTGGAGAGAGCAGTCCGTCTGCACCCTTCCTACGGGAAGGAAGGAGTGGGGAAGCTGGGACATTTCAGGAACCCACGCAGTGCACTCACCCCCACCCATGGGAACCTGATAGGGATCTGGGCCCGCCCCCCAGCCTGCCAGGGTCTGCCTGGGCGAGGGGCAGTGGGCGCTCCTGGGGAAACCTGGAGCCCGTGTGGGAGTTCTCTGTGGGGCACCGTGTCCCAGGGGTCAAACCAGCGCTCGAGGGCACGCCCAGACTTGTGCAGCCCCCTCCCCAAAAGAGCACTAGGTGGATCTATTACATGCTCCACTCCGATCAGAGGCGCAGCTGCCGTGCGCAGATTCACCAACGGGAAGAAATAAACGGTGCGGGCGTTTGGGGGGGCGGGGGGGGCGGGGGGGGCAGGTGACAAGCAGATGGCCCGAGTGAGGTGCAGGTCACCTCATCCTTCTGACGTGCTGATGCACAAACGTGAGTCGTGTCATTCATGCAGCGTGGGGCCCTATGCCAAGCCTCCTGCTTCCGCTGATGCTCAAGCAAGAAACAGTTTGAAGGTGTTCTGACTTTGCTCGTTTTTCCCTTCTACACTAACTCCAGAACCTAACCCTCCAGAAAGCTGTATTCTGGATGTTTCCTTTCTGTTCCTTCCAATCAGGCTTTTCTAGGATTGGGGGGCGGGGGGGCAGCCGAGAACGCCCTCTCGGCTTGGCCCTGAGCTCCCTCCACTCGGAGTGCACCCCCACCTCAGAGCGCCTTCGCGCTGTGGTACTGGAGGTCCCTTTGGGCGCAAAGCTGGCCTGGCACGGGGCCATCAGCTGAGGTCAGTGAGGAGATGAACTACCAGGAGAGCTGAGCATGAGAACAAAGAACAGGAACAGTTTGGTGAGAGAAATTGGGGAAACCTTTTGTACGTGGGGCCAGCCCAGCAGTGTGGGGGAGGCTGAGGCGGCATTTGAGAGAACTCCGCTCCTCTGGGGAGGAGGAGAAAGGGGGGAGAGTGGAAGTTTCAAGTCGAACATTAAATTGTTAGAATCACAATCATTTAGCGTGCACACCTCCATAGCATTGCAGGTTGCTGTCTCGTTTGAATTTAATGCTTCCCAATAAGAAGGTCAAGTAAATATTATCCCCATTTTAGAGATCAGAAAACTGAGTCTGAAAGTCTGACCTGAGGCCACATAGCTGAAAAGTGGACAAGCCAGGATTCAAAGTCAGGTCAGCCTGACTCCAAAACTCCTTTCTTTTCCACCTTAATCCCTTCAACTAGGTCCTCACAGTCAGGCGTTGGGGACAGCTGGGCAGGGGGAATGCGTCTGGAACCCTTTGGGACCCCCAAATGTGGCTGCCCTCCCCCCAAGAAAGGCCAGTCCAATACCAGGGCCCCCGTGTGTTGTGTCTATGGATTCTGCCACCTACTCCTACTCCTCCGTGAACTTTATAAAATCATTCTGGAGACTTTTTAATGTTTTATTGAGGTGTAAGTTTACGATGACAGCAAACCTTTCAAACTACAGCAAGAGTAACCTGCCTCCTTGGCATATTAAAAAATAATGTTAGTGTCGATTTTTACGTCCCATAGTTTGGATTGCTGATACGAGCGCTTCCCTGACAGGATTCTTTCTGAGGTTTACAGAAAGCGTAATAAAATATGTAAGTTACATTTCCACAAACAAAAGCTATAACATAAGTTATTTATAAGCGTGAGATACAAACAGTATCACGATAAATAAACCATAAAGGGTACCTGCAACATCCATCTTAATGTAATTTGCCCAACGAAAGTGTTGAAACGAAGTCAAATTTAGTAGAGAAATCTGTCAGGAAGAGAGGGAAGTTGTAGAACACAAAGCGGGAAAATGGCTGCTGGGTGGGGGAAGCAAACAACGGGCACGAGATGGGTTTGGAGGCCCCTGGCGCGGGCCTGCTCATGCACCGACCAATCCCGGCCGCCAGCATCTGCTTCCTGCCCGGGTCCCTGCTCACACGCCCTCTGCGTCTCCCACCAGCCGGGCCCAGAGGGAAGGGATCTCCTCCCCTCAGCTTCTCCTCGTACACCCTCTCGCAGCCCCCAGCCAGGGCCAGCTCCCCCAGGCGGCTGCCCGCCTCCCTGCCAGGCTGCACCCTCAAAGCCAGGCCGCTCTGACTCAGCACCAGGATCCTGGGAAGCATTCACTCACTCCCTCACCTGTCACTGAGAAAGCGTGAATGAGACAAAGGCTCTGCCCTGGGAGAGCTGGTGAGCAGGATAAATAAGATCTAGGTCCCAAAGGCCACAAGAGCAAGGATGAAAACCAACAGGGATGGGGGCGGAGGGAGGGGCGGCTGTGGAGGATGGGCAGAGAGGCCATGGCTCACCTGGGTCTTCGCCGCGGAAAGGCCCCGCGATGGAGCGGGAGGCGGGGCGAGTGCTGGGCTGAGTACAGGTGAATTCCTGGACACACGGACACACGTGGGACCCTTTCCTTCTCCCCTTTATCCCCTCGGCTGACCTGCTGTGTGCTCTTTGGTTTAATACCATAGACCCCTAGTGATCCTCCGGTGGGTCAGGCCCGGGCCCAGCCCAGGAGATGGAATCCAATGCCGCCAACACTGTCCTGCTGTGAAGGGACTCCGGGCCAGTGGGGGGACAAGGGAGCCCCACCATGGCCAGCCTCACCCCACTCCTGGGCTCCTTCACCCAGACCCTCCGCGGAGTTCCTTCCCGACTGGGTCTTGCTCCCAGAGGGGAAATGGGGAGAAGACATAAAGTGAAAAACATGGGCTTTGCAGATATGGCAGCCCTGAGTTCAGGTCCCAGCTCCAGCCTTCCCAACTGCATGGCCCTGGCAAGGACTTCACTCCCCTAGACCACTGTCCTTTAAGTCTCATGAGTTGTGTGTGTATGTGGGGGGGGGGGGGGGGTGCTGAGAAGCACACAGCACCAGGTAGCCTTTGCCGTCCTCTGACCTCCTCCGGAAGGTTCTTCCCCCAGCCCACCCATTGGTGACCTCAAACTCATTACTCCACTATCAGATGGGGAAACCGAGGCCCAGTGTTCAGGTGTGGTTCAGAAAATTTGAATAGGTGCTCAGTGATATTTGTGGAATAAGTGAATGAATCAGAGGTAAATTTCGGCAGGTGTCAGAGCCTTCCATCGTGAGAACTACAAGGGCCCCTGAGGCTCCTAACCAGGGTGTGTGAGTCAGGAACGGAAGGGGGGCAGGTGAGCGGCCTGTGACATGGCATGGGCACCGAGTCTTTGTCTCAGGGAACTTGTCCATAAAATTTTCATCAATCTTTCAAATAGGGTTGCAGATCCAAATACGTTTAAGAGCCCTGACTCAACCTCTACCCCATTTTACAGGCAGGGAAATTGAGTGAAGTCACACCGGAAGTCAATGGCAGCAAGCCGCCTGCACATGCCATGTGCATAGCTGGCAATCCCAGCATCTGCCTTTCATCCCCAAAGCCCTCCCGCTCCTGTCTGACTCCCAGCGAGGCCTCCACCTGCTCTATCCCTCCTCCAGCTTCTCCTTGGGAAGCGTAGGGAATGCACTGCAGCCCGGAAGTCCTTCTGGAGTCAGGAGACCTGGCCCCTAAATCTTAGAATGTAGTTTTTCACGTGTGTGTGTGTGTGTGACTGTTCAGTTGATAGCCGGCAAGCAGGGACAGCAAAATTACCATCTCAGGAACACCTAATACGCATCAAAGAATATTTGGCCAAAAACTGCTCAGAGGTAAATTTATGACCTTAAGTATGTTTATTTAAAAAAACAAAGACTTCTTAAATGAACTAAATTTTCACTTCAACAGAGAATTAACAAAAAAACAAAACATTCCTGAAACATTAAAAAAGAAAATAATGAAATAAATGTCCTTTAAGACCAATAAAATAGACCTTTGGCAGATAAGATCAAAAGGCCCAGCTGAGTAACACGGAGACAGAATGCAGAACTGAACCCCGATCCACGTGAGAGTTTCGAACGATGAGAGACTGTGTCCACGGCGTCCTAGCCATGCACTGGAAAACTGGGATGGGATGCACAGCATTCTGGCACCGGCTTCCAAGCTGAATGTGCACCGAATCACCGGGAGGGCTTGTTAAAATCAGATTGCTGAGCCCAACCCCCATTTCTGACTCAGTGGGTCTGGGCTGGGGCCCAAGAACGTGCCTGTCTAACAAATCCCCAGGTGCGGCTGCTACTGGTCCAGGAGCACACTGAGAACCACTGTCCCAGGGATATGGCTGCCCCGTTGACTCCCCCTCCTGACCCCTCTGCTCTGTCTGGATCAGAAAGGAGAGGGTTTGTGGCCATTGGCCCCAAGGGCCTACTGCCGCCTGACGGACACCCCGAGCCTCAGAAAGCCGGCCCTTTCCTGCCAGGCACTGTGCTGAATGCGTTCACCGGAAGAGCTCACGGAATCCCATGACGTGGGTCCTGTTGCTTGACCAGGTGGGGAAACTGAGGCACAGAGAGGATGGATAATTCCCTGAGCCCGCAGCTGGTAAACTGAGGTGGGAATCCAATTCTTGAGCACTGGGCTGCTCTCCGTGCCCCTGGGAGCAACGTCCACCCCACCCACAGCTTCTCCCTCGTTCTGTGCCCACACACCTGTGGGGCGGCCTCCTTATCCCAACTGAACAGGCCGGGACGTGGCAGGGACAGGCCTGGAGCCAGGGCTCTGGAAGCCAGGAGGGCAGTGCAACTGGTGAGGCCCCTGAGTGGCGGCCTGGGAGTCCCCGGAGCTCTCTGACCCTCAGTTCCCTCATCGGGTAAACAGTGGGATCCATAATAGTCCCTTCTTCACAGGGCTGTCTCGTAAGGAACAAGAAGTGCCACTTCCTGCCTGGCACACACCAAGTTCTCCACCTCCGGCAGCCGGGCTGCTGTCATTGAAGTTGTTATTATCTAACCGCCCGCTTCTCACCGGCGGGCGCTTCATCTCATCTACTTCTCACAGCCACCCTGGGGGTAGCTTACCCTTTCCGTTTCACAAATAAGGAAAATGAGGCTCCAGGAGGGGCAATGAGGGACCAAACAGCCCCCCCACCCCACTCCCGCCAGAGGCAGAGCCGAGATTAGAAGCAGGAGGCCCCGCCGGCCTGGAGCAAGGACTTCTACTCCATCCGAAGGTGCCTGTCCCTGGGGGGAGCGGCGCAGGCCCACCCCATGCTGCCAGCGCCTCCCTCTTCCCGCCCAATGCTGAGGTTCCAGGAGGGTTAGCGACTTAGCCAGGGGCGCCCTGCCTCAGGGACCCAGGCCTGGAGATGCAAATCTGAGGCCTCCCCTTTGTCCAGGCCCATTATTAGGCAGAGTCCCCCACAGGCTGCCTCCTGCCCTTCCTGACCCTCTGAGACCGACCCCACTGGAGACAAAACCATCCTTCTCCCCGAGCTGCTGAGCTTCCGCAAATAAAATAAAACTGCAAACAAATAAACAAGGATCCTAAGAATCATCCATCAACCATCACGCTGGGGGGTAGGGGGGGCGGGAGGGCAGGCACAGCTGCTGGCTGGGTGCCTACTGTGTGCAGCCAGGCCCAGCCCCGCGCTCTCCAAGCCTCGCTCCGGCTCAGACAATCCCGCAATGCACGCCTCGCTCTTTTCACAAATGAGAAAACCAAAGCCGAAAGGCGTGGAGTCACTTGCTCAAGGTCACTCAGCTCGGAAGTGACCGGCCCGGATTTAAACTCATTCCTGGCCAACCGCACATCCGCGCGAGGGAGAGGCCTGGCCAGGGGTGCAGCAGTGAGTCTGCACCCAGCCCTTTAGGAACCTGCGGGTAGAGAACGATTCTGCAGGTCTCCCCCAGGGGAGACAGCTGGGGCTGGCGTGGGGGCGACCGCCCCGCGAGCGGTCCGTCCACCGAGCCCCTCAGACCCCGAGGGCGGGAGCCAAGCTGGCAGTGGTTCCAGCGCCCCGGCTGCACTGGAGCGGGAGGAGTCCACCGCTCTCCCTACCCCCAAGAAATCCCGCTATTTGCCCTAAATGTTAGCCACCCCCGCCCTTGCCCCTTGGGAACCCTAGGTCCCCACACCTGCTGCGCCACGGGCGGGTCCCCACGCGCGACCAGCAGTCCCGACCATCTTGCAACGAATTTCGAGGGGCCGGATCCCCGCTCCCCTCCGGGCGACCCCAGGTCCCTAGCCCAGCCGGGCCAGGCACGCGTGGGCACCTGTGAGTCACTCCTCGGTCCGCCTGGCGGGAGCCAGGGAGTGTCTCCAAAGTGGTCGCGACGCCGCGGCCGAAGCCCAGGCGGGGGCGAATTCTGCCCACGCGGGTCGGTCCTTGGGAGCGTGGAGCACGCCGTGGTGCTCGCGTCACCCCGCGCGCAAGGAGCGCGGAGCTGGCACCCCGGGGCGCGCCCCTTTCGTTGCTCCCGCGGCGCTGGAGTGTCCAAGATGCTTCCACGGAGCTGCAGGGTCGTCCCGGGGCTGCAACTCCATTGCAGTGGAAAGGATTCATGGGGTTTGGTTTTTGCTCAGATGAAAAAAAAAAAAAAATTGGAAGAAAACGAAAACCCCCTCGGAAAAGGAGAATTTCACCAGGAGAGCGCCCAGACCGGCCCCGAGCTGCGGCGGGGAAGCGGCCCCGGCCGGGAGGAGCGGGGAGCGTCTGCTAATTGCAGCTTCGTTAGATTTCGGGTTTGGGAGGCTGCGGTTCGGGCGCTAATATCCGCCGCCCATTATCCCGGCTAATAAATTTGACCTATTGTTCGTTTGTTAAAATGATGTCACCTTGGAACAGTCCCTAAGCTCCTATTTCCATGAATTAGGCCTTTATTGAAAGCCGAGAGCCAATGGGAGGAGAGAGGCTTGTTGATCGCAGCCAATGGCTGCGGCGGGAGAGGAATTAGCAGCGGAAACTCCAGGTTCGGTTCAAGAAAGATGACACAGAGCCTGTCGGGCCCGCGCACTCTTGGCAAAGTTTCAGTGCGACGAGAGGCGCCGGGCGCTCCATGGCCGCGCCGTGACGGGGCCCCAGCAGCCTCCCCGCCCAGCCCAGCGCAGCCCTTCCACCCGCCCAGGATGGAGGCGCCCGCCAGCGCGCAGACCCCGCACCCGCACGAGCCCATCAGCTTCGGCATCGACCAGATCCTCAACAGCCCGGACCAGGACAGCGCACCGGCCCCGCGGGGCCCCGACGGCGCCAGCTACCTGGGAGGGCCCCCGGGGGGCCGTCCGGGCGCCACGTACCCCTCTCTGCCCGCCTCCTTTGCGGGTCTCGGCGCGCCCTTCGAGGACGCGGGATCTTACAGTGTCAACCTGAGCCTGGCGCCCGCCGGCGTGATCCGGGTGCCAGCACACAGGCCGCTGCCCGGAGCCGTGCCACCGCCTCTGCCTAGCGCGCTGCCCGCCATGCCCTCCGTGCCCGCGGTCTCCAGCCTCGGCGGCCTCAATTTCCCGTGGATGGAGAGCAGCCGCCGCTTCGTGAAAGACCGCTTCACAGGTGAGCCGGGCGGGTGAACGGACCCCGGGCCTCGGCCCTGCCGGGCGAGAGGCGCCGCGCCCTCTGTGCTCGACTCCGGGAAGCGATTCCGGAGGCCCGAGCGCGGCGGAGGCCTCCGCGCCCAGGGCCCCGGGCAGCCGCAGGGGGAGGGGAAGCAGGGAGTTCGCCCAGGGAACAGGGGGGCATCTCCCAAGCGGCTCGGTGCCGCTGGAGACGCGGGACCGACGAGATAACGGAGCGTTCTGCGCCCCGCCGGGCGGCACGGGGTCCTCGCGGGGCCTGAACGACAGCGGAGCTGGGCTGGGCCTCAGGGGGCCTCGTGTGTCTCCGCAGCCGCGGCGGCGCTCACGCCCTTCACGGTGACCCGGCGCATCGGCCACCCCTACCAGAACCGGACGCCGCCCAAGCGGAAGAAGCCGCGCACGTCCTTCTCTCGGGTGCAGATCTGTGAGCTGGAAAAGCGGTTCCATCGCCAGAAGTACCTGGCCTCGGCCGAGAGGGCGGCGCTCGCCAAGTCCCTCAAAATGACGGACGCGCAGGTCAAGACCTGGTTCCAAAACCGGAGGACCAAGTGGCGGTGAGAGAGGCCCGGCCCGGCCCACCTTGCACCCGCCTTCCGCCCTCCCCACGCCGCAGCCTCCCGCTCTGCGCAGCCGGCGCTGCCCCTCTCCGCCCAGCCAGGGCCGCGCCTCCCCGTACCCCCCCGCCCCCCATCTCGCCTTCCCGGGTTTTAGCCTCCCGTCCCTCCTTCCCGCCGGCCCACGTTTCTCTCCCCACTCTCCCGCGCCTCGGCTTCTCCTCGGTGGCCATCCCGGTGTCGCTGTCCTGCGCCTCTCCAATTCCTTTCGTTTTATTTCGTCTCCTTCCTCCCACCTGCCTCTCCCAACATCCCCGGGGTCCTCTCGCACTGCCTGCGCCCCCTCCCCTCCCCCGCCGGTCCTCTCGGATTTCCGACCATCCGCGCGAGTTCTGGGTCCCCCTCGAGCCCCCAATCCCGACTCCAGCCCTGCGTGTATCCGATCCCTGTTTCCATCCAACCCGTGAACAGCGAAGCGGTCCTGAAAGAGGGGTTCGAGGCAGGCCTGGGAGAGCCGGGTGAGGCTGGCCTCGCCTGGGGACCCCGCACGGGCGGTGCAGAGCCAGCCCGCCCACTCGCGGAGCCCGGTGACCCGGCTGCCCGCAGGGCCCAGTCGGTTCCACGTACGGCTGCGCTTCTTGTCCCGCAAAAGAAACAATCTTTGTTGCTGGCGAAGCCTCCATACCCGGGCGTGCAGGTGGGCGGGCGGAGTCCCCTCGCGGCGACGGCCCGGCGCACGGCCAACACCAACGACTCGCCTCCGACCTCCGGCACAGCGCGGGCGGGAGGCAGAGGGGCTCCGCGCCTCGAGGCTCCCGGCTGGCCTGGGCTCCCGGGAGGGCTGGAGCGCGCCGGCGGCCCCGCGGTGCCGGGTGCCTGACGGCGCTGTCCCTCTCCCTCCCCCGGTGCAGGCGGCAGACGGCGGAGGAGCGGGAGGCGGAGCGGCAGCAGGCGAGCCGGCTCATGCTGCAGCTGCAGCACGACGCCTTCCAAAAGAGCCTCAACGACTCCATCCAGCCGGACCCGCTCTGTCTGCACAACTCGTCGCTCTTCGCCCTGCAGAACCTGCAGCCCTGGGAGGAGGACAGCGCCAAAGTGCCCGCCGTCACCTCCCTGGTGTGAGCTCCCCGCGCACACGCTCGCCAAGGATCGCCACCCCCACGCAGTGGGGCGCCTCGGGCCCCCAGCCGGGCTGGGGGGAACCGAGGCCGAGACGGGAAGGGGCCGCCAAGCTGGAGGAGGCCCCGGGGCGCAGCCGCTGCCTCGCCGGCCGCGGAGGGGGGCTGGGCCCGGGCTCCGCGCGGCTGCACAATCCGAGCCCCCGCCCCGCGCCCAGTCCCGCCCCAGGCCCGGGCCTGACAAAGAAAGCGCCTTACGTTTCTCCGCCCCACGCCCGCACCCCTGGGCCGGGCGCCTGTATTATACTTTGTACTTTTGCCCAAACGTGTAAATAATAAAAGTTTCGGCTTTTTTTTTTTTTTTTTTTTTTGAAACCGGCCACCTGCTTCCCCGGCGGGGGCCTCTGGAGGAGGGGCGGCCGACCAGGTGGTTGGGGGAAGCGCCAGGGGCTTGGGGCAAGCCTGCGCTGAGGCAGGGTCCACTCCTCTCAGTTCTTTTATTTAAGTCATTTTATTTAATAAAAAAAAAAGTTAGCTATTTCACTTAACGCCGCTTTTATTTCGTTTTCGTTCCAATAATGTTCGGCGACCCCCGGCCTGCGCCCCACTCCTACGGCGGAGGAGGCCCAGGCGCGCAGTGCGGGGCGAGTCCACTTCTCCAAGGTTCGTCCGCATCCGCCTCAGCTCGAACCCCGGCTCGGGCCCCGCGGAGGATCCGCGGTGCAGGTCAGTGCGTGCCGGCCGCCCTCGGTCTGGGTGCCCGCGGGACGGGGTGCACGTGGGAAGGGCCCTCTCGGCCCAGAGGTTTGTCCAGCGCCAGAGGTGGGGAGCGAAAGGCCGCTCCAGGCCACATCCACGTGGAGGGTGGTAGGCACGGTGACCTCGAGTGTCCGGCAACTCGGGGCCTCCCCACCCCCGGCCCACAATCCTCTCCAGTCCACGCTCTTCCCGGTAAGACCTCCGAGAGGCGAGGGCAGGACCCACCGCCGGCTGCGGGGCTCTGGGCGCCCTGCGGGCGGGAGGCTGTGCGCAGAGGCAGCCGGTGCGCATCCTGGCTCTGGGGACCCTTCCAACGCACAGGCCCAGGACACCCGCGCTCTTTCGGCTTGCGTGGGGCCACAGGTAGCGCATGACGTCATGTGACATCACTGCAGCCGCTGCGGACAAGAGGGGGGTGGCGCCAGGAAGGCCCAGCACCCCGAGCCCAGGTGTGAAAGCTGCGGGGCTGGTCCCCCCGGCTTTACCTGGGCCCCAAAGCAGGAAGTTTGGGGATCGCGGGGTTGGCAGCGGGACACCCCTTCACACACACACACACACACACACACACACACACACACACGCCAAGCGTCGGTGAACATTCATCCCCTCTTGCTTTTTCCTTTTATCACCCTCCCTCTCCGTCTTTTAAAAACTTTGCTTACTTCCGGCCTGTTTCTCCATCTCCTCCTGCTCGCTGGGTGACTATATATAATGTTTCCTTTTCTTTACAGTTTTGTTTCTCTACATGGTTGGTCCTCTATTGCTTTTAGCTTCTCAAACTCTTTGTCACGTCCTCCCTTCCTCTCGCCCCGTCTGTCTCTGACGCCCTGTGACTCTCTAGGTTTCACTTTCCGCGTCTCCTCTTTATTGTCCTTCTTTCTCTCCTCTGTCTCTCTCTCCCCCTCCTTGCGTCCCAGTAACTCCCCGAGACTAAGCCCCTGGGGCGCTGTCCCGAGGCCCCGTAGCAGTCCCACCCTCCTCCTCCCCCACGTCCCCCAGGCCTGGCGCCACCAGTGAACGCGGGGGTTGGCGCCCCTTCGTTGTACACGGACAGCGGGGTTGCCTGCCAGGGCTCGGCTGGAGGAAGGGCGAGGGAGGCTAAGAAACAGCTTGGAACTCCCGGCGTTCCTGTCCCCTCTCCGCTTCACCTCCAAACCCTACTGAGCCCCAAGCGGGGGCACGGACACCCCAGAGAGGGCCTAGGGCGCCTCAGAGCTCCGCGCCTCGTCTGTGGGTGTTCTCCTGGAAGGCGGCTGCCTCCTGCGCTCGGAGGCCGAGGCACGCCCTCACCGGGATGCGGGGGGTGGCCCTCGGGTGGGGACGTGAGCATCTAAGAACCGGAGCGACCTTCTTGGCCTTGGCTGTCCACACAGCCCCTTCCGCGGGACCGCTGTCACTTCTCCGATTTCCTTCGCTCTGATTCCATTTCTCCAGAATAAGCTGAGTGGGCCTTGTTTTCCTCAATTATTTTTGTGGTTCTGCCCGGGTAAACCTCGATTCTTGGGCCTTTGCGGGGAGGCGCGCGCACCTGTTTCTTTCTCTCTGCTGCCTCTGCTCTGAGCAAAAGGTCTCCGGTCGCCAAGTTCCCTGTGGGTGGGGCAGGCCCAGGGATGTGGCCCAGTCTCAACGCGGCCCTGGAGGCCCGGGTTCCCCCCACTCCTCTCAGCGCTTTGCCCCAACCTAGGCTTGAGACGGGCCAGGAGTTCGGGGACTGACCTGGTCTCCACTCCGCCTCCCCAGAGCGATGCGGCGCCCCCGGCGGGTGGGAGCGATCGCTGAGCGACGCGGGGTGTTGAGAGCCAAACCTCCCGCCGCTCCGGGTAGAGCCCGGAGGTCGCCGTTTGCACTGTGGCTGCGCCGTGAGGGGCGCGGCTGCCAGTCCCGGGTGCGGAGGGCAGTGAGGCAGGGTCTGGGCGCGGACACGTCTGGGTCAGGCAGGCGCCCCCTAGGCTGAGCTCGAGGGAAGGAGCGCCAGAGGAGGCCGGGAGGCCCACCTGGGCTCCTCCCTCGCGATCCTCACCCAACATTAGGGCCCAGTTTGGCCTGGGGACGCGGCCGAGGCTCCGGAGACCCCGAGAGTGTGGGCGCCCAGCCTGGGGTCCGCCGGCCAGAAGCCCCGGCCTCTGGGCCCGAGCTGGAGACTCCGCCTCGCCGCCCTGCCCCGCAGCCGCCCTCGCCTCTGTTCCAGCGTCGGCAAAGCCAGAGCCGTGCCCATTTTACAGGCGCAGGACGGGGAGGCCAGGGGCAGCCTCGTGGCCCTGGAGGGCTGGTGGTGCGGGCTCTCCCGGCGCGCCGCCCGCAGGTGCGGAGGCCTGGGCCCCAGGAGCAGGCGGAGGCTGGAAGCTGCCTGGCCAGGACCAGCAGGCAGGCCCCGTTCAGCTCCCTGGAGCCTCCGCAGCCGGCGGAGTGCGGAGTTGGGGGTGCAAGGGGGTCCGTCCTGAACAGAGACAGAAAGACAGAGGGGCCGGCACTCGCTTCCAGCGCGTGGGATGACTCCCCCTCCGCCGCCCCCTGCGCAGAACCGCCGGAACCGCGCGCCTTGCACGCCGCGTGCGGCTCACACGACTGAACGACGTCTCTGCCAGGTCGGATGCTCCTTCCCACTTCGCAGTTGGAAGAACTAATGGTCAAAAAAGTTAGCTCTGGGTCGTGCCGCCCGAGGAGGGGCGGGGGGGGGGGGGGGGGGGGGGGGGGGGGGGCTTGCCTAGTGAGGGCTGCAGGGGCCCGTGGGTCTAGGTGGACAGAAGGGACTTCCCGTCCCAACTTGGGCGGTCTCGGTCCCCTCCGAGGTCCAAGGGGAACCAGCAGGGCTTGCCTCCCCGGCCCGATAGCGGGCCTCCGTGCAGGGAGGAGCTGGGAGACTTAGCCGCGGCCGCCTGGGCTCAGCGGGAAGACCCGAAGGCCCCGCTGCGCCCCTGGGCCGGGCCACCTTCGGCTCGGTGGGCAGCTGGAGCCCGCAGCACTTCGCGCGGACCCGCGGCCGAAGGTCGCGCCCTGGCCAGGCCCGTTCGGCCGCCAGCTGAGCGGTGTCCACGGCCAGGCCCGGGCTGCAGCGGGCGGTGCGCTTCCGTTCCGCAGCGACCGGCTAGGCGCTCCGGGGTAGAGGCCTCGGAGTGTAGCCTCCAACTTCCCGCTGAGGCCGCCCGGCCGAGGACGCGGCCTGGGCTGCGGCAGCACGGAGGGTCCTGGGAACCTTCGCCAAATTCCCAACCTCGGCCTCAGCGCACCGAAAACGCAACCCAAGGCCGAGGGCTGAGCGCGGCGCAGGCGCCGCGTCCTGGGCGGGTTTCTGACGCAAAATCCCAGGCCCGTGGAGAGGCCCCCTCATTCCCAAGCATCCACTTCGTTAGGAGCCTCTTCTGCCAGCGACGCCCGGACCCAGTCGCTAATGCGTGTGCGTGTGTGTGTGTGTGTGTGTGTGTGTGTGTGTGGTTCAGGGTTCAGACACTCGCAATGTCCTGCCGAGTTGCCGCGACCCGGCCTTCCCTCGCGCCACCCAGCACCGGTGCCCGGAGCGCGCCGCTGAAGCCTGTCACCTCCTTGCGGCGGGACCCTGAGCGGGTGGCTTTTCCTCTCTGCGCTCTGGCTCCCACCACTGTGCAATGACGACTACCTAGTCGTTAAAGACTCTTTCGGGGAAAGTAAAAATGTCACCTTATTGTGAGAACAGAATCATTTTATACGTATCTTTATGAACCAGAAGCCTAATTAAATGCCTTCTAGTGACGCAGGGGTTTAAGGGGAGGCGTTGCGTTTTGGAAGGAAAGGGCAGGAATGGGCCAGTGCTCCGACTTCCCTCCATGCTCCTGCCATCCCCAGCGGGGAGGCTGGCAGAGGAGTGATGGAGGCCGGGCCTGGCTGGATCTGCTTAGAGGGGCCGGTACCCTGGTGTCACCTGAGAGAGGGGGCTGTGTCTGCCTCTCCCTTTGGTGGAAATGACCCGACAAAGTTGTTCTGGTGTCCGACCAATGACTAAGTTCGTCATTAAACCCCTTTGATGTGTCCCCAATTGGTGTGATGGGGCGGGGTAGGTAGGAGAAGAAAAAAATATGTATGTCAACAGAATACACCTTCCACCCTCCCATCGAATTCCCAGAAAGATCCTGTGTCCCATTCTACAAACAAGGAAGTTGGGGAGCAGAAAAGGCAGGCGACCCGCCCAGGTCCACCCCGCACGCACCCCGCCTCAGCTCTGGACTCCAGTCCGGGTCCATCCCGACCCGACCGCGACCGCCGACTGCGCCTGGAAAAGCCCCACCGGCCGCGGGTCCTTAGGTTTGTGCCGGCCCAGACTCCCCGGATTTTAACGAAGCCAAATCCGCAAATGAGTGGGAGGCCTGGGTTGGCTTTAAAAGCCTCCCGACCCCGCGCTGGCCGGCTACCTAGCATGTATGTGCTCTCAAGCCCGAGTGACCCATGGATTTATCTGAAACGCTCCAAGGCCTGGAAACGGGGGCGGCGGCGCACGGTTTGCATCCTCCATCCCGCGTCCGGGAAAAGTCCCTCCCTCCCCCCGCCCCCGCCCCCGCCCCGCACAGACGCTGCCCGCGGGGACGCAGCCCCGGGCGCACGCGGAGCCTCCGGGAGACGGATCCCCTGCGGAAGGCCCGCCCTCGCGGGAACTGATGGGCAAACCCCGCCGAGACCCTGGGGCTGGAGACGGGGGCGCCGGGCCCAGCGTGGCCCCGGTGACTCTCCAGAATGCTAAACAGCTCGCGCTCGCATCTGCTGTCTGGGCCGCCACAGCTGGGACACTTTTGTTCCTCGGAAGTGGCGGGACTCCGGAGGACGCCGGGTGGGGAGAGCAGAGAGGACACCCAACCCCGGCGAGACGCAGGAAGAGGGGTTGCCTTTAGTGAAGCCGGTAGTTTCTAGCGGGTGTGTCAGAGTGGCCCCTCTGCGCAGGGATGGGGCCCTGTGCGGGGTGGAAGGTGGGGGTCCCCAGCGCCCCAGCCCTCACAGCCTCCGCAGCGCTTCGGCCTCCAACACCCTCCCGCGGCGGATCCCGGCGCCCAGAGGCTGCCATTGGTGGAGAACGTGTGCGCACTCTTACGTAACCCTCACCACACTCCTAGGAGATAGGTACGTGCTATTGCAATCCCCATTTTACAGATGAGGAAACTGAGGCTCTGAGGAGTGACCCATCCCCCAGGCCACTCTGATGCCAGCCAGGACTTGAACCCAAGCAGATGGAAGTTATCCTCCCTAAACCAGCTGCAAGCCAGAACACCTGGGGTTGTATTTACGGCAGTATGGCTGTGTGGCTGCTGCTCCCATTACTACCCCCTGGTATTTCTTTTCTGAGCCCCCTGAAACAAGGGGTTAGAAGGTGCTGGGTCTGCACATTATCTAAGGGATCCGAGGTCTGCCGCTGCCCTCTCCCTAAGCCCTGGCTAACAGGCTCCACTGAGGCCATCTGGGTGCCCAGGAGCCCTGGGGTAGCCCTCAGCTGCCAGAGCCTGCCAGCCCCCGAGGGAAGGTGGTACCTATCGGGGCAGGCCTCCCCGTGAGTGTGGAGCTGTAACAGGCTTGGGGTGATATCTCAGCATCACCCCCACACGCTGTGCAGCCTTGGACAAAATCTTTGCCTCTCTGAGCCTCAGTGTCCTGTCTGCACTCTGCAAGGATAGATCTTCCTCCTGGGGTTGAGGATGGAATGACACTTCCCACTGAGCCCGTCACCAGGAGCCTGATGCAGTTGCTATTCTTATTATTCGTGGGAGATGCATTTTCTCAAGATAAATTGTTCTTGTTCTCGTAGAGAGGAGGCAACCCCAGGGAGGAGTAACTCGCTCACCTTCGGACAGTAAGTGGTGGGGCTGGGATGCAAACCCAGTGATGTCTGCGTTCAGAGCCCTGACTCACCTCAGTCTGTGCAAAGTCCCCCCACAAAGAATCTTCTAGAAATGGTTGTGGACTGGCTCCGTAAGAGTAACCCGGTGCTCTGTAGCCGTCGGAGGCTTCCGTGTCTTTTGGTTGCTAGTGTCTGGCACACGGCAACTGCTCGGTGCATGTTTATTACGTAATGGTAACAGCGAGGAGCCTTTTCAGATCATCGACTGTGGGCCGGGCAGCTCACCAAGCATTTTACACGGGGGATCCCACTTAACCCTTCAGACACACCTAGGAAGGAGGCCCCATGCTGGAGATGAGGAATCCGAGGTTTGGGGACATTCGGTAACAGGGGATGGGTTAGCAGCCAGATGTTCTGACTCCAGACAGGGGGGACCTGGTGTGCGCTGAGCCTACCGAGAGCCGCGCGCTACACTCAGGACGTCGCCGCTCCGTCCTCGCAATAAGCTGGTTGTTAAAACTTTATTTTACAGGCGAGGAAAGGAGGCTCGGTGACTTGCACATGTATTTGCTGAAGGCCACACAGCTGCCTGCCCACAACAGTTCTCTCTCTCCTAGCCCAGGATGCGCCAATCTATTTGGAAAGTTGAGGTCTTCAACCAAAGTTGGGGTGCTCCGTGGAGACGGGCAGACGCGGTTTTGAAGGGTGTAGCTCTCACACAAAATGTGGCTCCTCCCACAAGGAGGCAGGCCAACTTGGTATTGCCTGGGCCGTCAGAGGGAGGGAATGCCAGCGATGTTTAGTGAGCGGACAGTGATGGAGGGTCTGGAGGGAAGATGGACGCAAATGGAGAAGCCAGGGCTGAGGTGGACAGGAGGCCCGCAGGCCTGCTCTCAGCCTGCAAGGACACAGCACAGAGCCTTGCCGGAGCGGGAGCGCCTGCTCCCTGCCTCAGCAGCTCCCTCTCCTGTCCTTGCCTCCTCCCCGCTGCACAGTGCGCTGGGGTCTGTCCCCACCCGCCTGCAGAAAGACGCCCGGGGAGGGCGGAGCATCTGTGTTACCCAGTGGCACCTACGACTTAAACATCAAATAAGGTGGATTATTTTGTTTGTCCTCAAATCCACCAGGTGGAAAGCAAAAGACCTTGGACCTGGAGTTACTAAATCCTGAAGGGCAGACGTCTGGGATCTGTTTCTTTCACATGAGCCAGGTTTTGCCCACCTGGTTTTGTGCTGTGCCAGACAAGCTTCTCAGGGGCCCCAGAATGCTCAGCGCACTGGGCACTTAGTAGGTGGTTCAGCAAATCCTGGCGACCAGCCGACCCACAGCTTAAGCTGCTCTGGTGGGTGGGCGGGGCAGGCGTGAGCCCCCGGCTTGCTGGGAAAGTGAAGGTCAGAGTGTGAGCTTCTCGCAGGAAGCCTGCCTGGGCGTCCTGGAGAGAAAGTTGAACCTGCACTTCGCGGAGTTTAAAGATGATTTGTCAGTGGCGACAACGTACAGAAATATATTTCCGTTGCAGCATCTCCCAATCGCCGAGATTTATAGCTTCATCACTCGGATTTGAAAGCACACCCGTGTGCTCTGGCAAATGGGAAAATGCATGAACAATTTGTTGGTCTTTTTTTTTTTTTTTTTATCAAGTTTCCCCAAATACGTAAACTCTGAGAGGGCTTTATTCTTTTTAAATGATCGTTCATTTGTCTCTAGACTCTATCTTTTGGCACAATTTATTATTCTCTATTTCAAAAAACTTAAATGCATTTTGCATATTAGCACGTAACTCTTGTTCCTGTCTCCTCCGTTGTGGAAAGGGCTGGATGGCTTTTATAAAGAAAAAAATGGCTAATAAAATTGGCCTCAGCACCAATGCTCTGCAATTCTTATGAACAGTAAAGTGGTACTTACCGTCATTGATGTTAAAAGCTATTTCTAAATTATGGTGCCATTTATTATCTCTAGTGTCCAAAGTAAGTTTAAATGATGCTTATAATTCATGTTTTACCAAATTTCCTTTTCCCCCTGAGGATACCTCTGATTAACTTATGCACATTAAAGCGCTTTTTAAATTCTTCTTTTATTGCCATTATGCTCTGAAAATCTCAGCGATTCTCAAAAATGGGTAATAAACTTGAGATAAAATGCTGCAGTTTTAGATCAATGCTGACATATCACGGTGGTGATTTCTACAGAGCTAAAGTGATAATGCTTCATATTTACGGAATATATACTAGGTTATTACTGCAGTATTACCATTTTGTTCTAAGATGAAATGAGTAATTTACCAATTTATTAAACAGTTACATTTAAGTATTGCTTAGGACATTACCACCCCAATCTGTTTACTTAGCTTGAAGAGTTACCATTAAGATACCCTGTTTATTTAGGTAAAATTTGTAATCATCATGCCTTCCATTAACCAACGTATTTTTCTGCGAGGCTAATTGTCTGGAAATGAGTTTCTTCTTATTTACTGTGCTACATTCTGCTTAGCTGGCTAAAAACGTCACCCCGGCAAGGAGTGCGAGGGAAATTAATAATACATACAGAGAACAGTTTTAATTAGTATAATACCAAATGTTAATAAAAGATTTATGACACCGTTAAAAAGTTCTAACAGAAGAGATCTTAACCGCTCCGGGCTGCGTGTGTCAGGAGGGGACAGCGTGGCTGCAGCCTTTTGTGCGAGGCTGGGTTTGGGGGGTGCTCGGGAGCTAGCTGCGGGGGCTCCTGGGGCACAGGCTGGGGGTGGGAGGCCCTGCCTTTGAGAGAGGTTTGCCGGGAGCGGAACGGAGAGGGCTCACAGGCAGGAACGGGAACCTGGGGCATAGCTGTAGAACGCCAAGTCTAACTTGAAAGACACTGAGTGTTCTCTGCAAAGAAGGAGCCCGAGCCCCCCGTCCCCCCCCCACACACACACACTAGCCCTGAGAGTTCTCCCGGGCACATAGGTCTTCAGTTCCAGTTGGGAACAGGTGGGACGTTGAGAGGCTGGGCTGCTGTTAGCTCAGACACGATGGGGAAAATGGGAAAAGGAGACACTTACGAGCATCTATTATGCGCCATCTGCTTACACATGTCTACTGTAATGGGCACAGCTGAGAGCTAGCGTTATCCCCATGTTGTGGGTCCGGAAGGGAAGCCCTTGGGCGGGTAAGGCCCTTGCCTGAGGTCATACAGCTGGAGAGTAGGGCAGGATTCGCACCTAGGTCTGTGGAGACCTCACAGCACTGACCCTGTGTGGCAGTACCCCTGTGAGGAGCAAGCAACCCCGTTGTCATCTGCACCTTTTTGTCCACAGGACGTCAGCTAGTGGGTGTCCCGACGAGCGATTGGATGCTCCCATGTGCATCTGGAAATCTGGACGGGCGGGTGCAGGCCCACCCTCCCACTGTCCGGCTGGCACCAAAGGGGCAGCGCTCTTTCTGAGGTCACGAGGGCAGGGGCCATTTCTTACCCTCTTCAGATCCTCCATGCCTGCCACACAGGAGGCCCTTTTTCTTAAAAAACACAAAAAAATGTTTTTATTGATTTTAGAGTGAGAGGGAGAGAGAAACATTGACCGGCTGCCTCTTGCACGCTCCCTACTGGGGATTAAGCCTGCAACTGGGGCATGTGCCCTGACCGGGAATCGAACCAGCAATCTTTTAGTGCATGAGATAGTGCTCAACCAACTGAGCCACACGGGCCAGAGAAGTAGGTCCTTTTAAAAAGATTTAAGGGAGCCTGGCCAGGATGCCTCAGTGGTTGCGCTGTGGCTCTATCCCCAGTAGGGGGCATTCAGGAGGCAGCCAATTAATGATTCTCTCTTATCATTGATGTTTTCTCTCTCTCTCTCCCTCTTCCTTCCTTTCTGAAATCAATAAAAATTTTTTTAAAAAATAAAAAGATTTAAGAAAGTCCTGGCCGGGTAGCTCAGTTGGTTAAAGCACCACTCCATTATGCCAAGGTTGCAGGTTCGAGCCCAGGTCAGAGCACGTACAAGAATCAACTGATGAATGCATAAATAAGTGGAACAACAAATCAATCTCTGTCTCTCTCTCTCTCTCTCTCTCTCTCTCTCTCTCTCTCTCTCCTCCACCCTCTCTTTCCCTTGCATTTGCAGTGTTTGGGGGAAATACTGACCCTAGAGAGACATCTTTTGTTGGACTGTAGGAAGTCCCTCCATCCAGGCCACCAAGCCCACACAGCCCTCGCTGAAGTAGGAGGGGTTCTTATTGTTGCCGTTATTCCAGCCCCGAGGGCCAGGTTTTGGGAGCAGCCGGAATTCTTTGTATGACTGATTCTTTCCTAGCATGCATAATGAAAACTACTTAACTTCCTAACATTCTCTCCAATTTGAGAAGCTCCACAGCATGAGGCACTTGAGGGCTGATGACTCCTTTACCTTACGCTTGATTGAAAGAGAAAACAACAACAACGAAGTTCTTAGTTCTTAGGTTGGCTCAGTGGATAGAGCGTCGGCCTGTGGAACAAAGGGTCCCAGGTTCGATTCCTGTAAAGGGCACGTATCTTGGTTGCAGGCTCCTCCCTGGCCCAGGGCCCTGGTAAAATTTGTAACCATCACGCAGGAGGCAACGAATCAATGTGCGTCTCTCACATAGATGTTTCTCTGTCTTTCCCCTCTCTTCCCCTCTCTCTAAAAGATCAGTGGAGCCAAAACTGGTTTGGCTCTCAGTGGATAGAGTGTCGGCCTGCGGACTCAAGGGTCCCAGGTTCAATTCCGGTCAAGGGGCATGTACCTTGGTTGCGGGCATATCCCCAGTAGGGGGTGTGCAAGAGGCAGCTGATCGATGTTTCTCTCTCATCGATGTTTCTAACTCTCTATCCCTCTCTCTTCCTCTCTGTAAAAAATCAATAAAATATATATAAAAAATAAAAAAATAAATAAAAGATCAGTGGAAAAATGTCCTCGGGTGAGGATTAACAACAACAAAATAGTTCTCAGTAGTTCTCAGGATACTTCTAGGAAAAGCAATGTAATGTCTGAGACCAGGCCCCCCGGTGAGACTCGCTGGAACTCCTTGCACTTCACCACTGTTCCCTGTGAGCAGGAGTTTAGTCCGTCCTTCAATGGAGGAATGAATAAACACACTGTGGTGGACACACACAATGGAATATCATTCAGCCACGAAAAGAAATGCAGTGCCCACACATATGACAACTTGGATGAACCTGGAAATCATTCTCTTAAGTGAAAGAAGCTAGATGCTAGAAGTCACATCCCCCACCTACATGATTCCATTTATGTGAATGTCCAGAAAAGGTAAACCCATGGACACAGAACAGAGATTGATGGCTGCAAGGGACACGGGAAGGGAGGAATTGGGGGCGATGACTTAAATGGGTAAGGAATGTTTCTCTAGGGCGATGAAAAAGTTTTGAAACTAGAGAGAGGCAGTGGTCGCACAACATTGTGAATACACTAAATGCCACTGAATTGTAGACATTAAAACAGTTAATTATATGCTATGAGAATTTCACCTCAATTTTTAAAAGAAGGCACTTTAGGAACTCTAGCATACATGTCCAAAGCTACATGTACCTGATCATCACAGCAATGGATGGAAAAGGGAAAATTAGAAATAGCCATGTGTCCATCATTTAGAGATTGGGCACATAAAATAAAATCATTCATGCTATGGAATGTAAGGTAACTAGCAACAAGAATGGGTAACTATCAACAACAAATTGATACACCCCGGCATGAAAAGATGTCCACGTTACAATATTAAGTGAAACAATTTAGTTGCAAACAAGTATATACCATTAAAAAGACATACACATGCCAGGAGATCACGGCTCGATTCCAGGTCAGGGCACTTGCCTGGGTTGCAGGCTCAATTACCAGCATGGGGCGTGCAGGAGGCAGCCAATCGATGATTCTCTCTCATCGTTGATGTTTCTATCTCTCTCCCTCTCCCTTCCTCTCTGAAATAGATAAAAATATTAAAGTAAATAAATAAAATAAAAAACATACACACAGGTGTACCTTGCATCGACATAGGACAAAAGTGTGAATGGAAAGACATCAAATAAAAGATTTGCTGAGGAAAAAATGCTGGAGTGGGAGGTGGTTTGCACTTTTTACTCTATCATGTTGTCATTTGCAAAAAGTTAAAGATTTTTAAAGAATAAATGAATATGTTTCGAATTAAGTAAAAAAGTACATAATATTTAAGATGCAGAAGAGCAGAAAGTGTAAGGAAATGACCCAAAGTCCTGCCACCAGGACCTTTTTAGTTTGTACCTTTCAAAGATTTTTTTTAATACATGTTATATGACATACAGGCTATATTATGTAGGTCATGTAGGTGGATTATATTAGTTGCTAATCTCTCTCTCTCTCTTTTTTTTTTTTAGTCCTCACCTGAGGATATTTTTCCATTGATTTTTAGAGAGATTGGAAGAGAGAGAGAAAGACAGAGAAATATCGATGTGAGAGAATCCCAGGGCCAGGGCCGGAGCCTGCAACTGAGGTACGTGCCCTTGACCGGAATCAAACCCGGGACTCTTCGGTCTGCAGGCCAATGCTCCATTCACTGAGCAAAACTGGCTAGGGCAAGTTTTTGGCTTTTTTAAACACATAGAACACTAATTTTTTTTTTTTAAAGAAATATAAAAACTGGAAGAAACCAAGATGGTGGGATAGGTAAACACCTGAACTTGCTGCCTCGCACAACCACTTCAAAACTACAACTAAAAGATAAAACGGTCGTCATCCAGAACCACAGGAAGGCTGGCTGAGTGGACATTCTACAACTAGAAGGGAAGAGAAAAGCACACTGAGACACAAAGGAGCTGTGGAAGGCAGAGGTACGGAGGCGCGCGCGCACGGAGAGGGCTGGCAACTGAGTGCGCGGCTGGCTTTCTCAATTGGGAGGGAGACAAAAGCTCCCGACTGCTCTGATCCAGTTCTGGGCGAGACTCTGTGCACAGAGGCTTTTGCATATGAATGGCCTGATCCTTTGAAATCTAAAATTACCTAACAAACTGCAGCTGAGTCAGAGAGACCCAGAACATCCAAAAGAAGGCCCAAGGCCCCACAGCAGCTTGCATTGCTTCACAGCTGGGCCTCATCTGGGCACCTCCAAAACCCAAACAAAGATGAGGAATCTGCAGATCTCTCTGTAGCTCCTGCTGGGTGGCCTCAGGCAGAGGCTAAATTAGCACCTCCTTGGAGATCCAAGAGCCAGTGTACCCAGGGGTCAGAGTAGGACCATCCAGATTACAACTCCTCAGATTCATAAGGGACACACTCAGGGGGCAGACTCAGTGAGCACCAAAGCCCCACCCTTGCCTCATAAGGGTGTCTCCAGCACAGAAGTTCTCCCATCATAGACACAGCTGATCCTCACAGCCAGTTGACCTGGAGGTCAATTCCTCCTAGTGATACCAACAACAATCAAGGCTTAACTACAACAAGACTGTGCACACAGCCCACAAAGGGGTGCACCAAGAGTGTCCACCTCAGGTAACTGGGGAGGCTAAGCCACTGGGCCCTATAGGACACCTAGCACACAAAGCCACTCCATCAACACAGGGAAGCAGCCAAAATGCAGAGACAAATAAAAGTTCACAAATGAAAGAAATGGAGGAAAGCAAACTACTGGATATAGAGTTCAAAACCACAGTTATAAGGTTTTTCAAGAATTTTCTAGAAAAGGCCGATAAATTTAGTGAGACCCTTGAGGATATGAAAAAGGACCAACTAGAAATTAAGCATACACTCACTGAAATAAAGAATAATATACAGAGATCCAATAGCAGACTAGAGGATCGCAAGAATCAAGTCAAAGATTTGAAATACAAAGAAACAAAAAACACCCAACCAGAAAAGCAAAAAGCAAAAAGAATAAAAAAATATGAAGATAGTGTAAGGAGCCTCTGGGACAACTTCAAGCGTACCAACATCCGAATTATGGGGGTGCCAGAAGAAGAGAGAGAGAGCAAGATACTGAAAACCTATTTCAGTGGTCGGCAAACTGCGGCTCGCGAGCCACATGCGGCTCTTTGGCCCCTTGAGTGTGGCTCTTCCATAAAATACCATGTGCAGGTGCGCACGTACAGTGCGATTGAAACTTCGTGGCCCATGCGCAGAAGTCGGTTTTCGGCTCTCGAAAGAAATTTCAATTGTTGTACTGTTGATATTTGGCTCTGTTGACTAATGAGTTTGCCAACCACTGACCTATTTGAAGAAATAATGACAGAAAACTTCCCCCACCTGGTGAAAGAAATAGACTTACTAGTTCAGGAAGCACAGAGAACCCCAAACAAATGGAATCCAAAGAGGACCACACCAAGACACATCATAATTAAAATGCCAAGAGCAAAAGACAAAGAGAGAATATTGAAAGCAGCAAGAGAAAAACAGTTAGTTACTTACAAGGGAGCACCCATACGATTGTCAGCTGATTTCTCAACAGAAACTATGCAGGCCAGACAGGAGTGGCAAGAAATATTCAAAGTGATGAATAGCAAGAACCTACAACCAAGACTACTCTACCCAGCAAAGCTATCATTCAGAATTGAAGGTCAGATAAAGAGCTTCACAGACAAGAAAAAGCTAAAGGAGTTCATCACCGCCAAACCAGTATTATATGAAATGCTGAAAGGTATTCTTTAAGAAGAGGAAGAAGAAGAAAAAGGTAAAGATAAAAATTATGAACAACTGGTGAATATAATAGAATCAGGGGCATAGAAAGGGAGTGGACTGACAATCCTCCGGGGTAAAGGGGTGTGGGGGGTGCGGGAAGAGACTGGACAAAAATCATACACCTATGGATGAGGACAGTGGGGGCAGGGGGGTAAGGGCATGGGGTGGGGTGGGAACCGGGTGAAGAGGAGCTATGGGGGGAAAGAAGAGGAACCACTGTAATAATCTGAACAATAAAGATTTAATTTTTAAAAAAGAAATATAAAAACCCCTGCAAGACATCAGAAGACGACACTTTAGACTGAGCAGGGCTGGCTTTTGTTTCTCCCAACGCCCAGAACCACCAGCCTTGAACATAGTAGGAACACACTCAGTTCTCAGCCTCACATTTTTGAAGAGTTAAAATACTTACTGCAATTTCCGACAATTTTCAGGATCCAGCAAGGAGATGTTGAACCTGAAACATTTATAAGACAAAATGGCTGTTCCGTGTGCCAAGTGTGAGGGCGCGTGGTAGCTGAGCGGCTCGAGCAGGAAGGAATGCCCGGGGAAGCCTTTTACTCTCGATTACTGGCCCGCTTCCGAGCGGTGTTGCCCGGCCCATCTGGGTGATGGCCTCGCTCCTGCACTTTGTTTTGACGAGCCCTGCAGACTGATCGGAGCTCAGGAGGGTATCGGTTACTTCAGCTAGACATTCTGCAAACGCCTGTTGCCAGCTTGTGGGATGTGTTGTTTGTTTTTCAGTGGCTTTTTGCAAACATGGCCAACATTAATTTCTGCTATTTCATCCCTTTGTCTGAGAACCTGGGAGAATGGAATCACAGCGATGAATGGGCCTGAGTGTGTGTGTGATTCTGTGTGTGTGTGTATGTATGGTGTGTGGTGTGCATGTATGTACATGTACCCTGACAGCACCTGTGTCCAATTTTTAAAAAATATATTTTACTGATTTTTTTACAGAGAGGAAGAGGGATAGAGAGTTAGAAACATCGATGAGGGAGAAACATTGATCAGCTGCCTCCTGCACACCCCCTACTGGGGATGTGCCCGCAACCAAGATACATGCCGTTGATCGGAATCGAACCTGGGACCCTTGAGTCTGCAGGCCGACGCTCTATCCACTGAGCCAAACCGGTGAGGGCACCTGTGTCTAATTTCTGAGGCAGAAGGCTGAGCTAAATGTCCTCTCTGATTTGCAGTGTGTTACTTTCTGTGGGTTCTAAATAATTAATAAGGAGGTCCCTTTCCATAATTAAAGTGGATGTCCCCACACGTCAACACCAACAGCTTTTCCAGTAACGAGTGGCTTTAGATGCATCTTAATACGGGTTTTATTTACTCTCCCTGGGCGGTTGCAGGGCAGAGGGTGTGGTGGGCACTGGGGCAGCTGGAGACACAAGGCTGGTTTGGGTGGAGAGAGAGAGAGAGAGCAGACAGGATGGGAGCCTGGGAGAGTCCCTGACCCCAAGGTCACCCCAGGTGAGCCAGGCACAGAAGGGAGTGTCAGGCGGGAAGGTTGCAAAGGTGCCACGTTGGGTTCCCTCTGTCTTTCCTTCCAGCCCGTGATGCCGCCTCAGCTTTCACCTTCTCGGTGACATCTCCGGCTGCCCTTTTCCTTGACCAAAAGCTGCCATTAAACCTTCCCTGGCAGCCCCAGCTGGCTCGGCTCAGTGGATAGAGTGTGGGCCTGCGGACCCAAGGGTCCCAGGTTCAGTTCCGGTCAAGGGCACGTACCTGGGTTGCAGGCTCCGGCCCTGGCCCTGGTCGGGGCGCGTGCAGGAGGCAACCAATCGATGTGTTTCCCTGACATCGATATTTCTCTCTGTCTTTCCCTCTCTCTTCCACGCTCCCTAAAAATCAATGGAAACATATCCTCAGGTGAGGATTAAAAACAAAAACAAAAAACCCTCCCTGGCAGGGGGCGGGGGGTCAGGGGAAGCCTCCCAGGTGTGGGTCCCTTCTTGTAAATATCGAAGTCAGTTCATCCATTGGGTTCCACAACCACCCAACCCCTCCCCCGCCCCCACCCTGCGGCTCTGCGTCTGGTGCTGGAGACCCTGGACGAAAAGGCTCGCTGTCCTGGAGGGACGCACGTGGGGCGGGCAGACAGGTGTCCACCCGCAGCGAGCCAGGTGCAGGGACTGGGTGCAGGGGCGTGGGGAGAGACCTCCATCTCAGGGGCCAGAGGTGGGAGGCTGGGAGAGCAGCAGAGCGGCCAGCGAGCGAGGCTTAGTCCTGGGGCGCTGAGTTCCTGCCCAGGAGCTCAGGTCACCCTGTGTGTGGCGTGAGGCACTGAAACACCTATGCCAGGTGTGGGGTGGGGGAGGTTGTGGAATTTTAGGGGAGTCTCTCTGGCTGGTGGCTGTGGAGGAGGGTCCCTGTGAGACTGCAAGTGGAGAAAGTTTCAGGCTGTGAAAGAGGGGTTCCTAGAGGGTCAGAGAGGGGGCGCTGGGCTCCAGAGACCTCCTCCTCCAGAGTGAGGCCGCTCTGAGGAGGGAGAGAGGGGTGGGGAGCCTGAGTGACAGAGGCCAGGGGATCTCCCTCAGTGCCCCAGTCACCCCGACAGGAGGCAGGGGTGAGGAGGAGACCGCAGGCTCCCATCCCAGCGCCCTGCCGGGAGCTCTGTGACGTGGGGCAGCTTACTTGCCCTCTCTGAAGCTCAGTCTCCCCGCTTCCCTGTAGTTTGGGCACAATGATAGGTGCCTTGCTCACCTCTACCCACCACCTCCTAGCTCTCGATAAACAGCGGGGCTGACGACTGTCCGACTGTCCGACTGTCCGACTGTCCGGAGGTGAGCGAGGGCCGGTCACAAATGCACATGCCAGGCGGGGTGCGGGGTGCGGGGTGCGCATGCAGGGAGCCCAGCCAGGAGCCAGGGCAGGCGGCGGTGGGGAGCCCATCACCTCGCCCAGGGGAAGAGCCGCAGACCAGTCTCAGTGCATTCATTTCCGAGCAGACTCCTGTCAAGGAAAAAAAAAAGGTGGCAGCGTGTCGGGTCTGGCAGAAAGACCCGAGACCACAGATGCATCTGCCGCCCCCTGTCTCCCTGTCTGCCTCCCTCCGGCTCCGCCAGCCGCCTGGGCTCTGCCCGGCCAGCTGACTCCGGAGAGGCAGAGGCGGAGAGGCGAGGCGACAGGTGACTGTGGGAGGACCGCCCTCGGGGCAGGGGCGGAGGATGACTCCGGAAGAGGGCCATGCCGTTCCTGAGTGGAACCAATTCTCAGCCCCCAGAACAAACAGGGCTGACACGGATCCAAACTTGGAAAAGTGTGTGTTTTTTTAAATATATTTTTATTGATTTAAGAGAGAGCAAAAGAGAGTGAGAGACTGAAACATCAGTGATGAGAGAGAGCCATCCATTGGCTGCCTCCTGCACGCCTCACACTGCAGCGGATTGAACCCGCAACCCGGGCCTGTGCCCCGACCAGGAATTGAACCGTGACCTCCTGGTTCATAGGTCATCGCTCAACCACTGAGCCACGCCGGCCACGAGCAAAAAGTTTTTTTTTAAGCAGCCTTGCCCACATGTTGAAGACATATATCTATTTCAGTGAAAATGTGCTCAATGCTCAAAAGTCCTTAAGGAAGATTTTCCTAATAAAAACAAACCCAAAAATTCGCCACTTAAATCTAATTCCAGCATTGAAAACATCCTTTAAGGGAAAGTCCCAGAAAGCCTTGCTCTCCGCCCAGAGTGGACTGCTGGGGACTTGCGGGAGCCGTGGCCGATGACCCACTTGCCCCGACTGAGCCTGCAGGTCCCGGATGGACAGGTCCTGGTCAGGCGGGGCTGACGCTCCAGAGGTCAGTTGACTGAGAAGTAGGTGCTTTGAGTTAGAGAGACTACAGGCGTTTTGTCTCATCTTAACAGACAAACGGTTCCACAGGGGGAATCCCCACGGCTGCACCTACCACGTTGTGCATGATGTGCAGGCCACTTGCGAAATATTGCACAAGCCATCTGGCAAAGGCGCCTGGGTTCTGTAAGTCCTCTGCCTGCGCCTTCCCTCCTGGCTCCCCTGTGGGCTCAGCCAGCAGCCTCCGCGTCCTGGGTCTTCCCTGAATAAGGCAGCACCTACCGTGCTTACCCGAAACATAGCTTGGGGAGCAAACCAAGCCAGAGGATGCGTCCTCTGTGGCCGGGGGCACTGCTTTGACGCCAGGCTTCCCATCTGGAGTGACCAGGACTACAGAAAAGCCTGTAGCTCATGGCTAGGTTGCTGTGCCTGTGAGGTCCCAGGTGAGAATTAGCAAAAGACAGCCTCTTCATTTCTCTTGGTGAATTTGTGTATTTCCTCCTCTGTTTTTTTAAAATAAGAACGTATAAAGCGACCGTGTCTCCTTTTCCTTTTCCCTGTGGCTGCCAGGAAGCTCAGAGACAAATTCCAAGCTCACTTATATGTGAGGCGTGAGAGCAGGAGGTTCCGTCAGTGCTTTCCCTGCCCCCGGACTTGATTTTCTACTTCCATGACGTCTCTCTGCCCCCGACTCTCTATTTAATTCAGGATGGATTTTATGGTACAAGGGCTACAATAACACTGTGGCTTTTCCACTGATGGCTTTCCCCTCCCTATATGTCCTTGTACCCCCACCCTCCCCCCGCCCCTCCCTCATTCAGTCAACAAGACCAGGTGGCATTCTTGCCTGGGGGGAGGTAGGTCACAGTAGAAGGAGGAGAAAAATCTTTAGAGTTTCAAAGCCCGAGCTCTGAGGCTTGTGGGCCTGAGCAGTGGAGGGGAGGGGCGGGATGGGAGGAGTCACACGGAGCAGAGCTTTGCAGGCAGAAGCTTCCCAGGCTGGTCAAGAAGAGAACAAAAGGAAGTTAGGAGTCAGGAACAGCAGATCCCAGATTGCTGGGAGGAATCTGAGGGGGGGGGGGGGGGGAGGGAGAAGCCTGCGTCCCCCTCAAAGTGTAGAGAGTGTGGGAGCCTGTGGCAGAGGTGGCTGTGTGGAGCGACAGATGGGCTGAGACCACCTCCCCGAGTGCCCCACACCCCCAGGGCACAGGAGCTCAGTAAGACGACTCCCCTGTGTCCCAGGAGGGGGAGTCTGGAGAAGCTCGGGGAGATTGGAGGGGCCTGGTAGTTGAGAATGGCAGTGTGGCATCATCCTTCAGGGCCCGGGGCCAAGGTCAGAGGGTGGCCATCACGATGTCAGCATGGGTGGGTGGTGGCTGAGGATGTGTGGGGCTCGCCTGGATGCCCCGGCCTGCGGGACTGAGCGCGCCCAGGGAAGGGGTGACTGGACCGAGAGGGACTTTCTGCCAGAGGCAGGGTGCTGCTCCTGAAGGAGACCGCGTTGCCTTGTAGAGAAACAGTCACGCGTCTCAGAAACCAGACGTCCATACGCTGAGCCCCGCCCCCTCCCCCCCATGGAATGCAGAGGAGAAACGAAGGAAGGAACATTATCCTAAAATGAATCCTTTTTGGACCTTCTATAAGAGGGAACCTCGGAACAGACTGCCCCCTTAGGAGCCCTGGGACGGACCCTCCGATAAGGGTAGAATTTCTTTTCTTTTCCTTTTCATATATTTTTGTTGATTTCAGAGAGGAAGGGTGAGAAAGATAGAAACATTAATGATGAGAGAGAATCATTGATCGGCAGCCTCCTACCCCCCCCCCCCCCCCCACCCACACACACACACAGGATCGAGCCTGAAACCTGGGCATGTGCCCTGATCAGGAATCGAACCGTGACCTTCTGGTTCATAGGTTGATGCTCAACCACGGAGCCACGCCCACTGGGCAAGGATGGAATTTCCATGCTTGGGACCCCATGGGATCTGTCTTCCAGGTTGCGATGGGCCAGGAAGCCACCGGACTCACTTCCTCCGTCTTCCTCCGTGACAGATGCCCTCCGAGTGACCTGGAGCTGCCCCTGGGCCCTGCTAATGGCCTGGCAGCTTCCCAGGCGCTCCAGGAAAGAAGCGGCCTTTTAACGTGAGTTTTGGCCTTCAGAGCGGGTGCCAGCCTTAAATGCTCTTCCGAATAACGAATGGTGCCCGTCCGCCTCGGAGAGCCTTTGCTGACTGCACTCCCCAGCTGGACGATTCCGCTGACGGAGGCTGGTTTTGTCATCCTAGCCAGTCGCGTCTTAGCCGCGGTGAGTTCGTCTTTCAAATGAGCACAAGAATAATTTCGTGGTGGGGGTCTGATGCTGAGCAGATGTTCGCAGAGCCCCTCAGGGTCCCCGGGACCGGGCCCTCGGTAGGATTGAGGTGGTTGTTATGCAATCATCTTTCCTTCCAGTTTTGATTAAAAAATGATACATGCGCCTCTATGTTCACACGTGCCGATGCTAATGGGGACACGCACACCGGAGACACCTCCACGCGGGCCAGCACACAGAGGGTGTCCCAGCGGCAAGGGTCCCTCCCGGCATCGGATTCCACAAATGAAAAGATTGGGGGGAAATCTCTCTTTTCAAACAACTAGATGCTCCTTTGAAGGCCCCACATTTGTGCAGAGGGCGGAGAGAGGCAGCCTCCCCCGCCCAGAGAGGCTCCAGTGCCCTCTGCCGTCGAGGGGGACGCACAGGCTCCCGGAGGGGCCATCCCGGCCTGCAGAGGGCAAACCCCCTCCGCCCCACTGCGCACAAGTTTCACCTGCATGTGGCTCTGTTTTCAGTCAGAATTAGAGTTGGAAGCCAGGTGTGCCCAGCAGAGCCTGGCTGTCCTGGTACATCAGCCTCAGGGCTCACCCCCCAAATGGAACGGAGCTGTCTTGGAAGACGGAAGCAAATTGACCAAGGGACCAGGATTCCCAGAGACGGAAACAGCACCAACGTATTTGAGAGAGATCCTGAAGAGGGTCCCCTCGGCCAGATCCCATACAGCCCCCATGGCGTGTCTCCTGAGGGTTGTTTTCTGCGTTTCCAGATTGGTCCATCCAGCAGGGGAATGGGCCCACAGCACGTCGAAGGCATTGGACGCGCCCCCTCGGTCTGGGCCTCCCTGTCACACCTGGGTACGCCCCCAAGTCGAGTGTTCATTTACTCTGTAAGTGAAAAGTAGATTTACCCATTAATTTCAACTCCAGCGCTCCCAGCCCCAGCGAAGGCACAGTTAATATCATCTCACTTCAGACGACACTCGGAGGAGCAGGAAGACAATTTGTGGGGGGAAAGGAATCAGAGGCAGCGCGCTCGGAACGGAATGTTAATATTTACTGGTTGCCGCTCGCGCTATCTGGGAGCCTGCACAGTCGCTAAGTGGGGATTACATCTTCAATTAAGTAGCGGTGGCGGGGGAGCCGGCGATGTTTCACAGAGGGAAACTGCCGAAATCATACTTTAAGGAGAATCATTTTTTTTAAAAAAGCTACGGGAAAAAAAAAATTGAAATCAAAGCCCGAGGGGAAAAAAATAGAGGGAACATTTCTGTTTGGGGAATCCTAATATTTTGGCTGAACACATTATGTAAAATTAAATACTATTTTAAACCAAGGAGATATAATATCTAATTAAGTTTTTGTGGTTGATGGGCTTAGAGAGGGTTGTGAATGTTGCATCCATTGAACTGAAAGAAGTAGAAAAATTAAATAACACTGTCCTATAGTGACTCGCACCCAGACAGGCAGGCTGGCTTCCATCTCCCGTGCTCACTCCGCCCCCACCTGGAACTCAGGGAAGAAGGGAGAGAAAATAAGCAGAAGCAGGAGGAGCTCATTAAGCTTGTGACGACCCCAGGGAGCCGGAATCAAGAGTTGTGAGCCTCCTTTCCGAGCTGCGGCCATTGGGCTCCGAGGGGCCGGGGACGCTCAGCCAAGGCCGCCCAGGGCGTCCAGGGTGGGGAAACAGCAGAACCACCTAGAACTCCTGCCCCAGAATGCTCTCTGCTCTACAGCAGGAATGTCACACTTCGGGTTGTGCAGGTTCTGTAATTGATCAGAAGTACCAGGAGGCACTAAGACGGTAAGGCTATTGGGAGTTTTAGAAGAATGTCAAGGTAAGGCGTGTAGAAACCCTAGACGGAAAGTTCATTTTTAAAGAAGGTTGACTTCTAAGACTATTTATGACTTTAAGGCATTTTCAAGTTACTCTATAAAATAACTTTTAAAAATATATTTTATTGATTTTTTTACAGAGAGGAAAGGAGAGGGATAGAGAGTTAGAAACCTCGATGAGAGAGAAACATCAATCAGCTGCCTCCTGCACACTCCCTACTGGGGATGTGCCCGCAACCAAGGTACATGCCCTTGATCGGAATCGAACCTCGGACCCTTGAGTCTGCAGGCCAACGCTCTATCCACTGAGCCAAACCGGTTAGGGCTATAAAAATAATTTTTAAAGAGAGGAAATGAAGAGATTAATACAGCCCTAGCCAGTTTGGCTCAGTGGATAGAGAGTTGGCTTGTGGACTGAAGGGTCCCAGGTTCAATTCCGGTCAAGTGCACAAGCATGGGTTGTGGGCTCGATCCCCAGCAGGGGGTGTGCAGGAGGCAGCCGATCCATGATTCTCTCTCATCATTGATGTTTCTACCTCTCTCTCCCTCTCCCTTCCTCTTTTTCTAAATATCAATAAAAAATATATTTTTTAGCCCTAACCGGTTTGGCTCAGTGGATAGAGCATCGGCCTGTGGACAGAGAGGTCCCGGGTTCGATTCCGGTCAAGGGCATGTACCTTGGTTGCGGGCACATCCCCAGTAGGAGGTGTGCAGGAGGCAGCTGATTGATGTTTCTCTCTCATCAATGTTTCTAACTCTCTATCCCTCTCCCTTCCTCTCTGTATAAAAATCAATAAAATATATTTAAAAAAATATATATATATTTTAAAAATAGATTAGTACGTGATTTTCAGTGGGCAATTGGGTAAAACTTACGCTTTCTTGCTTTCTTGCTTTTTTTTTTTTTTTTTGGTTAATCCTCACCCAAGGATATTTCCCCATTGACTTTTAGGGAGAGTGGAAGAGAGAGGGAAAGACAGAGAGAAACATCGATTAGTTGCCTCCTGCATGAGCCCTGACCAGGGCTGGGAAGGAGCCTGCAACCAAGGTGCGTGCCCTTCACCAGAATCGAACCCAGGACCCTTTGGTCCGCAGGCCGACACATTATCCACTGAGCCAAACCGGCTAGGGCTAGGCTTTCTTAAACCAAGAAAACTTTAAATGTCTACTAATTCTGAGAGGCCATCTAGACAAAGACAATACTCCAGGTGCGGAAACTGAACAGTTCCATCATATTCCAGTAGGGTTCCCTTTAAAACGACTGTCACAAATGCACAATAAAAGAACTGGCTCGCCATTTTAATAGGTTTAAGCTTCGGTTCCTGAGATAACATAGCAGGGTCACTTTTAATATTTGGGGGAAAAAGAAGAAGAACTCTCAGGACATTCCCATATTGAGTTGAAAGAAATTTGATCAGAAGGCTATTTGAAAATGGAATATTCAAATTATGACTTGGCAATCAGGAAGTCGTTTAAATAATTGAAAATGAAGAATGAGCTGCAAGAAGTCGCTCTTTGGTGGTTATCTTTGTTTCAGTTGCCAGGAGCAAGAAGTAGGTTTTAAAAATAGACTCCCCAGGACAGAGCAAGTGCCTCCGACAGGCTCTCAGAGGCAGGATTCTAGAAATTCCAATCATTTAACAAATTGTGCCATTAAAAGTCATAATAGGTTTAAAAGCCATTCTTCAAAGAACTTACTAAGTAATTTGACCTACATAATCATCTTGTTAAATTCATTTGATATCATGAGACAGTTAGTGAAATATGCATAGTACATTATATTAAAGAGAAAAGTACCCTTCAATTGGTATCTGATGTGCACTTTGCAATCGCAGCTATCCGTTGTCTGTAGAAGTCCTAGACATGATTTGATTGGATTGGGTGACTGTTCTCTCATTTTACTTTGTGACACAGGGGTGGAGATTACAGGTCTGCTAGTGCTTACTAGGAAACATTTAACGAAGGATGTTTTATTTATTAGCATAAAGAGACACCGTGGGTTATTGGGTGATTAGCGTGCTGATGTGGCTGCCGTACTTGTCAAAAGCGTACCTCTAATTCGATAGCAAGGCGACAGCCAGTCTCTGCGTTGATGTATGCCTGCGCAAACCGAGTCTGAAAGCAGGGCACTGCCCACTTAAAAGGATCTTTGTGAATTTCTATAATTGCACATTATCAAAAACAAACAGCAGCAGCAGCCGACCCACCGAGCGATTTCTCCATTGTAAATCTGCTCTCCCTCTGCCAGGAGCCCCTGCCTTGTAGCTTTTGCATCCCCGACATCCCGAATCAATAACGGAGAACGATATTTAATGCTACTAATCTATGTGGGAGACACAATGTTTTCATAAGAAGTAAATTGAGAAGAGGATTCGACAAAGGAGCAAAGGAAGAAAAGAACGAGCATTTATTGAGCGCCTGCTGTGTGCCAGGCTCTGTGGTGTTTCACAAATACTGGCAGGCTATCTCACTGAATCCTACACAAAGCTGTAAGGCACATGAAGAAACAAATTGATTTTTAAATCTCGAGTTGCACACAATTTCTGTTTTGTCCTTTGTTTTCCTTTGGTTTGTGTACTTAAGCCCTACGAGTAGCTTTCAGCATCAGAACTATTGTGCACCTGTTTGGGAGGGAAAAGTTGTTAATATCACTTGTCAACAAACAGATGGACTGTAATTAGTGTCCACATCTTATCAATTTTTAACTCTTGCTCAGAGGATACTTGATCAGGATTTTACTCAGGCACAAAATGTATCTTCTAAAATACTAGCTCTTTGCTAACCATTGTGAATTTAAAGAACTCTCATAAGATCATTAACTACATCACATAAATGATCAATTTGTTCTTTACTATTTGTTAATTGTATTATTTGCATTCCAGGAAAAATTTAGGGCTATTTCAAGGTAAAAATATTACAGAGTCTGATTTGTTTTAGGCTGCGAGACAAGCTAGGGTACCCTTTGCCAGTTATTTCAATGTGCTAAAAGCTGAAATTGACCCAGTACCACATCAACCTTAGGAGCCGTCTGGTTTCCAGCGCCCTCTGCTGGCCCTCTGCAAGTTTATCACCCTCCTAAATCAGCCTGGAGAGGAACCACTCCTCAGGGAAGGGTCCTCCAGGTCAGGGTCAGATCCTCAGTCTTAGGGTTCAGAACTTGAATACTGGTGGTAAACCAATCTCTAGGCAGGCTCTGGGAACCCACGGTCCCCAACTAACTCCCCGGAATGCTCTCTCCGTCCCGCCCTCTCCCCCAGGCTCCGGGGTTCCCACATCCAGCTGCCTGTGCTCGTGGACCCCCACTCACGCTGCTGCTCAGCCCCCAGACCTAGAGGTTGGCTGTGATGTCTTTCTTTCCCTCACCTGGCACACAGTAGGCCCTTTATAAATACCTGCTGAATAAACTCAATGAATAAAGAAACAGAGATAGGAAGCAGAACTTCAGGGTGTTCACTCACCACGAAAGAATAGAAAAGCATCTATGAAAATGGAAAGGACGTCAGCATGTTACTCCCAGGGAGGCAGCCCAAGGCGGGGAGCGAGGCCAGGGCCAGTCTGTCCTTGCTGGCCCTCCCTTCGTGAGGCAGCGTAGGCTCCCTCCTGACCCCCACAGCGGCCCTCGGGCAGGGCAGGGAGTCTAAACCATATTCCCATTCCCTCCTTGCTCCCTGAAACTGCACGCTGGTCAGTTCCTTCCTTGTGATGGACCCGGATTGCCGCTGAGCCCCCCAGTCTGTGTATGGGCCATCTCGTGATGTGTCTCACGCCTCGAAGGAGCTCATCCGTGTCAGGATGTGAGGAGTCTTACCAGAGTCACCGCTGAGGGTAACTTTTTCCTTGTTCTGGGAGACCCCTCACGTGGCCCCTTTGACCACTGATCTTTTTTTTTTTAATCCTCACTCAAGGATATTTTTCCCATTGATTTTTAGAGAGGGCAGAAGAGGGAAATATCGATATGAGAGAAACACATGGATTGGTTGCCTCCTGCACGAACCCTGACCAGGGCCCAGGCCGGCGAGGACCCTGCGACTGAGGTATGTGCCCTTGACTGGAATTGAACCCAGGACCCTTCGGTCCGCAGGCCAATACTTTATCCACTGAGCCAAGCCGGCTAGGGCTGACTACTGACCTTTATCGGTCAAACTTGGTAAATAAAATTTGACATACTTGCAATTCAAAGTATTTTCTAAATTATCTGGGCTAGTTTGATTTAAACAGACACCCTTTGATATATATATATATATATATATATATATATATACACACTCACACACACACATACACACACACACATATACACATATATATACATACACACATACACACACACATGTGTATATATACACATATATACACACATGTATATATACACACATACACATACATATACACATATGTATATATACACACATATATACACACACACATATATATATATATATATATATATATATATACACACACACACATATATACACACACACACACACAGGAGGCCCAATGCACAAAATTCGTGCAAGGGGAAGGGGCTCAGCCCTTGCAGCCCTGGCTTCGTTCGGAAGGTCATCCGGAAGGATGTCTGGAAGGTTGTTTGGCTGTCCAGTCTAATTAGCATAGTACGCTTTTATTATAGAATATATACTCATTCATAATACACATTTTGATAACAACACATAGACATTTCAGAAAGTTAGCATCAGGCTAATCTCACCGCCCAGAGATAACTTCTATTAACATTTTGATGTATTTTTTTAGAGTTATTTTTTAGAGCATTTCCCGGTTCACAGCCAACTCAAATGGGAGATACAGAGATTTCCCATATACCCCCTCCCCCAGACATGCTCAGCTTCCCTCATTATCAACATCCCCCACCGGAGTGGGGTATTTCTTAAAATCGATGAACCTAGATTGGCATCGTTATCACTCAGAGTCCATCGTTGACATTAGGGTTCACTCTTGGTCTGACCAAGGTATAATGTCACGTGTCCACCGTTACAGTGTCATACAGAATAGTTGCACTGCCCTGACAATCCTCTGTGCTCTGCCTAGTCACTCCTCTCTCCCCCCCCTCCCGCCCCGCCCCAACCCCTGGCGACCCCTGATCTTTTCATCTGGGCTTAGTTTTCAGTCTCTCTTTTATGTGTGTGTGGGTATATTAATATTATAATAATACTGGGCATATACTATGCATGCAATTTTATTTTCTGTTTCATTTTCCTTTTAAACTTTTAAGAGTTTATAATATGGAAATTCTCAGACACATCTAAATAAGGGTGCTCTAGCCAGTTTGGCTCAGCGGACTGAAGGGTCCCGGCTTTGATTCTGGTCAAGGGCACGTACCTCGGTTGCAGGCTCCTTCCTGGCCCGGGCCCTGGTCAGGGCTCATGCAGGAGACAACCGATCGATGTGTTTCTCTCACATCGATGTTTCTCTCTGTCTTCCCTCTCTCTCCCACTCTCTCTAAAAATCAATGGGAAAATATCCTTGGGTGAGGATTAAAAAATAAATAAAAAAGGAGAGAAAACTACAATGAATCTCCATGTGGCCACACCTGGCTTCAGTCATCATCCACATTTTGCCAGTTTGCTTCATCTGTCTCCTTCCACTGCTTTTTCTTTTTTCCTTTCTGAAGTATCTTGAAACCAATCCAAAGCATCATGTCATTTCGCTCGCAGCACTGAAATGTGTGTGTGTGTAGATGGCCTTTTCCATTGAGCATGACATCATGAATCGTTCTGCTTGTTATTTGCTATGGTTTAAAATACTATTTTTTAACAACTGTCAGGTGTCGTCATGGTTCCTATGTATTACAAACCTTTGCGTGCATCTCTGATCATTTCCTTGGGATTCAGCTCTCGATGTGAACAACAGGATCCAAAGGTAAGAATTCTAAAGACACGACAAGCATCACAAGCGTTGCATCAGTTTACAGTCCTATCAAAGGGCCTATTTCCCGACGGTCACGGATGCCGGGTGTTACCCATGTACGGGTCAAGGCTCCCTCGCAGATAACAGAATCTGCTCCGGTTGGAAGCAGATTTCTTACCAGATATTAGGAAATCGTTAGACGGTTTGGAAGAGCTGATTGGGCTCCAGGAATGAGTTACAGAACCACAGCCCAGAACTGGCTCACCACGGAGCTGGCAGCCTATAATGGGAAGGTGGGAATGAGAGCGCTGTCGCCACAGCGGCAGGCTCTAGGCTCACAGCGCCTTTGCCATGATTCATACCCTCTAAAGGGATGTCTCCGAACCCCCAGGAAGCTGGGATTGGACCCTGGGTTTTCTACTACAACTGCCATGGAAACTCCACATGCCTCGATGACCTTGCTATGGAAACTCCACGTGCCTCGATGACCTTGCTATGGAAACTCCACGTGCCTCGATGACCTTGCTTACGGCAGAAGCAGCAGGATTATGGCTTGTGCCTCATAATATCAATTTTTATTGTCCAATTTCTTTTAAAAATATATATTTTATTGATTTTTTAAAGAGAGGAAGGGAGAGGGATAGAGAGTTAGAAACATCGATGAGAGAGAAACATCGGTCAGCTGCCTCCTGCACACCCCCTACTGGGTATGTGGCCACAACCATGGTACATGCCCTTGACCAGAATCAAACCTGAGAACTTTGAGTCCCCAGGCCGATGCTTTATCCACTGAGCCAAACCGGTTAGGGCTATTGTCCAATTTCCAATGAGCACATTGCTGGCGTGACCACACAGGAGGGTCTGATCACAAATTCCTAGCAGGGCAGGTCATGGCGGCAGTCACGTCCCAGGCCTTAGTCACGTCCCTTAGCAAAGGTCAGTCTTCATCTTAAGTGCACTCTGTTCATTGTTCTTTTTTTTTTTTTAAGAGATATTACTAGTATTTTTTTTATTATCTTTTGTAGAAAAATCTCAGAGCACATTTTATTTTATTTTTCCCCCCATTATTTTATTAAGGTATTATATGTGTACATATCTTATCATTGCCCCCTCACCCCACTCCCATACATGCCCTCACCCCCCAGAGTTTTGCATCCATTGGTTATGCTTATATGCATGCATACAAGTCCTTCAGTTGATTTCTTATCTCCCCCACATCTCCCTAACCTTCCTGCTGTAATTTGACAGACTGTTTGATGCTTTACTGTATCTATCTTTTTGTTAATCAGTTTATAATGCTCTTTATTATCCATAAATGAGTGAGATCATGTGGTATTTTTCTTTCATTGACTGGCTTATTTCACTTAGCATAATGTTCTCCAATTCCATCCAGGTTGCTGCAAATGGTAAGAATTCCTTCTTTTTTATGGCAGCATAGTATTCCATTGTGTAGATGTACCATAGTTTTCTGATCCACTCATCTGCTGACGGGCACCTAGGCTGTTTCCAAATCTTAGCTATTGTAAATTGTGCTGCTATGAACATAGATAGTATTTGTTTTTTTAATATCTTTATTGATTTCAGAGCAGAAGGGCGAGAGAGAGAGAGAGAGAGAGAGAGAGAGAGAGAGAGAGAGAGAAACATCAATGATGAGAGAGAATCATTAATTGACTGCCTACTGCACGCCCCCTACTGAGGATCGAGCTCACAACCCTGGCATGAGCCCCTGACTGGAATTGAACCTGGGACCTTACAGTCTGCAGGCCGACGCTCTACCACTGAGCCAAACCAGCTAGGGCTGTCTGTTGTTTTTATGCATCTAGGATGACATCCGGGGAAATGCCAGAGCAATTTTCTTTTCTAGGCCCCTCAAAGGCACAGAGACCACAGAACCCCTCAGTGTTGCCTTGTTCCCCGCACACCATCACTAGGTGTGGTAACTGTTCATTATTAACCACCTGCACCCACCAATGTACAGGAAGTACGCGTTCCTCCAATTCGCTTTATGTCCAGGCCTAGAGGTTTCCCCGCTTTGTGAAATTCGTGCACTGGTAGGGTCCCCAGCTGCTGGCCGGGGCTGGGGGGGGGGGGCCTCCCTCCCTTCCCCTGGCCGGCCCTGCCCCCTGGTCGAACTCCCAGACAACTCCCAGTCGAGGGGACAATTTGCATGCTATGCTTTTATTATATAGGATAAGCTGTAAAACTGCCATTCTCCCCAGCATTTTTCTCAATCCCTTGAGTTTTGCTTTGGGGCATGTCCTCAAAATTTTGGCTCGAACTCTTATAAATAAAAGTCTTCTATAGGCTGGACACCTCAGAACCAGCTACGGAAGGCGGGGCTAGAGCTCATTCTGTGTCCTTCCTCTCACGTTTCCATTTGGCAGAAACAGCGATGGCATGTGAGTGATTCAAGTGTTCCCCCTACACCCTTCTCCCCAGTTTCCTCTGCCCTGGGGGCTTTTTCTTCCTTTAAAAATTCATCTGTTGAAGTCTTAGCCCCCAGTACTTCAGAGTGTGGCCTTATTTGGGAACAGGATTGTTGCAGATATAATGAGCTAATTTAAAATGAGGTCATGCCGAAACCGGTTTGGCTCAGTGGATAGAGCGTCGGCCTGCGGACTGAAGGGTCCCGGGTTCGATTCCGGTCAAGGGCATGTACCTTGGTTGCGGGCACATCCCCAGTGGGGGGTGTGCAGGAGGCAGCTGGTCGATGTTTCTCTCTCATCTATGTTTCTGGCTCTCTATCTCTCTCCCTTCCTCTCTGTAAAAAAATCAATAAAATATATTTAAAAAATAAAAATAAAATGAGGTCATATTGGAGTAGGGTGGGCCCCTAATCCAATACAACGGATGTCCTTAACGAAAGGGGGAAGTTTGGACACAGACATGTGCCAGGGAGAATGCCCTGTGGAGATGAAGGAAGAGATCAAGGCGATGCTTCTAGAAGCCATGGGTCCAGTGCTGCCTATACCTTGACCACAGACTTTCAGCCTCCAGCCCCGGGAGACAGTGGATTTCTGTTGTTGAAGTCACCCAGCCTCCGTACCCAGGGATACTTCGTTAGAGCAGCCTTTGGGAAGGAATACAGAGGTGAAAAGAGTTACCAGCCCCGTGTTATGAATGAACAACTTAACCATACTGGGGGTGGCAGCAGAGAAGAACTAACCTAAGCAACTTCGGAAAAAAATTTTTGACTATATACTCTTAAGGCCAAGGAAAAAATATTGAACACAAATATTGAAGTGGCTGATCCTGGGGTTAGGGCAATGACTGTACAAGATGCATGTGAGACAGAAAGTAGGAACCACACACACACAAAGTGATGGAGCCCTCACCAGTTTGGCTCAGTGAATAGAGCGTCGGCCTGCAGACTGAAGGGTCCCAGGTTAGATTCGGGTCAAGGGCACATGCCCAGGTTGTGGGCTCAATCCCCAGTGGGGGACATGCAGGAGGCAGCCAATTAACCCTTTGCACTCGCTTGCTTTTTTCTCGATTCCTTTATTCTAATGCTAACCATGTCGAGTCACACTCAACATCCGAGTGCAAAAGGTTAATGATTCTCTCTCATCGTTGATGTTTCTATCTCTCTCTCCCTCTCCCTTCCTCTCTCTGAAATCAATAAAAATATATTAAAAAAAACAATCCGGGACCACTGGCTCCTAACCGCCTGCCTGCCTGCCTGCCTGCCTGCCTGCCTGATTGCCCCTAACCCCTCTGCCTACCTGATTGCCCCTAACCCTTCTGCCAGCAAGCAAAGTCATAGAGGCACGTGGAGTTTCCATGGCATTCGTAGTAGAATTTTGATATTAATTTGATATTAATAGTATTAAATTACAACATCCTATATAATAAAGAGCTAATATGCAAATGGTCGTCATGCCCTCACGCCATCACGCCGTAAAGGCTCAGACACTCAACACTGGAGAGAGAGGAATGGGGACCAGCCAGGCTACAGCCCGGGAGAGGGACAAGCCACCCACCCGGCAGTCCTGGGCGCCTGCGGCTGTGGCCTGGGTGAAGCCACCTGCCATGGTCCCCTGCGACTGTGGCTGGCCCGGGCAAAGCCAGTCCAGGTCCTGGGTGCCTGAGACCAGCTGGAGGAGGGAATCCTGGGTGCGGGGTGAGGCAGAGGCAGTTAGGGGCAATCAGGCCAGCAGGGGAGCAGTTAGGGGTGATCAGGCCAATAGGGGAGCAGTTAGGGGCGATCAGGCAGGCAGGCAGAGGGGTTAGGGGCAATCAGGGAGGCAGGCAGGCAGGCAGGCAGGCAGGCAGGTGAGCGGTTAGCAGCCAGCGGTCCCAGATTGTGAGAGACAGTCGGACATCCCCTGAAGGGTCCTGGATTGGAGAGGGTGCAGGCCGGGCTGAGGGACCTCCCATCCCCCGTGCCTCTAGTATAGAATAAAACAAGCATCATGAATCAATACTGACATAATTACAGAGACAAGAAGGCCAAGCTCTTCTTTACAGTAGAATTCCAACTAGTACATGAAAATAGAACCTTATGTGCAAACACCGTGGAAATAACTTTCTAGGTAACTCATGAATGGAGGCTGGAAAGAGTGGGAAAAATTCCATGAGAAATGGGGTATTGACTTAGAGATGAAGAAACCTGGCAGACATCACCCTAAGCAAGTGATGGATGTGAACTCCATCAGGAATAGGACAAACAGCGTGTCCCTCCTGATATGATGCCCCGAGGACACAGCATCGCTTCTGCGGTACCCTTAACAAAAGTGCGTAACTGGAATTTAATCACAAGGAAACCTCAGCCGAACCCCAAATGAAGGCTATTCTTCAAGATAACCAGCCAGTTATCTTCACAAATTGTCAAGGTCATGGGAGACAAAGGACTGAGAAACTTCCAGATTAAAGGAGGCGAAGGAGACATAACAGCTAAACGCACAGAAAAGGGCTATTAGCGGGACTGGTGAGACTGGAATAAGGTCTATAGACCCAATAATGGTATTGTATCCGCGCTGATTTCCTGGCTTTCATCACGGTATTGTGATTATGCAGGCTGGTAACGTTGGAGGAATCTGGATGAAAGATATACAAAAATTCCTTGTTCTATTTCTGCGATGTATTTAAATCTTGGGGGGAGGGGGCATGGAGGAAGGGGCAGACAGCCTTTGTAGTGTGGGGTTGCCTCACTCCAGCAGACCAAATCCTCTTGGTAAGGTGCGTGTAAGACTTTTGCACTTGGCTGCTTCTGGATGTGCCAAATTCTGGAAGTGCAGGCCAAGCCCATTACAGCTCTCTTTGCTTTGCCATCACAGACTTTTCCAGGCAAGAGTCAGGCAGGCCCTAGCTGGTTTGGCTCATGGATAAAGAGTTGGCCTTCGGACTTAAAGGCCCCAGGTTCGAATCCCACCAAGGGTACATGCACCAGGTTGTGGGCTCGATCCCCCGAAGGGGGCATGCAGGAGGCAGCCAATCAATGATTCTCTCTCATCATTGAGGTTTCTGTCTCTCTCTCTCTGAAATCAATAAATTAAACAAAAAATTAAAAAAAAATTTTTTGAAAAAAAGAGAGAGAGAATCAGGCAGCAGCCCGCCTACATTCCAGGGAACACAAGTCAAGTTTTCCAGAACTCCCTCACCACCCTTTGCTCCAGTCCATGGCAGCACTGGGGCTAGTGGAGCCTCCTGATTTCCTGATTCCACGTGACGTAAGGGGAAGGAAAGCCCTCACTTCCTTTCAAAGGACTCTCTCCTCTCCTCAGCGCCTCTCTTGGGTACTTTTCTCCAGTCTGGAGATGGGGGGTGGGCTACCGTGCATAGGACTGGGTTAGCTACCTCCCAGAAGTAATGTGTGGATGGCGCACTTTCTCACCTGATTCGAGGCTGAACCCAGAGCCTGAGAAAATGGCTAAAATGCCAGTTAACCTCCTGTACTACCTGCCACTGAAAACATTCTCAAACATGTTTCAAATGCTTGAGAAATGGCGACTTTTCCTATCAATCCTTTCCTTGGTTTTGCTTGAGGAGATTCAAGACACCCTTGTAAGAGATTGGTGCAGACATTCCCGAAGGGAAATGGAGCTGGTGAGCTGTCCCTGCCTCTTGATTAAAGAAGCTAGATGGTGAATCTCAGCAAGGCTGCCATAAAACAGCATCATACATAAGAAAGCATCTTTGCAATGAAATAATTTACCTCAAAGAGGAGGTTCTCCATAAGATAATAAACAATATCCAAATATACTGGCAATCTTTTATTCAAGCCAGAGCTGTGTTAGTTACTGTGAGCTTTGGGATGGAAAGAGCATTATCTTTACTCTATTCCTTGCTACTGTCTGATGACAGATTGATTTAATGACACTTCTCCAATGGCTATTCATCCACTATAGAAATCTTTTTAAAAAATTTTATTTATTGACTTGAGAGAGAATAGAGAGAGAGGGAGGGAGGGAGACAGAGAAACATCCACTTATTTGTGCATTTTTAAAATGTTTTTACTTATTTTATTTTAAAAATTTTATTGTTTAAGGTATTACAAATAGTAGTATATATGTCTCTCTCTCTTTTTTTTCCCCCACTGACCTCCCCTCCGGCCTCCCCTATCGCCCCCCTGTCCCCCGCTCTTGCCCTCATCCCCCGGCCTCCAGTGTCTTGAGTCTGTTGTATTTGTGCATTTCTTGGTTGATTCTTGTATGTGCCCTGACAAGGGATTGAACCCGAAACCTTGGCATATAGAGATGATGCTCTAACCCCATGGCCGGCAAACTCATTGGTCAACAGAGCCAAATATCAATAGTACAACGATTGAAATTTCTTTTGAGAGCCAAATTTTTTAAACTTAAACTTCTTCTAATGCCACTTCTTCAAAATAAACTCGCCCAGGCCGTGGTATTTTGTGGAAGAGCCACACTCAAGGGGCCAAAGAACTGCATGTGGCTCGCGAGCCACAGTTTGCCAACCACTGCTCTCACCAACTGAGCTACCCCACCAAGGCTAACTATAGAAATCTTTTATCTGGCATTTAAGAGCCTTCCATGTTGTAGTTCTAATTTTATTTTCCCAGTTTTTTATCTTTTTTAAAAAAATATATATATTTATTGATTTTTTACAGAGAGGAAGGGAGAGGGACAGAGAGTTAGAAACATTGATGAGAGAGAAACATCGATCAGCTGCCTCCTGCACACTCCCTACTGGGGGATGTGCCCAAAACCAAGGTACATGCCCTTGAGCAGAATCGAACCTGGGACCCTTCAGTCCGCAGGATGACGCTCTATCCACTGAGCCAAACCGGTTAGGGCTATTTTCCCAGTTTTTTAAACTCTAATTTTGCTTACTATAACCTCAGTCAAGGGAACGACTTGCTGGTCCCCTGCATTTCCTTCATGTACTTGCTCATGTCCTTTCCTTGGCGGAGAACATGGTTCCCCTCCACTGATGCTTCAGGCGGCGTCAGTTCAGATGCTGCCTCCTCGGAAAGGACTGTACGTTTGTGCTTGTTGAAGCTGGGTCACTGGCATATGGGTGTTCATCATAATATTCTTTCTATTTTTGTACATGCTTGAAGTTTTCCATCGCAAAATGTGTTAACAAATGAAAAATTAAATAAAACCTAGAATTTAAAAAATAGTACATATGTTCATTCTATGGACTATTATACAACTCCTAAAAAGAATGCAGTGGGAAGAGAACTAAGCAACATGAAATTAAAAGGGAACTTGCAGAACAATTGCTGTCCTCTGAATGCTTGTGTCCCCCAAAATTCATATATTGAAATCCCCCGCCCCCCCAAAGCTGATGGTGAAGTATGGTAGCAATCATCTCAGGTAGAAACTGCAGTTTTATTTTTTTTTAATTTTTTTTAAATACATTTTTTATTGATTTTTACAGAGAGGAAGAGAGAGGGATAGAGAGTTAGAAACATCGATCAGTTGCCTCCTGCACACCCCCCACTGGGGATGTGCCCACAACCAAGGTACATGCCCTTGACCGGAATCGAACCTGGGACTCTTGAGTCCGCAGGCCGATGCTCTATCCACTGAGCCAAACCGGTTTTGGCTAGAAACTGCAGTTTTAACTTTAACCCTGCTGTTTTGGCTTCTGTACTTATTTGCTTGCTAAAACAATAGAAAAGTTATTTTGATTTTCTGAACTTATATATGCTATCCCAATCGATTGAATATCCCATTGTGATCTTACTGGTTATCGAAGCACATTCTTCTGTACCTGGGAACCAGGACAGCACAATTACCCTAAATTGCCTCAGTAGCTACAGATAATGCGTTCTGGTTGACTCAGTGGTCCCAAGACCAGGACAGCACAATTATTCTAAATTGCCTCAGTGGCTCCAGATAATGTGTTTCCATTGATTCAGTGATCCGTAGACCCAAAACTATACTTAATCTTTATAGATAACTAACTTGCTCAATTTTGCTTCTGTAACTGCTTTGTGCAAACCAGGTTCCTCATGCCAAACCCAAAGATATAATCGATACCTTTGTGATATTCTCCCTACATAAGCTGGATGTGGCAAGCATTTCGGGGTTTCGAGATTTAGAATGCGTATGCTCCCTCGTAACCGCTGGCCTTTGAATAAATGACTCCATCATTTGACTTTTTGAGGCGTCCTTTGTGAGATTCGGGGTACACTACAACAATGGTATTAGTAGGTGGAGCCTTTTGGAAGTGATGCGGCCATGAGGGTGGAACCCTCACGAATAGGATTCATGCTTATAAAAGAGATCCCACGGAGATTTCCTAGCCCCTGACGCCATCTGAGGCTACAACCAGAAGCCTGCAACCGGACCAAGCTGCCACTCTCATCTTGGACTCCAACCTCCAAAACTGTGAGAAATAAACATGTTGTGTGGAAGCAAAGGGGCCACATGCTAACCTGGCGAGCTCAAGGAGAGACCTGCGTGGTGTGTGGCCTTGCAAACTCCAGACCTAAAGTAACCACAAAGGATGGTCTGAAATGAAAGCCAATTAAAAAGCAGTCTGCTGGGTAGTCATGTTCTAGGCCAGTATCTTCCCAGACCAAGATCAACTTCGATCTTTACTGAGCCTATTGTCTTTTTGCATCTGAGGGTAACTTGTAAATTTCCTTTTTTCTGGACCCCTCCAGGGTACAACCAGTGTGCTAGGGCGCCAGGGCGGACGCCACAAATCCTCTCATTGTTATTGTTATCTTGTTAATTGTTGACTGTAAACTATCCTGTACCCACCTGTGTAAAAGAAGCGTGTCTGTCATTTTATTTTTTATCCAATCCCAGAGTCCTCCCTCCCCCGCCTGGCTTTCTTCCGCCTCCCTAATCTATCACCAATGGATTTCATATAACCCCTTTTGATTGTAATGTATAAAACAAGGTGAAAACCACCATTCTCTCGAACAGTATCTTAATTCGTTGAGATTCTGCTTCCTGCCTGGCAATTGTCAAGTTTGGCTCAAATAAACTCACAAAAATTCTTTACAGGTTTGAATGTTACTTAACATTAACAGTTGTTTATAAGCTACCCAGTCTGTGGTATTTTGTTATAGGAGCCCAAACAGACTTAAGATAATGATATGTAAACTATGACCCTATTTATGTAAACAGTGCAAAGATGCAATTACGTGTATATACATTGGTAAGTAAATACCTGTCCTTCTCCTATGCAAGTCCATTTCTTAGCATATATTTATGCAGGCAGATATCCTTAGGGATGAGACTACTAGACATCCCTAAGGACATATGTGCAAAGATACTGAGCAGTCTGCATATATGAGCTGGAGAACTCTCTCGTCTCATCGGTTTGGGCACCTTTACTCCTCTCCACTCCTTCCCTTGTCTGCAAAGTGGGGACAGTCACCTCTGCCTCCCCGACCCGAGTGGCGAGTGGGTGCACATTGGGGGTACACATGGGGGGTATACAGCCCTTTAGCCTCCCAGGCCTGGCTCCTGCCCAGCTCATACAAAAGAGGCTGACTCGGTGCCCTTTCAGCCCCCAACATGACATAAAGATGCGGGATTTCAACTTGGGAGGTGCTCCCTCCGCAAGTACCGAGTTGAGTCAGTCCGGCCAGCAGCTACATCCTTTCTTCCCAACAAAGAATAATCCGGAGTCCACCGTGTCTGTGGCACCTGAAGCTTTAGCTTTGGGAAAACAGTGAACTGTGAGCCCAGGCCTGCAGGCAAGTCAGAAATCCCGGTTCTGCCGGTTTGGAGGCCCGCGAGGCATGAGGGGAGAGGGAGAGGTGAGTCGAACGGCTCTCTGGCTCGCAACCCGCTCGCCCAGCACGTCTCATCCCAGCCGAGGGCTGCCGTCGCCATCTTGCAGGGTGGGCTGCGCAGACTTTTGGCGCCAGGCCCGCGCGCACGAGCAAGACGTGTAAAGCTTGGAAGGGGAGGGGGCGCGCGCTACCGGGGGGGGGAAGCACGCGTGCGCACCGGCCGCGGCGGCGGCGGAGGGGTGGGGCCCGCTTAGGAGTGCGCGTGCTCGGTGGGAGCCCCTCAAGTACCTGGTGGAGGCGGGGGGCGCGGAAGGAAGGAGTCGGGTGGAAGAGCGCTTGCGCAGGAGGGCTACTGTGCGGGAAGAGGGGCTCTCGAGCACGCGCGCGGCGACGAGACTTTGGGAACTCTCGCGAGATCTCCTGGTGCTTTATATGTACGCAGAGAGCCCGCGTCCTTTCCCTGGTGCGATTCCGTCCTGCGCGTCTGTTCTGCAGCACAGAAGCCGTTCATCTCCGCCCGCCTTCTCTCTCACCTAAGTGCGTGCTACCACCCCATGGAAGATTCTATGGACATGGACATGAGCCCTCTGAGGCCCCAGAACTACCTTTTCGGTAACTGCTGGGGGGTTGGAGCGAGGCCGAGCGGGGCCTAGTGGCTTTGAGGTGGGGGGGCGGGAATGCGGCCGAGGCCAGGCTGTGGGAGAAAGCGAGGCAGGCTGGAGGCCTGAGGGAGTGGGAAGCGAGCCGCCAGGGCCTTGCAGCCTAAGGGATGGAGGACCAGGAGGGTTGAGCACTCAGGGATGGGAAGGAGGGGCGTCCTGAAGCCTGGGGGTGAGCGGTCCGAGACCCCGAGTGGGGGGTTCCTTGGAACCGGCTGGCTGAGGGTTCCGCGTGGACGGGGGTAAACCATAGAGCCCCAGGCATCCTTTTTTCCAAGGGGTGTGTGAGTGCCGTAGGCTTTTGATCCTCGGCCAGTGCCTTTGGTGCAGGGCCCCAGATGGGTGCAGGAGGCTGTGTGGGCTCGTGGTGCGAGGCATAGGCCTTCCTTCAGGAGGAGAGGATGGGTAGCGCCTGGCCTTGCTCTCCAGGCCTCCGGAATTCTAGAGCCCGGACAGCCCAGTGCCTCGGCGGGCTTCAGGGGGAGGGGAGGCGCGGTCCGGCATGAGGAGGCGCAGGCGCTGGGAGCACGTGGTTGCCACGTGGTTGGGGGAAGGAGGGGTATGGGCGCTACATCCGGGGCTCACTGGTGTCTTGTCACCCCTGAGCCCGGGATCCTGGGGCTTCTTTGGGGCTGTCGGGCGGGAAATGGTCGGTGAAGTGGTGGGTGTACCTGGATGGTGGAGGCCTTTGTTCAGGCAGTCCTCTGTGGGGCCCTTTCACCGGACTTCACCGCCGGAGGGAGGGAATCGCCCACTAGGCAGGTGACGATAGTGATGCTCGGAACTCAAGTGACTTAAGGAAGGTTGCACTGGCAGGTAAATGGATAAGATCTAAACCACGATTTTTTTACTCCAGAGCTGGCGCGTTATAAATGACTTTTTTTTTTGAGGGAGGGTGCCTTATGTGCGGAATCGTGCAAACAGCTTTTTTTTTTTTTTTTAAAGATGAGAAATGTGCTAAGGTTCAATTTGGGTCAGTAAGACCCAGTACTGTTGCTATATTCTATACCAAGGTTTTGGGATTCCTCCTCTTCCCAGCACATGCATAATACATATCATACTAAGGACAGAGCAGAATTTGGTTTTCAGTAAACTTGTTGCAGCCATTTCTTTGTGTCAGTCAGCCTTCAAGTCACTGCAGATTCTGCCCCAAGTTTATTTTGTTGCTTATGCCATGCTGAGGTTTGTTAATTGAGCGATAACATTAAGCATCTATGTACCAGTAACTATTAGATTGCAATTAAATGGGATCATTTAAGTTAAAATTTTTACTCTGATGGTACTTAAAACAATTGCTTATTGGTGGAGTAGGTAATATGCAGTATACATTAATGCTTTCATTTCTAGCCATTTTGAATAGCTGGGTTTCTGATCAATTTATATCAAGATATTTTTGTTGACCCTTTCTATTGGAACTATTCCCTAGACAGTGATGGCGAACCTATGACACGCGTGTCAGCACTGACACGCGTAGCTATTTCTGATGACACGTGGCCGCTGACGTTTATTAAATACAATTATATATAACAATTATACATTTATGTTATTTAAACTATAAATATCGCGAAATAATGTTTTTTCCTCAAAGTGACACACTACCCGAGTTATGCTAAGTTTTTTGGCGAAGTTTGACACACCAAGCTCAAAAGGTTGCCCATCACTGATAGGATATGTCGACATACCATCGTTGAATGATGTACATTAAATTATGTTCAGAAATTATGTTTAAGACAAGAATAGACATGTCCTAGGGATATGTTAAGGCCTGTATGGATGTTATTTGATTGTAGGCATTTGTGTTCAAGAAATCTAGGAAGAGAGGCCTTCTGGTAGAATAGTGAAAAGCCACAAGTTAATCGTTTCCTTTTTGGTTACCCACACTGAAGTTTCAGTATTTTTTCTCCATGTTATAGTTGCTCTTTTTCTTCATTTACAGGTTGTGAACTAAAGGCCGATAAAGATTATCACTTTAAGGTGGATAATGATGAAAATGAGCACCAGTTATCTTTACGAACGGTACTTAAACTTTTCAAAATAAACTACTAAACCTTTCTTGATTTCAGCCTTAGTTCCTATACGTGAGGCTTAATACTTAATTTTTATTATAGTATTTTTATAACTGGGTATTGTATACTGATTTTCTGTATACCTGTGATACAAAACTTGGTATTTTTACCACTCCTTTGGTAATCATGTAAAAGTCCAGTTACACTACTGTTCAACTTTTTATATTTCTATACTTAAGATGCCTTAGAAAGTCTTAGGGTAGTGGTAAATGTTCTTTGTCCCCTGCAGAGACTAGCCCATAGCCTGCTGCTCAACTTGTAGGTGGTCAATAAATGTTGGGTAATCATACTGTAGATAGGTGATGACATGTACAACTATAGGGTGTCGTCCCCCCCAATATATACACATGCTTTGAATAATTATAACGACAGTGTTTATTAAAATGCATTTCGTTTTCAAAATCAGCTGTTAAAGTGTGTATGCATTTTTGGGGACACCCTGTATGTCATCAAATGCATTTTTATGCATTTGTTCAAATTTACTAAGTATGAGAAATTGATTGTCAAAGTCCCATAAAACTTGAAAACAACGTTCATTGTGCACAGATTAGTTTTCCATTAGTGGTAATTGCGAAAAGTTTATAAGTAACTTTTTTTTTTTAACATAAGAACTTTTGGGGGATTGTATAAAACAGACACTTAAGTTGAAGTGCTATTTTTCTGTTCACAGGTCAGTCTAGGGGCTGGAGCAAAGGATGAACTGCACATTGTCGAAGCAGAGGCCATGAATTACGAAGGCAGTCCGATTAAAGTAACACTGGCAACTTTGAAAATGTCTGTACAGCCAACGGTAAGGGCACTTGTAATTTGGATTTCATGGCAAGGCCTAACTCTGTTGCAGTGGGGCAGGTTCCACCAGGGAGATAGGCTTGGTTCGTTGCTGCGGGTGGAATGACGAACACAGGGACACGGTGATTGCTCTTGTGTATCAGGTGGGAAAACGGGTTCATTGGTTGTTCATTTGGTTTATGGATTTGCCTGTCGTGCCTGTAACACAAACATTTGTAAGTTATGAGCAGGTTTTATACCAAAACATTTAACTTTTTATTTTCTTTACAATATTTAGTGATTTCAAATCTCTTTTAGGTTTCCCTTGGTGGCTTTGAAATAACACCACCTGTGGTCTTACGGTTGAAGTGTGGTTCAGGGCCTGTGCATATTAGTGGACAGCACTTAGTAGGTATGTTATTTTTATTATCTTTTATGCAGTTACCTTGTTCCTGCTGGGCTACTGTCTTTATAGAGGTTCAAATGGGAATCTAGTAGTTATATTACTAATTTATAACTGGAAACACCTGTTACTTTACATTTGAAACTTAGTAATGAGTGTTAGGTCTCAGTTCCTTTTTGTAAAAAATGTGTTTGCTTTTTGCCTCTTAAGTAGTAGAATCTGTTTTTAAATACTCATTACTGTATATTATGCCCTTTTTTCTGAGTTATTGCTTCTGGGTTGAGTTTTAGTAGTGGCTAATAAAGGAATTTATTTTAGCTGTGGAGGAAGATGCAGAGTCAGAAGATGACGAAGAGGAGGATGTGAAACTCCTAAGTATGTCTGGAAAGCGGTCAGCCCCTGGAGGTGGTAGCAAGGTCCCGCAGGTATAGATGTAATTTATTACAGGTATCTTACTCTGGCCTTTAGTTTGGGCACTTGCTCATGAGGTCTTTTGTTGTTTTTATTTTTAAAGAAAAAGGTAAAACTTGCTGATGAAGATGATGAGGATGACGATGAAGAGGATGATGATGATGAAGAGTAAGTATGGACTTAGAAGTTTGACAAGGTTGTATGGGGGGTGGTTTAAGAAAATTATTTTCCAAAGTCTTCCTGTGGAATTGGGGAATAGCTTTAAATAAAGGGTAAATGGTCAGTGGTTGTCATTTTGGGTTAAATGAGCCTACTGTTGGAACTATGAACCTTAAAGTGCTACAGTGCATTGAGAATTTTCAAAGGTATTTCCCTGATGTGTTTGACTAGGTACCTTTTTCCTGAGGAATATTGTAGTGGTCACATGACTGTAGCTAACAGTTTGGTGTATTTTATGCTAAATAGTTTATGATAAATGGGTTGGGTGGAAAGAGACTCAGAATAGCTCTAGCTACATTCATTTTGTAAGTTGTCACTTCTGGATCCCCACCCTCCAAAGATTTTGGCTCCTGGTTCTCTGGTCCTTATTGAGAAATTACGATTCTAAAAGAAAAGGATTTTCATGGGGAATTTAAAGTTAGGCTGGAAACAAGATTCGATGTGTTTACTAACCTAGGGCTATGGTAAACAATTAGGTGTACACTGTGGAATAAAATGCCGTTTATATCTTGGTTGGGTGGCTCGGTTGGAGAGTTGTCCCATGCACCTTGAAGGTTCCATTCCCAGTCGGAATGCATATGGAAGGCAACTGAATGATGTTTCTCTCCCCCTTCCTTTCTCTCTAAAGTCAGTTAAAAAAAAACATATCCACAGAGAGGATTTTAAAGAAGTGCTACTTATGGTTTTCCTATATGCAACAGAATCCGTAACTTTTAATACATTAGCTTTTTAATTGCCCGTTAACTTTGTCCCTGAGTTCCTAGGTTGGTCCATATATGTTAACATTTAAATAGAATCAGAAAGCCAAAACCGGTTTGGCTCAGTGGATAGAGGGTCGGTCTGCGGACTGAAAGGTCCCAGGTTTGATTCCGGTCAAAGGCATGTACATTGGTTGCGGGCACATCCCCGGTACGGGGTGTGCAGGAGGCAGCTGGTCGATGTTTCTCTCTCATCGATGTTTCTAGCTCTCTATCCCTTTTCCTTCCTCTCTGTAAAAAATCAATAAAATATATTTTAAAAAAAAGAATCAGAAAGACTGAGAAGAATGCAATCAACTCTGGAAGAGGTTTTCAGCAACCTCAACTGGCCCTTTGAGCATGCCAATACAGGCAGAAAATAAGGGAAGGATGAGAGTTTAATACTTAGAAAAATTGGTGTCAAACCCAGTGTAATGGGTGTTTGCTGTTAGAAAATTTGCCATTAGTAAGGATTAAAATAATATACCAAGAGGAATGGGAACTGGATGTAGGACAAAAATGAGAAATCTGGGTGCTTAATTAGGCTTGAGTTTATTTAGTCTGGTGATTTCAAGTTACCTTCGTGTAGGTTTATAAGTGAACATCTAATAGCACAAAGTCAGATTTTGGCCACAGTCCTTTCCCGGGAGACTTTAGAGTAGGACCTGATTGGTATCTTGATTCTGCTTGGGCTTTGGAAGATTTCCTATCTTTAAATTGGGGATAATTTCTGATGTAACCACCGTGTAAGATACCTAAGAAATCATTGCCAAATTTTCTAAAAGTTTCATAGGTTTAATGCTTACATTTAGACCTTTGATCCTACTTCGTTCTTAATGCATGTGGATATCAAGTTGTCCCAACATCATTTTAGACTTCTTTCTCCTTTGAATGTTCTTGGCACTCTTTTTAGAAGTAATTGCCATAAATATAGGATGGGGCAAAAGTTAGGTTTACAGTTGTGAGAACACAAAACAGTTTTTTATTGTATTTTTCATACAAACAACTGAGCCTGCTTTTGCCCCACCCTGTGTATGGGTGTATTTCTACTGATGTGTGTCTGTCCTTTACCAGTAAAACACTGTTGATTTCGGTGTTGTAGTTGAACTGTGAACCCTCCAGCTTGGTTCTTTTTAACATCCTATTTGTCCACTTTGGGTCCCTTGAATTTCAATAATGAATTTAAGGAATGATTATGGAGAAGCCAGCTGGCATTCTTTTAGGGATTATGTTAAATCTAAATTAATTTGGAGAGTTGCTACCTTAATATTATATCTATAAACATGGGATTTTTCTATTTAAATTTTTTTTCATCTACCTCAACCCTAAATAATTTTGTTTTTATATTTTTAGTTGTAAAAACTAAACATTTACCATCCTAACCATTTTTTAACAGTTCAGTACTGTTAACCATATTCACATTGTCTAAAGGTCTCAAACTCTTTCCATCTAGTAATACTGAAACTGTGCCCATTGAACAAAAACTATCCATTTCTACCTCTCCCCAGCTCCTGGCAACCACCAATCTACTCTGAGTTTCTATAAAGAAATTGATTATTCTAGATGGCTCATAAGTTGAATTGTGTAGTATTTGCCTTTTTTGTTGCTGTCTTTCACTTAGTATAATGTCCTCAAGGTTTATCCAGGTGCAGCATGTGATAGGATTTCCTTCAAGACAGAATGTCATGTGTACATGTGACATTTTCTTTATCCATTTAACCATTGAGGGACACTTGGGTTGCTTCTACCTCTTGGTAATTATGAATAACTAGAGGCCCGATGCATGAAAATTCGTGCAAGAGTAAGCCTTCCTTCCCTGGGCTGCCGGCACTGGCTTCCCTCCGGGCTTTGCTCCGGCCCCGGCTTAGTCCTGAAGGACGATGTCCGGTCTAATTAGCATATTACCCTTTTATTATTATAGATAGTGCAGTGAACATGAATGTGCATGTCTGTCTTTCAAGATCCTGCTTTTGACTCTTGACAACACCTCAAAGTTTAAAAGTTCTTAATATCTTGATTTAATGGAGATTCAGCCAATTTCTAGATAGGTTTTTTGTTTGAGTGCACAAATAATAGTTACTTATTTCATTTGTAGTGATGATGATGATGATTTTGATGATGATGAAGCAGAAGAAAAAGCTCCAGTAAAGAAAGTAAGTAGGATATACAGTGCTATAAGATTGTCAGAAATAGCTGATAGAAAATGTTGGGAAATTTTTGGTGCTATTGACTTGTGAATGAAAGCTGGCTTTAGGAGGAAATAATGATCTCATACTTGAAGTTGGTCCTGAATAGGGCTGACCTGAAAACTGCTAATAGTGGGAAAGGACTTGTTTTCTTGGTTCATGTGGCTTTCTTCCTCTTTGCTAGCCCTTTTGCAACGTCAGAACGATCGCTTTATCTTAGCCTGACTGCTGCTTTTCTTACATGCTCTGGGGTAGTTTTATGTACTCGGGTATGTGTGTTGATTATGATTAATTTTAATTACAGTCCATACGAGATACTCCAGCCAAAAATGCACAAAAATCAAATCAAAATGGAAAAGACTCAAAACCATCAACACCAAGATCAAAAGTAAGTGGAAACATACAAATCCAGGCTTCATTGAACTAGTTAGAAAAGTTAGAGGTTCTACTGTGGATGAATGTAGTCTGTCTGGAAGTTGTTAGGCCTTTGGAGAACAACTGAAATGGTGTCTTCAAAGAGGCAAATATGCTTGTCGATGGTCACTGTCACGCGTGTATAGCTGCTTGTTTTTCTGTTGGGGGAGAAAGCCGACAGCAGTCCTTTTATTTTGATACAAAGTTCCCTCCTGTAAGGGGTCTTGCTTGTTGAAAGGTAAATGTGTTGCATGGTGCAGAGCTCAAACCTGGCTGCATGTTAGTCACGTAAGGAGATTAAAAGAACCCCAATATCTGGGCTGATGTTATTTAAGTGCTCTAGGATGGGCCCCAGGCATCAAGCTGCATTGACTTCCTTGCTTCATGCATAGCGGTCTTCTGGTTTCCTTTTTGATGGGATCCTGTTAAGTGTAGAACTGACCTGGTGTCGAATATAAACGCGGGTACCGATGATCCCTATTCTTTTTTTAAGGAATGACTTAACAAAAAATTGTTCAGATATGCATTCATTTGTAATAGCAACCCAAGTCTGATTGTTTACTAGTGTTTATAAGAGAGGATTGTAAGAATAACTTCACAAAACGTTTAGGTAGGCTGGGTCTTAAGAGCTGTTTTCTTAAAACTTTGGAATTAAACTTTTTCCAGGGTCAAGAATCGTTCAAAAAACAGGAAAAAACTCCTAAAACACCGAAAGGACCTAGTTCTGTAGAAGACATTAAAGCAAAAATGCAAGCAAGTATAGAAAAGGTGAGTAAAATCATATTTAAGAAACCAGATAGGTTTATTTACCATTCACTCAAGTTATCTTTTTTGGAGGTTTGGAACAGCACTGTCCTTAATACACCTGTTCCTTGATCGTGATATGAAAGTTTTTTAGAAATGGATTATTAGTTACAATCATTTATAATCTCTGGTAATTTTTTTTGCATGTTTGAAGTTACATGTGCTTTATTTTTTCATTATAAAAAAATATAAGTAAGTTGGTTGTAAGATGCATTCTGACCTTAGATGTTAAAATGAGATCAACAAGAACAAATAATACTTCCCTTTACCTGGTCTTCCGGTTGTAAGATGCTGTAGAGCCAGCAGAGGGCGTATGAGTCTTAATTTTTATGAAACAGCTGGAAAAGTAGATAGTCTTTGGCTGGTAGTGTTGTAGTGAAAAAAAAAAATACTCAGGATTGACTCTAGTCAAAAACATTTTCCAACAAATTGAGTCATTCCTTTTATACCAAGGTGTCACCAGTTAACACATTTATATCTTAAATTTTTTAGTGACTATAATAGGTTTTTAGTCTCCTTTTGTCTTAAATAGTGGAAATGTGAGAAGAGGATTGACTCATTCTACTACTTACTTGACCAGGGCACTAAATTAAATTCCCGTGAACTCTGGACTTGAAGAGTATGGGATAATTGACTTAAATATCTTGAAACACGTTTGAGAACAGTGTTAATTTATAAATAATACTTAGACCCCAGTTATGGAGAGTAAATGTGGGGTGGTGAGGGAAAGTCGCCGACTTCTTTCCCCATGTTTGCCTGTGTGCCTAGGTGCTGCGTGTTTTAGTAGGTTTCCTTGTGCAGTGATGAGTCAAGTCAATTGGAAAAATAAAACTTTAGAGCCTGAGTGTACCTCTAGATTTTGCTTTTGTACTACTGTAAACCTTTTTGCCTTCCTCGTATCGCTGCTTTATTTATCCCTTGCATACAGTGCTAAAATAACCTTTTAGATACCCCTCCCCCGCATTTTAATATGGTCCTATCTCCTTGGTTTAATTGCAGGCGCATTGAACAATCCTGGGCACTACTGGTAAATTAAGCCCAAAGATGGGGAAAGAGGAAAAGGAGAGACAAATATAGTCCATACTGAGTATCATCAACAATCCAGACTGAAGTCTTCTATTTTAATCTCAATGCCCTTTCCTGGTTTATCACTCACCCATGCCCCCTTCCAGGCTGGAAGCAATCTCACTTAGTCTCCTAATGAACCTTTCTTTTGCTGTGATTCAGTGAACTTTTCTTGACTTGTTCATTATTCTCGCCTCTTTGACCATGTTTTAAACACCTTTGTATCTCCCTAGCTGCTCAATAAATATTTGAATGAATGAAGAATGTATGTGACAATAATTTAAAAACGGAAATTACTTTCTAGGTGATAGAGGCAATTAAGTATAATACCATACCTGATCCCTAACCTGCTTCGTGCCATGGTCCCTTTGGCATTCCTGAAGTCGTCTTGACCTTTTTAAAATGCATAAAAGGATTCAAGTTACTGGGGAAAATAAAAATTATCAAAATAGGAAACAACAAAAGTGATAATACTTAGTTGCACATTAAATAATTCCAAAGTAATGATAAACATTTCGTAATTGTAATTCTTAGAAAATAATTTGGTGCTAACACTATTATGGTTTCTTCCTTATGCCCATAATTGAAGGAAATGCTAAACTTTAGTTTGAGATGAATGAAACGTCATGTTAGTTTTTCCCCCCATTCATATGCTCCCTGAATTGACTCAGGTTAGTATTGTGCTGCGCCTAGGTGTTCTTAGTACGTATTAAAGTGATCTATTAACAGTTTTGGTGACGTGTGCATATGGTACTGAAAAGGGGTGTGTATTTGCTTTGTTTTGTATTTGGTTCTGGGTGGATGAGGGTGGTGATAAAACTGAATTGTTAGATTATATAGCAGGCAGCCAAGTTGACATTTGAGTGCCTGAAGAATCTCAAGCATGGCTTGTACTTTGTATTTACTTTAAAGGTCGGGGGAGAATTTGAAACTGACAAAGCCGGTCAGTACGGGAGTGGTATGAAAGACCTAGGTCCTAAGAGTTACTCTTTCTGGGCCTGAAAGACCCAGATGTATTGTAGGGACAAGGAATGAACTGATGATCAATGTAATAATAGCATGCAAATATGAGGAATTTCATAATAACTTACAAATAGTGCTAATATACTCACCCTTAATAATGCTTTTGTCTCAATAGGGCGGTTCTCTTCCCAAAGTGGAAGCCAAGTTCATTAATTACGTGAAGAATTGCTTCCGGATGACTGACTTGGAGGTAACGGAGTTTTCTCAAGACATGACCTAATCCAAATTTTTTTATTGTGATTTATTATGACTCTTTTAGTCTCTAAGTGTTGGCTTCTTTTAAAAGATTCCTAACCACAGACAATACTTTAGATTGAATACATGGAAATGCTTAAGAATTTAGTTGGCAGAGACTGAGAAGATAACTTTTAGTATATTTTCCCCAACTTTTATATAGTTGGTAAATTACCTCTTTGTTACTGAGCTCAGTTTTACTGTTGGTACTATATTGGCTAAGGACCTGAGCTGTGGTTTTCCTTGCTGCTCCACTTGGCTGCTTGGGCAGTCTGGCCTTTTGCTTTCCTGTGAGTTGGCGGAGGGAAACCATTTCTCCATAGATCTTATGGGAAGCACATTTTGCTGAAATGAACCTAAAGTGTAAAGTGTAAAATCTGGCAGCAAGAAACCAAATTGTAGTTAATGCTCAATATTGTAGCTTTCTTACAAGTAAAGGTATTTTATCAATGGAAAATGATGTATTAATTTTTGTCTTGTTCATAGTTAGTGACTCATAGGTTGTAAAGGAAAATGTAAAAGTAGTTACATAGGGTTGCTAGGCATCATGCATATACCAGACCATAGCCTATGGTTTGTTTCTGTCAGGGCTCCCTAAGCCTTTCCAGCTTTTTTAATAAAGAATTTGTCAGCCATTTTTCTGCCATAATATTTGGTATTTAAATTACATAAATGGCAGCACTATTTTTCTCAGATTTGAAACCCTTTCAGTGGTTCAACACTTTATGGTTGGGTGATTGTGAGTTCAGCTTTGATTAACTTGGTGGCCATGAGATCAAGTTCAATCATTTTTATTCTTTTGGTTGTTACGGTGTGTGTGTGTGTGTGTGTGTGTGTGTGTGTGTGTGTGTGAATGTGTTTGAACTTCAAAATTCTGCAAGTTTTCTGAATAGTTGACACTTTACATTTTGAAAACTGCTGTATGTGGTTGTTAATGTTGAAAATGGTGGAAAGTCAGAAACCAGCATGTACTAACAGGTAACTGTAAGAGAGAGGATTTCTTCAACCTGTACCAAGGAAAGTGGCGAACTGAAATTTTTGACTAAAGAAAAATTCAGGTGAAGACAAAAGTAATAAAGGTGCAAACGGCCTTCCACACAGTATAACATCAGTCTTGCGCTGAAATGACTAAACTCACTAACAGCAGTATTTTCTGACTCCAAGTATTTTCTTCACTATTTTCTGAAAAGTATCAAGATGAAATTTCTACAATAGTAAAGAGCGTAATAGCTCAGTTTACTGCTACAGAGATGATCAAAACTAAATGTCTCACGTTTTTTATGGCATAGCTACAAGAAGCAAGGAGTCACCATAAAAATTTTCCCATTGCTTGTGCAGTTTTTCTTAGAAAAAGTGTTGCTTGTGAGGATTTGGCTAGTAAAATCCCTTCCAGATGGACTTTGAGAAATAGCAAATTTCTGCAGAAACTCTTGAATTAAGAGCTGAAAAAAAAAACACCATCAAGACTGTTCTTTAAAAAGAGAACATTGTTTATGAATAGAAAAAGAAATGCCACCTTGAAGTCGATTATACTGTACTTACCATGACTCATGAAATGGATTTTTATCACTTGAAGAATTTTATTTTTACATGGATATTGCTGAATTACCAGCATAAGAACAAGTACAGGGTGGACAAATGGAATTAATTTACAGTAAATAATAATACAAGAATCCTGTGTTTTGCATATTAACAACTATAAGCCTACTTTTGCCCCACCCTATAGAAAGAATCTATAAGTGGAAATTGACAATGATACTTTCCTTGTATAAGTTTTTTTTAAAAAAAATCTTAATTATCTAGAGTGAACCTTTTTGGTGGTAGAATGAAAAATAGGTATGTTGAACTGTACAAAGAGACGCGGTTTAATTTATTGGTTGTCTGTGAAGTGCTGTGGTTCTTTAACCACATTTCTTTTTTTTTTTCCAGGCTATTCAAGATCTCTGGCAGTGGAGGAAGTCTCTTTAAGAAAATAGTTTAAACAGTTTGTTAAAATTTTCCGTCTTATTTCATTTCTGTAACAGTTGATATCTGGCTGTCCTTTTTATAATGCAGAGTGAGAACTTTCCCTACCGTGTCTGATAAATGTTGTCCAGGTTCCATTGCCAAGAATGTGTTGTCCAAAATGCCTGTTTAGTTTTTAAAGATGGAACTCCACCCTTCGCTTGGTTTTAAGTATGTATGGAATGTTATGATAGGACATAGTAGTAGTAGTGGTCAGACAAATGGGAATGGTGGGGAGACAAAAATATACATGTGAAATAAAACTCAGTATTTTAATAAAGTAGCACTGTCTCTATTTAATTTATTCTCTTTATGCTTTATCAGAAATAATGTACACAGTTAGTGTCAAATAGTATCCTAAAAATCTCATGAGAAATAGTCTCTGCTCTAAGTAGTAATGCTTCTCACAGCTAACCAATCTATTTTTCATTGTGAGTATTTAGTGCTTATACCTTCTTGTCTCCTGATAATAGTTAATTGTAACCATGCTAATGTGTTTCCAAATGGTCCATCAGACCCCCTATTTAACCAGAACAGAAAATGAACTACATTCTCAGCTGTACCCTCCCTCCCCCCCCATACACATGCCCAGCCCCCCGGGGATTGAGCCTGCAACTGGGGCATGTGACCCTTAACTGGATTTGAACCCAGGACCCTTCAGACTACAGGCCAAAGCTCTATTCACAGCCAGACCAGCTAGGGCTTCATGTATTTTGCATGTGATCAGGAGTGGGGTGTGTGTGTGCTAATTAAGATTTTTATTGTTGCAGGTTCTGAGGTTTTGTGTGTTTTATAATCTTGTTCTGGGCCTTGGCTGGACTGAGTCTGTTCTCCAGAGTCTCCAATTCTGGACTATTTCTTAAGAGATTTCAGCCTCCTCCTTCACTCACATTCATTTGTAGGCCTTCTGTTTGATTCTCTTGGATGTTTTCCTCATTCCTTATTGTTTAAACTTTAGGAGAGAGACTTTATTTACTGTCTTCAAATTTGTGTTGCTGTGTGCTAAAGTCTGAAGAAACTCTTCTCCCATTCCATGCACTATTTACCTATTTTCCTTTTTCCTCCCTCAGCCTGTTTATCTTTGATTAGGAGGGTGGCACCAGCCTATCCAATTCCAGGTACCTTTTGATGTGGTCTGCAGACATTAGCCTTTTAATTAAGGGAGATAAACATTTTCCAGGGGAGCCTTGGTTTAGAGGGTGGGAAGATTGGCGCAGTACTTTGCTGTTGAGTCCCAGTTTCAGGTGTCAGCTCATTTACTTTAGGTTGTAGTTTTCTTCATTGATTGATCAGTTCTCTCCAGCACAGTCTGTCCTTACAACTTCCCTCTACCTTTATTTTAATGGAGGCTCATTAGGAGAAGGTGTGAACTGCCTCACTGGGAAGTCCCTGTATTTTAAAACACGTTTATATACTTGAAGTTTAAAAGATCATCTTTTAAGTTGATAAGACATTCCCAAGTAAAACACTGAAACGAACCTGCACATTATAAAAAGGTAACTGTTAAAGCTGAGTCGTTCCTTCCCCAAATAGTGTCTTGCTGTGTGTGAAACTGGAGTATGGTAGGTAATCGTTAGTATCAGTTACTTAACATGTTAAGAAGTAGAAGTGTACTACTAGTATAAATGTCTTAACCAAAAGTAGGTCTGGAAGTTGTAGTGTTTCCGTGCTTTGTGTAGAAGTTAAACCTTACCTTTGGTTTGGCTGATGGGCACTTTTAAACGGGAAACCCAAAAGAACTTCACCATTCTGAGGGGAAGCAATGGGCCGTACTGGTGGTTCATGCTTATTTTAAAGACTAATCAGATCCACTGTTGAAAAATGTTCCAGATAGGGCTTGCTTATTTGGAAATACAGAAATTAAAGATTCCTGTGCCCCAAGGCTCTGACTTAGAAAATACCTTTTTACAAATGACTTTACTTTGCACAGTGCAGACTGGTAATGTGGCATTGGCCATACTTGGGTCAATGTCGGTTTAATTGCTAAATTTTAAGGTGCCTATTATGGAAAACAAAGGTGTTTTTTTATCAGCATTTTTAAGTTTTCTAAGACCAATAAGGGAAAAAAACAATTTCCTGTGTTTCCTAGGAGAAAATGTTGATCTATAGTGGAGGCAGCTTGTAAGAGAAGCTGGTTTGTTAATCAAATTTGGGGATTTATAGTTCTTTCACTAGGAATACTACTTGGCTTTAGGTGGGTCTGCAGTTTGCCTTTTTAAAGTACTTGCTGCTTGAATCAACTATATTTCCCATAAGTCAGTCAACATGAGTGTTTTTTAACGATTTAGCCTTAGCAAAATACCATTCGTTATTCTGCAGGCATTTTCTTTAAAATCCCCACTTTTATTGCCTCCATTTGTACCTAACTTTGAAAAATATTTTTGATGTTTTATTTTGCCAGTTTTCAGAACGATGGATTCTTGTCCTAGCAACCTCAGAGTAACCAGTGAGTTTAAGTATCCTGAAATCAGACTTTTAGGTATTTGTGTTTCAGTCCAGTGTATTTTATCTTTGTGCAATGGAATCCCCTTCAAGCTTGCTCCTACCATCACAGACTCCAGTAGTCTTTGATGTCAAGCATCTTAATTTTCTCAGACCTGGATCGATCCATTTCTCCAAGGAGCTTTGGTTAAGAAAATGGTGGTATTTAGAGACCACAGTCTGGGTGAGAGCACTGCTTGTTGATGTTTAGCTGAGCAGAGGCAGAGATGCACTTGGTGGCTGACTGCCGGAAGCTTCTCTTCATTTGATGTCTTAAAACTCTAGAGCTGTTACCTTCAGCCTCACCAGAGAACAAAATAGGTTAATAAGGCCATTTGGGGAGAGCAGATTGGATTGTCTGAACTGGATTGTGCAAATGATGGGTCGTGATGGATGGAGGCTTATAGTGGTATGTCACAAAGCTTGCAGAAGGGAGTATGGTTTTGACAACTAGCTCAATGAAGGGAGATAAACATTGTCAAGGGTGTGGGGCTTTTTTTTCAAGGGCAAAAAAGTTTTGAGGGTCACAAATACTGAGCTTACTCATCAAAGATAGTGGTGTGGGCTATTGAGATAATAGGGTTAAACTTATTTCTGAAAATAAAGGATATATTCCAGGCATTTCTCACCAAAGAGCCAGTTGCTCCCTGATTCAAACTTGGCAGTAGAGGACCTGTTTTAGTGCTGTGAAAGCTTCAAGAGGTGGTTTTGAGAAAATGTAAGAGCCTCCTCTGCTAAGGGTGTACTTTTCTTATTAAACTGCTGGGTCCTGTTGAAGACTAGAAGGCTGCGTTTGTCTCCTGTTCTTGGGCTGAAGGTTCTCCCATCTTTGTTTAAAAAGTTTTATCATTGGAGAGAGGCTGAAACAGATTGAGATGCTGTTTACTTTCCCTTGAAAACCAGATAGGAAGGATCTAAACATTCTATATAATAAAACCTTAATATGCAAATGGACTGAATGGCAGAATGACCAGTTGTATCACGCACACTGACCACCAGGGGGCAGATGCTCAATGCTGGAATTGCCCCCTGATGGTCCGTGTGCCTCCCACAGGGGGGAGTGCTGCTCAGCCAGACGCTGGCTCACAGCTGGCAAACATAGTGGCAGTGGCGGGAGTCTCACGCCTGTACAGCAGCGCTAAGGACCCCTCGGGGGGAGCAGGCCTAATCTGGCAGTTGGACATCCCCTGAGAGGTCACAGACCCAAGAGGGCACAAGCTGGGCTGAGGGACATCACACAGTGCACGAATGTCATGCACCGGGCCTCTAATTTGGATATATACTGACTTAAAGTATTTAGGGTTAGTCAGTAGCAAAACAGGTACCTAACCTGCGGGGCTGACATTCATTGGGCTAGCAGTCAACATACCTTCTCAATTTCCCTTACGGCAACCAGGGGTTTTGCAGATGTGAGATGTGAATCTCAGAAAATTGAGAGTTCACTGGCCTAGAGCTGGGGTGAAACGCAGGTCTGATGGTTCCAGCAGGACTAGCACAGCCACCTAATCCCAACCACCGAGCTGTGGCCTGGACTGGCAGCCTGCTCACTGCTGCCGCTGTCGCATGCTGCCAGTTCGCCTGCAGTTTCTAAAAACGAGTTTAACCTTCAGTTTCAAAGCCTTTGATAAATTGTCAAACAAACTGCGATATCCACACTGTTGAGTACTACTTGGCAATAAAAAGGAACATCTATAGATAAAAGCAACAACAGACAAGGAAGGGTGAGTCTCAAAAACATGTTGAGCAAAAGGAGCTGGACACAAGCACATAATATATGGTTCCATTTATGTGAAACTAGAATCTAGAGCCAATAGATTAATGGTAACTTGGGGCTAGTGATGGGTGAGGGGAAGTTACCTGGAAAGGTGTTTGCATAACTAAATATTTGTTAAACTCCAAGTACACTTGAAACATGCATTTAAAAATTTTATATAAATAGTACCTTTTAGGAAAAAAGGCCTTTGCAAAGGATGACCAAGCATTGCCTGTTCTCACCCTCATCGGCCACTTCTTACCCCCTGGCCAACCCTGCCTGTCACCCAGCCTTTTCCTACTTGCAGGCACTTGACGTCTTTTGCCTGGAATATTCCTTTGCACAGTCAGCTCTGCTTATTAGCCTTCTTCACCCAGGACCCACTACACAGGATCTCAGTAAGTGGTGATTAAATTGATGAGAAATGACCAAGAGTGGCACATCCTAAGTGCTATACGAACACGCCAAATTCAGATGGAAAGAACATTTAAGATTCATGTATGTTACGTGAAAACTATGAAATGACTGGATTTGGAGTCAGGTTGAACACCTCCCAACTTCACAGACCCAAGAGGGCACAAGCTGGGCTGAGGGACATCACACTGCACGAATGTCATGCACCGGGCCTCTAATTTGGATATATACTGACTTAAAGTATTTAGGGTTTGTCAGTAGCAAAACAGGTACCTAACCTGCGGGGCTGACATTCATTGGGCTAGCAGTCAACATACCTTCTCAATTTCCCTTACGGCAACCAGGGGTTTTGCAGATGTGAGATGTGAACCTCAGAAAATTGAGAGTTCACTGGCCTAGATCTGGGGTTATGTGAAAATAACCTGAAATCCATAATTAGCAAATTAATAAAAGCTAAAAACTCCTGGAGCCTTCGTGTGCCTGACTTCATTCAGTAACACAACTGAGTTGTAACTGTTCTTAGCCATGGTTTGTTTGTAGGAAGCACAGTCAGACTTGCTGAAGTTCATAAGTAAATGCTAGAAGCAGTAGTCATGTCTAGGACCTCTGACTTGAGTTTATATCCTTATTCAGAACTGTTCTCTTGACAACTCTTTGGTCAGTCGTATTTGAGTGACAGTCTTATTTGTGAGATGGACAAATATGCTTTATCTGAGCATTGGAAGAAAACTGCAAGCATTTTAGGTAGAACATAATAGACCTATTCCATCCAAAAGTAATAGAGAACAGGATAGAAAACTTGGAAGATTCTTAGCCAGGAGATACTTCAAACACCTCACTTGGTCAAAACTACCTCTTGACTGGTCTGTCCGAGTTCTTAGTATAAACGCAAGCTCGGGCCCTGCAGGGCATTTCTGTCCATGTCTGTGGCATCTGGTCATTGCACCTATCTTGGGGTAGGTTAATTTTCTCTAGGGCTTGGGACTTACCAGTAACTGCAAGTCCAGTTCTGGCAATGAGAATGCCTAAGTACATTCAGCCAAGCACTCCACACAAGGACTTTCCCCATCACTTGGCAGCTAGTTTTGAAAAGGTTATCTGCACTTGTGTCCAATGCTGAAACAGGCGATCTGTTTAAGACAGCCTCAGCTTCGGAAGGGAGCCTGACATGGCTTGCAGAGAGGCCTGGTGTTTTGGACAATTGTTGCCATTTCATATTCCATGACTAGGGAATAGCAGGGTTCCATAGCACCTACTTCAGTTTACACTCCAGAGAAATGGGAACATCAACCCCAGCCCATGACACAAGGAGGTTTTAAACCCAGTAATTTGGATTCCTGGGTTTTGTTTTTTGAGCTTGTTCAGTTTCTTTTCCACTATGACCTTTTCCCCTTGGTGTCAAAGGCAGAGACTTGCTGTGGTGGGCTCCACAGTCCAGCAGTTGCATGTGACAAGAACATCGTTTTGAGGTTGGTGGGGAGGGTAGGAGTGATGCCTCTGAAGGGGCAGAGGCGGTGAGAAGAGCTGTCCTCAGAGGGGTCCTGGTGAAAGGAGTCAAACTGCTGAGCACGCCAAGGGAAGCAAGTCTCCAGCCAGGACACCAGAGTTGGGCCTAGAGTGGTCGCTGACCAGAGTCCTGCTGGCTCCTCCCGGGCCGTCGCCAGCCCGGGCTGGGGTTGCAGTGAAGCCTCTGAGCCTCTAGATGGCAGTCATGCGTTTCCAAAGCTGGCTCGTCTACGGGAGAGCCCTGCTGGGATCCGAGTACCCAGCCGCGAGCCCCGAGGGGAAGAGACACCCTGGAGACCCCTCCCCCTCAACCTCACAAGGTTTTCTGCACTTGTTTGTATCTAATGCAGGAAGGAGAGAGTGGAAGGGGGTCACTTAGTGTGGCCAGGTGTCTTGAGAGGGCAGCTGGGACACGCCACCATCCTGCGTGGACTCACAGGGCTGGTAAAAGTGACCCCTCTTAAAAGGAGCCGCCCCAGGGGCTGGGCCTGACCCGCCCCCTCCTTGCTCCCCTACTCAAGCGCTAGCGGGTGTGAGAATGAGGAGGGAATGTGGGCGAGGGCGAGGGAGGACCTTCCGCAGCTAACTGCGTTCTTGGGAACCACTGCCTGCCCAATTCGGGCACCTTTTGCGCCGCGGCGCGGGTCACTGCTCGCTGGCGCAGAGCTCCGACGGCTTCTAACGCTTACCAGCTCCAGTCTCCCGGGCTCTGCCCCTTTGGAGCTGCCGGTCCCATCGCCGAGAGTCTGAGCGCCTCCCTCCAACCGGAGCCGCCAGGAGAAGGAGGAGGCAGTGGAGAGGCCGCGGCAGGCAGGCTAGCAGGCAGGGCCGCCTTTGATGTGGGCGCGGCGCACCCAGGCGAGCTGAGCGCCCGTCCGGCCGCGCCCCGAGGGGGGAGCCCCCGGGCCCCGCATCCTCATTGTGCCGGCTCGGGCCCGGGCCCGCCCCCGGCCCCCCCGCCCCCTCGCCGCCCGCGCGTAGAAAACGCCCCGGCCGCCGCCAGTGGTGGGAGGCGGCGATGCGCACGGCCGGAGAGACGCGGAGGAGGAGACATGAGCCGGCGGGCGCCCAGACGGAGCGGCCGTGACGCGGTCGTGCAGCAGCCGCGCGCTCCAGCCCCGGAGCGCTGACCCCTGGCCCCGCGCAGCCCCGCGCCCCGGCCAGAGAGCGCACCCCAGCTTCCAGCCCCGCCACGCATGCTGTCCCCGGAGTGAACCGGGCAGCCAGTTTCCCGTGGACGCCCGGACGGCCGGCCGGCCGGCAGTGAGCAAGCTTCCCCGCACCGGCTGGGCGCCTCCTGCATAGCTGCGGCCGCCCCGCAGCCCCCGCGCCAGCCCGGAGGGCGCAGCGCTCGGGAGGAGCCGCGCGGGGCGCTGATGCCGCAGGGCGCGCCGCGGAGCGCCCCGGAGCAGCAGAGTCTGCAGCAGCAGCAACCGGCGAGGAGGGAGCAGCAGCAGAGGCGGCGGCGGCGGCGGCGCCGGCGGAGGCGCCCGGTCCCGGCCGCGCGGAGCGGACATGTGCAGGCTGGGCTAGGAGCCGCCGCCTCCTCCCCGCCCAGCGATGTATTCAGCGCCCTCCGCCTGCACTTGCCTGTAAGTGCTCGCGCCTGGGGCTGCCCATCCAGGGTCGTTTGTCTGGGTGCCCGGGCTCTGTCTGCACTCCCGTCTGACTTTCGGACGGCGTCTCCGTCTGTCCGCGCGCCCCCCTCTTTGACGTCCCTCTGAACACCTCTCCTTCTCTCTCCCGCAGGTGTTTACACTTCCTGCTGCTGTGCTTCCAGGTACAGGTACGTGGGACCCTGACTCTGACCTCCCCCCGCCCCTGCTTCGCGGTACACGCCGCGCCCCCTCCCTGCGCCCCACCCCTCCCGGGCGCCGAGCCCAGTGCACCTGTTCCCAGGGCGCGGAAGGGCGGCTCCGCGCGCGCCCTGCGCCGGCGGGGGACTGGCCAAGGGCAGGGGTCTCCGCTTCGGGGGCGCGCCGGCGCGCGGCCCCTGTCGGCCTCTGCCGGGAGGAGGTCCGGGAGCCGGCGGGCTGAGCCGCAGCGATGGGCTGCTCCCAGCCCCCTGCCCGCAGCCGGCGAGGAGTTGGGACCAGGGATTTTCCCTGCCGTCCGTCCCTTCACATCCCCGATCGCTCTTCCAGACAAAAAGCCTCCTTTCAGCCGAGTGGGTTTCGAGTCCGGGGAGAATTAGCTTCAGTTGTAAATTACTCTGTGGTTTCGAAGGCATTTGCAGCCTTGAGAGAGACAGACAGACAGACTGACGGACACAGAGACGCGGGACTAGGGGCGGTGGGTCTAAGAGGGAGCAGAGCAGGGCGCCTGGGCCGAGGGGCTGCCTCCGCGCGGCCACTCCTGAGCCGGCCACGCTCCGCACACCCTCGCCCGAGGTGGTGCGGCCCTCGGCTGGTCCCCGCCTCGCTCCCCGCTCGCTCGCTCGCTCGCTCTCAGTGAATCAGAAGAGGGCTTGGCGCTCAGCCTGGAAAGCACTTGCTAAAATCTGATCTGTTACTTCAGCAGCTTTCAGACTCGGGAAGGTCTTGGCACGCAGACAGTTGGAACACTCCGGCTTCCAAAGCCGTGGAAATGAAGGAAGGGCGGGGGGGCGGTGGAGAGAAGAGGGAAAGAGGGAGCCGACTTCAGTCCCGATTAGAACCAGACCAGGGCTACCTCAGCACGGTGGTTGGGGGGGGGGGGTTGCGAAGGGAAAGGGAATAGGAAGTGCCAGCTGCCCTCGCCCCCCACCCACCTAGAGCGGCAGGGGAGGGGCCCTCGGAGGAGCTGGACTGGGGCCAAAAGAGATTATCTTCCCCGGTCTACCTCTGTGGAAGGCAGGTGTCCTCACAAGGTTAGAGAGGATGCTTAGGCTTCAGGCTCCTGGGTTCCCGAGGTGCCGAGGGGGCCTTGAGCAGGGGGACGGGTGGTGCCCAGGGTTCCAGCACCAGGAGTGCAGTGTGCGGGCGCTGTGGACGCTCAGCCGCCCCTTGCACGGTGCTTGGTGCCGGTGGTGGGTCTGCCTATCTCCCTCCCACTTGTGGGAGAGGATTGTTACCACCAGGATGGCCATTGAGCTGGGGGCAGCTTGTGGGGGCTGGGGACTGGAAGGAAGGGTGGACGGGTAGATGGATGGATGGATGGATGGATGGATGGACTGATGGCTTCTTTCCTCCTCTTGGCCAGGCTGGGGGGTCCCCGGTGACTCCTTGAATCAATACAACTGGAGTCAGTAACTTAAGACTGGCTGTTTGCCAAAGCAGATGTGACCCTGTGTGGTGGCGGGGGTGGGGGTGGGGGGATGGCTGGTGTCAGAGAGAGAGACCAGTGCCAGGCATGGCCTGCCTGGTTTGCAGCTGAGGCCCTAAGCAGAGGGCAGGCCCTGGGGTCACGCTGGCGGATCTGCGTGTCTGACGGGGCAAGAGCCCTTTCCCCGAGTGCCGGGCACGCAGAGAGATGGCTGCGGACTTTGTTGCCCAAGCGTCCCGATGCTCGCTGCCTCTCCTGCCTCTCCGTCCTTGAAGTGGGGCCCAGGAGGGGTTGCTGTGTGGTCTTTGTGTTCTCTGGGGGAGTGTGAGGGAGGGAACCTGGCCCCTGCACCCCACCTCCACCTCCTTGGCCAGAGCTAGAGCCAGCCTCCCGGGAAAGAGCTGGGTGGTCTGTCTGGGTTACGTCCATCTGGGTTAGGACTTCCAGCAGGTGAGGGAGCCCCCGCTCCTACCTCCCCTCCCCTTTCAAACTGCCGTAGGACTGATGTTTTTAACCCCTTCACCCTAAGAGTGTCTCAGGATGGGGTGGGAGGGCCCCCCCGAAACACTGCACCAAACGGTGTCCAAATGTGCTTGTGTCTGGGCTGGGGTTCCAGCTCCCCAGCGATTTTCAAAGGCACCTGGGATTCCGAGGTGAAGGAACACTACCATAGGGTGGCACAGAAGGTTGGCAGGCTCAAGTCCCCACTCATGCTCCGGGGACAAAGGTGGAGTGGCTGAGAGAGAGAGGGGGGACCCCGTGTGAGTTGTGGGAGTGTGAAGCCTGCTCCCTAGGAGGGATGTTGGGCAGACTCCTGCCGCGCAGCTGCTGCCTGCGCAGGGTGAGCCTCCCCGAGGGAGCGGGAGGTCCCCTCGTGAGCAGGGCCCGGCCTCCTGCACAGCGGAAGGGCTGTGCAACCCCATCTTGCCCGTGAGCCTTGGCTTCCTCATTTGTGAACGGGGTGGCCCTGATAGGTGTGCAAGAAGTCCTGCAAAGCCGCATCCCGTGCCCTTCCCCCCACCTCCATGTTTTGGGGGACTGAAGCAGTGAAGTTTTTGGGCTCCTCCCCTCTTCCCATCCATCAGCCACCGGGCCCAGAATGGTCCCTCTCCCCCCCCTCCCCCCCCCACATTTCCCTGAGCATAGTCAATGCCAGACCTGGTCCTCCCCACCCCCACGGGGTGAGCCCCGCCTTCCCGCCGCTACCCCAGGAAGTGGGAAGCTGAGATTTAATAAAATCCCTTCTCCACACGACCTGGGACACCGCGGATCGCTCAAATCGGAAGAATTTTAAAAATTTCCAAGGGGAGCAGGCGGCGTGACCAGTAAATTGCTTTTCTGCACTTGGCTGAGCGCTGACAATGACACCGGGCCGGGCCTTTCACGCGGCTCGGCCGGCACCTGCCCGGCATTGTTCCCGCCGCCAGGCTCGGCTAGGTCCCGGCCGTCCCTAGACAGCCAGGCTGAGGCGGCGGGAAGGGGGGCCTCCGCCGCCCCGGTCCCTCCCGCAGCGCCGCTTCCTCTCTCACCGCCCGTGTTCAAGTTTCCAAGTTTCTTTCCATGCCCCTCGCCTAAGCCTGACACTCACACCCCGCGCCCGGCCTCCCGGGGAGGTCTGCACCCTGCGAGCTGGCCGGGTGGGGGATGCTGGAGAGTGTCTTTCGTGACGTGAAGAGGATGGGAAGCTGCCCTGTTTGATAGAGCTTTTAATTTAACTTAACTTCTTTTATTATTTATTGTTGGCAGTATTACAGATGCCCCCCATTTCCCCCTCCTTTGCCCCCCCTCCACCCAGCCCCTGCCCCATCCCCTCCCCACGCCATTGTCTGTGTCCATGGGCTATGCCTATATGCATATATGTTCTTGGGTTAATCTCTTCCCATCCCTTAAAGCGGTGACATCATCTTTTCCACCCATTCAGTCAGATATTCATTCAACAGATACTTTCGGGGAGCCTGCTTCCTGCTGGCCCTGCGTTGCTGGCCTCCAGGGTTCCCCGTCTAGAGGGGCAGAGTGTTGGGTAAACAGGAGCTCCTTTACTCCCCCCCCCCCCCCGCCGCCTTGTCCCCCTCCCGGGCTGTGCCGTGTGTGTGTGTGTGTGTGTGTGTGTGTGTGTGTGTGTGTGTGTGTAGTGGGGCAGGTGTGTCCAGCTCAGGTGGGAGAAACCACCTGCCTCCCGTCAGAGCCCCGCTTGTAGGACTTTGAAAGTGGTTCTTGCATCAGAAGTTTGTTTTATTCTTCCTCCTGAAGTAAGTGAGGGTAACACTCCTACTCCACAGATGGAGAAACTGAGGCACAGAGCAGGGAAGGGACTCGTTCAAGCCCAGAGTCTGGATTCGGGAGCTTGTATTTCTTCCCACCACTCCAGGCAGGTGTCTTCAGGAAGAATAAGGAAATTATTCAGAAAGAATGCTGGTGGGGAGACGGATTCCCAGGAGGCACGCTGGGGGTCCCCTGGGAGAGCTCCCTGTGGCCGCTGTGGTGGGGGATGGGCTTGCCCAGGGAGGGGTCTGCGGTGGAGGCCACCTGGCTCCGCCTGCAAGCTCTGAACTTCCTGGAATGTTCGGGTCTGAAGGGTCTCAGAGCCAGTGGTGGGTGTTTTTGGGGGTGGGGCCGGGGGATTCGGCACTCCCCTCCCAGCTTCTTTCCCAGCCAGGAGGGGGAGGGGGCGCCCTGCCAGCATTCCTGCGGCCGGGAATGTCACCTGCCTGAGATAAGAAGGTGGATTTTTAAAATTTCTGGTGGTTGGCACGGCCAGTGCCAGCCGCTTGGGGCTTCGTGTCCGGGCCGCAGCACTGCCTCCACCCTGGACACGGGGCCCCCAAAGGGAGCGGGAGGGGCAGGGAGGGGCCTTCCTGTCCTCGGCAGGACCTCTTGGCTCTGACCTTGTCCTCCAGCAGGAACTCTGTGAGTGTGGGAATCAGAGTGCAGGCTCGGCCTGACGGTGACACCCGAGCCGCCAGCAGGCATGGCTCTCACTCTGACCGGCAGGCGCTGGCTCACAGCTCCTGGGGGAGCCTCCCAGCCGCTGGGACGCGGGGATCCGCAGGTGAAGACAGTGAGGCTCAGAGGCCGGGAATAAGCTGCCGTTGGTCGAATAGCAAGAGGAGGCACAGGTGTTTTCTCCTCTGAGTTGTGCGGCTCTAGGACCCAGACTTCTTTTTTTTTTTTAAAAATCTTTATTGTTGAAAGTATTACGTATGTCCCGCTTTTCCCTCCGTTGACCCCCTCCAGCCCACTCCTGCCCCCCCCCCCAGGCCTTCAGCATCCTGTTGTCTGTGTCCATGGGCCATGCCTATATGCATACAAGGTCCTTGGTTGATTACCTCCCACCTGCCCACCCTCCCCCGCCTCCCCTCCCAGATTCCGCACTCTGTTTCATGCTTCTATGTCTCTGGATCCACTCCGTTCATCACTTTATTTTGTTACTGAGATTCCACATATGAGCGCGATCATGTGATACTTGTCATTCTCTGACTGGCTTATTTCACTTAGCGTGATACTCTCCAGGTCCCTCCATGCTGTCTCAAAGGGTAAGAGATCCTTCTTTTTCACAGCTGCATAGTATTCCATGGTGTGAATGTACCACAGCTTTTTTATCCACTCATCTGCTGAGGGGCACTTGGGCTGTTTCCAGATCTCAGCTATTGTAAATAGTGCTGCTATGAGCATAGGGGTGCACACATTCTTTCCGATTGGTGTTTCGGGTTTCTTAGGATATATTCCTAGAAGCAGAACCCGGACTTCTTAAATAACAGCGTGAGGGCTCAAGTCTGCCAGCCTGGCTCAAATGGTTGCTTGGCCTTGTCTTTGCTGTGTAACCTTGGACAAGTTACTTAACCTCTCTGGGTCTCAGCTACTGCACAAGTAAGATGGGAAGAAAACAACCAACAAGACAGGCCCTCCTTCCTGAGGGCGTGGAGCAGGGGCAGCGGGGAGCCCAGCCCTCTGACCTCTCGTCTGCATTTGCAGACCTGGCCCTGTGCCCCTGGGGGGGTCTCCCTCGCCATCAGTCTCCTGTCAGGGTAGGAAGTCCCCTGGCCCAGAGCTGGTCACAGGGAGAGGGGAGGCATGGACTGGTGCCTTTCTGAGGGCAGGGGCTGGCTCCGTATTTTTTGCTGGCTCCGTATGCTCCGTATTTTTTGCTGGCTCCCTATTTCAGAGAGGAAGGGAGAGGGAGAGAGAGAGAGAAACATCAATGATGAAAGAGAATCATTGATTGGCTGCCTCCTGCACACCCCACACTGGGGATCGAGCCCACAACCCTGACATGTGTCCTGACCGGGAATCGAACCGTGACCTCCGTATTTTTTGCTGGGTGGGCGTCCCCACTCGAAAGGCCCATGGCCGAGCACTCCGGGACGGGCAGTGCCGGGGCCCTGCCAGTGTGGGCCCGGCGAGGGGAGAGCTTCTGGGCCTCAGAAAGTAATTGAGTAATTGAGGCCCACTGTCCGCACTTTGGGCCTGAGTATGGCCATTTGTGATGGACCCTCAGCGAGTAAGCGGGCCCCTCTGGCTTTCGTCGGGCTTGCTGGGAGGGGCCGGGAGGTGTTCGGGTATCATTTGCTGTGACATCGAAATGGCATAAGGCCTCAGGCCCATTTCAAATGCTGCTGTGCCAAGGATGGGGCCAAGGACAGATCTCCTGTGGGTCATAGAACAGAAAAACTCTCAGGATCCCAGGGGTTCTGGCTCATTGGGTGACCTCCCTCTCTGTGCCTCAGTTTACCGTCCTGGGTATTAGCATGCACGGGCTTTGGACAGGAGAGACCTAGATTTGAATCGTGTCTGTGTTGCTGAGCAGCTCTGCAGCAAATCTCTTAACCTTCAACCCTCTGCACCTTGGTTTTCCCATCTGTAAAACGGGTAACCCTTTCAAGGATTATTGCGAGGGCTAAATGGGATAATGCCCAGGGAGTAGCTAGCACGTAGCTGACACTCAGTGAGTAACGGAGTAACGATGATGGCCCAGTCGGTTCTAAGTTAGGTTCACAGTATGCTCCAGGTGCCAAAGCAAGCTAGCGGGACACGCTCCCGTGTCAGCACCATCCGGCCTCCAGTCTGAGGCTTTGGGCCTCGGTCTGCGTTGAATCCTCACTGCACCACTGGCAGGCTGTGTGGCCTGGGGCAAGATCCTTGACCTCTCTGAGTTCCTGCCTCCTCGACATGGGAAATGGGCACAGCCGACTACCACTGTGGTCCCTGTTGGGAGGAGTAACGGAAGCTGGTCTTGGGCCAGCTGAGCAGCAGGCACTCGGATGCGGTGCTTCTCCGCATGAGCCCTCAGCAAACGCTCGTGGGACGCCCGCTGCCTGGCGGGCCCGGCCTGGGTTTGGAGGGGCATAAAGAAGACATCCAAGGCGTCAGCTTTGTCCTCAAAGTGTCCCCTGGGAAGGGGTGGCCGGCACTTGGGGCAGCTTCATTCAGCACCATCCCCCACGCCCTCCCTCCCACCCCACCTCTGCCTTGGGCTCCCTCGGCTCCAAAGACCAGTGTGTTCTCTGTTGGGGGTCACGGGGGGGGGGCAGGGGCGCGCAGGCTCTGGACCCAGGCCCGCCCCTGCCGGCCTTCACACCTGCCCGGCCCCCAGGAGCCCTGTACTGAGCAGACTGTTGAGCTCGGTGTGGCTCCTCTTTCATGTGGGCATCCGGAGGGAACCCCCCTCTTGGGGTTGCCGTGAGGGTGGGTTGTGGTCACCTGGGGATGACTTGGCCCGGCGCCCGGCTCACTGTCAGTGTTCAGTAAGTGTGAGCTGGGGGGACTGGGGGGGCTGGAGGCCTGCTTGCCCGCCAGCCCCTGGCTCCTGGAAGTCAGCGGCCCTGCGGCACCTGGCGCAGGCCTGGCTGCAGGAGGAATGCGGTCAGTGCTGGAGGGGAGGGGAGCACCCCTCTGCACACCTCAGGGTGCCAGGCATGTGGCACAGGGGGTTCAGGGTCTGCCCTGCCCGTGGGGACTTGATAGTGACCTCAGGGACCCGTGCAGGGGACAGGGTGCCTGTGTTCTCTGATGAAGGGCCCGGAAACCGGACGCTGGGGCCGGAGGACCTGGCTGGGGATGGTGCCCCATTTGCATCTTGAAATAGGAGCGAGCCAGGTGAGGTGAGCGTGTGTGTGCCTGTGTGTGTGCCTGTGTGTGTGCCTGTGTGTGCGGACCAGCCTTGCAGGCAGCAGAAGCTCTGTACACGGAGCAGGGAGCATCCTCATGTGCTCAGGGGACGCCCAGCCGCCTGGGGTATCTGGAGCGTCAAGTCCAGGAATGGGGGTGATGTAGAAAGCCGTGGTGGGCATTGAATGCCGAAATAAGGGCCTGTTTATTACCCGGTAGGCGTGCATGACTGCTCTCCTCACCCAAGAGCTGTAAGGGAGAGGGAGTTGAAACGGGGCAGGTGGGGCGGGGGGGGGGGGGGGCGGTGAGAGGAGAAAAGGGAAAGAGAGCAGGGGTCTATGGGTCTCTAGGAATCCTGCCCCCTCCCCCAGGCTGGCCCTAGAGCTGGCCACCAGCAGCACCCATATTGATGATCTGTACCGAGAGGGCTGATGTATGGGAGAGGGAGCTCCGGCCAGCTGCCTTGGGTGGCAGCACCCCCACCCCCTTCCTGACGGCTCAGCCCTGCCAATCAATACATTGATAGCCCTGGGAGCTTAATGGCCAGGCTGGGGGCGGGGAAGAGCCCTGTGCAGCATCCTGCCGGGCTGGGCTGGGTGTGGGGAGTGTAACAGGAGAGGGGGGAGAAGCCTGGGGCTGAGCAGTGGGTGGGGGCATCGAGCTGAGCCAAGCGCAGATTCAGGGGTGGGCCTGGCCTTCCTCCTCTTCTTTCTGTCTGGGGGTGCCAGCTGGGGGGAGTTTGGGGGCTCTAGAGCCAGTGATGGGCTCAGATCTTGGCTCTGTCACTCTCTGTATGGCTCGGGCAAGTCCCTTGGCCTGTCTGTCTCCCTTTGTCCTGGGAATGGCAGTCATCAGACCTGCCCCGGTCATGCAAGGAGGAAGGAGACGGTGCCTGGAAAACGCTTAGCTTGGGCCTGGCACTGAGCAGGCGCCCACTGAGCGAGAGCCAGCGTCAGTCTCGCTCTCCACGATGGTAATAATCCACGGAGCCCTGGGGCTGGCAGTGACGCCGGCGCCCGCTCCAGGCCGCTTGCTCTCGAGGAAGAGTTTGGGGAGCTGCATTTTGGGGTGGAGAGTGGGGCTGACTCTATCGGGGGCCACTCCTGGAGTCTGGGGTGCAGGTCTCAGGTTCGAATCTAGAATTTGGAGAAGGCTTGGGCACGGCTGGCACATGCTGCTGCCACTGGAGGAGGCGGGCGGTGGCGGGAGGCGGCCGGAAGTCTGTGGGCTGCCCCTCCTGGGACCAGCGAGACCCTCCCTTTCTGGGCCGGCTGCCTGGAGACAGGGGCACGGCTGGCTGGTACGCGGCCTCAAGGATGGGGACCTGGGCAGGAGGGGCAGTGTGACCCCATCCTGCTTCCTTGGGTGGGGGAGTGAGCCCAAGGCCTTCGGCCAGGCCCTGCCCCAGCGGCGGCTTGTGGCCAGAACCAACTGCCGTCCTGCTCAGGAGGGAGGGCTGGGTGAGGGGAGAAGGAGATGGAAGCCGGCAAGGGGCGCGAGTGGTGAGAGCTGGTTTCTAGAACAGACAGAGGGGGAGCTGGATTTGGATCTAGATTTACTTTTTCACCAGTTCTGACTTTGGACAAGGCCTCAGTTACCTCATCTGTAAAATGGGGATAATAATCATACCAAGTCCCAGGGCCTCTCTGGGGGATGATGGAGGGTCATTAACTTGGTTCTTAACACAGAGGAGGCAGGCCGTTTAGAAAACCAAACCAAAGAAGGAAAAAGGTTGTGGCTGTTGCTATTAGTATACTTTTCCCCCCTGCGATACATACTGTGAACAGTTCCTGTTCTGCGAGTGAGAAAGCCGAGGGCTGCCGCGCTCAAAGCACCTGAGGTCAGTGCTGGCTGTGGGGTCGCTGGGGCGTGTGGCGTGTGCGCGTTGTGTGTGCGGGACGGTGGTGTGGGGTGCGGCCGAGTCCGTGGGAGGTGGGTCTGTGGCCCGGGAAGAAACAGGAAGCCCCGGACGTGCCTTCAGAGCTGTGAGCCGGTGGGTGATGCCGTAATCTTCCGGGGAGCTATGGCGGCTGTTGCCCTGGTGGGAGGGGGGACCTGGGTTGATGTCTGGGAGCTGCACTGGGCTGGGGGCTCACCAGCCTCTTTTTATCCCATAGAAGCCCCCCCCCCCGCCAGGAGCCTCAGGGAGGAGGCTTGGGAGGTGGGCAGGGGCTGGATGGCAAAGGTTGTGCCCACCTGGGGACACACCTGTGGGTGGTTCGGGCCGGTGGGGCGGAGCTCGGAGCTGGGAAACAGCCCGCCGGTGCGTTAGGGAGCTGGGCTGCCGAGGGGGAGGCTGTGGTGGAGGGGGTAGCCCAGTTGCCCCTGGGCAGCCCTGGGGCAGGGAGTCAGTAGCTAAAGGCCCTGATGACTGTACACCTGGAGGGGTGTCCCGGCAGAGAGCAGCGCTGGCGGTTCGAGGAAGGTAGGAAGGCCGGGGAGACAGGCCGCCAGAGGCAGCGAGGGCCGGTGACCTGCCCCCCAGCTGGCGGGAAAGGCGGAGGGAGGTTGTTCCTGAGTCGGCTGCTTTGTGTGAGCCCCGCGGGCGGGCCTGGGAGCTCTGTGGCTGGAGAGCTGCCGCCGAGGTCCGATCTGTGCAGTGGGCCCTCCTGGCGCCCACCGCCGTGGGTGGCTGCGGGGATCAGGGGAGGTACCAGGTCTAACGGTTTCTGAGCAGAGTGCCTGCAACAGAGGGAAGCTGGCAGCTGACGGCTTTCAGCCCCCTGTGGCCCCTGCGTGGGCCCCCTGCTTGTCTGGGTGGGGAGCGGCGGCTGATCGCGGAGGTTGATCTGGCCGCCAGGTTGCCCTTGTCCCAGCCACAGTCGTTGAGCATATATTTGCGGGGTGCCTCCTGGGGGCAGAGCCAGAGGTCCAGGATGAACCAGACCAGCTGGGCGCTGGGGACAATAAGCCATTACAGTCCCGTCCGGAGGCCTCAACCCGGCCTGGGGAGGGCAGGGCCGGAAAGGCTTTCGCAGAGGCACCTGAGGGCAGGTGGCAGGTGTGCAGAGGGGGCAGGGTGCCCTGGGCAGAGGACGCGGCCCCCCAAAGGCCGGGAGCCCCCAGAGGTCTTCCCCAGAAGCCCAGGGGCCTCCTGCCCTTTCAGGAGGACAGACTGTTTCCGTGTCAGAGGCCACCCCCGCTGCCTCCTGAGGGATTGATGGGGCCACAGAGTGGGGCTTGAATGGTGGAAGCTGGGCAAGATGGATTATCCCTCCCACATCCTGGGGAAGGGCCACCGGATAGCGCCTGCTGACCCCGGGTCACCGCCCGTCTCCGTCCAGCGCGCCGGGGAGAAAATCGGTAACGGGAGGCTGGCTCTGGCAGGGCAGCTCCCCTCAGGGCCCGGGATGAGGAGATTGGTTTGACCTCTGGTCGATAAGGTCTCCTGTGAGCAGGAGGAGACGTGGAGGACAGGGAGGGAGGCCGGAGGCCTGCCCCTGGGGGAGGGGACAGGGCCAGCCACCTCGGGAAGGTTGAGGGCCATGGGTGGGAGGTCTTCAGGACACATGCCCACCGGGGGTGGGCCTCCCTCCCTGAGCATCAGCATGTGACACGATTGGGTCCTGGCCGGGAACGGTGACGGGGAGCGGGGAGAAGAGGGAGGCCGGGGGAGCCGGCTAGGGGGGCTGGTGGAGTGAAGGCTGTGCGTGCTCGGTGGGCCAGCGGCCAGGCGCCACGTCACCAGGCTGTGTGAGGCCGAGCAACCGACTTACCTTTTCCGAGCCTCAGTTTCTCCATCTGTTACATGGACATGTTAAGCATTCCGACGCCACAGGGTTGTCCAGACGACCCAAGGCCGCAGTATCTTTGCCAGTTGTACCTGTGCCTCCGAAGGGCCTGTCTTAGGGACAGGGCCTGTGACCTGCTTGGGCCCAAGGGGCTTCTGTGTGCGGGCTTCCCGGAGAGCCGGTTCCAGGGCTGCCTGGCCTTCTCTCAGTAGCTTACTCTGCACCCGGCACTGAGCTGGGACTTCATACGTTTAAAGCCAGCACCCTGTTTCAGAGGCCCGCGAGGAACCAGGCCCAGTGAGGTTAGTACTCGCCTAGGGTCCCTTAGCTAGGGAGCGCCACGCCCTGGGTTTTGAACCTTGGTCCTGCTCCTGATGGCCCTGGTCGGGCGGGGGCGGGGGTGAGGGGGTTGGGCAGCAAGACGGGCTGAAAGCTGGGCTTTGGAGCCACGAGGTCTCGGCTGCCATTGCCTGCTCTGTGACCTTGTCAGTTCAGCTTTGGAGCCTCAGTTTCCTCATCTGCAATGTGGGTTAACTCTTCCAACCTGAGGATGGAAGTGAAGGTAAAATGGTGTGGCCCAGCGGAAGTGCCTGGGGGTCCCGGCTGGGGTGGAGGAGGATGTGCAGGTCAGCTGGGGGACAGAGGCCCCGGGCTGGGCGTGGGGTGTAGCCAGGAGGGAAACGCGGTCCCTGATCTTGGCCGCTCCCAGCTGAGGGCTGGGGCAGCTGCAGCCCGGGTCCCAGGAGCTCTGCTGTGGGCCGAGTGGGCTGAGGTCCTCCTGTGTGCCTCAACGGAATAAACTGGAACTTTAAGAATTGTTCAGCTTTCTGGTGAAGATGAATTAGGACAGGCATGTAATTAGCAGGCCACAGAGAAACCCAATCCAATGTTAAATGGAATGACAGGACTCTAGACCTTTTCAGTGTTCATTTGTTCATTTCTTTTTTCATTCATTCAACAAATGTTTGCGTTTCTGCGGTGCTCTACATGCTGAGGATACAGCAGCGAACGACAAAGAGAGCATTTCAGCTTTCCCGGTGCTGCCAGTCTGGTCGGGGAGGACAGACGAAAACCAGACAAAGAGATGTTATGGCAGGTTGATAAATGTTAGAAAGAAAAACAAAGCGCGGTTGAGAGATGGATAGTGACAGAGTGGGGCCTGGCCTCGGAAAAGCAGTCAGGATGTGACACTGGAGCGGAGACCCAAAGGAAGTAGGGAGGCCGGAATGTGAAAACCTGGGGAAAGCATGGCCGCAGTGGGAGGAGCCAGTGCAAAGGCCCTGGGGCAGGCGTGCACTCTGTGTTTGACATGCTCCGAGGTGTGGCGTGGCAGCCCGTGGCACTGGTGGAGAGGGAGTGATAGGAGATGAAAGCAGTCGGGGTGGGGACTTCATCTAAATGTGACGGGAAGCCACGGAGAGTGTCGGGGGAGGATCCCACGAGGGAGGATCCCATGAGGGTTCGCTGGAGGGCAGACAACCAGGGGGCAAGGGTGGGAACAGGAGCCGGGGAGGATGTGGGAGCAAGTTGTGCAGGCGAGAGGCCGTGCTGGCGAAGGGAGACCGGAGAGTACGTGTTGGCGTTGCCAGAGGCAGCTTCGCGGAGGATGTGGTCAGACGTGCACGAAAGCTCCAGGGATGCAGGGCGTTCTGATGGCCGTGCAGAGCGAAGGCTTCTCCGGCCGAAGACGGGATGTGGGCACATGCGCGGTGGTCTGGGCGAGCAGGGGGACCCTCAGGGCATGGGCGGGGCTCATGAGCACCAGGCTCTGGGAGAAGGGACGTGAGCTCTGGCCCGTTCTTTCCGGGATGAGACTTGTCAGGCCTCTCTCCTCCCCGCCAAGGACCCAAACAGCAGTCCTGTGCTCCCCGTCCCTCTCCCCGCTCCATCTCCTCACAGCCCCCTGGGATGCGGCCCGAGCAGGGGCTCTGGAATCTGGGACCAAGCACATTGTGTGCCCAGGGTCGAAAGAGAAACCTCCGCTCCACACGTTTTGCTCTGGTGGGAGGCTGTGGTGGACAGATAGCGAGCTTTGCTTCAAACAGGCCGCGGCCTGATTCTTATCTCCGCCCGCTTCCTGGCCTGGCCCCCCCGGGGCAGCTTGCCTCACCTCGCTGCCTCATCTGGGAAATGGGGGTGGCCGCGGGGCCTGGCCCAGAGCTGGTGTAGGAGAGGCCCTGGCGTGCAGGGGACCCCGGCCTTCCAAGGGTCTCACCGCCGCCCCTTTCCCTGCGCAGGTGCTGGCGGCCGAGGAGAACGTGGACTTCCGGATCCACGTGGAGAACCAGACGCGGGCTCGGGACGATGTGAGCCGTAAGCAGCTGCGGCTGTACCAGCTCTACAGCCGGACCAGCGGGAAGCACATCCAGGTCCTGGGCCGCAGGATCAGCGCCCGTGGCGAGGACGGGGACAAGTATGGTAGGTGCCCACCCCCTCCGGCCCCGGCGGGCACCCGCTCTCCCAGCTCAGAGACCTCGGGTTCAGATCCCAGCTCTGCCCGGACTTGGCTGTGTGATCTTGCACCCGACACGGAGCCTTGCGGGGCCTCAGTCCTCACCTGTGAAGTGGGGACACAGCGGTGCGTCCCTGAGAGCCTCGTGGGGAGAGCTAACGGAAGGGGTGAATAAAAAGCGCCTCGGCTGGTGAAGCCCCAGCAGTGGCTTGCTTGGGGATGGCCTAGGGCCGGGGCGGTTCCCCACAGCATGGCTTCGCCAGCCCTGGGTTCTGAGGCTCAGAGCGGGGAGAGCCTCTGGGAAACACTTTTTGGATGCCTGTGGTGGTGAGAAACAGCCGGTGTGTGTGTGTGTGTGTGTGTGTGTGTGTGTGTATGTATGTGTGTGTGTGTGTGTGTGCGCGCGCTCGCGCGCTTGAGCTTGCGTACCTGGGAGACACGGGGACAGTACTTTGGGCCACCGTCCTCTTAACTTGGCCTTGACCCTGGAATTCGTTGTTTGGGAACCATCACCTGCCTTTGCAGAGGGGTTGGGAGGAGTAAGACACACTGACTTCCTTCTCTGCCCAAGCCCCCAGCCCACAGAGACCCTCAGCAGTGAGTGACACGGACAGGATCCAACTTCCCAGAGCTTAGAGGGGATTTGGGGATAGATGCTGAGCAAATACCCCACCATGCCCCACCGTTCCTGCCTTCTCAGGCCAGGTTCTGGGAGCTGTTAGGCTGGGAAGTGGGGGCTGGGGCTGGGGCTGGGGTAGCTGAGGCTAGGGGCTGGGGCTGGGGCTGGGGCTGGGGTTGGGCCTGGGGCTGGGGCTGGGGTTGGGGCTGGGGCTGGGGCTGGGTTGGGGCTAGGGCTGGGGCTGGGGCTGGGGCTGGGGCTGGGGCTGGGGCTGGGGTTGGGGTTGGGGTTGGGGTTGGGGCTGGGGCTGGGGCTGGGGCTGGGGCTGGGGCTGGGGCTGGGGCTGGGGTTGGGGTGGGGTTGGGGCTGGGGCTGGGGTGGGGTTGGGGTTGGGGTTGGGGTTGGGGCTGGGGTTGGGGCTGGGGTTGGGGTTGGGGCTGGGGTTGGGGTTGGGGCTGGGGCTGGGGTTGGGGCTGGGGCTGGGGTTGGGGCTGGGGCTGAGGCTACGGGTTGGGGCTGGGGCTGGGGTTGGGGCTGGGGTTGGGGTTGGAGCTGGGGCTGAGGCTACGGGTTGGGGCTGGGGTTGGGGTTGGGGTTGGGGTTGGGGTTGGGGCTGGGGCTGGGGTTGGAGCTGGGGCTGAGGCTACGGGTTGGGGCTGGGGCTGGGGTTGGGGCTGGGGTTGGGGCTGGGACAGGGCTAGCTGAGGCTACGGGTTGGGGCTGGGGTTGGGACTAGGGCTGGGGTTGGGGCTGGGGTTGGGGTTGGGGTTGGGGCTGGGACTGGGACTGGGGCTGGGGCTGGGGCTGGGGCTGGGGCTGGGGCCGGGGCCGGGTCTCCTGTGTGTGCTGGGGGCCTGCCAGCCCGGCTTTTTTCTGGGATGATGCCCCGCCGGCCCCTGCCCATTGCAGTCAAGACGTGACAACAAGACAAATACTTTCTTGGACCTTTTATCTTGGACACCATTTATTTTCCCGCAGCCCCAGGGCAGGACTGACCTCGTGGTAGGGCCCTAGTGTGGCAGCTGCACCGCCACTGGGGGCTGGGCAGGCCGGGCGGGCAGGGCTGGGCCACCCTGGCTGGGCTTCTCCAGGCCAGCTGCCTCCCTCCCTCTCCCTGCCCATCACTCTTTCCTGCCTCCCTTCCCCTTCCTCCCGCTGTCCCTCCTTCCTGTCTCGGCCTGGCCGCTTCTGCTCTCATCCAGGTGTCTCTCTTTCTGGGCCCTTCTCCCTCCCTCCTGCTCGTCACCCCTCCCCCTCTTTGTGCCTGGTCCTCTCTGCCTGCCCCCTCCCCACCATCTCTGCCCTTTCTGCCTCCTTCCCTGGACCACAGCTCTCGCCCCTGGTCCCCACCTCTCCCCGGCCCGCTGCTGCCGCCTCTGCGGGGCCTCCGTCCCTCCGTGCCCCCCTCCTGGACGTCTGGCTGTGCTGGGCAGACCCAGGTGGCGCTTTTCCCTGGGAGCTGCTGTCCAGTTGCTGCCAGGGAAGGGGCAGCTGGCTGGCCCGGGCGGGAGGGAGGTGCCCTCCTGGGGAGTCCCCCCAGCTCTGGCTGGCCCCTCCAGGCTGGGAGAGTACAGGGGGACAGACTTTGGTCTGAACCATCTGTCCACGCCCTGAGACAGGAGGCGCCTGGGCAAATAGCGGGCCCTTCACTCCAGAAGCCACTTGCCCTCACGTTTCCTCTTGCCCCCGGGGGAATCTCACCTGCTGTGTGACCCCAGGCAAGCCCTCTGCCTTCTCTGGGCCTCCGCTCCCCTTCTGGACACGGCCAGGGTGGCTAGGGCAGTAACCCGCGTGGGAACCGCTGAGGGCTCTCGCTCAGCGTGGCGTGGGCTCAGTGGGTCTGGTGGGGCCCGGGCTCTGTTCCCCCACCAGGCCCAGGCGGTTCTGATCCTGCACTTGGAGGCCCCGGGGCCCAGCCCATATTGGCTGCTTCTCCGGCTCCATGACGTCCAGCTTTAATAATTCCCTCTCCGGGAATATGTGTTTCACCCCCCCCCCCCCCCCCAGCACCCAGGGCAGCACGGGCACTGAGGCTGCTCCATTAGAAACGCAGACGAGGGGACGGGACCCCATCTGTGATCCCCAGGAGAGGAAGTGGGACAATGGAGCCAATTGAGGCTTCCAATCTAGATAATCAATACAAATATTATCGGGAGGGTGATTTATGGGGCCAAGCCACGCCAGGAGAAGGGAGCTGCGTTGGGGGCCGGCCCTACCTGTGGGGGAGGGGTAGCCGGCAGCCCCTGGCCAGGGGACCCCGGGTGGTCCAAGAAGTTGCTCCCTCCATCTCAGGGCTCGGCCCGGTGGAGCGGGAGATGCCGTCGGAGGCGCGCGTTCACACCGGGTTAGGGCGCAGCCTGGGAGTCTCAGTGACCATCGGGCAGGGCCAGGACCCTATGCATGCCTGGAGCCTGGAATCCCCACGGACACTCAGGACCTCAGAGGCCATGCTGGACTCCGTGGGCAGGCACGGGCTGCAGGCGCTCTCGGCCTGCTTCAGGGCAGTGAGCAGCCTGGTGACGCCTGTGGGGAGGCGGCGGGGCACCCGCACCATGCCCGTTCTGCAAGAGGGTCTCCCGTGGCCCCTGGCTCCGTGGGCTTCCCTTCCAGGGGCCTGGCTCGTGGGGTCCCCTATCCCGTACTCACTCCCCTGACCAGATCTGGCCATTTCTGCCCCTCTCGCTGGGGTTTGAGCCTTGGGTGCTCCTGAGGGCTCCCCACCTTCCAGGATCAGCTTGAAGGTCACCCTCGGGGGACCCCTCCTCCCTCGAGGGCATTTGGAAGTGGAGCTGGGCGGGAGGGGCCCTGACCTTTGGCTCTGTGGGCTTCTCTGCCCCTAGACCTCCCTCTGCCCGAAGAAAGTGAGGTCCCGGCGAGGACCTTCGCTGCCCACCTTTGTGTCCACGCACTCATTCCCCAGGAAGGGGACTGGTGTCGGGGAGCAGGGAGGGGTGGGTAGACAGGCGGAGACCCAGACTTCTGGGTTAGTCAGCCTGGGTTTGAGTCCTGCCTGGGTTTGAACTCCATCACTGTGTGACCTTGGGACTCAGTTTTCGGACCTGTGAAATGGGTCTGGCTTGCGTGGCTCCGCAGGAAGATGTGCGGGGAGGGCCCGGGCTTTTGCTGAGCTGGTGGTGAGAGTGGCAGGGGATGCGCCAGTCCCCGTCACCCTCATTCCGGCCCCTGCGGGAGGGCAGGCTGAGCAAGGAGCCGGGCCCCACGGGCTGGCTGGTGTGGCTGAGGCCGCAGAGACCCCACTCTGAGCCCGACACCCAGGGCTCCTCCAAATGCAAGGCGGCCGCTGCTCCCAGGGGCTCTCCTCTCACTTCGAACGCATCCAGGTCAGGGCAGCCTGGCTGGTGGCGGCTCTCCACCCCGTCCGCGCGCTCTCTGCTCCATCCTGCGGCTCCCGGGCGTGCTGTGCCTGTTCCCGGCCGGGGGCCTTTGTGCTGGCTGCCCCTCTGCCTGAGAAGGCGCCTCTGCAGACCCCTCGTGGCTTCTGCTCACCTGTCCCCTTGCAGCGCGTGCCTGCCCCTGTCCCCGCTCGTGCGAGCACTTACCGCGGCCGGACGTTCTGTCACGTGTTCAGTTATTCGCTCTCCGCCTCTCCCGTTACAGTGCAGGCTCATTGAGGGCAGGCTTTTGTCGGTTTTGCCCACTGCTGTGTCCCCAGGCTCAGGCCAGCCATAAACAGGTGCCCAGTAAATAAATGCCTGGGCCAGAGCACGGATGGCTCCCGTGTGCTTCTGGGAGTGTGAGGGCAAGGCCCCGCACACAGTAGGTCCTCCCAGCCAGCCAGCTTCTTACTCTGCAGCATACCCGCTTCCCCTCGGGGCTCTCCCAGCTGGGAGGGGCACTCACTCTCAGTCCAACCCGTGCCCTCTGAGCTCGTGTCCCACAGATTCTGCCCCCGGAGGAGCGGCCACCCACACCTCGCTGACTCCACAGCCGAAATGGCCAATTAGAGCCACAGCGAGGACTAAACAGAGCCCCGGATCAATCCTATCGATTCTTCCCCTCCTCCTTCCCGGCGAGCCCACGTGGCCTGGCAGCCACCTCGGGGACTTCGGGAGAAGGAGAGCCGCGGGCACCTTTGAGAAAGGCCATCGCGTGTGATGCTGACACATCTCCGGAAAGGATTCCTTCTCCCCTGCCCCGTCCCTCTCCCTGCCCCTCGGCCCGGCCCCCCTGCGGCGCGGGGGAAGGGAGCTCTGATTCCGCCTTTGTGGCAAGGACAGTTCCTCGCTGCAGGACACACGACCCCTGGAGAGCGGCCAGCAGCTCTGTCAGCATCGGAAGGTAGCGGCCAGCTGCTGCCGGCCGCCCTGCGCCGGGCCGCGTGCCTCTCCGGGCTCCCCCGGGGTGCTCACGGGTCTTGGGGTTTAGGCTGAGGCTTGGCGGGTGGAGGTGGGAAGAAACCCATTCCGGCTCCCTCTCACTGGCTCCTGTTTTCCTGGGTCTCTCTTTGTACGTGTCCCTCTGCTCCTCCCTTCAAACCGAAGTCTTCAAACCAAAGATTCCTGCTAGGGAATCACAATGGAATCAGCCAGCCAATCAGCCAACCAGTCAATGTCACTTCTCGGTTCTGGGCCATCACAGGCCTGCCGCTTGTCTGTCCCCCTCTGCCTGCCTGGGACTCTGTCTGTCTCAGACCCGTTCTGGAGTGAATACTCTGCCGGTGTTCAAATCCTGGCCCTACTGTGTGACTCTGGCAAGTAACTTAACCGCTCAGTGCCTCAGTTTTTTCGTTTGTAAAATGGGCATAACAGTGCACACCCCTTAGGGTTGTGAGGAGCTAGGGAGACATTCCGCAGTCAGACTGCAAGCCCAGGGCCCGGCAGAGGGTAAATGCTTAAATAAGTATTAGCTGCTATTTAAAAAATTACCAGTTACTCCATCCACTTCGGAGAAACGGGGGTGTGTGGAGGTGCGGGGGGAGACAGCATGTGTTTACAGAAAGGGCTTTCTTGCCAGTTCCTTTTTCTCCCACTCTTTTCCCTTTTCTGCTTTCCTCTCTGGATGCTGCGGGCCTGGGAGCGCCTGGCCCCCAGCCACAGGCAGGCGCTGGGCTCCGCTCTGTGCGGAGCCGCGGAGACTGGCTCTGGGTTCCCTTCCAGGGGCCTGGGTCGTGGGGTCCCCTATCCCGTACTCACTCCCCTGACCAGATCTGGCCATTTCTGCCCCTCTCGCTGGGGTTTGAGCCTTGGGTGCTCCTGAGGGCTCCCCACCTTCCAGGATCAGCTTGAAGGTCACCCTCGGGGGACCCCTCCTCCCTCAAGGGCATTTGGAAGTGGAGCTGGGCGGGAGGGGCCCTGACCTTTGGCTCTGTGGGCTTCTCTGCCCCTAGACCTCCCTCTGCCCGAAGAAAGTGAGGTCCCGGCGAAGGCCTTCGCTGCCCACCTTTGTGTCCACGCACTCATTCCCCAGGAAGGGGACTGGTGTCGGGGAGCAGGGAGGGGTGGGTAGACAGGCGGAGACCCAGACTTCTGGGTTAGTCAGCCTGGGTTTGAGTCCTGCCTGGGTTTGAACTCCGTCACTGTGTGACCTTGGGACTCAGTTTTCGAACCTGTAAAATGGGGATGATGATAATAGTCCTAACCTCACGGGATGGTTGTGAGGATGAAGTGAGACAATGCAGGTTAGGTTGTTAGGACAGTGCCCAGCACATCATCAGCGCTAGATGAATGTCAGTCACTGACCCTTCCTGGAGAAGCAGAACGGAACAGGGCCTTGCAGGTCACTTAGTCCTGGCCCAGAGAGGGACAGGGCGTTTCCCTTTGTCACACAGCAAGTCAGAATATGTGATGGTCACCCCGAGGCTGGGGATGGGTGGGTGGGAGCTCAGAGACCAGGGGGGGGGCAGGAGAGACCCCACTGGTGGGGAGCAGAGGGGCCAAGGGCAGTGGCTGTGGAATCGGAGCCTGGGGCCGATCCTCTGCCCTGCTCTGACCCGCCGTGCCTTTGGGCAAGTCCCTCACCTCCCTGAATCTCATGTTCTCCATGTTACTCAGACCTCCCTCACAAGCGAATTGATGCACTTAGTAAACCTGAGTGATGGGTCGTTTACTGGCAGCCAGGGATGGGCTAGCGCTGGAGATCACAGCGGTGAAGACGACAGGTCAGGTCCTGCCCGCGTGGCGCGCACCTTCGGTGAAGAGAGACAGACAGTAAGAAAGGTAGCAAATAAGACAACTGGAGGAGCTCTGAGGACGGTGGAGCCGGGGGTTGGGTGGTGCTGGATGGGGGAGGCTAGTAAGACAGCATGGCCAGGAGGCCTCTCTGAGGAGGTGACATTTGATTTAAGTCACCAGGGGAAGCTCTGGGCAAAGCATTCCCCAGTGAGAGGGCACAGCGAGTGCAAAGGTCCTGGGGCTCTCGTGTGCTGGATGTGTTCGAGAGGAGCGGCAAGGGGGCCGGTTGGCTGGAGGGCTGTGGGTAGGGGCAGGAGGTGGGGTGGTCAGCAGGCACCAGATCACGCACCCGTATGGGTCCCTGAAAAGGGGCTGGGTTTTCAGTGGGTGGGAGATTCCCAAGGAGCCTTTCAGCAAGGGTCCCCCTGGCTGAGGTGGAGAGGGGAGGCTGCGGAGGGGCAGGAGTGGCAGAGGGAGGAGGCTGTTGAATTGTGAAGACTGGAGGGGCTGCCGGGGTGGTGAGGAGGGGAGTGAGATAATGTCATCGCCTCCTCCCGCCTGGCCTGGTACGGGCCTGAGAACAGAACTGAGCCGCGAGGAGGGGGTCTCGTCCAGCTGCATCTTGGGGCTTGGGGCTTGGGGCTTGGATCATGGAGGGAGGGGCGTGGATGCTGAAGACCAGGCAGGCTCTGGGGAAAACCTGGCCTGGGTGGGTGGGGTCTCTCTCTCTCTCTCTCTCCCCCCTCTCTCTCTCTTTCTGAGAACTGCTGCTGCTATTACTCCCCAAAGACTTTACATAATTCTGGCCCGGCTCCCTCCTCATTATGTCATGCGCCCAGTGGAGTCTAGGCCAGTCCATGGCTTGCTGCGGTTGGGGGAGAACAGACTTCTGGCTCCCCTGGCCCGGCGGCCGGCACAGACCCTTCCCACACTGGGGTGGGGGCGGCTAGGCTTTGGGGGGGGCCGGTGGAGGTGCAGTCCAGCCCCAGCCCCAGGCCCTTCGGATGCTCCTGCAAATGCCAGGGCTGCCTGCGGGGGTGGGGGTGGGGGGGGGGCTGGGTTGTGGCTGATGTGTGGGGGAGGGCTGTGCTTGGAGCTAGTCTCCCTGAGCTGGGGTCCTCCCCTGGAGCTCAGGCCCCAGCAGAAGGAGGCAGGCAGACCTGGAGTCAGCCCTCCCTGCTGGGTTACCTCTGCGCTCCTCAGCTCCCTCCACTGCACAATGGGGACAAAAGTACTCGGGCTCGTGGGGATGTGTGACTGCAGATCGGGCAGCAGTGGGAGCCGTCTGTCTCCCCCGTGGGAGCCGCTTAGGGCTGCCTGCGCCCCAGCCCTGTGGCCTCATCTCCTTCTTCGTGCCCCATCCCTGCCCCTGTCCTAGAGCCTGCCCCCGTCTCAGAGAGCCAGGGTAGGGTGGAGCCCCCACCTTGCACAGGAAAGGAAACGGAGGCTCACAGGGAGGGGTGGCGGTCACGCAGCCCCGGATGGCAACACCGGAAAGGGAATCGGACCCCGTAAGTCCCAGCCCACGGCCTTGTCTGACGTGTGGGGTGCCGGCGACCCCCGAGGGTGCTGAGGGAGTTCAGGTCGGAGGCAGGCTGTGGTCCACCGCCACCCTTTTGCACGCACACACACCTGACTTTTCACAACGTGTGTATATTTTTCTCGTGGGAAAACAGTTCTGTTTTGCGGTTATTAGGACACGCGAACAGCAGGTGCCGAGGTTCCCCCACCCCGCCCCGGAGGCCAGGCGCCAGGCCCTGCGCAGCATCCTTCTGTGTCGCCCTCACAGTAACTATTAAGGATCAGAGATGATTCCCCCCATTTTACAGGTGCGGAAACCGAGGCCCAAGGTCATACAACTGGGCTAGGGCCGTGGTCGGCAAACTGCGGCTCGCGAGCCACATGCGGCTCTTTGGCCCCTTGAGTGTGGCTCTTCCACAAAATACCACGGCCTGGGCGAGTCTATTTTGAAGAAGTGGTGTTAGAAGAAGTTTAAGTTAAAAATATTTGGCTCTCAGAAGAAATGTCAATCGTTGTACTGTTGATATTTGGCTCTGTGGACTCATGAGTTTGCCGACCACTGGGCCAGGGATTTAGACTCAGGTCTGTGCTCTCCAAAGCGCTCACCTTCCGGGACACACGCTGCCTCCTTCCGAAGCTCCTGGGATTGCAGACCGTCCTGACCCCTCGGCCCATCCGCAGGGGCTCTGAGCTGTGAGGGAGGCAGAGAGCGCGCCCAGGGCTGCTGGCGTGCTTGGGCCTGGGTCCCAGGGACCGAGCTTCCCGGGAGAGGTATAGGGCATTGGAATTGGGGAGCAGCGCGGGCCTGTACCCCCTGTCTCTGTGGTGGCGCATGTTCGTGACTCAGTGTTTACTAGGGGTGGGGGAGGGTGGAGAGAAGAATGTGCCCTCCCCCTTGTTTCTAGAATTACTAAATTCTTGTTAGATCTTTAAATTTTATGTAAATTCTTCTTTTTTTTCCCGTGGAAAGGTGGGGTATCATATTTTAATTAGTAGTGGTGTCAAAGGAGGGCTAGATTAATTATTGGAAATCCTGCTTTCCAGATGGTTTTCATTTTCACAGCAGGGCACCAGGGTATATATTTTTAATTTTTTTTAATTAAAATCATACCTCGTGTATTTTAGGGCCACCGAGGTCCGCTCTTTGTGGCTCCAAGGATACTGTATTGAGGGCTATGATTTTTGTTATGGAGAAGCAAGTCCCCTGCCACTGAAATTAAAAATTTTGTGGCTGAGGGAGGGGCAGGTGCTAGGAAGCAAAGGGTCAGAGATGGGAGGGTGAGAATGGGAGGGTCACAGGCAGAGAAGGCAAGGAGGGGGCGGCCGGGGATGCGGGACCGGAGCGGAGAGAGCGCTCAGGGAGTGTGCGACGTCACACCAGACCCTACGGGGAGGAAATGGACGGGCAGAGGGCCAGGGAGGGGTCTGGACACAGCAGGCCTAACAAGGGGCAGGTAGCCTGTGACCTTCAGAGCGTTGGAGGGTCAGTTCTGGAGACCCCCACCCTGAGGAGCATGGGATCAGTTCTGGAGACCCCCACCCTGAGGAGCATGGGATCAGTTCTGGAGACCCCCACCCTGAGGAGCATGGGTAGTTTAGGGTGCGGACTCCTACTCAGGACCGGGGGGCAGAGGCCTCTTCTGGGCTCCTGGGAGGTAGGCGATGGCCTTGGCTGAGGAAAGGGGAGTTCTGCAGAGGGCCTCCCCTCCCCGGGCCTTCCCCACTGCAAGTGGCAAAGGCGCGGAGGCAGGAGGGGACACTAACATGTCTTCCTGATGTTTCCCTGGAGGAAGGAGCCTCTGACGTCCCCCAGGGCAGGGTGTGTGCGTGCGTGTGCAGTGCATGCGCAGTGTGTGCATGAGCGTGTGTGTGCGCCGTGAGAACTCACATGCATTTGTCTGTGCCCTTATCCCAGAGCCCGCTACTTCTGACGTGTGGGGTTATTTGTATGGCTCTCTGCCCAGCTCTGGGGAATGGAGCTGAGGCGCTGGGGAGCTGGGTGATGAGGGGAGAAGACACCCTGGTATTTAGCCACAAGGGGCAGAACTCCCCACTGGCTGGAGCCATCTGGGCCCCAAGTGGAGTCAAGAGAGGCGGGGGGTGGGGAGCAGGTGGGGACGGGTTCCCTCTCCCTGCCTGAAGGGTGCTCTCGGGGGACCTGGCAGAGGCCTCTCCCAGGCCTGGTTCCAGGGATGTGGGGGGTCCAGGACCGGGTCAGGGGTCCTACCGCTGAGTCCTTAGGCCAAGCCTTGGCCCTGGTAAAAAAGCGTGTCTCTTTTCTGCTTCTGCCTTCCGAAGCCCAGCTCCTAGTGGAGACAGATACCTTCGGCAGTCAAGTCCGGATCAAGGGCAAGGAGACGGAGTTCTACCTGTGCATGAACCGGAAAGGCAAGCTGGTGGGGAAGGTGAGTGACGGTCGGGAACTCCGGGCATTGGGGCGGGTCCTCCCGGGGAGCTGGACCAGTGTGCCCAAGGCCATGGTGCCCAGAGGGAAACAGGCCCCGGGGAGGATGGGTGAGACTCCCACCACCACCCTCCTTCGGCCCCTCTTCTCTGCGCCACTCACGCAGTATCCGCGGCCGGCCCTGGTCGCTCCTGGGGGATGGGGAGCTCTGGCTGGCTCGAGAGGGGGGTGAGTCCCCTCTGGAGGGGGCTCTGGGGCTCCCGGCCCGCAGGTACCTGCTGTCTGGGAACAGGACGCGGCGGCTGGCCGAGGGCTGGGCTGCAGCGATGTTTTAACAATCGCCAGGCTCCGGAACCCAGCCGCCGCGTCAGCGCCGGGCCTCACGGTTCTAGCATTTCAGGGAGATTTTATTACTTTGGAACGGGCAAGAGAGCCGCATGTAACAAATTAGGGCAGGGGTGGGGGTGCGGCGGGCTGGACCCACGTGCCAGGCCTCTGAGCCTCCACCGAGGCCGCAGGGTCTCAGGGTCCCCCCTTTCCTCTGGCTGTGCTGGTTGGTGACGCTCACGCACTCGCTGCCTGTGGGTGCGGCTGGGGAGCTGGTACGGGCAGGACCTCTGTGTGGGGTCACCCCTGCGTCCCCTTCTTTCTGCAGGGACCCTCCTTACCCCAGTGCCCAGCTTGGATAATGGGGGGGGGTCTTCTGCTGCAGGTGGAGAGGGGGTGCGGTGGAGAGTGGACCCAGATGCCAAGGAGGATGGCGTCCCCTGCTTGTGGGCAGGGCCCTGGCTGATGATTTACGTTGATTACACCCAGCTGGGGGTTACCCACGTCTTGTAGAAGCCATGCATTTATTTATTTATTTAAAAAACCTTTATTGTTGAAAGTATCACATATGTCTTCCCCTCCCCTCCATTGGCTCCTTCTAGCCCACCCCTGCCCTAAGCCATGTTTTTTATTTCCTGCATCTCCCAACTCATCCCTCTTGCTGTCCACCATACCCAAGTGGCCGGGGACAGGCATGGTGCTGGTGGTTAATAGCAACGGTGCCACCAGCGCCGTTAACCGAGCACCTGCTTTCTGCCAGGCGCCGAGCAGGCACTGCCGAATGATCCCGCCACCCCCGCCTCGCAGATGCGAGAGGGGCCCCCGGCCCCGGCCCCAGTGGGGCCCCTCGCTGGAGCTGGGCGGGATGCGGAGCCCAGCTGGGAGGCAAAGGTTCCAGCCGCGCCGCCCACACCAGCGACAGCTCCTCCAAGGGCAGACAGAGCAGCAGGAATCGCGGCTCGGGACGCCTAGTGGCTTCAGTTAGTGATTCACTTCCCACGTGTCCGGGGGCGGCGGCCAGCGAGCGAGGGGTCCGGGGCAGGGGCGGCGGCGGCCCACGTCAGGCGCTTTGTTCTCCTGCCCGCCCCCGGGCCCAACCTGCTCGCAGGCGGAGGCTCGGCCTTCTCTTTTTTCCCCTTGGAAGGGGGGGTGCGCGGCGGCCTGCTGTGCCCAGTGCCCGCGCGCCCCTCCCTCCCGTCTGCGCGGTTCCCGGCATCTTGACCCCAGGAGGGCCCTCGTGGGGTCAAAAGAGCAGCCCCGTCCCCTCGGGCCATTCCGCCGCCCTCGCCCGGCCGCCCGCCCGCCGGCTGGCCGCTGAGTCACCGCTTCCACAGGAGCGGGCTCCGATTTCCTGCCCCCTCTCCCACTCTCCGTCATTAATATTGGGGACGGTTCAGCTGGAGGCGAGGCGAGCTCAGCAGGTCCAGGAGGTCCGCCCCTCTCTGGGGCCCCCCATCATCTCCTTCCAGGCTTCTGTCTTCTGAGCTGGCCTAGGGACTCCAAGGGCGCCCCCAAATCCACCTGTCCCGACTTTGCCAGGGGCAGGTCCCCTGTTGGCCTGGGCTCAGACCGGAGACCCTCACTCTCTCTGGCTCCCGCAGGGGAACCCTGGGCCCGGGGCTGTTCTGCTGTCAGACTCCCCGGCCAGCCAGGCCTCAGGCCCTGCACTCCCCTCCTTCCCTCGCCCGGCCTCTGGCCTGGCCTCAGACCTTCACAGGGATCACTACCCCCGCTCTCCCTGGGGTCCCTGCTCAGGCTGCAGCGCCAGGCCTGTCCCCACGGCCCACCCTCAGCTTTCTAAAGCACCAGGGGTCAGTCTCCCCTGCCCTCCAGCCCAGCCCAGTTCAGAGCCTGTCCCTGGGTCCTCACCACCGACTGGAGGAAGGCCGCACTCCCTGGGGGGGCTCCGGGACCTCAGACACATGCTACGGACAGGGCTCTGCCAGCCTGCACCCCCTGCAGGCTTGGTACAGGCGGTACCCTCTCCTGGGGCTGCCTTGCCCTCTGCCCTCTGCCCTGGGTCCTGGCTCATCCCCAGCAGCCTCTAGCTTCACTGACCCCTCAGTCACCCGCCCACCTGGGAGCCCACAGCCCCCCCCACAGCCCTCCGTTATCTGCTCACCTGGGAGTGACGTCAGGCCTACACTCTGCCGAGGGCCCATTCTGGATCCTCCCCTCTGGGTTCCATTCACCTGCCCCAAAGTCTGCAAGGGCCCCAGGGAAATGGAAATATGGTTATTGCTTTCTGAGGCTTCACTCTTGCCCTGTAGCCAGAGTTACCCACATCTGGCCAGGGAGTCCACGTGCCCGGACCTGGCTGAGCCTCAGTGTCCTCACCTGGGAAATGGGAACGATAATGCTGGCGCTTAGAGGCATTGACTTATTAAATGTCAGTTCCCTTCCACGCAGTCACTCCTTCCCCTGTGGGCGCCCTGGGCCTCAGCCTGGGCTCTGGCGCCTTTGCCATGGCTCAACAGGACAGCTTTCTTGGGCGGTCTTGACCCTGGGGGCCAGCCTGGCCACAGCTGGGCACATCACTGAGCCCCTAACACAGCCTTTCGGGTACTCCAGGCCCTTGGCCGTAGCTGCTCTCTCTGCTGCCTCGTACCAGACATGTGCCCAAGCCCTGCCCGAGCCCCTGCCTGCTCAGGCAGCCCCTCCCCTCCTCTCCTCCTCTGCACCCCACATCCATCTGGCCCAGGAGGTCTGCTTCCTTTCATTCCACAAATAGTTGTTGAGTGTGGTGCATTATGTACTAGGCTTTCCCCCCATCTCTGGAGACAGATGAGAAAAAAAAAGGTGTGTTTTTTCCCTCATCTGTCCCCTCCTGTGTGATCACTCTTTGGGATAGCATAGGGCCCCAGACTGGGGGAGGAGGGGGTGGGAGGATGGTCCCTGCCCACCACCACCTCTCTGTGAAGACTGCTTTGGTTGTGACTGAAAGCCAATTCAAACTGCCTTCAGCGAAGAAAGGAAAATTCTGCCTGTGTAACTGAAAACATCCAGAGGGTTGTTCTAGTTTCAAATAAGCCTGGATCTAGGGGCCACATGACGTCACCAGGATTCAGTCTTCACATCAGGACTCCAGTCTGGGTAGAAGGAGGCTGGAGGTGGCAGGGGGGGAGGGAGGGATGATCAAATTCCAGAACACCGAGGTTCTGGGATGAGACAGTCACACTCGAGATCCTGCTGCTGTGCCTTGTCTGAGCCAGTGGAGTCAGCATTGCTGGGGGGAGCCCAGCCACAGGTGTCTCTGAACCTCAGCAGGCAATAGCGGGGTCACAGAGGTCATCAGGAGCAGGGGCGAGGTCAGCCCAGGTGCGGCTGCGTGGGCGTCTTATCTGTGCCTGAGTTCCTGGTGGGGAATATGTGACCACCGCAGGCTCCATGGCCACTCCCAGGGGCTCCCAGACTCTGGGGTGTTGAGAATTTTAGCCCAAAGCCCAGCTCCCCAACCCTCTAAGCAAACCCAGGCGTGAGTGAGCACATGTGCCAGGCACGGTGCTGGGCCCTGCACATCCTAGAGCTTGCTTCGTGCTGATGTGGCTGTGTGGGCCTGGGGACGGGAGGGGTTTTGAGGGCAGTGCCCAGGCTGCCCTACCCTCCCTCCTTGTGGGTGTGTCTGGAACCGGACGGAGGAGAAGCGAGCCGCAGTGGCAAATGCAGGTTCAAATCCTGGCTCTGCCATTTATAAGCTCCACGACCTTGGATAAGCCCTGTTGCCTCTTTGAACTGTTTCCTTCTACCAGGTAGAGTCTGACTCGGTGGGTTAAGGGGATTAAATGAAATAATGGATGTGGAATTGTCTGGCCCATGGTTGACAATTACTAAATGCTGAACGGATGAGTTAGGGAGATGGAGTGGGCCAGGCACAGCGCTCTGCTCCTCTGCCGGCTCCTCTCCCCTTCCCGGCACATCCCCAGGAGGGGCCTCTCCTCGCTCATGACTCTCTGGGGGACATGGGGAAGGGATCCAGGAGGCAGAGTCTATTTTCTTTTGGAGGGAAACCCTTTCCTGTGCCGCCCCTACCATCTCTACCCCAGCAGAACTCCCATCCGTCCAACCACGAGAGCTCTGGGCAGCCCTGTCCGGGGTTAAGGCCTGTGCTGAGCCATGAGAATAGCCGAGCAGCAGCCCCGCCCTCCTGACGCTCTTGGGCTGATGGGCAGGCAGGTAGGGAATTGCTCTGTTGGGGGGCGGGAGGAGAAACGGGTGCCGAGGCGGGTCTAGAAGATGGAGTATGTGAATCCAATACAGCTTGATGCTTGAATGGAATCTTGAAGGAAGAGGCAGAAAAATACCCAGGGAGGAAGGTGGCAGTCAGGGAAGGCCTCCCAGAGGAGGCAGCTACTGAACTGAGCTTTGAAGAACGAGAGCCGTTTTCCAGGCAGGCTTTCTAGGGTGGGGAAGCAGCATGGCGTGGCTTTTGTTCATTTGCTCTGACTGTTCCATCGAGACCGGCCAAGGGACCTGGACTCAGGTTGGATAGGCAGCTTCCAGAATTATTCATGGGGGACTCAGAGCCCAGAGACCACTCCCATCTCCCCCCCACCCCCTTGCACATATGCTCTGGCTTCCCTCGCTGCTCAGCCCACCCTTCTGTCTCCCGGGTCCTGCGTGTGTCTCCCAGCCCCGCCCCTGCCTGCCCTGCCGCCTCCTCGAAAGATCTCGTCCTCCAGAGAATGTTTTCTTGCCCTGCCTGTCCCTTTCTGCAAAGTTCAGCACTTTGCGGCGCCCAGGCGTGCCCTCCGCTCAAAGGTGAACGTTCCTGGAAGCTCCAGCCTGTTTTCCACTTCAAACAAAAGGCTGGAACTCGCACCTCCGTCTCCACGCACAGCCAGACCGCTGGGCTTCCAACTTGGCCAGGCATCCGTCCGTAACGAGGAGTGGGCCCGGCCTGAATTTGGAGATGTTCGCTGGAAACTCCAGGCTGCTAATTCAGGCCTTCCAGCTCCGTGTGTCCCACTCTTCCCCTGCAAGCGCCTCGGCCGTCTCGGGTGGAGACCGGAGCCTGCCGCCCGCCCCCTTCTGTCCAGACCGGGCCCAAGGAGGGCAGCCAGGCCGTCCAACCACCTGGTCTCCAGCCATAAGTGAGCAGGGCCCTACTGTGCGCCAGGCTCATAAGAGCACCGCTCCTCGCATTTCTGTGACACAGGGGTCCCTGTGTGGCGAGGCCAGGAAGCCGAGGTTTAGCGTGGAATGAACCAACCTGAGGTCGCACCGGGGAGCCTTAGCGTTGACTCGGCTCCTGAGTCCGAATCTCGTGCTGCTCGCCCCGCATAGCCTCCCAGGGAGTCCACGCGTCTGCTCGGGAGCCGGAAGTCTCCGAAGCAAGGGTGCAGGCTCCGGAGTCTGGCCACGCTAAAGCTCTTATTCTGGGAGGCTCTTTCCACCCACCATTGACGCGCAGCACATCCCACATGAAATGTAACCGATCTTGAACGATGACAGTGGCGTTGAGCGGCAGTCGAGCCGCTGACTTCATGTCAGGTTGCCGGCACACCTGCCGGGACTCCTCCCTCCTGCAGGCGCTAGAACACAGCCTCAGCCGGTTCGGAGGACGTGGGGTAACGCTGGCCCACGCAGCCGAGGTGACCGAGCGTCAGGTGCCGCCTGGTCCAGAAGCTCACGGAGGTGGCCGGGCCTTGGTTTCCCCCATTCCCTTCCTCTGGACTCGGCTTCCTCCGCGCTGGCTTTGTTGTCCGGCAGGATTTCCCCTCGTGGTGACCACATGGTTGCCTTCGCTTCAGCCTTCCATGTCCCCCAAGTTGACGTCAGCCTATGTTTTTAGCCATTGCTCACGCAGGGGTCTCGAGGAACACGGGCTGGATGGCTGTGCCACATGGCCAGCCCTGCACCCACCCCAGGAAATCCTGTTTTGATGGGCTACGTCTGGGTCTCTCGTGCTCATAGAGTGTGGGGGTGGGGGGGGGGGCGGTCCTGGCTGCGGGGTAGAGAGTGGGGAAGGGGTGGATGGATTTCTGGGTGACCACAGGAGCCTGTCACGTAACGGTAACGGGGGCCAATACAACACGTGCCCTTCACAGACCCAGGGAGTGACACCGCTGAGGCCAGAGCTTGGGGGAGGCCCTCTCTCCTGTGCTGCCCCCCCGCACCCGCCCGGCCGTTCTCACCTCCCCCCTCTCTCCCCCTGCAGCCCGACGGCACCAGTAAGGAGTGCGTGTTCATCGAGAAGGTCCTGGAGAACAACTACACGGCCCTGATGTCGGCCAAGTACTCCGGCTGGTACGTGGGCTTCACCAAGAAGGGGCGGCCGAGGAAGGGCCCCAAGACCCGGGAGAACCAGCAGGACGTGCACTTCATGAAGCGCTACCCCAAGGGGCAGGCGGAGCTGCAGAAGCCCTTCAAGTACACCACGGTGACCAAGCGGTCCCGGCGGATCCGGCCCACGCACCCCGGCTAGGGGCCGCCCCGGCCGTGCCCACCGTCACAGAGAACTGCACCAGAGGAATATTTTTACACGAAAAAGAAGGAAGAAGCTCTATTTTTGTACATTGTGTTTCAAAGAAGACAAAAACTGAACCAAAACTCTTGGGGGTGGGGTGGGAGGGGGGACGATAAGGATTTCATGGTTGACTTGAAACCCCCGATGACAGAGACTCACGTCACGCAAAGGGACTGTTGTCAACACGCAGGTGCTTGCCTCTCTCAGAACAGACAACTCTACACTCGTCCCCGGAGGAGGACCGGGATGAGGAAAACGACACTCTGAGAAACCAAAGTCCTTTTTCCCAAAGGTTCTGAAAGCAAAAGAAAAAGAAGCAAAGAAAAAAAGAAAAAAAAAAAAGAAGTAGTAAACCGCCCCCCCCTCCCCCAAGGAACTCCCCCTCTTTCCCACTCTCCTGTCCTTGCCCCAAACTCCAACAAAAATCGCTCTCTGGTTTGCAGTCATTTATTTATTGTCCGCTGCAAGCTGTCCCGAGACACCGCGCAGGGAAGGCGTGCCCCTCGGAATTCTCGGCGCCTCGACCTCCGACGACAGACGGCCTCGTCCAATCACGGTGACCCTGCCTTGCTCGCAGCCTGCAGGATGCTGCTATCGACCTTCCGTGACTCACGTGACCTAGCACACCAATGATAAGGGAATATTTTAAAACCAGCTATATTATATATATTATATATATATAAGCTATTTATTTCACCTCTCTGTATATTGCAGTTTCATGAACCAAGTATTACTGCCTCAACCATTAAAAACAATCGACAAATTATTTAAAAAATCCACGAGGCATTGAGTGGTGGCGGGGGGCGGGGGGGGGCGCGGGGGGCGGCCCTTTTGTGTTTCCTTCGTCTTGGTCTGTGGTCTTTGCACTGAGAGCTGGGGCCTTGCTCATTCATTCATTCATTCATTCATTCATTCACTCACTTGCTCACTCACTCACTGGTTCATCCAACACCTGCTATGTTCCTGGCACAGAGAAGGCAGCCTTAAACATAGCAGTTGGCAATCCTGGCCTTCAGAGAGATTACATTCTAATGAGCCATTGGTTCGATGATTGGCTCAGCTGTATGGTCGCATGCATATAGTCTCACACCGTTTACTCAGCATCTCTTACGTGCCAAGGCTCTATTCGAGGCACTGGGATTTATCAAAGAACGCGAGAAAAACAGCCCCGCCCTCAGGGGACTTTTACTTGTCATGTCCATCGCTTCATTCATTGATCTATGGATTCATTTTTCACTATGTATCTCCTAAGTCCTCACTAAGTGCCAGGCACTCTTTTAGGTACTGGGGATTCATCAAAGACCCAAACAGACCAAAAATAAATAAAGAAATAAAAAATCACGCCTCATGGAGCGTGCAGTGGAGGGATTACTCAGCGAGTCATTTGTGGAGTCCACTCCGCTGAACAAGGCAGGGCGGTCCCGCTCTCCCCCGCCTGGTGGTGGAGGAGTCGGGGGGCAGGTCAGTGAGGACCCGGCGTTTCCCTCCTTGGACCCTCACGGGCTGGAGCACAAGGACTCTGTCTGGCCTCGTTGACTCCAGGGCCTGTTCTTCTAGGTCTTCCCCAGGCTCTCCAGAGGCAGCTGAGCAGATTGGGCAGGAAATGGGCTGAGGTGGGTCCTGCTGGGGTCACCTGCCTCCCTTGAAAACTCCCACTGCCAAGACTGGCCCGGAGAGGTCTCCCATGAAGCCCTGAGGAGAGAGGAGGGGACAGGACAGGGGGTACGAGTACCTTCTCTGCAGGGGGTTCCTGGCTGTGGGGGGCTGGCCTGCTTCGGAGCTGTGTCCCCTCTGCAGCCCACGCCCACCTCCCAGCACAGGCCGAGCACACCTGCTGGCTCTGTCCTGGCTCGGCACTGAGGTTCTCTCTTCGTCCCCGGCCCTGTCCCACGTGTCGCGGCCCACTCTTCTGCCGGTCACGGCACATCTCCTTAGGGCAGTGATGGCGAACCTATGACACACGTGTCAGCACTGATGACACGCGGCTGCTGAGGCGGCCGCATGCCGAGGATGAAACATTTGCTGCTCCTGAGGGTGAAACATTTGCGAAATAATGTTTTTTCCTCAAAGTGACACACTACCCGAGTTATGCTCAGTTTTTTGGCGAAGTCTGACACCCCAAGCTCAAAAGGTTGCCCATCACTGCCTTAGGGTTTCAGGGGCACAATCTCATTGTGACCTCAGGCCAACCCGTGAGGAAGGGCCTATCGTTACCCCGATTTCATAGATGGCGCCGAACACAGAAATGTTAAGCCGCTTTCCCACGATGGCAGAGTAAGAAAGTGATGGGGCCGGTATCCAAATCCCCGACTCTCCAGGACTCCAGTCGGTGCCTCTGAGTCAGTGCCTATGGGTGTCAGCCCTCGCTGGGTGCCTCGCATGCAAGCCTAGACGCCCACCAAACACCCCTGTGTGGGACACAGGGCCTCCTGACCGCCACGTCCGGCAGACGAACACATGGGCTCGGAGAGGTCATTGCGGTGCCGTGGCCTCAGTGAGCGGGACCCTGAGCCTGAGCCCCTTGGTGATGGTGACAGTGATGGTGGTGGCTGTTTATGGAGCACCTAGTGTGTGTTCGTTCCATCCACATTCTATTAATTTCATTTAAACAGTGACCCCGTGAGATGGGTGTGTGCTCCGTTTGGAAGTTTTGGTGAAGTGGAATGACCTGCCCAAAAAATTCAGGTTGGAAAATCGTGGATCCAGAATTCCATCAATCGTTCATTCATTCATTCATTCATCCATCCATCCATCCATCCAATAAACGTGTTGAGTTTAGTCTGTGCCACATGCTCTTCCAGGGGTTGAAGGTACAGCAGTGACTTGAGCAGAGCCCCTGCCCTTGTGGACATATATATTCTTGGGAAAGAGCAATAATAAGCCAAGTGGTTATAAAATACAATGCCAAGTAGCAGTAAATCATAGGAAAAATAAAATAGGATGAGGGGGTAGAGGATAAGGGGGCTCCTATTTTAGATCGGGTGGTCAGGCGAGGCCTCTGGAGGGGGGACCCATGCAAACACGGAGGGGATGAGCATTCCAGGCAGAGGGAACAGAGAGTGCTAAGGCCTGGTCGTCTGCCATGGAATAAGGAGGGGGCCAGTGGGGCTCCTGCAGAGTGAACGGGGGCAGGGGCAGAGCTTTTGAGGGTCTCAGAGCATGCCCGGAGCTCTTCGTCGGAGTGAGATCAGATGCTGAGTGTGACACGCCTTACAGGGGCGGCTCTGGCTGCGGGGTGGAGAAGGGCGGGCAGCGTCCAGCCTGGGGCTGCCTGGTGTGAGGTCACACCTGGGCTCTCACCAGCACCCACCGCCTGCCCCCTTCCCCTGTGCATCCTCGGGCCTCCTCCGGCCTCCATTCTCTGCCCACAGGCGGCCGGCACCTCCCATACCCAACACCTTGCCCTTGGTCCCCCAGGGGCCCGTGGCCCGTGGTATTTCCCGTTCCCGCCCCTCGAGATACTCCCTGGCTTTGGAAGATCTGGGACTAACTTGTGTTCACTTTGGACCGAGCTTTCTGGCCATCTCCCGCGCCACGAGCAGCATGTGGCTGACCCGCACAGGGGGCTGGCGGGAGTCCCCCGCCACAGAGGATGTCTTCTTAGGACACGTGCTTGAGGGAGGAGCCCGTGAGCGTTTCCACGGCCCCGCTGAGGAGGGAACCCCAGTCATAACCCACCACTTTTGGAGCCTGTACCAAGCACAATCCTATCGCATCCTCCCACCCAGCCTTTGGGGCGGGCATTTAAAGCCCCGCCTTCTAAGGCAGGCTCAGAGCAGTGGAGTCACTTGCCTGAGGCCACACAGCTAGGAAACAGAGGAGCTGGGGTGTGAACCCAGTTTGCCTGTCCCTAGAGCTGTAGCTCAACCTCAGCTCGGATGCTTGGAGCTCTCAGCCTCTTGTCCAGGGCTTTCCTCTTCCCCCTCAGTCCCCTGGACCTGCCTCGGTGGCCATCGTCTCCCAAGCCATCAGAGGAAGGAGGCAGGGAGTCCCCGTTCCCAGGGGCCTAATGATAGCCCTTCTCCCCTCTGAACCCCCCCTCCCCCAGGACGTCGGTGACACAAGGGTGTGGGGACCTGGGACTAAGGCCCCTGAATCTGTTTCCGGCTTGGCCCCTTTGCCAGCTGCGTGACCTCAGATGCGTCCTATCTTTCCTGTGGGTATTTCTCATCAATCCAATCGTCTTGCCTTATGGGCCGATGCTGCTCAAGAGAGACAGCAGAGCAAATACCTGGGGATTATTCCTGCCCAGCAAGAGCTGGAAGGGACGCACGCGGTGTTTTATCCACTCAGCCTTCTCCCTCCTTCTCCCTTCCCCCTCATCCCTCAGGGAGGTAGCAACAAGGCCTAGAGGAGAGGAGTGACTTGCTCCGGGCACCCTGTGAGTTAGTGACAGAGTCCTAACGTTAGATGACCGATGACTAGTGATGACAGCAATATGACCAGGAGGGGAAGTGGAAAAGGAGGCCAGGTCAGGGAGCCACTTCAGTGACCAGCCAGGTCCCTCTTAGCATCCTTCCCAAATCTGCTTCTCTGACCCCAAGACGCGGAGGGCAGGGCGGAGAGGGCTGAGGTCCCTTTGTCCAGACCCTCACCCTCTGCCCCCCACCCCACAGCGATGCCATGGGAACGAGCGCCAGAAATGAGGAAAGACGGGCTCCTGCCCTAGCATTTCAAGGGGTCCCGCAGGAGAGAATGGGGAGACCGGCCCCTGCATCAGGGAGAGATTTGGGTTTGGATGGGTGGGGAGGACATGACAATGAGGAGAGGCGGTGTCTGGGGTATTCCTGCCAAGCAGGTGAGCTGTGGGGACGGCAAGGGAAGCCAGGCTTTGTGCAGGAAGCCAGGGAGGTGCCCTCGGGCTGCGTGCCCAGCTGGAGCCTAACAAGGCTGGCCTGGGATGCCCGGGGCTTGAAAGCCCCATAAACGGGCAGAACCCTCCCTCTGCAGCCAGCCAGCCGCAGGATTGGGCTTCCAAAGAAACAATGGTGAATTAGGTGTTAAAGATGTGAAGGCTGCTCCCCAACCATGCAATTAGGTAGCAGGTCTGTTACAAACATTAGGCGGGGAGTTGGGGACCAGATGGCGGCCGGCTCACCCTGGCAGTCCTGTCCCAGGACCGCCTGGCTTCCTGGCGGAGGCTCCCAGCTCTGGCGAGGAGGCAGGCGGCAGGTAGGCCGGTGTGTGGCCCCCTGCAGAGCAGGCCGGTAATTAACCAGGCATTCCTCCCCTCCCTCGGGTGGCTCGTGACCTAATTAGCACTTGCTAGAGTTTCTGCCCAGCCCCTCTGCGTGTGGAGGGAGCGGCTCCTGCAAGGAGGCAGCCTCCCGGGCTGACCACTCTGCAGCTGCAGGCCTGTGTCACCCTCTGGGGCTGGTCCGAGGTGCCGGCTGATTGGAAGTGTCGTAGACTTAAGTCTCACTTGCCCGGCCCACGGGGCTCATTGTCTTCTGCTGAGCCCGGGCGTTGCGTGGGCATTTTATCCAGTTCTCTCACAGAATTCTCGCCATCATCCTCTGCGATAGCTATGTTTATCTGTCCTCCCAACGAGGACACTGAGGCTCGGAGAAGGGAGGTCACTGGCTCAAGTTCATCTGTCTGGCTCTCCAAATCCTGCACGTGACCCTTACACCTCAAAGCAGCCCCCCAGGGAGCTGGGCTCACCTGTTGTACACAAGGACAGAGGATCAGAGAGGCAAGGTGACAGGCTCCAAGGCACACAGGTATTGACTAGTGAAGCCAGGATTTGAAACGAGGCCTGTTGGGTTCTAGAATCTTCTCTCGCCACGCCTCCTGACCCTCCACTTCTGTTCATGTGTTACTCCGGATTCTTTGGACAACAAGGGACAGATACACGTGAACACTGACTTAAGCCAATAAGGAAGTTTACTCGAATGACAATATTCAAGATTTGGAAAAGGCATTCTGGGACATGCCCGCCTGGGCGAGGGCGTTCTGCTGCGCTGTCACCATTCGTGGCGACGAGAACGAGCCGGGTGCGCCTCTCTCCATCCTTTCTGGGTCACTGTCTCCGTGGAGTACTTTGCCCAGCTTCAAGGTGGAGGAGGGGAAATGCCCCAAACTTCCTCCAGGCCAACTTGGAGGAAAACCTCTCGTTCTAGGAGGGAAGTTAATGTCTTCTACTTCCTTACACATTTGTGCAGACCTGCAGCGGAACTGTCTCACTTAACTTCTGCAGAGGGATTAGTGGCTCTATAAACCCATTTTTCACTTGGGAGTCAATATCTCATGTATTCATGCTCAGTGTGTAGCTATTGGATTTAGATGAACTGAACTGAGTATGATGTGGATTTTACTGAAAAGGTAAAAATTTCCGAAAATCATTTTAGGGGTTTCATGAGTGAAAAGTGAGTGAAGACCCCACTCTAGTCCAATCCATGCATCTGTACGCTCTATACCCACACGACGTCCCATCCCCTGGACTCGGGCTGCTGGCATGCCTTCCCCAGCTGCGAGCATGGAGGTGCCTCAGATGGTCCTTGGGGGACCCCAAGAGGCAGCCCTTGGGGAGCTCACAGTGGGGTCCTGTGAACAGCGAGAGAGAAGTGTGGAGGCTCAAAAGCTTTGGATGCACAGAAGGCCAGGGGACTGACGGGAGGATCGAGGGGCCAGGAGACTCTGGAAGGCTGAATGGAGTTTAAACTGCAAGGAGGAAGCAGGGAAGGGCAGAGCAGGTGGAAGGAACAGCAGGTACAAAGGTGGAGAGGAACAAAGATCCGAAGGTTTACCACCACAGCCAGAGCTGGGAGGCCCGCGGTGCACTGACGGGAGATGAAGCTGGGAGGGCAGAGAGGTGGTCAAGGCTGTGGCTCTCCCAGGCCCCATGTCTGCACGGCACTCGTGCACTGTGCACATACGTTCATGTTCACACACACCCTGCCCTGCACATGCACAGTCACATCCAACGCTCAGCCGAGTGCTGTACCAGCACGGTGATCGCACAAAGTCATGCCTTCCTTTGCCCCCTTCCTCCCTGCTTGACACATTTGCCGAGTGCCCACTCCATACCGGTTCCTTGGGGATAAAGCAACGAACCTGGCGGTCTCTGTGCCCACGAGTCTTACTGAGGAATCAAACAGCGAACCATCAGCTGTCCTAAGGGGCACAGTGGGCAAGGATTGTACAAAGGGGGAGTCAGAAAGGGCTTCCTGGAGGAAGAGTCACGGCAGCAGAATCCTGATAGAATGAGGAAGCAGGAACAGCAAGAGGTGGGAAGGGGTGAAGCACTGTACGTAGAAGCAGCAGCAGATGCAAAGACCTGGCCAGGAGAGCACATGTCCTGCAGAAAAACAGCTGGGCCAGGGGTGACTTCTGATCTCAGGAGAGGAGCGGCAACTTGTTTGGCAAAAATGGGGGAGGGGAAGTTACTTGGGTTTCTGTTTTGCTAGGGAGGCCGGGGCTGCTTTCGAGTCTGGTGTGGTTCCGTCCTCATCAGCTTTCACCTCCTGATTTCAGCAGCCATTGGCCTGCCTCGGTGGTTCCCAACCGGGTGATTTTGTCTCCTGGGGACACGGCAGTGTGTGGAGATACTCCTGGTTGAAGGGGTAACTGGGGTTCCGCTGTGGCTTCTAGTCCACGGATGCTGCCAGACCACTTACACTGTACAGCAAGCGTGTCAAACTCAAAGGCTAACACGGGCCAAATAAACAAGGTTGAAGTGTATGTGGGCCACAGAAAAACACAAGCTTCAATTTCCATAGAAACGTAGGTTTATTTCGATAAAGACATGCTGAATACAAAGGGCTGAAATAAATGAGTAATCGTTAACATAAAATAATAGAACATTTTAATAAAAAAATTTTGATGTTTACACTGATTACATTTACCTAAGCAACATACATATTCAGTTTTAAGATGTTAACTAAATTTCTGTGACAAATATGGTTTTTTTTTTTAAATAACAAGAACATTATAGAGTTAATGCAGAGTCCTAAGGATACTCTAGTAGTCACTAAGTTTTTCTTAAGCCTTCACTTGAGATGCTGTTATTCCTAGCACAGGTAAGCAGGCAGTCTTTCATAGGCTCAAACACTGGAATCTTTGGTTGCTGCCCATATCAGCTGGCTTGCAAACAAGAAGCCAACCATTTTAAGAATGTTTTAGGTGAACAACTTGCAAAAAACCCCAGGGGTGGATAAACCCTAAGAATGCACAATTGTGAGCATTTACAACCATCACAACTGTGGCTGAAGACTGTTCATGCCGTTCTTCTGAAATGAGATCTCAAAGCAGTCTAGTTCAAAGAAAAAGATTTTAACAAAAAAATTGGCATATGCACAATTTCTCCACCAATTTGTGGTGTCCACCATTTAGTTAACTTTTCCACTTGAAAAAAAATGCAATAGAAAACTGGACACCATGTTTCACTATCTCAGTTAATATTCACAATTACAGCGGCTACAACTCGGGACACAGCAACACCAGTGCTGCCCAGAGCCAGTTCATACTGGAATTAAGTTCTTTACACCAAGTAAATGGTTGTCCACAACCACTGGCTAGTGTACATATGAACTAAAATGTCTAGATTCTGGGAGAAACCAATGCCGCTCCCATCATCTGCACTGCTTCTTCTGTTCCTTCATTTTAGGAACCTGTGGGGGGTTGGGCCTGCTGACCCTGCCCACTGGAAGAGGCTGCCTGCTGTGCGGCTTTCTGCTTTCACATCGTCCAATCAAATGTGTAGTCATACTGGTGGTTCAGGGTTCTGAAAAGCATGTGGAAGAGCTGCCTCAGGTACATGTAATCCGGGGCTTCCTCGAAGCGCAGCCCACGGCAATAGTTTAAGTACATGGCAAATTCTGCAGGAAAGCCCTTACACAAAACTTCCACAGGAGTGGACATCTTCTTCTCACTAATTTTTTCGTATTTTTGTTTCTTTGTGGCAGCCTTTAATCCTTGCCATGGCAGGCTGGTTCTATTAAAATACATCAAAACATACCCTAAGGATTCCATGTCGTCCCGGCGGCTCTGTTCAATGCCAAGATGTGCATTGATGTTAGCATAGCGGGCCGTGCCAGTGAGATCTTTATCTTCTCTGCATGGTGTGTGTTGCCTTGTCCTGTTGTCTCTGTACTTTTTGGCCAAACCAAAATCGATAAGGAATAACTTATTACAGTGACGCCCGATGCCCATTCGGAAGTTATCTGGTTTAATGTCTCTGTGTATAAAGTTCTTTGTATGCACATATTCAATGCTACTGATCATCTGGTCCGCCAGCATCAGGACCGTTTTCATGGTGAACCTTCTCGAACAGAAATTGAAGAGGTCTTCCAGGCTGGGCCCCAGCAGGTCCATGACCAGCACCCTGTAGTCCTTCTCCTGCCCGTACCACCGGATGTGGGGGATGCCCACCCCGCCCTGCAGGATCCTGTAGAGTTTGCTCTCGTACAGCAGCTGCGGGTGCCGGGCCTTCTGAGACTCCAGCTTCACCGCCACCTCCTCGCCGTTGGTGATGTTGATGGCCAGGTAGATGTCCCGGAAGGAGCCGGACCCGATCTTCCGCACCAGTTTGTACTTCCCTCCGACTATGAGCTCGGCCTTGGAGCCGCTGCTGCTCGCCATCGTGGGAGACGAAGGCGGAGGCTGCGGCCCAGCCCCGACACCTGGGAGAGGAGGACGCGGGCCTCTGGGCCGGTCCCCTGAGCTGGGCTGCGGGAACCGAGCACTCGGCTTCCGGCGTCACCGGGCCCCGAGTCCGCCGAGGGGAGCCCGGTGGCCGCCGCCCAGTCGGGTTTCTTTTGGGCAGGCTGCAGTGTAAGCGGGGTTACCCTTACACTGGCCGCCACTGCCTCGCTTCCCGGCGACGTCACGGGCTGGAACAGGGGCGCGGTGAGTTAGGGGGGTGATACCACTGCCGCTGGCTCCCGCCCGGAGGGACCCCCGGTCACTCCGCCGCCGCCATCTTGTCACTCCCGCACGCAGCGACCCCTGTCACTCCGCCGCCGCCATCTTGTCACTCCGGTTCTAGCCGAGGCCAAATGCCCCCAGTCCCCTGGGGGCCGCTTCTTCACCGCGCAGAGCACTCTGGGAAAGTTAATAAAAGTGAATATTTTTTTCACGGCGCAGAGCACTCTGGGGAAGTTAATAAAAGTGAATATTTTTTTCACGGCGCAGAGCACTCTGGGAAAGTTAATAAAAGTGAGTATTTTTTTCTTGAACGTTCACTTACCAGACACTGAATAACTTCACAAATTAGTAAGCGTAACACAAATAAACCTATTTTTCTTTCTTTTTAAAAAACATATATGTGTATATATATTTTAAAAATATATTTTACTGATTTTTTACAGAGAGGAAGGGAGAGGGATAGAGAGTTAGAAACATCGATGAGAGAGAAACATCGATCAGCTGCCTCCTGCTCACTCCGTACTGGGGATGTGCCCGCAACCAAGGTACATGCCCTTGACCGGAATCGAACCTGGGACCCTTCAGTCCGCCGGCCGACTCTCTAGCCACTGAGCCAAACCGGTTAGGAAAAACCTATTTTTCTTGTTCTCTGAAACTGAAATATTCCCTGTTGCGCACACCAAACAAGTCAGTCCAGGACTAATGATGCGGCCTTTGGCTGCTAAAATATTCGCTGCTGGTATTAGTGGAGAGAAATGGTGCGCCTGCGGGTAAGGCGCGTAAGGGAAATGAATGCGACACGATTATAGTCATCAGTCATAAGCCAACATTGTAGTTCGTTATTAATAATTATGTGTAACAGGATATTGTAAAATTAAGCTATGAAATTTTTATTAAAACGATTCTTACATTCCGTTATATTGGCTGGGCCACAAAAATATTCATTGTGGGCTGCATGGGGCCTGTGGGCCGCATGGGGCCTGCGGGCCGCCAGTTTGACATGCCTGCTGTACAGGACGCCCCACGCCAAAGAGGCGCCTGGCCCCAAACATGAACTGTGCTGAGGTTTAAACACCTTGGTTCTCAACCTTCCTAATGCCGCGACCCTTGAATACAGTTCCTCATGTTGTGGTGACCCCCAACCATAAAATTATTTTCGTTGCTACTTCATAACTGTAATTTTGCTACTGTTAATGAATCATAATGTAAATATCTGTGTTTTCCGATGGTCGCGACCCACAGGTTGAGAACCGCTAGCAGGGTCGCCTAAGACCATCCGAAAACACAGATATTTACATTACGATTCATAACAGTAGCAAAATTACAGTTATGAAGTAGCAACGAAAATAATTTTATGGTTGGGAGTCACCACAACATGAGGAACTGTATTCAAGGGTCGAGGCATTAGGAAGGTTGAGAACCACTGGCCTGGATCCTTCTTTCAGGAGGATGGCAAATGACTGAGTTTCTGATTCTCTCATTCCTTCTGCATTTATTGACTGAGACTCTCCCCATCGACGATTCAGTTACTCCAGGAAACAGTTCTTACGGGGGTTCGTACCAAAAAGAGAAGTGCCTGATCCTTTATTGACCCATTTCAGAATAGTTAGCTAACCTGCATCCTCCTAAGACCAATAGATTTTTTTTTTTTTTTTAGTATAATCGTGGGAATTTAAAAAAACTTCTTTCATGTCTTTCAATCCATGGCAGCAATGATTCTTTTTGAAGGTCAAGCCCTTTCATCTTTGGCCAGTGAGGACGCCTTCCGGTGGCCCTTGTCATCATCCCAGGGTCCTGATGGCTTCTTGGCTTCCTGGTGTGACAGGATGCTCCCACCCCCAGCCTGGGACCAGTTCTTTGTCCCGGAGCCCAGAGCCCCGTTCCTGTGAGTGTAGAATGTCAGGGCCGAATGAGGGTTAAAGAGATGATGCACATACAGCTCCAAGCATGGGGCCTGGGACAGAGTAAGGGCTCATTGAATGCTGCGGTGACTTTTGAGAACAGAAATGAACTCCTCCCAGTTGCTTTCCTCAGCCTCTGGTGCTATCTGACACTTGGTGTCTGTACCGCCAGATGCCCCGGGGGGGTGAGGGGGGGGGAGGCTGGGTGAATGAGGGTTCAGGTTGGCCAGGGAGGGCTGGGTGTACGGCTTTGTTGGGCAGAGGGACCTGCCAGCCAAGAGAGCACTAGTCCATTAGGGAGAAGCCAGGTTAAGCCCACAGGAGAGAGGAGCAATTAGTTAATTCAGGAGTCAAGGCCTTGCTTTTGTTTTCATTGTCGATTTTAATCCTTCAGTCACCTTTGACCTAAGCCCTGAGGCAATTAGTGCCTGCTGGGGAAGTGGTGGTGGGTTTGAAGTCCTCGGCCTTCCTCCCCAGGCTGAGTCAATACCTTTGTATTCTATTACAGGTAATTGAGGTAAAAGGGTTTATTTAAGCTAACAAATGATTACTTCCCACAATAGAGCCTGCAACCCAGTTAGTGAATTGGCTCTTCCAGGCATCCTATGTTTTGTCTGCAACCAAAGCCTGTGTTTTATTGACTGCTTTGTCCTCTTCTCTCTTTCCTCCTTGCTCCTGTCTCCTCCTACCCCTCCCCTTGGCCCTTACAATTCAATTCAGTAAATTCAGTGTAACCGGCACTCACAAGGCACCTGTTAGGCAGCCGGGCCCTCAGGTCCCAGTACATCCTGGCCCATCCCAGAGGATCTCCTAGCCTAGTGACAAAAACAGACTTATAAACAGGTAAATTATAAATTACTAGAGGCCCAGTGCACAAAAATCATGCACTGGGGGGCGGGGAGGGTCCCTCAGTCTGGCCTTCACTCTCTCGCAGTCAGGGACCCCTCAGGGGATGTCTGCCTGCCGGCTTAGGCCCGATCCCCTTGGGCAGTCAGACATCCCTCTCGCAGGCAGTCTGGGGCTCTGGCAGTCCAGGACCCCTTGCTCCTTACCACCTGCCTGCAGCAGGGGCGGGAGAGGCTCCGCCACCCCCACTGCGCTTGCCAGCCATGAGCCTGGGTTTTGGCTGAGCAGTAGTCCCCCTATGGGAGTGCACTGACCACCAGGGGGCAGCTCCTGCATTGAGCATCTGCCCCTGGTGGTCAGTGTGCGTCATAGCGACCAGTCATTCCACCATTCGGTCTATTTGCATATTAGGGTTTTATTATATAGGATACTGGGTGTGATAAGTGCAAAGTAATTCAATAAGTCTAGACAAAGAAGGTGGATGGTGTGGAGTGGTCTTGTGCAGAAGAGTCTAGGAGGGGAGCCAAGACTAAGACATTTGAACCATCGAACATGAGGCTTCCATGAACCAAAGAGGGGTTTTATCCATGTGGCCTGAAAGGGTAGTTATTTAAGAGAATGTGTCAGACTTTTCACTACAGAACGCAGATTTGGTTCAAGTCCCCTGCTTCCCTATGGGGTCATGTACTTAAGAAAAACCTTATGTCAGGGAGTCTTGATCCTTCAAAACCAATCATGCTAATTGCATCCCCCTGCAAAGTGATTGGCTTAAGAAGGGGCATGTGACTCTCTTCTGGCCAATGAGCTATAAGGAGAAGTCTGTGGACGCTGGTGATTGGTGGACATGTTTCTAAGGTAGTTTTTTTTTTTTTTTTTTAACTCTTAAAAAATAGACACAAGAAAGTCATGATCCCTTTCCTGAGTCTGGAATTTGGTGAGGATGTGATGGCCAGAGCTGTTGCAGCCTTCTTGCAACCACGAGGCAAACAAGCTGCTGCACTGAGGATGGCAGAGCAAAGAGATGGAAGGAACCTGGGTCCTTGATGCCATTGTTCAGCTGCTGAGTTAAGCCATAAGGGGGCCTTCCTGACTTGAGACTTCTCATCATCTGAAGTAAAAAATGTATTGTATTTAAGTCTCTTTCATTTGCATTTTCTGTTATGTGTTGCTACAAGCTTCCCAACTGGTACAGAAGGAGGTAGAAATTAATGAGTCATGAAGAGAAGGGATACAGCCCCGACGAAGGAGCGGAGAAATAGGAAGTGTACACAGGGTGGGGAGGACGGTCAGTAAGGTCGGTCTAGTTCTGAGAGGTGAGGTCAGATAGGGCTCAGCCAGGTTAGACAACACCCCCTCCCCCCCTCTCTGTCTGCCTCCGTCGGTCCCTCCGTTCCCGTGAGGGGCTTCTTGAGTCAGGCTCCTCTCCAAATGAACCTGTCAGGGAGACGCAACCTTAGCCTGGAGAGAAACTGTTCAACGAGGATTCACTCTGTGCCAGGCCCTGTGCCGGGCTGAAACGCACAAAATACGGTCCCCTGTGAACAGAGCCCCCAGTGAACAGAGCCCCCAGTCCAGGCACAGGGACAAAAACATAAGCCAAGGTTTCTAAACATGTGATCAGTCTCAGGCGAGAGGGTTGTACATGGTTCAGGAGCTAAGATTTAGTTTTTATTGGAGCAGTTATGAGTTTATTTTGATAATCAATCTCTTTGAATGGCAGAAATATAAAGTTTCCTTTTCAGTATATTTAAGCAAAGAAAAAAGGAGTTAATTTAAGGAAAACTAGTTGGTAATATCATAGGCGGTATGTGAATATGGTAAAACTTGTGCAGTGGGCGCGCGCGCGCGCGCATGTGTGTGTGTGTGTGTGTGTGTGTGTGTGATATGTTTGTGCCCAGTCTTTTTTTCCAATCATAGGAGAACAGGTTTCTGTTCTTTTAGAAGTGACTGTTTCTGCATTTTTTTGTGATTTCACTGGGAGACGCTGTGTACATACATGACCTTCCCTACTCCCACCATAGTCAGTCAGTCCCAGATTTTCCCCGAGGATTTTTCAAACCATGAAAAGCCCCTGTCCAGCGGCAGATGCTATGAGACGAGGCTTGGGAGCCACTGTCTTGTTCCTTCCTCTACCAAGGTTCTGAAGTGACGGGGGCAAGCAAAGAGAAGGAGACACAGGAGATACAGCCGATTCTCGTTATGGATGGTAGTTATGTTCTGTAAAGTGGCCACACACTGGTTAGTGACGACTGAAACACGGTTCTTAGGGGAAATACAGGGTTAGGTTCCTGTGAGCCCCGGGTCAGGACATGTTCACCAACGGATCGACACATCATCTTGTTTCATCGGTGTTTCTGTTTCGGCGCCTTATTTAATACATAGTGGATTGTTAACAGTGAACTCACAGCCAGCGGCACTCTAAGTCAGGCCCGAACAAAGCTCATCCAACACATGTTTTCTCCGTGAAGGCACATCCCAGCCCCCGTGAGCTTAGGAACAAGAGAAGGTACTTCAGCACTACACGGGTGGGGGGTGGGGGGGGCGGGGAGAGGAGACCATTTCAACAGTAAAACCACCAACACAAAACTTGAAAACGAGAAAAGCACAAATATATTACAAAAAGGACACTTGTTTACCGTTTTGCTGTAACAAAACGCCGCCTTACTCGACGTCAGCTGGGAGCGTGAGCGTCGGGTGACTCAGACTTTTCACCACTCTGTGCGTGTCCGTGGGTAACTGTGAGAGTTCCACAAATGTTGATTTGGGGTGGCGAAAAAATTTTTAGCAAGCAGGCAAATTCACAAATACAGGACCCATGAAAGATGAGAATCAACTGCAGATAAATTAGATTAGCTCTGGTGGGGTTGAGTCATGGCTCTAGTGGCTTCCCTGCCCTTCTTGTGGTTTGAGTCTTCAGTTTTTGTTTGATTATGTGACACGGTTCAAGGTCGCTTCTACCTCCCGCCTCCTTGTGTTTTACCCTAAGCTGATGCCATTGGAGTTTTCTGTTGCTTGCAACCAAATGAGTTCTGACTTAATTATATACAAAGCCTTTGGCACACAGTAGGTCCTCCGTGAACGAGGGTCCCTTCCTTCCTTCATGGAATGCAGGGTTGGCTAAAGGTAACCAAGGGATGTATATCCTAAGGAGAGACTGTGGTGAGGAGAAGGCAGGCTTTGTAATAAAAAAATAAATAGGGAGAAACATATTTTCAACTCCTTCCCTCAACCCTTAGCAGCGGCAACAATTCCTTGCCATGTTCCAGTACAGATGGAAAAGTCACTGAATTACAAACCCAGTTGCGAGCTATTTTTGGTGGAGTTGTGGTGTGGTGTGTGTAATGTACGCGTTGGGATTCTTGGCCACCGCCTCTGTTTGTATCAGCTGTCAGCAAATCAGAGGCGTTATACACGTTTGTTATAATTCATTACATTAATTAACCACGTTTGAGCACTGGGCGCAGGCCAGAGGGGACGCGGGGGAGGGAGGCCTCCACATTGTTGTGTCTGAACCTCCCGGGTCAGAATTTCCACGGTTTGATGGGCTGCCATGGTCTGCACATGTGTCCCCTGACACGCGGACCTTGATGAAATCATCATGTTTACATCTCTGAATAGTCTCTGAAGATGATGCCCGTGGCGGGACGCCAGAGGCAGAGAGCATCCCAGAACTTGGCTCTGCAGGCCCATCTCTGTACCCAAAAGAGTTTGGAATTACCCTGACGTCCGATACCAAACTGGGCATCCTTCTCTAGCCCGTCCCTCTCTGGCCGGCTCCCTGGGCAGGCTGCCCGGCCTAGGCCTCTGCAGGACAAATAGCGCCGACTGTACCACCCCAAGGGCCAGTGGAGTGGAGCCTTCCTCTCTCTACCTCCCTCATTTCAGTGAATGGTGCCATGGCGCCCCCCGCCTCCCCCTCCAATGCCCCAAGCTGTGGGTAATTCTTGACTTTTTTGCCATATCCAGTCTGTCTCACATCCTGTCGATTTCCCTTTCGTACCATTTCTCAGGTCCTTGCTCTTCAGCCCCATGTCCAACCTTCCAGAGGGATTTTTCTAAAATGCACATAGAAACATGTCCCTCTCCTGTTGAAAGTCCTCCCGGCTTTCACATTGACCTTGGGATTCTCTGTGATGGCTTACAAGGCCCTTCCTGGCCGGGCCCTGCCAATCATTGATTCCCGTCCATCTCCAGGCTGTACTCACCGGTCTCCCTAGCAGTTCTTCCAAGAAGTTCCTTTTGCCCACGTTAGTTTCTGTTTATGCAACCAAAGACCCGACTCCTGCATCAGCAGCAATTCTATTCATTCTGTATGTCAGATTAAGTGCAATTTTGTTTATGTTTTTCAACAAAAATGTCCTATGCTCTTACCATGTTATCAGTAACTGAGCCACTAATTAGAGTTTAGCCACTAGGTCTCTGCTGCTTAGAAACTAGATCCGTAGTGATAGAACTTAAGCAACTTGAACTAACCTTACCTGAAGCTGGTACTAAAAAACTGCCACTGTCTTGAGTCGACAGATTCTTCCTGTGTTGAAGTGTTCTGTGACTTTGCATGTGACGAAGACAATGAATCACAGACGGTTTTTGGACAAAGACAATGCCTGCTTCACCCTGACCCTAACGGTCTTTCAGGCTGGGCTTTTTGTTTGCATTATCCAGGTCTAGTCCCAACCGCTTCCTATCCACCTCGGTGAAGAGAGTAAGTACCCACTGCATATCAGTTACCGTTTATAAAGCACTCTCACGTCCCTTAGCTCATTTAAACCCATCAACAACCCTGGGAAGTGTGTGTAATTGCACCCATTTTACCGATGAGAGAAGAGAGGTTCAGAGAGGTAACAGGCCTGCCCAAGGTCACATGGCTAGTGAGACGCAAGGCTCGTGTTCAAATCCTGTCCTCTGATTCAGAACCCGTGCATTTGATTATATTTGTGTATTCATTCATTCATTCATTCATTCAAAAACAACAGAAACGATTGGATGACTAATACCTGCAGAGATCTTGTTAGACTTTGGAAATACATCCTATCTAATAAAAGGGTAATATGCAAATTAACCGCCACTCTGTCACAAAGATGGTGGTGCCCATAGCCACAAGATGGTGGTGCCCAGTCCTCTCAGCCCCGCCAGAGTCCCCCAGTCCCGGGGCGGGGCGGGGGGGGGGGGGGGAGGGTGGGCGGCCGCTGAGAGCAGGCAGCGTGAATGACCTGGCGGAATGCTTGCTTCATTGCTGCAGTGACGAGGCAAGCATTCTGTGCCCAGCATGGATGGGCCTCTGGGCCGCAGAGAGCCTCTGGGCAGCAGGCACAGAGCGGTCAGGCCCCGCAGAGAGCTACTGGCGCACGGATTCGTGCACAGGGATACTAGTCAGTAAATAAGACAGGGTCCCTGTCCTTAAGGAACTTACTGACTAGCAGGAGACACAGACCATGGCAGTGATCTTTGATGGGGGTGCCCTCCTTGTTCTGAGGCTGAGTAGCTGGTCAGCAGTTCACCACTGGAGGGATGAGCCTCCGCTATTTCCCGTCTCTATCTCCTGGCATCTGGTTCAAATTCCAGGCTTGGCTGGGGTGGGGGCAGGTTCGAGCAGATGCAGTGGGCTGTGTGTCATGGGGAACCGGCCATTCACAAGAGGGACTGGGGCATTAGGAGAGGGAAGTCGGAACAGCAAATCGCTAATTCAGGCCACTTGGGCCACTTACGGGATTCTAGGGTTACGATGTCGGGGTGATGGTCAAGAGTTATAGTTGCTGCACTCTAGCTTTTATTAAGTAATTTCACAATTTGGGGCATTAGGATTTTGTTCCCTTGAGTCCTTTTGACTTGTTTTGGAACCATCTCCTATGAGCAAGAACGTTGCTAACCCTCCGAGGGAGGAGAAGGTGGAGGCGGGTGAGGCAGGCCCATTCTTTCGTGTTAATGTAAATACATTCTCTACCTTCTCTAGCCGCCACCCATGGCAGATGTGGCCAATCAGTTCTGGAATCCTTTCCCCCTGAACCCAAATAAAGCCCGAAGATCTTCGCATAGTCCTTCAGGTCGTCACCACCCACGGACGAGAGTTAGCACACGAGGTGAAATCTATTTGCCAGTCCTGTTTCTGGGACTGTGGGAAAATTCCATCCTTTCTCTGGGCCTCAGTTTCCCCACCTGTTAACTATGGCCCAAATGAGCTGTACGGTGCATTCCAGTTCTGATGTTGTGAAAATGAAGATCTTTAGGTCCTGGCGGGGGCTGGGGGAGGAAGGCACCTCGCGGTTGGGGAGCTCTAGATGGAGCTCCCCCTGCCCCCCATCCTGGGGCCTTCAGGACTGGGAAGTGGGTGGGACTCAGGTCACATGCTGGGACACAGACTAAATATTTGCCTCACAATCTGTGCAGGTAACACCGTTGGGGAACACCGAGGCTCTGGGTGTGGCCAGATGGCCAGGATGGTCACCATTTATTGAGCGCCTACTGTGTATGCCTGCCCCACCCGCACTCTTCGGCATGGCCATTCAAGTTCATGTCCTTATTCTCATTTACAGACGAGGCTGCTGACCTCAGAGGGTCGCCGCATGCTCCCCTAGTGGCAGAATCAGCATAAGAACTGGGGTTCTGGGTCCATAGCTTTCCCCCCAGTTCCACCTGCCTCCAGGTACAGAGGCCCGAGAAGAACCCCAGCCCCACCCTGCAGCCCCCTCCCTTTGGGGTGCTACTCTAGCTATTGTTGCTCTACCCAGAGTGCCTGAGCCCCCTTTCCTGTCTGAGCCCCATCCTTGGCCTGTGTTCTCTGTGCCCATCCGCCTGGCCTGCACCCTCTTTGCAGGGTTGGCCAGGACTGGAGATGCTCCACCCAGATGCCAGCAGACGGTCGTGCTCGAGAGCTTACGTTTTCCTCCCATCCTGCACCGGGGCTCCCGTGGCCAGTGCCTGGCTGGACTGGTAACATGGGCCCGGAGTCTCGCCGCGGGCTCAGGCTGAGGCTGGGCCCTCGCTTGGCCTCCTTCCCTTTCCTGTTGTCCGTCTCCCCCTCTCTCATGGAAAGCAGGTCCTCAGTGAACCACTTGCCCCGACGTGCTGCCTGAGCGGGCTCTGGGCAATCCGACCTAGCACACCTCCTTCCCTCCCTCTGGGCCTTAGGAAATTTCCCAATCATCACAACAGATTTATAGAGTTGGTTGCACAGCGTTTTTGGATGATCTTACACAGTTCTTTGCACAGGCAGTGCTGTCTGCCTGGGATGCCCTCCCACGACCCCCTTCACTGCTGGATCCCGCTCCATTTCCACTTCCGGGGCAGCTTCTGGGCTCAGCCTGATGGGGTGAGTTACCTTCTCCTCTGTCTTCCCTGTTGTGGCAGAGACCTGCTAGACCCTCAGCCTGGCTCCTCACTTCCCAGCCTCCCTTGCGGTGAAGTGGGGCAAGGGTCTGGTTCTAGCCAATGGAACATGGGCAAGGGAGGGACGGGGTTTCTGGGCGAGGCTCTAAAGGGTCCCATGCAGCCCTTCACGACGCCTCTCTCTTGCTCGTTGGTTGACACCCAGGAGAGGACTCCAAGGAGGCCTGGACCCTGTAACGATCCACGGAGCAGAAGCCCCTGCCAGTGCGTTGACCGTGGGATGTCTTGTGAAGCCATGGAGATGCTGGGGTTGCTTGTTGAAGCAGCTGGCACGGAATGCCCTGACTAACACACCCAGCGCCTTATACTTCATCTATTACGACTGTAATCTCGCTGCGTTATGATTGGTTACTTAGCGGTCTCACTCGGGCTGGAAGCTCCTGGGCATCAGAGACAAGGCTCCTCTGTGCACAGAGCCTAGCACTAGATGTTGCGTATTTGCTTGTTCAATGGATGCGTGAAAACACATAATATGCATGAGATGCCCCATAAAAGTCAAGTCTGAGGCTCCAGACATGGAGTGACTGGGTTGAAATCCTTGCCTCTTTGAGCTCAGTTTCCTGATCTGTGAAGTGGTGAATTTAAAGGTATCTGCTCCGTAGAATTGTCATGAGGATTAAAGGAGGTCCTGTGTTCAGCCAGAGCCTGGGAGGTAGCAGACACTCAGTAAATGCAATTACTATTCCCATAGCTCTTATCATCTCCATGGACACGGGCATCCAGGGAGGTAGCTAGACTGACGGACCCAAGATCACACAGGAAGGGGCAGAGATGGCTCTTGCACTCAACTACTCCTCTTTCTGTTACCCTTGAGGGGGAAGTAGAGGGCTTGTCTGTCACCTTGGGCTCTTCCCCTGGAGTTCTGGGTGGCAGCCAGTACCCCCAGCAGGAGTGGTGACCTGGGAGGTGGTTTTTTGGGGCCATTTTCTTGATCTTTTTTATTTTTAAAAAATCCTCACCGAGGACATGCTTAGAGAGAGGAAGGGAGAGAGAGAGAGAGAGAGAGAGAGAGAGAGAGAGAGAGAGAGAGAGAGAGAGAAACATCGATCGGCTGACTTCTCTGACCAGGGATCAAGCCTGAAACCTGGGTATATGTCCTGACCGGGAATCGAACCAGCAACCTTTTGGTGCACAGGACAGTGCTCAGCCACCTGAGTCCCACCAGCCTGGTGCCCTGGGAGTTTTTACACCTTCAGGCACTAACATGAGGCAAAGGGCCCGAGTGACTTTCCAGGGGAGAAGCTTGTACTTGGTTGAAAGACCCCTCCGGGTGGAGACATAGTCTGGAGCCAGGGCCCCCACCTTGGAGGAGCCAGGCCACACTGTGGGGTGCCCCTTGTTGTGGGGGACAGGCCGAGGGCTTCTGTAAGAGCCATGGGAACCCGCGGCCAGCTTCGCCCATTTCCCAGCCTCTCTTTTCTTCCCAGCTTCTGGCGCTCCTCCTCCCCCTTCAGAAAACTGCTCAGCAGTTTCCTAGCTGCGTTGGCAGTCTCTGAGCTTGAATTTCAAGACCCGGCCCCTGAGGACGGGAGCCCAGAGGAGGGCTCTTAGCTCTGAGACCAGACGGCAGGAAGCACTGGGGTTTCCTGAGGGCTGGGGGAGATAGGACACTCCAGGGTTTCCCCAGGCTGCTGGGAGGGGCCCCAGCTGCAGGCTGGCTTCAGCTCCCTGGGAAGCAAGGGCCTGGACCAGCTGGAGAGAGAAGGCCCCCGTGGAATGCTGCGGAGTTCCAGGGAATCCTGGCCCGGCTCAGTGGCGAGGGCCCCCAACAGTCCTGGGGACCCTGCGAAGTGCCCTGCTCTGGGGTTGATGCACTGAGCCCCTCTTCTGGTCTCCTCTCCCCCTTCCGGAACACAGCGTACTGGAGCCTACCTCTCTGCCATTTCCTGGACTGCCCTTTCCTGCCCTCTCACCTCCTGGTGCCCTGCACTCACCTTCCCAGGTGCCCCCCTGTCTGCGAGGTCCTGCAGCTGACCCACGGTCTGTGACTGTCCACCTCTGAGTGCATGCATCAGTGAATGAATGAATGAACCAGTGAGAGAATGAATGAATGAGTGAACGAATGAACAGAAGAGTGGATTTTCCTACACTAAGGAATGAATGAGTCCAGGCGTGCAGTGGGGAATGAATGAACTTGCTCCGTGGGAGTGAATGGGTGAGCTGGTTCTGGGGTGGCCCCCGGGGCAGAGGCAGCAGCCGCCACAGCAGGAAAGGAGGCCTGGACGGACGGGGAAAGGGGCTTGCCCGGCTCATTATGTGGGGACACTCCACGGGTCAAGGGGCCCCTTCTGCCATGCACGGCGCCCTGGCTTCCCTCCTGGCTCCCGTGTCTTCGCAGGCTCCATCCTTGGCCGCTCAGAGGAGAGCCCTCCTGGCCCCCGCCCTTGGGTTTTCTTGGCAGGAGCCTCCTTGGAGGCTGTTTCTCTTGGATGAAGCCTCTCCCTGACCCCTCCTCCCCTCCCCAAGTCCCCATAAAATGTTCAAAGTATTTTCTTTTACTCAATAAAGCAAACAAAGGCGAGGGCAGCCTTGAGGCCTGAGTCTGCAGCCCTTGGCTTTGCTCAGCCAAGCTCGCTAACCACCTCCACGCTGGAGTCTCCGGGGACCCTCCTGTGCGCTCCACTTCACAGACGGGAAAGCCAGGTGCAGAAGGGCCAAGGTCATTCTGCGAAGAGTGACAGGCAGACACTTGACCTTGGGCCGTCTGACTCCGGTCTGGGGAGAACCAGCGCCATCAGTGGTCCCTCTGTACCTCACCTGGATTCTAGGGGTGACAGCATGGGGAGGGCCTGGCAGCCTCGGGGTGAGGGCCGGCAGGTCTCTCTGCGAGAAGCCACAGGGTGGCCTGTTCGTTCCTGCGGAGCGTCCTCTGTTCGCGGGCAGATTGCTGTGTGGGTCCTGAGCCCCCGCCCAGGCTCCACCCGGAGCAGAGAGACTTGGGTGGGTGTGCAGGGCAGGCGGCCACACAGAGAAGGATGCGGATGACTGAGCACCCTCTACATGCCAGGCCTTCGTGACAACAGCCCCTGCGCTGGGTTCTATTCGAACCACTTTACACACGAGCAAGTAAGGCCCAGAGAGGGGACGGGAATTGTTCAAGGTCACGCAGGTGGAAAGTTTCGGAGCCAGGATATGAACCAGCACTTGTCAGACTCCAAGGCCCAGGTTCTAACTCGTCCTCCTGGTGGGGGGCGAGCCTGAGGTTGGAGGGGCAGGTACAGGTGAGGACTGGTGTCAGGCCTGTGGTGCCCGGCTCAGAGTGAGTCTCACCCGGGCTCCTGGCTACGTGCCCTCCCACAATCAAAGGCCAAGGCTGCTGGGGCAGGTGGGGTTTCCGTTCCTGCAGGAAAATGGACTCCCCTTGCTTCATCAGTTTCTCTAGAAGCCTGCTTTGGTCTTCCAAGGAGATAGGTGCTCTCCAGCTTCAAGTGTGGGCTGGTCTCCCTTCTGCCTGTCCTAACCCCACAGCACTGTGGGGGATGGAGCCGGCTCCTCAGGAAAGGGGGTTCCCTCTAGACAGCCCTGCCCTCCACCCCGCTTTGCATTGCTGGCCCTGGCCGGCCCCCTGGGCCCCGGCTCGAGAACAGACACGCACCCCTTTGCCAAGCACGGAGTGGGAAGGGAAGGGCTGCGGCAGACCCAGCCAGGAGTCCCAGCCAGGGAACAGGATCAAGAGCGGATGGATGGCTGGGGCTGCCGAGGGGCCGGGACCAGGCACAGGGACCTGGGGCTGGGGCGGGCTGGGGGTGGCATGGAGGTCAAGGGAAGGGCAGGGGGCTCCCTGTCCCCAACTCTGCCAGGCTGTGGAAGTCAGGAGTCTTGCCGCTACAGTTGGAGGTGGCACACAGTGGGAAATAGCCTTGACCCCTGGCTCTCTTCTTAAAGGGCCAGACCTCTTAAAGGGACTTGCTGTGTTGGGCAGGGGCCATGGGCGATCTCAGCCGCTCTGCCCCGGGGTCTGAGCTCAGTGCCTTCCCGCAGCCCGTGGGGCTGTCCCTCTCAGCGATGCCTTGGTTTCCTGCTTCCTCATCAGAATGGCATCCAGCTGGGCCTGTCCCATGGAGGGGGCCATGGGATTGACCCCCCCTCCCTTGTCCTGGTGTCCAGATGACTTTGGTGAGGGGACCAGATTGGAGCTGTGAGTTGGGACCCCAGACTCCAACCACAGCCTTCCCCTGACTCAGTTTCCCCGGATGCTGGCAGGGATGAGGGCTCGCCTGCTGGTTGGCTGTTCTCTGAGCTCCCTCGCCCCTCGAGGTCTCCTTCTCTTTTGGTGATGTCACCTCCACTCAACCCCAAATTCCTAGCCCCTCAGAGCACCCAATGTGCATAATGAGCTTTTCACGCGTCATAAGCGGACATCACATTGAAAGGACCTGACAGGCTGAGTTCAAATCCCGACTCTGCCCATTCCCAGCTGTGTCCCATCAATGCCCATCAATGGAGCCATCAGAGGACTGTTGGGAGGATTCGATCAGTCTGTGCAGCTGGAGAGATTAGAACAGGTGTAATAGGTGGGAGTCAGGATTTAAACTCAGGTCCCGCTGGTGCCAAAGCCTGCTTTCCTGGTTTCACCACCTGCCCTCGGATGGCACGCTCACTGGGAGCTGATGGCTGGTAAGTGCTGGGCTGGGGGCTGGAGCTGGCATCTCACCAGGTCCTGGAGGCCAGTGGCCTCCGGCTGAACAGAATCGACTCCTCTCTCCTAGGAGCCTAATTCCAGGGGTCTCAGGACTGATGCACAGCCACACAGTGTAGACAGGGCCCCAGAGCCCTGCAGTCCCTTCCCGGCCCTGGGCCTCAGTTTTTCCATCTGTAGGTTGGGAAGATCAGCAAAGACAGCATGAGTCTCAGCTGAGCTATGGAGTGTGAGAAAGCTTTTAGGACGCCCGGTGGGCGAGGCCTCCCAGGTTGGAGGACAGGAAGGGGCCTTTGCAGTGGGGAAGCGAGCTGGCCGTGTCCACAGCCTCGGACCTTGGCCCGGGCCGGCAGCTGGGCCTGGACTCCTGCTCGTGGCCGCCCCCTCTCAGGGGCCTTCAGGGATTTCCCTGCTCCAGGCTGACCTCCTCCCTGCTGAGGAGGCTTCTGCTGCCCACCCAGGCACTGTCTCTGCCGGGCCGGGGTGCATGTGTGGGTGCGGATGTGGGTGGGGTTCTGTCGGGCGCTGAGATGGAGGGATCTTGAGCACACGCTGTGCCCGATGCACCCAGCCCCGCGGAGTCCGCCTGGGCGGCTGGCGCAGCTGTCCTTCCCGGAGCCTCCGCAGTCCTGGCTGCCTCGGCAGGCAGATTCCCGGCGAATGGTGCTCCTGAGACTGCCCCGGGCCCAGGCTGCGTCATTCCCGCCCTCCCCGAGCCCTGGGACCGGCTGGGCAGGGCTCCAGCCCTGGGAACTCCGCCGGCTGCTTCTTTTTTTTTCTTCTTCTTCTTCGAAACTTCACTCTGCGATTCAATGACAGGTCCTCTGCTCCCCACTGCCTGGCTCGGCCACGCTGACCCTGTAGGGCAGAGAGCACTGGACCTGGAGTCCGGGGTCTGGTCCGCGTTCTGCCTTGGACACCCTGTGTGACCTGGGGTGAGGCCCTTCACCGCTGGGGGCCTGTGTCTCCATCTGTAACATGGAACAGAGGTGGCAGGGAGACTGCACTCAGCAGCAGGAGAGGAAGGAGACCTGCCTTTGAGTCTGTCTCCTACCTTCTTGGCGGGGGGCGGGGGGGCCCACCCCTCTTCCATTGCAGGAAGTTTACCCAGGAGTCTAAGCTGGACCCCTCCACTGTGTCCTCCCGGCCAAACCAGCTTACAGGTCTCTGGTCCTAGGCCCTGCTGTGGTGGTTGAGACTCATCCCCAGGCTTCGGAAGGTTCGCCTGTAAGATCTCATCCCCAGCTTCCCCCCTGCTCTACCCTCCTGCCCCCAGGCTAAAGGCTAAGGCACCCCTCCATGTGGGACTCCACCACTAGAGGGCGCCCACCACTCCCCAAAACATGATTTAAAACACAAAACCAAAATGCTCACCCCATCTGAACTTCACGATAAAGCCCCATTACTGAGTATGTGTCAGGTGCTGTACCAGTCTCCATAGCACCCCTAGGAGGTAGGCAGTGCCATTGCCCCCACTGGACAGATGATGAAACTGAGGTCCAGAGAAGTGACATGACTGACCCAAGGTCACCCAGCTCATCAGGGACAGAGCTGGGACCAGCATCCAATTCCAACCGGGGCTACTCTCAGGCCCAGAGCCAGCCATCGGGGTGGGGGATGATGCCTGGGATGGGACTTAGAGATGGAAGCTGGGACTGAGATGATCAGAGACCCTCAAAGGGAATGGTTGCAAGCTTTAAAGAAACCCAGCAGTCTTTTTAATAATTACACTAGGAGGTCACGTCCACGAAGCACTCACCATGTTCCAGGCGCAACACCGAGTGTATACCAGCTCACCTAATATTTACAAATACCCAATGGGGATGTTTCTAGTGTGGTTTCCATTTTACAGGTGGGGAAACTGAGGCTCAACCAGGCCCACTGTCTGGCGCATGCTTCCTCATTTGAACCCAGGTCTGTTTGCCCGAGCTTGTGACTCTTAATGTCTACACGATGCTGCCTGTCCCCACCAGAACCGAATATTTAAGAGAGAAAAGTGGGCAGGAGCAGAGGAGGAGGGGCCATGGACGCAGAGGCTCCCAGCCCACAGCTAGAAGACTCCTGATTGGATGCATCCCTCTATGGCCCCAGCAGGAGTAGGGACCTGGCCCTGGGCACAGGGCTGGCTAAGGGCAGAGCAGGAGATGACCTCCCGGTCCCAGGCCCAGCCTTGGGTCCACCTTATTATCTTTGTAAGAGCAGAATCTGGAATCTTCTGACTTGGCAGTGATGCTGCAGGGACTAAGTTCGCCTTCAGGATGGACAACAAATTGTGCAGCTGGGGAAAGAAGGTGGTGGTCAGGCTGGGTCTGTGGGCATCAAAACTACCAATTGGGGACCAGGCCAGGGCTAAGTCTGACCACACTGAATCCTCACAGCAACCCTGTGAGGTGGGAACTCATGAGCTTTCACCCCTTTGTGCAGATGAGTAACTGGAGCTCACGGTGCAGTTAGAGAGACGAAGGCAGATCAGGGGCACACAGTACAGGAGCACTGGGCCACAAGCCCACACGAAGTAAGGTGAATAAGCAAGGGCGCCAAGTGTAAGGCAATAGGGAATGGTGGGGAGTGTGGCGAACTTGAGGTTCACATCTTAGGGTGGTGACTGCTGTCAGCTCTAGTTGCTTCTTGCTCTATGTGCCCAAGGTGGTCTGAGTCTCTGTTTTTTAAAAGCCAAATCAGAACAACAGGCAGTGGCGTTGGGGGGAGGAGGCAGAAGGTAGCCATCCACGCTGGGCCTCCTCAGAAGCGTTCGGGAGGGCCCCGCATTTCCTGCAGCCGCATGGAGTGGGGCTGGGCGAGTGTGTCTGGGATTAAAGGGAAGGGGACTTGGGTGACCCCTGATGAGATGGTTGACTGCTGCAGAGCTCCGGCCATAGCTGGAGGAACAGAGCGCCACTCCACGTCGGCAAGGGAAGGTGGCTTGACTTGGACTAAGATGGAAAGTGTTTTCATCTCATGAGTCAGTTCCCACTGGCCACAGCTTTGCATTAATAAGAATTCCAGGCTGTGCTGGTTCAGCCAGGAGGAGTGCGGAGATGGATTAGTGATGCCTGCCAAGGGTGCAGAACCTGGAACAGCTTCCATTCCTGGCGTGTTGCATGCTCCGTTCACCCTCCACGGAGAAGAATTCTTGTCTTTGCTCTTTAGTTCTTTTGACCCCTCCCTCGGTGACTTCAGACATTTCCCCCTCAGAGGGCCAGATTGTCGAGTGTGACTCAGCCTCCCCTCTGGGACTCGGTTTCCACATCTGTGAAGGGCTGATGGTGATAATAATCCCCACCCTGCCTGCCTTGCAAGATGCTGTAGAGGTAAATCGACCTTTGCTAGATGATTCCACTGTTATGCATGCTTGTCTGCGGTCTCCCACCCAATGCCCCGTTTCAAGTGGTGTGACCTTATGATGCATTTTAGTATCCGGTAGAGCAAAACCTTTCCCACCCTCGTCATTCTTTTTTTCTAAAACATTTCATGGCTTTTCCTCCCACAGTTACCCTTCCGGATGAACGCTCGGGTCATTTCAGGAAGTTGCGACAAGGAATAAGGTCATCTTTGGTTATTTTATGACTTTATGGCACCTAATGCTTCATAAAGAGTGTGGGCTGTAGCACCCAACAGCTGGGGTTCACATTCCAGCCCTGCCCCCATCTGTGTGATTTGGGGCAAAGATCTAACCTTTCCAACCTCCATTTCATCATCTGTAAATGGGGCTCATGGTGGCGCCGACTTTATAAAGTTCTTAACGAAGATTAAATGAGATAGTTCACGAGCCGTGTCATGGGGTGTGTCCTCCCTCCTTTCTGTCACCCCTTCAAGCCTGTGGCCCATGTGCGGTGGTGACGATGGCAGTGGGTGTGGCTTGTGTGTGGGGTGCGTGGAGAAGCCAGGGGCTGGTGAATGACTCCAGACCACACAGCCTATGTCTATGGCACAGGCTGCCACCAGGGATGTCAGGGGACATGTTATATGTCCCTGACCTCAGGGGCCACAGTGTGGGGTGGAGGCAGGCGTAACGCCCCAATCGCTGTGCAGGATGGTAGAAGGTTCTGTCTGTCCAGAGAGAGGGATGACTCACCCCAGAATGTCGGGGACATTGGGAAAGCCTCCGGGCAGAGGAGACGGATGAAAAAGCTGGGAGAGGCCAAGGATCTGGGTGCGGCCAAAGCAGCCGCATGAGGAGACATCAATGCTGTGAGTGTCAGCATGGGTGGTTTGGGCTTTCTTCCGAGGGCGATTGGAAGTTAGTAAAAGTCTCACCAGGGTCGAGACCTGGTGAGAGTTATGAGAACTTTGGGGAGTCCTTTGTAAGGACAGCTCGGGGATGCCTTGTGGCCCCGCCAGACTCCCCAGCAATGGGACCCTCTCTTCCACAGCAGCCCTGAAAGGTGTGCTTCGGCTTCCCATCTGCTCTGACTTACTGAGAAGTATCTCCCGCCTTCCTCTCCTCCCTCGGCCCCTCACTCCCTCTCCCATGCTTTCTCTGGCTCTCGCCCTTGTACCCCCAGCCCGTGTACAACACCCTCTTCTTTCTTTGGTCCTGTTGCCTGATCGTACAACAGGGTCCAGCTTCGTTTTTCCTTACAAATGGAGCCTCCTCTATCTGGACACAGTGGACAACTTGGGTGGAAGCGCAAACAAAAGACGCCTGAGCAGCCAAAACACGAGTCATCAAGTTCCTATTCCTCAGGCATCGGAGGTCCTTCCCACCCGGGCTGCTGACTTAGAGCTCAGCTCTTACTCTACACATGTATTGTGTGTTGTTTCTAAGCGGGTTTCCAGATATCGCATTTTGAAGCAACACACTGCAAGTGCAATCTAGAATTTGAATATATCATTAACCACATTTTACTGATTTTATTATTATTATTTTTTTACGATTATAAGCACAACAGACACACAGTAAGTATTCTGAGAAAATGCACAGAGGATATGCAGGGCATTGAAACGACTCCGTGTGTTACTACCACGGCGGGTACATGTCATTACACATCTGTCCAAACCCATAGACTGTACAGCACGAAGAGTGGGCCCTGATGCCGACTATGGACTTTGGTGGTGATGGTGTCAGTGGAGGCTCATGACGCATGCCCCACCCTGGAGGGGGATGTCAGAAATGGAGGAGACGGTGCCTGTTTAGGGATTGGGGAGGGTATATGGGAAATCTCTGTATTTTTCACTCCATTTTGCTGGGAACCTAAAATTACTCTAAATTTAGAGTCTAAAACCTAGTTTATTGATTTAAGGAAATCATCCCATCAAAACACTATTCAAGAGCAAAATATATCCTTTAGTATTTTATAAAATATTATGTTATATATACATTATATTATACTAGGGGCCTGGTGCACAAAATTCATGCACAGGTACAGTCCTTAGGCCTGGCCTGTGATTGGGGCCATCTTCCCCAGCTGCCCACAGCCGGCCCCGCCCCCCACCGCCACCCACCCCCGGTTCCCCAATTCACCATCGGATGATTGGTGCCTGACGGCTGAGGAAAGGGACCAAGAGGTCAGCTGTTCCTACCCACTTGCCAGCCCCGCCCCCACCGCGGGTGGCCATCAGGCGATCAGAGCCTGCTGGCCGGGGAAAGGAACCAAGAGATGGTCAGTGTACCTCATAGTGACTGGTCCAGTGGTCATTCTACTGTTAGGGTCAATTTGCATATTACCCTTTTATTATATAGGATGTACATTATACTATATATACTATTGGTATTAGAAGTACATTTATTAATGCTACTATATGCACTGTAGACCTTGTGCAACGTACGTTCACCTTATCTTGTCTTAAGTCTCCTTCACTGCTACTAACAACGGATGAATATTTCTTCAATGGAAGAATATCATGATTTATTTTATTAATCCTCTCTTGATCATTTGTATTATTTTCAATTTCTCTTTGTAAATGCCATCACAAAGTTCCTATCTTTGTGTGTTTGCCCAAGTTTTCCTTTAAGATAAATTCTAGACGTGAACTTGCTCAGTTATCATCCAAAAATGTCGAGTCCATTTACATTCCCACCACAGCTATGCGAGCGGCCCTGTTTTCTCACACTCTCGGTACTAAGAACACCCGTTTACATCTTTATCAAAAGAGGCAGACGATTCCACCTTCTTGTTTCAGTACCGAGCTCTGTGATTGCCCACGAGGTGAGGGATTTCCCCACACATTCGGTGGTCGCCCCGATTGCCTGTAAGTGTCATTGCACACTGTCTGTCCTCTCAGTATCACTGACGTGGTGGTGTCTCTCTTCTGAGTATCTGCCTAGAGCTCACACAGGGTGGAAGGCACAGCAAGTGAGCGAGTGAAAGAATGAATGAAAAAGCAGGGCCACACAGGGACGTGTCTATTGCAAGCAGAACGAAGGCTCCTCACGTTCAAGGTTCCCAAGAACAGCTCTGGCCTGGTGTGAGACGGTGACACTCCGCATCCACCCACACCAGCACGTTCCCACGTCAGTCACCCAAGTGCACCTGATGTTCAATACTTGTTTAAGAACTCTGTACGGGGAGATGAGTTTTGGAGGAATTTATCTGCAAAAAATCGTAGAGCTGGACACTGGTGAGTTTTATGGAGAAAAGATAAAAAGAATAATAATCCAGGTAAATTCACGGTCTGACATCACTCTCCAACAATTACTCCTAAGTGCGCTCTGGAGAAGTAACACCCACTAGTGTTCCAGCCAACCAGGATGCTCAGAGTCCGGGCTAATTCAGCCAATCAGAGCTCAGCATTCCTCTGCTTCAGGCTGCCTGGTGGCCCAGATAACAGTTGATTTCTGCCAGTGACAGAACTTTAGGGGCTGATGGGAGCACTTTCTGAGAATTATAAGTCATTGAAAAGTAATGCCCACACAGTTATTAACATATTCATTAATATTTACTGAGCACTTATGCATCAATCATGTTCAAAATGCCCTCAGAAAGGTTAAGTAGCCGGTCTCAGGTCCCACAGTGGTGGGGGGCCCATGCCCCGCTGCTCTCCCACCTCTGTGAAGTGGTACTTGTTACCACTGATATTTAAGAGTACCTCCTGTGTGCCAGGTACTGTGCTAGGTACTTCAGACGCAAACTGCATGCAAGAACTTCCTGAGGTGGGTGCTGTGACCACTCCATTTTATGTACTGATCAAATAATAATAAAAAAATCTGAGCCGAAACCGGTTTGGCTCAGTGGATAGAGCGTCGGCCTGCGGACTGAAGGGTCCCAGGTTCGATTCCGGTCAAGGGCATGTACCTTGGTTGCGGGCACATCCCCAGTGGGAGGTGTGCAGGAGGCAGCTGATCGATGTCTCTCTCTCATCGATGTTTCTAACTCTCTATCCCTCTCCCTTCCTCTCTGTAAAAAATCAATAAAATATATTTTTTAAAAAAAATCTGAAACCTGTCCTAAATACACTGAGTGGCCAGATTATTATGATCTCTGAACACATAATAATCTGGCCACTCAGTGTATATCCTATATAATAAAAGGCTAATATGCAAATTGTCCCCTCGACCAGGAGTTCGACTAGCAGGCAGGCCAGCCAACCGCCCGTGTCCCCTCCCCCTGGCCAGGCTGGCTGAACCCCACCCATGCACGAATTCATGCACTGGGCCTCTAATATATATATATATATATATATACCCCCACACACTGAGTGGCCAGATTATTATGCGTTCAGAGATCATAATAATCTGGCCACTCAGGGTATGTCTCCTTTGACAAAGGACTGTGTCAAAATATAATCCGAGGCAGATGATGTGAGAAACGGATTGCAGAACAGATGGACATGGGTGCCCCACACATTCTTTGCCCTGTCCCAACCTCCCACGAGGCCATCAGAGTTCAGGGTCAGTGCTGGCACCCTACAGGTGGCCCTGGTCACACAGGGCACTCACACTTACCCACAGGGGCTCCCGCACTGTCAGGTGGACACACACACCTAGTCATAGCAGGTAGAGCCCCCGGATAGCTGGCTGTGCTTGTTCTCACGGGTACACCCATATGTGGACAGCTGCGTGCGCCTGATCTCCCTCCTCCTCCTTCTCTCTCTCCCCATCTCTCTCTCTCTCTCTCTCTCTCTCTCTCTCTCTCTCTCTCTCTCACACACACACACACACACACACATTTCTTTGAGAATCTTGAGGAATGCGTAAAACAGGAATTCCTTCCTTACGTGCCTTTTTGTTGGTGGTGGTGGTTCCCTGGCTCCGTCAGCCACCCACATTGATGGGGCACCCGCAGCGCCCACACTGTGCGGAGCCTGGGGGCCTGTCCTCAGGGGCCAGAAGGCAGAGGCTCCCACTCAGGAATCAGGGGGACTCAGGTTAAGGGAGAAAAAAACAAAAACGTGTTGGTAAACGCAGAGTGTTGCTGGTGGGCCTGATGGGGAGAGCTTGTCAGAAACGCTACGGGGAGCTGGCTCCAGTTCAGACATCTTCCAGGAACACAGAAAACAAGCACATTTTACTAATTATAGCAAAGGAAAACACGCTGCGATTACAGCTAAATTACATTAAGACATAACCGGCTGGCTGGCCGGGCCTCTATCTCTCTGGCTCAGGTTTCAGCCCGGCTGGGCGGTGACACAGGCCAGCGAGGCCTTGGCAGGGAGGGCCCCCGCAGCCCCAATCTCTGTAAGGTCGTGACCCTGGCATGACTTCGGGGAGTCCCGGGGCTAGTCCCGGCTTGTGCGACTAGCATCTTTTCTCCCCAGAAGGGGCTTCCCCGGGCCCGGGGCTGGAACCGGGTGCTGCCAGGGCTGCTGAGTCACCCAGCCCTGAGCCGTGGGCGCTCTCGGAGCTCAGGGTCAGGGGCCTTCGGGCTGCAGGGAGGTCTTGGGGTTCGGTCTGTAAGAAGGGAACTGGAGGGGGTTGTTTTTCTAAACCCTCTCTCCTGTTGTAGCCACTGACTCTGGCTCTACCTCCCAGGCCCCGGTCTGCACCGCCAATAAGGGCTTGGCACCTGTTTGGGGAGGGGGGTGGAGGGGGTTTGGGCTCTACCCCCATTCTCCATATGATTATCCCCAGAGGGCCAATGTCTGGTTCATGCATTAGAATAGAGGGAGGGAAGGAAGGAAGGAAGGAAGGAAGGAAGGAAGGAAGGAAGGAAGGAAAGAAAAGAGGGAGAAAGGAAGGGAGGCAAGGGGTAGGTAGTGATCGGTGGACGAAAGGCAACTTACTGGGCACTTGCCAAATGCCAGGCACCACCCATCCAGCATCTCCTTGAATCTCCACTCCTTCGCCGGGCTCTCCGGCTGCACACAATGGGGTGTCAGCCGTCACCCACCGGTGAGCGGAGGGAGCCGGGCCGGGGCTCGGTAACAGCCATCTGCAGGTGAGGCTCCGGAACTCAGTGGGGCAGTCAGAGCGATGACATTCAAACCCAGATGCTGGCTCCCAAGCGCGCTCGCTCCCCTGGCGCCTGGGAGCTCCCCTTCGGGTGCCAGTCCCTGGACCCCACAGCACCCAGGTTCGATGGGGCCTTGGTCTCCGCCCTCAATCTCTCCCAGCTCGGGGCTGAACCAAGCGTACTCTGAGGCCCAGTCCCACCTTCTGTTCTGCCAGGCACTGCTTTCAACGCGTTATTTCATTGAACCTTCACGCCACCATCTGGGGAGGGGAAGGTTTCTAAAATCCTCACTTTTTTTAGATGAGGGCCCTGGGACTCAGAGAGGTAAAGAGGCTTGCCCAGGCTCACACAGCTGCTAACTGGGGGTGCTGGGGTCCCCACCCGGTCTGTGTGCTGCACATCGCCAGGGCAGAGTCCCCGGGGGCCTGGGCTCGCTCACCTCCTCTCAGGGCCTGTCTGCCAGCCAGGTGCAGGGGGAGGTGTGGGAGGCCCTGTCCCTTCTGCGGACAGACCCCCCCTAACTGTTCCCCGGGCCTCCTGACTCGGAGGACAGGGTTTGGCCGGGGCCCCTGGGCTCCGCTCAGGGAAAACACGGCCTGTGCCTGGTGCCCGGGGAGCTGGGGCCATCCCAGATCCAGGGGCAGCGGGAGGTGTGGCCACGGGCGTGAAGCAGCTGGGCTGTGGTCTGGTGGCCACTGTGTTCTGGCCAGTTATGCTGGTGTTTACAATCCACATTTTTAATAATCTGATGTTATGTTTGGCCCTCGGTCCCTTCTGCAGGGCCTGAGGCTGGCCTCCAAGATGGTCTCCTAATTCCTTCCAACGCTGGCCCTGCAGTGAGCTGGGGAGAGAGAGACCTGGAGGAGATGGGACTGGGAGACCGAGCGGGTGGGGACGCTGCCTGACATTGATGGAGCTCCTCCTGCGTGCCAAGTGCACTTCTTACGTTAGTTTTATTTGATCCCCAAGGCAACCTCGTATGTTGTGTGTTTCTCTGCCCATGTTGTGGCGAACCCTGAGGCCCAGAGGCTGAAGCCGCCTGCCCCAGGTCACACATCGCAGATCGGGGGCGGGGGCGGGGCGCCGAGCCCGGGCCTGCCCTCAGGTGTGCTGGGTTCCAGAGCCTGGGTCTTTCCCACAATGCCGTGGAGCTGGGGGCGGACCCAGGCACGCGACTCCCTCCGGAGGACTCCTCCACTCTGAGTCTTACCCCTTCCCCAGGGAAGGCAGGCTTCCACTCCAGGGGTGGGGGTGAGCAGAGGTGAATGGCTATTCTGGGGACAGAAGAGTCCTGACCTTTCCTCACCTACCCCATCCAGTCCTTAGCACCATCTGCCCAGCCCCAGCCAGCCCTGGCGGCTTAACTCAGCCTCAGTTAAAGGCAGGGGCTCCCGGCCCGCTGCCTCCCAGCCCCGCCGGCTCCCCTGGGTCAGGAGTGGCAAAGCCAGGCCTTTCTTTCCAGGAACCAGGCCTGGCTGCAGCCACAAAAGGACTGTGGTCTCCCACCTCCCACCCCTGCCCATCCTGGCCTTGCTTCTCTCCCAGGGGCTAGAATGGCATAACCCCGGATCGCAGCACCAGCACTTGCTGGCCGTGAGTTAGTCAGGGCCACGACTCCGGGGTTACGGGCCTTCAGCGTGCGTGGCGCAGGGACAAGGCTGGGAGTCCTGGCATTCCGTGTCTGAGTCCTCACAGCAGCCCTCGGAAGCAGGTAAGATCATGGTTCTCTTCCAGACGTGGGATCTGCCGGGGACTGCACAGCAGCAAGGGGCCGAGGCCGCCCTCCTGACGGCCATGTCATAGTGCCTTTTGTGACTGTGGTTCTGAGCCTCAGTCTCCTCCTCTGTAAAATGGGACGGCTGGTTCCAACCTCAAAGAACTGATGGGACGGTGCAACGAGAAAATGAGGGTCACGTGCTCAGGGCGTAGTGGTACCTGAAAAACAGCAGTTGGTCATTCAGCAAGGGTTGAGGGGGGTTTCTCCCCGTGCCAGGCACTGGGCTGGGCCCCGGGGATCCAGCAGGGGACACAGGCCAAGTCTCGACTCCAGGAGCTCACAGCCCAGGGGTGGGGACAAGCGAAGTAAATCATTACCCATAATTGACGGGGTGGTCTCAGGTGTGCCCTGTGCTGCGGAGAGAAGTTCAAGGGCGGGTGGAGACTGGAAAGGGGTATTTGCCGTGGGGGTTGGGGGGACACCAGGGAGGGCTCCTGTCTAGGGCAGTGGGAGGGCTCCTCGGGCCGAGGAAAGAGGATATTTGAGGGGCAGAGAGCGGCTCCGCCATCTCCGTGACAGCGGCCAGGAAAACCCGGGGTGGTGCCACTCCAGCGATGCCACCTGACCAGGTGAGAAGGTGCTGGTTCTACAGGCAGGCCCCCTGCCCAGCCGCAGGGAGCTCGCTCAGCAGGTGGGGGGACCCGCGTCTGAGGTTGTGGAGGCCAAACGAGTCTGCCTTTTAGGGTCTGGCTGTGCGGCGCAGGCGGGGCCCTGCCTGGTGTGGAGCTGACTGTAGTAGGGTGCCTCTGTGGGCTTCAACAGCGACCTCTCTACCTTGGCCTCAGGGCCTCGGTGGGTGGCGGTGGGAGTTTGGGGACACCAGTCCCCTCTGGCCCTGGCCTGGCAGTCACGAAGGCCCGTCGATAGGACAGGTGCTCGACATTCTCCTCAAACGAGATTGCACATACTGTTGGGATTGCCAGGTTCAGCAAATACAAGTGTTTTTATTTTTTTTAATATATATTTTATTGATTTTTTACAGAGAGGAAGAGAGAGGGATAGAGAGTTAGAAACATCGAAGGGAGAGAAACATCGATCAGCTGCCTCTTGCACACCCCCTACTGGGGATGTGCCCGCAACCAAGGTACATGCCCTTGACTGGGATCGAACCTGGGACCCTTGAGTCCACAGGCCGACGCTCTATCCACTGAGCCAAACCGGTTTCGGCAAATACAAGTGTTTTTAGAAACTCGATGAATCTTTGTGTGTGTGTGTATGTGTGTGTATGTGTGTGTGTGTGTGTGTGTGTGTGTGTGTGTGTAAATATGTTCCAAAGGCTCTAGTTCCTTCGAACTCTTAAGCATGGACATACCTACATTAAAACATTGCTTGTCGTTTATCTGGAATTTGAATTTTTCTGGGCATCCATCTTTTATCTGGCCACCCTACATCCCGCCCCAGACCACCCTGGTGGGATTAAGAAAAGACCATTTTCACCGACTTCCTAAGCTGCCCTGCCTGTGGTGCTCTATGATGATATTTTTTTAAAGTCCTGAAAGTCTCTTGGAACCATCTTGCATTTTGTGGGGGTTCAAAAGCCTCAATTTGTTCTGCGCTAATATTTAAAACAGGCTATCGTGTTCTGTAACCTTAGGTTGACATTTGGGTGGGCCATGGTTGGTGAGGCAAATCCAGTCCAAAATCAAGTATCTTTTGTTTATACAAATAAAGTTTTATTGGAACAGAGCCACACCTGTCGGCTAAGGCTGTTTGCACACCACAGTGGCAGAGTGGCGTTGTTGAGGCAGCGACCAAATGGTCCACAAACCCCAAGCATTCACTACCAGGCCGCTTACAGAAAGGTTGCCAGCCCCTCCGATGTTCAGTCCATTGCTGTTGTTATTTTTTTTTTTTAAATATTTTTTATTGATTTCAGAGAGGAAGAGAGAGGGAGGGAGAGAGAAAATATCAATGATGAGAGAGAATCATTGATGGGCTGCCTCCTGCACGCCCCCTACTGGGGGTCGAACCCGCAACCTGGGCATGTGCCCTTGACCGGAATCGAACTGTGACCTCCTGGTTCATAGGTTGATGCTCAACCACTGAGCCACACCGGCCGGGCTGCTGTTGTTATTTCTATTGATGGGAACTTGCGTTCATCGTAGTAGTGACACACAGGTGGTCCTTGTGTGTGGAGGTGGTGGAGGGGTGACAGGAGTTTGGGCCACGCCCAGAACTCATTTCTGAGCCTCTCAGCATGCTACCTGGCACGCGGTGGGTGTCCAGGGGGGATGAGCCCTCCCCCACCTTTTCTCGAATTTCCCCCACCTTCTCCTCCAGGAAAGGGAGCCTCCATCAACCCCCTCCTCTCCCATGGAGGTCTGCTCTGTAAATTCAAAGCAGGTTCCCGCTGCGCTCTCAGCCCTGTCTGCTTCACACAAGTTTCACCTGGCTAAAAATAGTCCCGTGCATAATCCCTCGATTAGAGCCCTCAGCCTAGGGGGAGGTCTGTGCCCTGACACTGGGCAGCCCTCCCTCTCCCCGCTGACAGCCCCATCTGCCTGTCAGTTGGGGTGCAGACTTGCTGGAGTTCCCCTCCCCAGGGCCGCGTGCTCAGCTGGGTTTGATTGCGGCCCTCGCAGAGGGTCAGTGTGCGCTGCAGACAGGGGATGTGCGGGGCGGGCGCGCAGCCGCACCTGAGGACTCTGCGGGCGCCTGCTGCCTCAGACCCGCAGGGGTGAGCACCGTGCAGCCGAGTGGACGCCCAGGGAGGAAGAGGGGGAAGTGGCCCACGGTCCCCACACCGGTCCTCGGGCTCCCCCTCCTCTAAGCAGGACGAGGGCTCTGGCAGAGCCCCTGGCTGGAGACTCAGCCCGCTCTGAACTCCACTTCAGTGACCTCTGGGCTGGATCCCAGCGTCCCGACCTCTCCTGCGGGAGACACGGTCCCTCCTGTTTCCAAGAGAGCCTGTGACGGCTGCGTTTCACCTGCAATGCGTGGCTACCAGCTCGGCCTCTTGCTGACTTTCTCAGCCCATTGAGGACCCCTGGCATCTGCTCCCAGGATCGTTACAATGACCGCCTTCCCTGCCTCTCACGCCTGAGGTACTGCACCTGCGCCCCATCCCGGTTCACCCCGGGAAAGTCTGTAGAGTTGCACCCCTGCGGCAGGGGAGGGGCGTCCTCTGAGGGGCGAGGAAAGCCAGCCCGGGCAGAGGGTGAAGGCGAGGGGCCACGCAGGAGCTCGGCGGAGCTGGGAAATGGGGCCTTGGTCCTGCAGGGGCCGATCCCTGGGCCTCACAGCTTCGTCTACACCAGTGGTTCCCAGCGTGGGGCCCACGGCCCACAGGGGGGCAATTTGATTTTTAAGGGGGGCAATTTGAGAATGAGTTATTAACAGTGAATTTTTTGCATTTCTTATGGTCCTAGGGGCCTCATATACAGTACATAAATACATATGTTGTGACATATTTATGCATTTCGGTTCTCTAGTATATGTTTTGAAACTTTATTTGCTATTTTTTCCCATCACTTCATACTATTATTACTTTTAAACAATTTCTTAGTGACTTCTTCCTCAGGACTTCAACTGTCCTTTTGTTCTTTTATCTTTCTCTTTCATGGATGCCATATTCTTTGGAAGCTTGTTTAGACCAAGTGAATGGCCTTTTAGGCTTCCTCCCTGTGAATAGGAGCTCACTTTTTGAATAATAAGAATTATATGTAATCAGGGTTTTAGAGATGCTTAGGTGGGGCATGGCCAAAAAAAAAAAAAAAAATGGTTGGGAACCACTGCTCTACGCATTCCCCACTTCCTTGCTCCTCAGGATCCCTATGGTCTAGTCAGTGACCTCAACTACCGCCATGTATGTGTGCATGTACTAGGTGTACCGGTTAATCATGCGGATTTTTTTCAATAGATGGAGTTACACATATGTTGATATATATGCGATTTGATATGCATGCTATTTTGTTGTATTGACAACGAGCTTCAAAACTTCATATGTCAAATTTGCTGAAGGTGTTAACATCATAGATATTTTTACGCTTAAGAATGTCAAATTTCGTGCCAAAAAAAAAAAAGAGCATTTGCGGGAAGTTTTAATTCATTACTTTATTTTGAAGAAAAGTGCTGCTGAATACTTCAGGAAGCTTATGGTGAACATGATCCATCTCAAGATACTTGTGGACGCTGGTTTAAACGCTTTAAAAGTGATGATTTCGATGTGAAAGACAAAGAACGTCCAGGTCAACCGAAAAAGTTTGAAGACCAGCAATTACAAGCATTATTGGATGAAGATGCGTGTCAAACTCAAAAACAACTTGCAGAAAGATTAAACGTTGCTTAGCAAACAATTTCCGATCGTTTACAAGCAATGGGAAAGGTTTTAAAGGAAGGAAAATGGGTGCCACATCAACTGAACTGAAAGACAAATGGAAAACCGAAAAGTCATCAGTAAAATGTTGCTTCAACAGCACGAAAGAAGGTCTTTTTTTGCATCGAATTGTGACTGGTGATGAAAAGTGGATTTATTCTGAGAATCCCAAATGCACAAAATCATGGGTTGGCCCAGGTCACCATCGACTGCAAGGCCAAATCGCTTCAGAAAGAAGACAATGCTCTGTGTTTGGTGGGATCAGGAATGTGTGGTGTATTCTGAGCTTCTAAAACCAGGTGAAACCGTTACTACTGGTCACTACCGACAACAAATAATCTATTTGAACCACGCTTTGATCGTGAAACAACTAGAATGTGCCAGAAGACATGGCAAAGTAATTTTGCTTTATGATAATGCACCATCACACACTTCAAAAGCAGTTAAAGACACGTTAAAAGATCTTGCCTGGGAAGTATTAACCCAACCGCCGTATTCACCAGACCTTGCTCCTTCAGATTACCACTTCTTCCGATCGATGGCACACACACTTTCTGAGCAGCACTTCAAAACGTAGAAGAAGTGGAAAATTGGGTCTCTGAATGGTTTGCCTCAAAACAAGAAAAGTTCTATTGGGACGGTATCCACAAATTAACTGAAAGATGGAGAAATGTGTAGCTAGCGATGGACATCACTTTGAATTAGCACTTTTGATGTTTCTCTCTCTTTTTTAAAAAATATATTTTATTGATTTTTTTACAGAGAAGAAGAGAGATGGAGAGAGAGTTAGAAACATCGATGAGAGAGAAACATCGATCAGCTGCCTCCTGCACACTCCCTACTGGGGATGTGCCCGAAACCAAGGTACATGTCCTTGACCGGAATCAAACCTGGGACCTTTCAGTCAGCAGGCCGACGCTCTATCCACTGAGCCAAACCGGTTTCGGCTGATGTTTCTCTTGAAATTACCGTGTTTTCTTTGATTACAAAATCTTCCATTATTAACCAGTACACCTAGTATGTATGTATACAGAGTTTTTTTAAATATATTTTTTATTGTTGATAGTATTACAGATATACAAAGTTTTTTTGAATACACAGACACTGTTAATAATGGTCGGGAGCTAGGCAGCTGGGAAAGATGAGTGTGAAGGTGGCTTACTTTCAACTTACACATTTTTAGTTTTGTGCCATGTGCATTTATTTTTACAGACATACAAGCATTTGTAAAATAAATTAATCAGAATCCTAGGAAAATGAAGTGCAGTTGAGAAATATCATGTCGTCTCCCAGGCATTTTACAAAATCATTAATCACATGTTCCTTAGCCATCCAAGTGTTGCATCAGCATTTTAGCATCCTTTAAACATGTCATAAAGGAAAGTGCACATGCTTTCCTTTCAAAAGGCTTTGCTCTAACGCAGAGGTGGGGAACGTACAGCCCACGGGCTGTATGAGGCCCAAGAAATCATTTGGTCTGGCCCTGCCAAGGCATTGGGGGTGAGTTCCTTAAATGTTTGACCAGATACAGCAGGCTGATTTTTAAGCTGGTGATTTTGTATGGCCCGAGAATGATGTTACAAATATCCAAATGGCCCTTGGCAGAAAGAAGGCTCCCCACCCCTGCTCTAAAGCATCGGGGTCTGCTCTTTACCTGTAGCACCTCGCTCAGTATCTCTTTATCCACACAAGCCCTTGAGGTGGGTCTCATCATCACCCCAATTCTACAGGTGAGGAAACTGAGGCCCGCCGAGGTTAAGTGATGGTGGGGCATGCCAAACCACCCCTTTTCTTTGACCCCACAGTTTCGCCCAGAAGCAGGACAGGGATTCCCAAAGGAAATTTGCTAGTAAGAAACTGAGCTGTGGGAGAAAAGCCCTCAAGGGAAATCCAGGCTCTGGCTCCCAGGCCGGGCCTGTGTCCCTCAGCTCCGGGGCCCTGCGCAGGCTCAGGAGGCCTTGAAAGGCCCCACACAGTGGGCTGGGAGGCCAGCGGCCGGAGTCAGGAGGTCATCGCCCTGCCCTGCCCTGCCCTCAGTTTCTCACACCAACCCGGGGGCCGGGTGAAGGGACTTTATGGCCGCGGGGATTTATGGCAGAGACAACAGTTTGTTCTCCGAGCGGCACCGGCCCGAGCCACCCAGGGAGCAGTTTTGCACACACCCCTAGAGCCCCCAAATGGGGTTTCCAGCTGGAGCTCTGGGGCCCACCCCTCGGCGGAGCCTGACCTGGCCCATTTCCCATCTGTGCAGCAGCCCTATGGGGTCCGTCTGCTCCCGTGAACCCTCCATGAACCCCGGAGAAAGAGGGAGCAGCTTGGAGGGCCCCCTGGTAGGCACCAAACTCCTCCTAGGAGCTCAGAGCAGGGGGAGGTCAGGACCCCAGCCAGGGGAGCAACAGGTCCTCTGGGACCCCCTGGCCGCCCCCTGTAGAAGTCTGTTTATGGCCCCGGGGCCCCTCTGTTCAATAAGATTGTCACCTACTCCTTCCTTCTGACTCAGCCTCAGTTCTCTCTTCTTTCAGCTCCAGCTGCTCATCTCTCTCCATCTGCTCAACGTCTCCCCAGGGGCCCCCCAGGAACTGCCGCCCACTGTGGCCAAACTTGGGCTGCCCACTGCCTTCCCTTCCTCGCCCGTCTCCTTGTTCTCTGCAGTGACACCTCCACTCACCTCTCAAGCCAGAACCGTGGGGTCCTCCTTGAGGCCACCATCTTTCTCAGTCACCAGGTTCTGCCGAAGCTGCTTTAAAAATATAAACATCAGACTTCCCTCTTCCTCGGAGGACCTCGGCACCTTTTCTCTTAAGGCTGTCGCCTGATTGGGTGAGGCCCACCCCATTATGGAGGGTAATCTGCTTTACTCAAAGTCTACTGAGTTAACCTCATCTAAAAACATGCCTTCCCACCAACATCTAGACTGGCGTTTGACCTAATATCTGGGTACCGTGGCTTAGCTGACTTGATACATGAAATTGGCCATTGCAACATGTTGTTTTTGTTTAGATGGAATGTGGATGACTGGATGGCTGAATGAATAGATGAATAATGAGTGGACGACTGGACATGTGGATGGGATGATGGGTAGTATGTGGCTGGTGATGTATTTGGATGAGAGGATGGATGGATGGATGGGTAGGTAAATCTTGGAATGATTTTTTGAATGAGTAGGAAGGGGACAGATATATAAATAGGTGGATATATGTGTGAGTGGATATAGGGGTGATTAGTTGGGTGGTAAACTTGTGGGACCAGTTGGTGGTGGCAATGTTGTCTGGTGGGATCATACACACACGCACCGATGGACAGCTGAGATTGCTGGTAGGAGTGGCTGAGTGCACGGAGGGTAAGTGAACACTCAGGTGTACTGATTAGATGGAGATATGAGGGTGGGTGAATGAGTGGATGGGTGTGTGAATAGATGTGTTGGTAGCGGATTTCTTTGGGAAAATGCTAAATTGGGAACATGCTACAGACATCCAGGCCTTGATTGTCAAAGAAAGAGCTGATAGAAGGAAAGGAACATATCACCCACTTATGTGGTTTATACACGTTCCTTCATGTCTCCGGGCCTCTGTTTCTTCATGTAAAACCAGGGGAATAGAATCCTATCTACCTGGCAGGGTGCTGCAGGCTCCAGGGAGATAGTGTGCAAGCGTCTGGCGCAGTGCCCTGAATACCGTTAAGTTCGCAAGCATGTCAGTCCTCTGCATTCCTCTGCCCCTCCCGCCTCCTTCCTTACACGTGGGTGGTAGGCTACGATTTACAGGGCAAAGGCAGTCCGAGGTGTCCTCTGGATCCTCACCCCAGATTCAATATAAATACACAGCTGATATGGTGGGTACGGCCCCCGGACTCCCCACTTGGGCTTAGAACAGCCCCTCCTCCACCCCAACCTCTCTCATCCCAAAAGGGACCCCGCCGACTGAGCCCCTTGCTCCAGCCGGGATGGGTCTTTGTCCTCGGTGGACGGGAGACGACAGGTGGGCCTGGCTACTCTTTTCCTTGAATCTTCCCATGCGACTCAGAAATGTTGAGAAACACATTTGGCCCCCTTGGCAGTGGCCACACTTCCCCCCGGGAGAAAAGAGTGACGCGTGCAAGGTCCCACGAACACGTGCGTGTGCACACGCTCCGGAAGTTTCCGAGGGGCCGTCGGTGGGAGGAAGCCTCTGAGACGGCTTGGGAGTGTGAGAAGCAGGGCCTACGTCTGGGCTCTGCCACCTGGGGCTGTATGGGTTTGGAGGTGTTGCTTTCTCTCCTGCGACTCAATGCCCTTGATCTCTAAAGTGGGAATAATGTTGCCCACCTCACAAGGCCATTGTGAGGAAGAATTGAGAGCGTTACAGACAAAGTGCCCGGAACGTAGCAGGCACCAAACAAACACCAATGCCCGCTCTCGCTGGAAAAGGCCTGGCTGGGAAAGCAAGAGCTGAGGGGGGTCCATTTGGGTTACCCCGATGTGTTCCAAGCCCGGTGGAGTGGTTGCGGTGAGTGCATGGATTCACCCATTCATTCACTAATTTCTTTCTAAAAATCAGCTTAGCTGAGGTGTTGACTTACGGGCCACCTGTGTCCCAGGCTGCTGGGGCTGGGGCGGAGGAGGACTTCAGACTGACCGTTGGGTGTGGGGGCCAGAAACACGGTGGCCACGGAGGGCGGGGTGATGGATGGGTCGGGAGAATGGGAGGAGCGGAGTGGAGGTGAAGCCGACTCTCCGAGGGGTTGAGCTGGGGTGATCACCGGTGGGGTGTGGGAGTCACGGAGTTTATTATTTTTAAGCTAAGAGCTGTTTTGGCGTATATATATATATTTTAAATATTTGGCATATTTTTACGCTAATGGATTGAGTCAGCATTTACCAAAGGCTTTCTCTTTCCAGGCACACTGCTATTTACCCCATTCGCATTTCTCATTAATTTCAAGAATTTTGACCCTCCCTTCACTTTCAAATAACTGTGTTCTGTAGGAGGGTGTCTGAGTGCATCCTGAGGATCAGAGAGCGGCGGGGGGAGGAGGAGATGAGCAGGCAGAGGGATCTCAGCCGCCTGGACGGCCCAGTCTCTCACCTGCAGGGGCCAGCCCACACCGGGGAGAAGCCCCCCAGCTCCTGGCTGATGGGGAAGAGCATCCCCTGAGCCCTGCAGAGGGAGGCGGGGAAGGGAGCGGGGGAGCAGGCGCGTGCCCTGAGGTCCCCCCCTGGCGGTGCGCTTCGGGGCAGCCCCTCCTCACGTCCACTTCTGCCACTGGGGCCTGGGGGACCGGACGGTCAGGAGGAGCAGCGGGAGGGGGTCCCTGCCTTTGGACAGGATCCCACTCGGACCCGCCGGCCTCTTTGTTTCCGTCGGAGGCTGCTCCGGAGGGTGGGTGTGGAGTCTGACAGATGTGGGTGTGAATCTGGTTCCGTGACATTTCTGAAGAAAGACGAAGGTGTCCGGCCGGTGTGGCTCAGTGGTAAGAGCGTCGACCTATGAAGCAGGAGGTTACTGTTCGATTCCCGGTCGGGGCACGTGCCCGGGTCGTGGGCTCCATTCCTAGTAGGGGGCGTGCAGGAGGCAGCTGATCAGTGATTCTCTCCCATCATTGATGTTTCTCTCTCTCCCTCTCCCTTCTTTTCTGAAATCAATAAAAAAATATGTATTTTCTTAAAAAAGAAAGACAAAGGTGACTAACTTGTCACAGTTTGCCTAGGACTTTCCCGAGTTGAGCATTGAAACCGCCAGTTCCAGGCCAATCGGTTGGGCGGGTCACCCTAGACATGGGCAGTGGACACGCTGTGAGAGGCGGTAGAGTGGCGGGAATAAGGCCCAGGCCACAGTCCTGGCTTCAGCACTTACTAGCTCTGGGCTTACCTTCTCTGTGCCTCAGTGGCACAGCTATCTGTGAAATGGGAATCATAGCTCTACCTTACGTTGCAAAGACTGTGCACAAAGCATTTAAAATTGCCTGGCTCATAGTACGAGCTCAACAGATGTTGGAGTCCAGCTATTATTTTGTAACCTCGGTGCCCAACGTAGGTGCCTAGGTGCTCAGAAAACGTTTGTCTGTCTATCATCTATCTATCTATCTACCTACCTATCTAGCTACTGAATTTGTGAATGAATCAATGAGTTACTTTGGTAAGGGTGTATATAAGGTGCTAGGGGTAGCCAGAGAAAAGAAAGACTGAGGTAGCAGGAATCCGAGGCAACTTGACAGCGGGGGTCGTACCTGGCTGGGTGTTATAGGCCGAGTAGGAGTTTTCCAGTAAGACAAGGGCAAGGGAGAGAGAGCGCTAGCAAAGATGCCTGTGTGATGGTGTCGAGGTGTGAGCGAAGGAGTAAGTTGCTTCTCTTTCACCCAAGACACAAGCTGGTTTCAGCCGCAGCTCCACAACTCAGTTACCAAAGAAATCAAATCTCGCAGGGGTCGGTTTGCCTACGCCCACATTGTAAACGCCCCTCCCCGTCCGGTCTGTTTTTCAGTCTCTACTCCAGCATCCAGCCCAGTGCCTAGCACACAGTAGGTGCTCAATAAATATCTGTTGCTCATCAGCTTTGTACCGGGCGCTGTGTTAAGTGCCTTATGGGTATTATCTCACTTTTCCTTTACTGCTCCTCTCTCCCATTGTAAAGATGAGAACAGGGAGATGTGAAATAAAAGGACTTGCCCGCACGAGGTCTATGCGCTGGGAAGTGAGACGCTGGCATTCAAAACCAGGAATGTCTGCCTCCAGATTAAGCTTTTAACCACTCCCTTACATATTTCTTTAGTTCTTGGCAAATGGTACCTCTGGCTACAGTTCTGAGAACAGGAGGAGGTTGGTTGAATTCTAGGATCTCTGCTTCTCCTCTGGCGGGGAGGGAACTCGGTTCACCTCCGCTCAGTCAACAAGGGAGGCCGCGCACTGCGGGGACCGGGCGCGTGAGCTGCCCCGCCGGCCTGCTTGGGCTCACGTCCCGTCCCCTCTCCACGCCTCCTAGCAGCGGGGTCCTGAGCAAGTCACTGCTCCTCGATGGCCTCCTCTAGAATGGGGAAGTAAAGGAGTCGCCTCTTATAAGGCACCTCCAGCTGTGCCAGGCATGGGCGGGGGCAGGGGAGCTCTCCATGCACCCCGGCTGCTGTCTCGCTCAGGCCCCGGGCAGCCGGCAGACAGCGAGGACAGAGAATGGAGAAGCATGTGACCCTGGCCTGGAGGAGCTCAGAGGACAAGCTAGGCCGTTCAGCGGAGAAGTCAGGGTGCCAGACCCACCTATGGGAGTCCCTGCGGGCGGGTTGTATCTAATCTACCGAGTGGGAGGCGGTACTTGCAGCAGGAGGGCAGAGCGGAGAGGAAAGCCGCAGGCCGTGCTCAGGGAACGCAATACCGACAGCAGACACCAGGATGCCCACGCGGCCCTCGGTCCCGGGCTGGAGGAGGCATGGGACTCAGGCAGGTGAGAGGGATGGAGAGATGAGGAGCCAGTGAATGTGCCTGAGAACTGTTTGGGGGTACAGGGGGGTGCCAGTGAGCCTCTCAGACAAAGGTTTGCAGCGCGTGAACTCTGGCTGTTGGAGGTGGAGCCGAGGAGGAAGCATTGGTGACCAGGAAGTCCAAGGTCAGAGAGACCAGGGCGTTGCTTGGGATGTCAGTGTGACCCAGGGCAGTGGGAGAGGCAGGGTGGGGGAGTCCTCCGTGAGAGAGGAGCGACCTCGAGGCTGGTGGACGATGGGAACAGGGTGAGATGTATCCTGGCCTGAACACCAGGGGGCGGGGGGTTTTGGAAAGAGGGTGGAGCCACGAAGGTCAGAAAGTAGTGATGGGGAGCCACCCAAGGGCACCCCAGCTCCTTCTGAGGTGCGAGAGGACACCCAGCCTCCCTCTGCGGGTGCCGGACGAGAGAGGCAGCTCACACGGAGCGCTGATGGAGCGGTGGGGGAGGGGTGGCGAGAAGAGGAGGAGGCTGTGCGTGGGAGGAGGATGCTGGAGCTCTGGAGGACACCATGAGAAGGTTCTAGAAGGAGGGGAGGGGAGAGCTGGACCTGGGGAGAGACTATGCGGACAGGAAGGGGATGAGCATTCGCGTGGATGGGCTGCCCTTCAGAGATGAGGGCCTTCCAGTGGCTCGGAGGAGGGTGGACCCCTGGGCCCGGGAAGATCCAGCTGAGGCCTGGCAGTGTGACCAGAGGCTGATAGGTGGTGGTGGGGCTGCTGAGGGGATGCCCAGGGGCCTTAAAGTCACCCCCTGGGGTGGGGACCTGTGTCCCCGGGTGGGACCCCTCCGGCTGCTCCAGCTGGCTCTGGGAGGGTGCCACCCCGCCCCACCCTCTGACCCCCGGGTCAGGGGCCTGTCTCCTCGGGAGCGGGGAGTGTGTGGCTGGCCCCAGCCAGCTGCTTGGAATGCAGGAGGCCCCTGCAACGAACAGCTTTCACACCCCAAGGAAAAACAAGCCCATCTGCAAAAACCCAGAGGTGCGAGGTGGGGGCTTGGCACCGGCTGTGAGGGAGGAGCCTCCTGGTCAGCCTTCCTGCTGAGCCGGGGTGGGGAGCCGGGCCAGCGGGGCCTGTAGGCCGGCCCCTCCCTCCGAGGGGCCTCCGCGGGGCCTCGGGGAGAGCGGGCTGGGAAGCACCTGGAGGAAGGAAGCTCTGGGGACACTGCAGCGCGGAGGACCGGCTGGGAACGAGCACTGTGCAGGGAGTCAGCAGACCCCTCCACCCGCGCCCCCAGACTTGGGAGTGTCCTGGGGCCCTCCAGGGGTCCCCACCCCGGGCCTCAGTTTCCCCCACTGTCCAGCTGCGGGTGTCCATGGCCTGGGATGCTCTCTGGCGGGTGAGGGTGTTACGGCCTCTCAGTGTGAGCCGAGGGCCTGAGCGCCTGCCCGCTCTGGGCGCCTGGCGGAGCTGCTCGAGTTCCATTCCTGAATATCAATGAGCAGGCCCAGGAATGTCTGCCCCACAGCTGGCTGCGGGCACGGGCGCTGGGCTGGGAAGGGAGGAAATGGCCGCCGGCCTGCCCAGACCCACCTGCCCCTGCGACGGGCCGGCAGAGCATCGCCGGGTGGGACAGACCCTGAGGAGGCCGCGGTCACACGCGCTCTCTGCGCCCTCACATTTCTAAGGCTCCAACACGCTCCAGAATCCTGCATTGTATCTCCCGTGACATGCCCACCTTCCCTCTCCGGGAAGACACAGAACCAGGGTTCAGCCCTGGCCTCTTCAGCTCCAAACCTATCTGCACTCTGTTGCCCCAGGGGATGGGGAAGCGGCACGTTTGGACAGCTCAGAGGCGGTGGAGCTGAGAGCTGCATTCATTCATTTCTTCATTCTGCAAAGACTTCAGCGCCAGGCTGGTGTGGGGTGCCGGGGAGACAGCTGGGAGCAGGCCAGCGAGGCGTTAGGGACACAGACAGACGAGCCCTATGTGAAGCGGTGCCCCTTAACCATCCACGCCCTGTGGGCCACGGGACAGCCTGGCACGGGGCACTCCTCGGCGGCACAGAGGAAGCCCTGAAATGAGCCAGAGCATTTACGGATGAACCACGTCTCAAGACTGACCCTGCACCTGCAGGAGCGATGCAGCCTGGGGGGGAAGTGGGGCATTAGTCACCAAGCGTGCCAGGTCCTGGGGCTGGTGTAGGGCGGGGCGGGAATCAAGATTATGCGACAAGGTTTCCGTGCATGGAGGTCACAGACCAGCGGGAAACAACCCCATAGCCAGGCCACCATGGTGCAGAGCTCCGGTGGAGAGGAAGGAGGGGCCAGGTGGGAGGAAAGGCTCAGAGGTGGGGACATCGGAGTGACGTTGTAGGAGGAGAGAGACTTCCTCAAGGCATACGGTAGGGAAGGGCATTCTGGGCCGAAGGATCTGCATTTGCGAAGGCCGTGCAGCAGGCTTCAGCCTTGCTGGAATGTTGCAGGGTACCTGAGTCTGGACCTGGGCCTAACCCCAGAGAGGGGGTGAGGGCTGGGCAGCGAAGGGGATGCTTTGTGTGACCTGAGGGATATTTCAGCCTAGTCCCCTGGCCTAGCAAACAACTTCAATGTGTCTAATTGTGTCTGGTGAACTGGTCAGGACTGCCCGTGAAGCAAGGTGATGTGTTGAGGCTCACCGGCCTGCCCCTCCACAGAATCCAGGCTGTGTCTGAGCCACACACACACCGCCACCTGCAGAGGGGGCGGTAATAAAGAACCCATGGCAGGCGGTCCAGGTAGCTGCTGGGCCCCACCTGGTTGGTGGGGAAATGGCCTGGCCCTCAACAGCGTTTGCAGCCCTTCCCACCCAGACCAAGCTCAACCACAGGACCCGAGGCTGAGTAGCCTTTCCCAATCTGGGGCTCGGTTTCCCTGTGGGCTCAGGGATGTTCTCCAACACCCCCGTTTGATGTTTGAAGGAGAGGTGGAGTTGGATGGTCACATAGAAAGTGACTACAGAACTAGATTTAATTACCCGTGACCGCCATTGCTGACTCCGGGGGGGGGTGGAGAGACGGGAAGCGTCATGGGCCGGTGGCATTGGTTTCACTGCAGGGCCACCCCCTGGTGAGAACACTTAGCTTGAGGCTGGCATCTGACGTTCATGGGGTTAGACCTTTGTCTAGGCCTCGTATGGGGAGTAAAGGCAGAATTGGGACCTGTGTCCCTGTTACCCAGGGAGATAAGATTTATATCCGGCTCTGGGATCCCCTCATCCACTCCCCCACCCACCCATCCACCCATCACCTACCCACCCACCCATCCACCCACCTACCCACCCATCCATCCACCCACCCACATATCCACCCATCCATCCACCCACCTACTCATCCACCCACCCATTCACCTACCCATTCACCCATCCATCCACCCATCCACCCACTCACTCATCCACCCATCCACCCACCCACTCATCCACCCATCCACCCACCCACCCACCCACTTATCCACCCATCCACCCACCCACCCACTCATCCACCTATCCACCCATCCATCCACCCATCTATCCACCCACCCACCCACTCATCCATCCATCCATCCACCCACCCACCCACCCACCCACCCACCCACATATCCACCCATCTATCCACCCACCTATCCGCCCATCTGCCCATCCGCCCATCCACCTATCCACCTATCCATCCATCCATCCATCCATCCATCCATCCATCCATCCATCCATCCAATGACTAATTGTTTTGCACACGCACATTCTAGCTGAGTGATCTGTAATGGACACTGAGAGTGCATTAGAAAACGTGGCACAAATGCTTGAAGGGTCTCGCTCTGACAGTGGGTCCATTCCATTTGGCACTTAAGAAACTCCCTACTCCCTGTGTGTGTCCAGCGAAGCCACTTGGTTCCCGCGAGCCTCAGTTTCCGCCTTTGTATAGTGGGTTTCCTGATCACCTCCTGCGGTGCTGCTGTGAATTTCACGAGGTGATGGCTGGAGAACACCCAGCCTGGCACATGGGACTCCGTGTGAGAGCGCTTGTTGGTATTTATCATGGCGTCACGCCTGAGCCTCCAGCTGACGTGGCCCGGTGGCAGGACCGGCCACGGGAGTAGAAGAAAGAGGACCCTGGAGTTGGGCAGAGCTGGCCACGTCCTTGCTGTGTGACAGTTCCCCAGCTTTTCAAAATCCTCATTTGCCAACCAGAGTTTATAATTCCGACTTGCAGGGTTGGAAGGAAAGGGATATTTGAGGCCATCTTGTGTTAGAGGCACATGCTGAGCGTCCGCCTCATTCCGCGTACCGTCTCTGAGGGGATGCGCTGGGGCCATCCAAGGGCTGTGGGGAGAACCAGGAGGCCGCCGCGGTGGGCCTGGGACTCCCTGCACCCCTCCCGGGCCGTTGGGAAAGCCCCGTGCCTGAGGCTCGATGCAGTGAGGGACAGATCAGACGTGGTCCCTGCTGTCACGGAGCCCCCTAGATGGGGCGGGAAGGGGCACAGGACACCAAACACACAGTGAAGAGTGAGCTGCATGAAAGCTCCCGGGAGCAGCTCAAGGGGCGGCTTCAGATGGAGACGCCAGGGAGCCTCTCTGGGAAGCTGGCTTGGAGCGGTGACCCGAAGGGCTGGAGGGAACCAGCTGTTCAGACGCTGGGCAGAGAGGGCCGAGCAAGTGCAAAGGCCCTGGAGTTGCAGACTTTGGAAGCTGGAGACAGCCAAGCAGGTGGTGCGAGTGGGGGCTTTCATGTCCCACAGGAAGAGTGTAAGACATTCGGTCGGAAAGCCCGGGCCAGGCCAGATCAGACAGGCAGGTTCGTTTATGTAGATGGCGATGACTCATATTTCCCAGCCGAGGAAACTGAGGACACAGAGAGGTGAAGCCACCTGCCCCGAGTCAAGTTGGCAAGACACTGAGCCAGGTGGGCCTCCAAGTGTCCAGCCCTGTGGGGAGGCCAGGGACAAAGCCCTCAGGTGCTCTGAGGCCCCCCAGCCTCCCGGGGGCGAGGGCAGGGAGAACATGGTGTCTGCGGGAGGGAGTCAGAAGAGGCAGCAGCCTAAACACACGACAGACCCCGGCCAGCCCCGGCTGCCAACGCAACTGCTTGTGCGGCTGCCAAGGAGCCAGATGCCGCTTCTGGAAAAAATATCTTCCTGGCTTGGCACTCCGTGGTCGGCCTGCCTGCCATGCGAGGGGAGGAGGGGGCTGCCGGGCGTGGGCCGGCTGCTTAGCACCCCAGAACGCACTGCTGGGCCTTTGAAGCCGGGGCAGGAACAGGGAAGGGAGGGGGCGGGGAGGATGCAAGCAAAATATTTTCGCTAAAAATATTCTGGTCCAGAGAAGATCTTTTTTCTTTTTTTCCCCTACTCTTGCTGGAAAACCAAAGTCTTATTAAAACAACACCAGAATATTTCATGTTGCTATCAATTAGGCGAAGGAGAAGGAATCTTGAATTTTCCTTTCTGCCAGCTTCACATAAAAGGAATATTCTCCCAGAGGCCAAGGGATGAAGGGTTTTCGTTTTTTTTTTTCCTTTTCTACAAAAAAAAAAAAATAAAAAAAAAAAATTCCTGCAATGTGGATGGAAAGTTCCTCCTGTCTGAGAGCTTCCTGAGAAGTTGGGGCTCTGGACCCCGAGGCCAAATTCTCCCCCGAAGAGGGGTGGGGCAGGGCAGGTGGCTGGCCCCTTAAGAGGGCCCTCTGAACGCGTCAGGGAGGGATGCAGCCGGGCCTGCTCTGACCTGTGTACTCTCCAAGGCCCCGGGCCAGCTGGACCACAGAGCCCATGGCCAGGAGACGGGCGGATACAGACAGAGCACGTGGCCTCACCCCTAGCACCCTCAGGAAGGCTTTGGGGTCAAGGCAGGGACCTAGTGTGAAATGCCAGACCTGGCCGAGGCCACTCTGCCTCATTTGGGCCTCTCGTAGCCATGATGGTAACACCATTTCTACTTATGCGTGATGGGCCAGGGGCCTGGAAGTGAATGCGGACATGCTATCTCAGTCCTCACAGTGACACAAGAGAGGATTCTGTACCCCCGAGGCCCGTGAGCAAACGGGGGTTTGGTGTCACATACTAGTAGCTAGGAAGCTGCAGCGACAAGATCTGAACCCAAGTTCTTCTAGCCCTAAAGTCTGTGCTCTGTCCTCTGTCACGACCTCTCTCTCGATGACCCTTTGGTTCCAAGCTGGGTCTCCCGATGAGCATCCGGTAATGATGGAGGCTCTCAGTTCTCCCATTCCAAATCAGAGCTCCAGGAAGCAACCTTCAGCAATATTTTCTCTCCCCTCCCCCTCTTCTCAGCTTTCTAATATTTCCATTATTTATGCATTAATTAATTCATTCATTTATTCCTTCAATCGGCCATCCATCCATCCACCCACCCACCCACCTACACATCTATCCATCCGTGTACCCGCACATTCATCCACCCATCCATTCCAGGTACCGGAGATGCAGAAATGACTAGAACACAGCTCCTGCTCAAGTGCCACTCAGAGTCATCAAATGTTGAAGGTGGAATAGAATTTTAGAAAGTATGGAGTCCCATCCCTTCTCTTGTGTAGTCCGTGTGTGTGTGTGGTGGGGGTGGGCGGGTGGAGGAGGGCGGTATATCTTTACTTTAGAGCTGAGGATGCTGCATCCAGGAAAAGCAACGGGACTTCCTGGGAAGCTGAGCTTTGCAGCAGAAGGATCGAGAGGCTTGAAATCCACCCGAGCTCTAGTCCCGGCTCATGGCCCTGCTAGCTGGCCGACGTTGTGCAAGTCTCTGAAACCCTGGGGAAGCGGGGAGGGCAATGCGTGAGGCCAGAGAGGGCTCCAGGCAACGGAGGGCGTTGAAGGCCGTTGCTAGGAACTCTGAGTAACAGGGCACCACTGCAGGGTTGGACCAGAGCAGAGACGAGCTCCCCCTTATTGTTTAAAGGGATCCCTCTGGCTCTGTGCAGAGAATAGCCCATCAGGAGGCACGGGTCCGAGCAGCGTGACGACCAGTGAAGGAGCTATGGCAATAGCCCAGGCAAGGGGTAGTGGTGGTTTGGGCCAGGGTAAAAGCGGGGGAGGTGGCAAGAACCCTCAGTGTCCGAGGCGAGGTGTGGGGGGAAGAGGGCATCAAGAAGGACGTGGTGGCTTTAACCCGACCAGCGGCAATGGCGTTGCCATCCGCTGCGAGGGGAAGCTGTGGGTGCAGCCGGTTTTAGGGGGGAAAGATCAGGAGTTCACGCTTGGCTTGTGGAGTCGGACATGCCCACTGGCACTCAGTGGCGGCGTTGGAGAGGCAGTGGGACGTGCGGCCTGGGGTCAGGAGCAGGGCCGGGCTGGAGGTACAAATCTGGGAGTCATTGGTGTATGAATGTCACTTAATGCCTTGAGACTGAGAAGGTCACAAAGCGAGTGAGCGTGGACAGAGAAGTGACGAGGACCAAGGCCTGAGCCTCAGGCTGCATTAGGAAGAGACGGTGACTAATCTACAGTGAGACCTCAGCATATGGAGGAGCAGCAGACACAGAAGGAGCCAGCAAGGTCACTGAGCTTTAGGAGAGGGTCAGACAGGGCTGTTGGAGCCAGAGGTGGCTCCTCGTCCAGCCCAGGGGTCACCCACAACCTAGTCTGGCCCAGTTCCCTCTGACAGCTGTTGAATGGCGTGGGCCTGGGCCGCTGTTAGCATCTGAAGTTATTCTGTTCCAGGGGAGGGGAAGGGAGCCCAAACCGAGGCTGCAGGTTCATGGAAACCTCTCTGTTGCCCGATCAAGAAAGTACTATTATCATCCCCATTTTAAAGATGAGGAAACTGAGGCTCAGAAAGGGGAAGCCATGGGCCCAGGCCTGGCTCTAAAGGTCACGCACCTAACCCAAGGGAGGGAAGGGGATGCAGAGGGGAGCTGCGCAATCTTGATGTTGTGATTTGGGCCTCTCTCTCCTGAGAGAGAGCTCTGGGCCTGTGCAGTCCACGCTGACGCTCCAGGGGCGGGGCGGTGAGCTGGGGGCGGGAGGTGGAAGGCAGGAGCCCGGACGAGGGGCAGCCACCCCTCAGCTCAGCCCGTGCGGCCCTGAGGAAAGGTGGGCATGACTGCCAGCCCCGGTTTCTAAAGAAGCCGGAAATCTGGAATTTTATGTGAAATTTCCCACTTTTTAAAGCAGCCTTGGGTCCAAACAAAACATGTCTGCGTGCTGACTTGACCTCCTGGGCCACCAGCTCGAGGCTCTGGCCTTTCGGACTGGGGATTACAAGCAAGGGCTTCAGGACCCCACACGCCTGGGCGTGTAACCCCCAGTCCCTCCCTTACCGGCTGTGTGATCTTGGGCAAGTGAGTTCGCCTCTCGGAGCCTCAGTTTCCTCATCTGTCAATCATCTCTGATCTCAGGCTCAGGGCTGCAGAGGATCATGGGAGAGAATGTGTGCAGAGCACCTCGCCCAGCATTAGGCACCTCACAGGGTGCTTTGTAAAAGGTGGTGAGGAGGTGGTCGTGTGTGTGTGTGTGTGTGTGTGTGTGTGTGTGTGTTGGGGGTGGGGCGCCGGAGAGATTGGTATTGCCCACCCTGGCCTTCATCGGTGGCCTCTGAGTGCTGGGGAGCTCGTGTTCGGATCCTGCCCAGCCTGCCCTCCAGGGCTGCCCGTGCCTCCGGGACCTCGCTGTCAGGCCCTCCCCACGGGCCACTTAGGGCTCTCCTGGGCAGTGTGGGCTCAGCCGAGCACCCTCACCCGCCTGGCTCCCCCTCCCGCTACCTCTCTGCTGCACAGGAGAGCCGCGGGGACGTCTGGATTCCTGAGGGGATGTTTTCCACATTTCTGGAAACCCACTGCGGTTTGGTTTTCCGTGGTAAAGGCCTTGGCAGGGGCTCAGCCCAGTGGAAGGCTGGTGGCTGGGTGGGGCCAGAGTCAAGGAGACATTCATTGAGCGCCCACTGTGTACCCGGGGATTCACAGATGCTTCAAACAGCCCTGGCCCTCCAAGAACCTCATTATCTTGTTATGGATACAGACTGGAAACATGAGAAGTTCAAAACAGAGCTTAAAACCAAACTCCTTGTCGCTCAAGCCAGGAGCCCGCCCACCCCTGGCTGGCTCCTCCTCTTCATTGGATCACCACTAGGTTCTGCCCTTCGGCCTCCTTGGTCCTGCGGCCCTCTCAGGCCCGCCCCTTTCTCTCCATCGCCTGGGCAAGGCCTTCCTTTGGGTCCCCATCTCCGTCCCCTGGGGGATGGCAGCTGCCGCCCCTGCCTCCAGCCAACCCTCCTCCAGTCTTTCCCCACGTGGCCCCTGGACGTTCTAAAACCCAAATCTGCTCACGTAACTCCCCCACCGAAAGCCCTCAGTGACCCCAAGGAGTCCACAGTCCCCACTGGGCTCTGCCTGCTGTCTTTGACAGCTTCGCGTCCGACCAGGGTTCCCCGCACCCGTGTCAGCCGCACGGACCTCTTGAAGTTAACCCTATGCCTCTGCCTTCTCGGAGCGCTGGGCCTTTGCACACACGATTCTCTCTTCCTACCACCCTTCACCAAGCGCACTCCTCGTCACTCTTCAGGGCTCGGCTTGAATGCCACCTCCTCCAGGAAGTCTCCCCCACCCACTTGGAGATTTTTTTAAAAATCTGCTTTTGAGGTGTCCTTTTCTAGTTTGCCCACTTCTGTACACGTTAAGAATTTTCTTTCGTTTAAGGCCAGGTTGGGAAGGGATCTTATTGTTGCTTTTCTCTGTTGATGGTGCTTTGTATGTGTCGCATTGGATGTATCCCTGAGGTGTGTTTTGCCTTCTTTTCCTTCTGTTTGGCTGTGCGGACCTTGGTGTGCTGGGGGGATTTGTTGAGCGGATTGGCCCCAAGCCCACTGCCCTTCTAATGGCGTGAGTGAGACAAGACCGCTTTCCGGGGCGGGAGGACACGGTGGGGCGTGTGCGTCCGGAGTGTGCTGCATGGTCGCGCTTTATTATTTATGGCAGAGAAATTACAGACTATCTGACACGCATTTAAAACTTTTTTTTCACCTGTCCAAAAATATAGCTTGCTTTTTAAAAACCATAAAAAAATATTAAAGAAATCTTGGATAATAACATGATGAGGGATAAATTCCCCCAAATTACTGATCGTTTCTACCAATTTTTACATGTTATTTCTTTGTTGTCTTTTTCACTTTAATTTTTCTTTTTTATAAGTTTGAAGTCTGCTCTATATGCAATTCTGTTCCTGCTTTTCCTTCACTTAATATTGTGATAAGCATTGTATGCATTTTTGTTTGTGTTTATTGAGACAGCTTTAGAAACATCATTGTAAATGTTTGTCATACTATTTGAAGTGAATATGTTGCCATCTATATTTTTCATTTTTAAATATATTTTTTATTGTTGACAGTATTACAGATATCTCCCATTTCCCTCCCCTTCCCTCCACTTCTCCCAGGCCCTATCTACGCCCCTCCCCACCCCTTAGGACTTAACTACCCTATTGCCCCTGTCCATGGGCTATGCATATAAGTATATACATTCTTTCATTTATCTCTTCTTGTTCTCCATCCCCATGTCGAGGTGTGTCAGTCTGTTCCATGCCTTCCTGCTTCAGGTCTTATTTTGTTGGTCGATTCATGTTGTTCATTAGATTCCACAAATAAATGAGATCATGTGATTAGTCTTCTCCTCCAGGGTGTCTGTGGGCAAAAGCAAGGAAGATGAGAGGGAGCAGCAGAGAGAGGAGGTGGCCATGCAGGGTCATGCCGCTGATAAGATCAGGGATGGGACGAGGAAGAGGTGTCCTGATCCCCTAACCAGAGTGTTGTCCACCACCCTTTCCTGTGCCCCCTACCCTCTGCCCAGATCAGTCCTTTGCCTAGTCAAGGTTTTTGCACACAGCTTCCCCCAGTCCACACCTGGAAAAAGCATACCACATTTCTATCATCGCAGCACCGAAGATGGAGTCTATAAATGGTTCTGGTTGCAGTTCTTGCATATTCGCTGGATGTCATAAAAATGGCTCAGTGCAAACCGGGAGCCATCGCCGTCCACAGCTGGGTGCTGATGACTGCACTTGGAAAGCAGAGAGCTGTGCGTGGATACCCCAAAGAACAACCTGGAAGTGCCGGTTGGCTTGGCTGTAACTGTGATGGGGCCACGTGGTCAGTGAGTCTGGGATCCTGTCCACAGTTGGGGTGACCAGGTAGAGTCCAGCAGGAAATGTGTAGTTGGCGAATGGAAGGTTCAGGAATGTGAATAAAAATAGCGTCAGAGGACATACACTGAGTGGCCAGATTATTATGATCTCTGAACACATAAAAATCTGGCCACTCAGTGTATTTGTATCTCAAATGGGCACCAAAAGTATTCTAGACTTTTGCTGGAGATCAACCACCTATTTGCCCTGAGCTTTCCATCAGCCAGTGCAAAGGGGAAAACTGATCAGGTGCACGATTTATAGTATCTTTGGTATCAAATAAATGAGGTAATCAAGAGAAGTACACTGAGTGGCCAGATTATTATGCGTTCAGAGATCATCATAATCTGGCCACTCAGTGTATATCCTCACCTGTTATCCTGGCACCACGGGAAGATGCTGGATCTGGAATATCACCACCGAGTTTGAATGCTGCTTCCCCCTCTTGCAGCCTGGGTGACCGGGGGCATTTCACCCACTCCCTTAGAGCCTCTGCTTTGTTATTTGTAGAATAGGCATGTGGCAGACACCACTAGCTGTCCCACTGAATGGCTGTTACCTCCATCTTCCTTGCTAACAGAGCCCTGGGTTCATCCTTGTGTTTACCTTGGGGATGAATCCTATTTGGTCTAAGCCAATGACTGGTGGAGGAGTTGGCATGTGACCAAGTTCTGACCAATAGGAAGTCTGGTTGGTGGTTCATGCAAAATATCTTCCTTCCTGTCTCTTCCTGCCCGGAATTCCTCTGTGCAAAGATGAGCTAGTTGTAGCGGAAGCAATCATCCTACAACTGTGAGATGATGAGCCTGGAAGTAAAAGCCCATGCCCTGGGGATGGGCAGGGGAGTCTCCTCAATGACAACGCTGAACTGTTGCACCAAATTTGGGACTTCTTGTTATAGGAGGTAATTAGGTCATTGTTGGTGCGGGTGCCCTGTTACTCATAGCTGAAGCAGCCCTAACTGACATTAGGGATAACGGTAGCTACTTCCAGAGCTCCTGGGGGAACGAAATGACATATTGTATGTGCTGTGCTACTGCCGTCCCTCTCTTACCTGGTCCTCATTGCAAAGAGTGTGATCTCTCTCTTTTTTAAAAATATTTTATTGATTTTTTACAGAGAGGAAGGGAGAGAGATAGAGAGTTAGAAACATCGATGAAAGAGAAACATTGATCAGCTGCCTCTTGCACACCTCCTACTGGGGATGTGCCCGCAACCAAGGTACATGCCCATATGCCCATGACCGGAATCGAACCTGGGACCTTCCAGTCCGCAGGCCGATGCTCTATCCACTGAGCCAAACCTGTTAGGGCAAGAGTGTGATCTCTAACGCAAGGCTGGAGAAAGCCACATCGGAAAAGAGTGACATGTTGGTAATGGCACTTGCAGGACAGTTGACGGCCCTAGAAATACTCAAAGGGGCATAAAATAGTAAGACATGATTCAGAACAATTGTCAACACATGCAACCATCAGCTCTGTCAGACCCCACCCCTTTAATGGAACATCTATCAAACAGATTCTTTCAATAGAGGCAGTCCCAACTGTATGTGGGGGTGATCAATTCGGTGTCATCATTTATTCTAACAGCCAGTGCCTCCAAGTTGGTCAGTCTAAATCGATTACTCCGACGTCACCCAGGAGTGGCCGGGTGGCCCAATCCGGGTCCATGAGCTGTGAGGACAACCTGCTGTGGGTTCTTGCGAAGCATTTCTGCTCTCCGGAGCAGAAGCCACGGATGCTGTGGTGTCTGGGTGAGACATCTGGAACCACTGTGGCCATGTGACTCCCGGGCTGAGGATGAGATCAACCCTGAGACACGGAGGGTGGCTGCAGGGCGCCCGCTCTTCACCGGGTGGTGCTGAGCTGCTGAGCTTGCCAGGCCTGGAGCCTGCCCTGCACCTGGACTTTCTAATACATGAGCTAAATATTTACTTACGGTTTATGAGTTGGGGTTTGGGGTTTTGTTGCCGAAAGCATCCTGCCTGATACTCTGAGTTTATTTAAGAAATTCTAGTTTATGCAAAGGAAACCCAGATGTACACCCAGTTTTACAGAACCAAGCTCTCGCCGGAAGTGAGGTAGGCTTTTGGGATGGGCGGAGAGGCAGCCCTGTGCGGACGCTGGACAAGAGAGTTCAGTGCTGTTGAAGCTGTGAGTTGGTAAAGAAATCGGGTATTGCTACCGCATTGGTCAGGGTTCTTTAACAAAACAGAACAGAGAGAGAGAATTAAGGAATTGACTCACATGATCGTGGAGGTTGGCAAGTCCAAAATCTACAGGGTGGGCCAGCCAGCTGGAGACGTAGGGAGAAAATGACATTCTAGTTCAAGTTGGGAGACCAGTAGGTTGGAATCCCAGGAGAGAGTCCATGTTGTGGTTCAGATACAAAGGCCATTGGCTGCAGAATTCCCTTTTGCTCAGGGGCGGTCAGTCATTTCTTTGTTCTCGTCGGGCCTTCGACTGATTGGACGAGGCCCACCTGCATTATAAAAAGCAATCTGCTTTCCCCAAAGTCCACTGAATTCAATGTTAATCTCCTTCAAAAGCGGCCTCACAGGAACATCCGGAACAATGTCTGGCCACGTGGCTGGGCACTGTGACTCGGCCAAGTTGATACATAAACTTGGTTATCACACCTGCCTGAATGGTAACAGTGAACCTCACAAGCACTCGGCGGACCGGTGCTCAGCAGTGTGTCTGGTCAGTGCCCTGAGCGGAGGCGCGGGGTTTAGGACCTCCCACCTGCCCTCCACAGGCCCAGGAGCCCGTGGCCCTGTCACTGCTCCGGGCCAGCTGTGAGCTGTGCATTCCTTCCCCGGCCAACAGCCCATAACCAGTGCCCTACCTCCAGGCCACCCCTGCTTTCTGCATCCTTTGCTCTGATAGTGCCCCACTCAGAACTTCAGTGGCTCCTGCTTCAAAACAGGTGGCGAGGAGGCCTCTGGGGATCTATTGGACTCTTCTATGTCTTGGACCCCCAGGAGGACAGGGTCCACCTCAGAGTCTCCTGTGTGACCTACTCTGGACCATGCTTTGTCACACTCTGCCACTGTGTTCTCTGCTCCCTCCCCTTGAGAGGTTTACTCCCCTCCTGTCCTCCATCTGACGAACTCCTCTTCAACCTTCAAAGCCTTGCTCTGTCAGATGTCACCTCCCTGAGGACCCCTTTCCTGGCCCTGCAGGTAGAGCCAAGCACAGCACAGCCTCCTCTGTGCTGCCGTGTACCTGCTCCAGGGTCCTCGCTGGTTCCTGCGCCTCTCCTCCCCTCCCCCACGGTGAGTGTGGCCTTAGTATAGCCCTTAGTGTTCCCTGTGGGCACCCAAGGGACCCACTGGCACTGGTTAAATGGACTTGCATTTGTAGCGAGTTCCCACCTTGCCCACCCACCCACCTCTGACAGTGCTAACACGTGGTAGACATTCAAACCAGACTTTCTGAACTGAACTGGGGTGAACAAACATGGAAGGAAGGAAGGAAGGAAGGAAGGGAAGGAAGGAAGGAAGGAAGGAAGGAAGAAAGGAAGGAAGGGGCATGAAAAAAAAAAAAAAGCAAAAATCTCTATTTAGAGGGAGATGGTGGGGGGGGGGGTGGGGGGAAGAGTGGTATAAAGACAGCCAATGTGGTATAGAGGGTGTCCCTTTTCTTCACTGTGTACTCGACCCAAATCCCCGAAAGAAAAGAAATGCTCAGAGAGAGTCATCTGCTAGGAAAGCTTCCTGCCCTCCCCAGGCACGTTGCTGGGAAAGTTTCTCGAGAAGAGAGATGGGTCCCAAATGGCTGAGTCATTGGACATGCGACAGGCAAATGGTCAGAGGTCACTGGGGAGGGAGCCCACGTCTCCCCGCTCATCTGCCCAAGGGCAGTCGTCACACAGATACCCCTGCCACTGTCTCTGCCCCGGGCCTGCTCTGCTTGCACCCCCCTTGGACGCTCCATGGACCTCCGCTCCAAAGCCAAGACCCGGCGACGGAGGAACCGGCTCCGGGCCGGGCCAGGGCCGCGCCCCACACTGGGAACCGAGCTGCGGTCCAGCCTCTGTCCTGCTTGGCTGACGTGATTCCGCCTTCGCCCCACGTCTGGCCAGGCCTGGGCTGAGCTGGAGCTGGGAAGAGAGGTGGGGGAATGTCCCGGCGAGAGGGCGCAGTCTGTTCTTGGAAGTCGGGATTGCTCTGCCCATTTTATAGATGAGGAAACCGAGGTTTCCTGAGGACAAGAGACTCGCTAAAGATCACTCAGCAGGAAGAGCCAGAGCCAGAAGCCGAGCCCCAGCCTCTCTGCCCTGAACCTCTACTGCCCTGGCGCTGCACTCTCTTCTCTGACTCCTGGGTGACGCTGCCAAATCATCTCAAGGAAAAAAAAACAGAAAGGAAAAATAAAAAAAGAAAGAAAAAGGATGACCTCTGCTTTACTCAAATGTGGCCACCAAGAGGGCGCGTCTTTCCCTTCAGGCTCAGGAGGTATTGGCGGAGCCTAGGCCCTCGAAAGCTCGGAGCTGGGCTCCTGGGAGACTGATGGGAACCTGCGTCGGGTCCGCGCCTGGGTCTGGCTTTCTCTGACCTCTCAGGCTGACCCTTGGCCCCGGTACATGTCACTTGACCTGGTGCCTCGAGCTCTTGGTCCCAAGCAGGACCACACCGCCAAGGCCAGGGAGGAAGAAGGAAGAAGGAAGAACGGACAGTGAACTGGCCAGGACACGCAGGGACGTGGTGACCAGGAGCTTTTGTAAAGGAAGGGGCTGCGGGGAGGAGGGATGTATATTTAGAAATAAAGAGTCTGACCAGCTCAGTAGAGGGAGAAGGGGGAAAAAAGCCCGAGTCCCTGCAGTAACCTGTTTGCAAGATCTGCCTAATTTAGCAGAAAATCGCACACACTGGTCCTGGCACGGGCTGGTGGAAGGTATTTCCTCCCCAGCGTGGGTCAAGTTTCATTCATAGGTGCTGTCTAAAATTAGACCCTCCGCTTTCATTCCCATCCAAACGCCCTGCCTAGTGCAATATTTGGGAGAAACAGGCACTCCATTAAAAGTGTGCCTTCCTCCCAGCGGCCCCGGGGCTGGGAAGGGCTGGGCCCTGTCCTCGGCTGGCGGCCGCTGCGGCTCATAAACCCGGGTCTAAATTCAAAGCATCCGCTCCGGCTGGTGACCTCTGGCTTCCAGGCAAACCCATGCCTCCTCCTCCAGCTCACACCAAAGGCCTGGCCAGGTCGCTGGGAGGGACCCGTTTCAGGCCTGTGACCTTCTGTCTGAGGGTGCCTCCCTACAGAGGGAAGATGGGCTGAGAAGAGGGGCCCGTCAGGCCGGGGCCGTGCCACGGGGCCTCTGCCCTGACGGCTTCCTCTCCTCCGGACTCGGGGAGCCTGCCAGCTGGGCCTTTCAGTCTCAGACAAAAACAGCTTTGTTGTTTTGATTGTTCTCCAAATTAGCATCCCATTAAGGAAAGACTCGTGTGGACGGATACCTTCGTTTAATCAATGTGTAGTGAGCACCTTGCATTTGGAGTTTTTTTGGTTGTAACCGACGGGAGGAGGAACCTGGGGGCCTCCAAGAGCAGGTCGTGTGCCAGGGATGGGCTGGAGTCACAGCCTGAGCATGACCATGGGAAACCCAGGATGTGCTTTCTCTTTATCTCGTGCTTCCACTTTAAAAAAAAATTATAAAAATATATATATTTTATTGATTTTTTTACAGAGAGGAAGGGAGAGGGATAGAGAGTTAGAAACATCGATGAGAGAGAAACATCGATCAGCTGCCTCCTGCACACCCACTATTGGGGATGTGCCCACAACCAAAGTACATGCCCTTGACCGGAATTGAACCTGGGACCCTTCAGTCCACAGGCTGACGCTCTATCCACTGAGCCAAACCGGTTAGGGCTCGCGCTTCCACTTTTCTCGTAGCAGCAGCAACGCTTCTCTCACTGTCTGCTGGCCTTTCTGCTCCTCAGGCCACATGGTCTCAGTTCCAGCCATCTGCACAAAGACAACGCCTATTCCAGGGTTCCAGTTCCAAAGTCCCAGGGAAGGTTTCTAATTGGCTTGGCTTGTATCAGGTGCCTGCCCCCTGACCAATCAGGGGAGGAGCTATTTGCTAGCATGGTGGATTCTGCTGTATCCATGTGAATGGCAGAAGGACCCCCCACTGATCCCTGATAGCTGACTCCTCATTGGTTCATCAACCTCTGATATATTGCCCACCCTAAACCCCCAGGACCCTTTAGTCCCCATTTAACCTTCCAATGACCCCTGTTTCCTTCTTCAGCTCCTGCCTTCACCCCTGTCAGGAGTCTGGGGATGTGAGTGGGATTGGATGGATGTCCTTGCTGCAGGAGCAGGAGGGTGGGTCCACTTCCTGAACATCTCCTGGGACCTTCTGTGGCCGCCTGGGTGAGTCATGTCCTCCGCCCTCCCACCCAGCTCCATCCTGGTCGCTCAGAGCGGGGCTGGCTCCCGGCCTGGCCCTGCCGGCTTCCTCCCATTTCCCCAGGGAGAGACGGGGATCTGGTGAGACCCAGGGTGGCTTGGGAGACAAGGAAGTCAGCCTGGACCATTTCATGGGCCCTACAGCTGGGGGAGGCGCACGATGACGCTTTTTCCTTCTAAGAGTTTTTTTTTTTTTTATCTCCAGAGTGCCCTGGTCAACTTTCTTTCTTTCTTTCTCTTTCTTTCTTTCTTTCTTTCTTTCTTTCTTTCTTTCTTTCTTTCTTTCTTTCTTTCTTTCTTTCTTTCTTTCTTCCTTCCTTCCTTCCTTCCTTCCTTCCTTCTTCTTTCTTTCTTTCTTTCTTTCTTTCTTTCTTTCTTTCTTTCTTTAAAAATATTTTTTTTTATTGATTTCAGAGAGGAAGGGAGAGAGATAGGGAGAAACATCAATGGTGGTAGAGAATCATTAATTGGCTGCCTCCTGCACGCCCCCTACTGGGGGGATGGTCAAGCCTGCAACCTGGGCATGTGCCCTTGGCCAGAATCGAACCTGGGACCCTTTAGTCCACAGGCTGACGCTCTATCCACAGAGCCAAACCGGCTAGGGCATGGTCAACTTCCTTAAAGTTGCTTCTTTACATCCATCCATCCTTGTACCTACACCTACCACAGACCTGGGCCAAAAAAACTCCGTTTCTAAGACTGTCTTAGTTAAGAACTTCTAAGACAGACTTCTTGGAAAACAGCCTCATGTTTTTCTCATCATGACCATTGCCTGGCTCATAAAGGGCATCAGCGTTTGTTGAATGGAGAGACGGGGTCAGAAGAGAAGGAAAACCAGCCTCACATGCCACCAGCAGGAAACTGCCAGCGAGTTTGTAAAGCTGGGTCACGGCAAGGAAGCGCATTTTGTCGGGAAGACGTGGACCCATTTCTCTGCTGACGCTGCCCTGTGTGGTCCGATGGCTTCCCTCTCTCCTGGGTGCTACCCAACTCCATCAACACACCCAGCTCATAGCATGAACCACAGACGACCATTCACATGTCCCCTTGACATTCGTCCTTTCCTTTTCAACTCAAATTAAAACCAAGTTTGAGTCCTCAAGCGATAGATGGGCAGGAAGCTCGCCCACAACCTGCCTTTTGGCCACCTCCTTCCCCTCGAATGGCCCAGGATCTCCTGGGGCTCATGCATCCGGAAGCAAAAGTCTGCCAACTTGTAACAGACCCGGCCCACGCACGGCTCTTGAGAGTGAGGGCCTCCTTCTAGGGTCACCCTAGGCACTTCGCTTGCCTCACGTTAGTCCTAACCCTCAAAAGCAAAAAGCCACTCCCAGGCACAGTCCCCACTTGGCTAAGGAGGGGATTTCCCTCCCTGTGATTGCAATGCCTCATAGATGTGTCTTGTCCTTGGCCCCAAGGAAGCCTCCACTCTGTGGGCCTTTTGTTCTTGTGTTTGAATGTCAAGGCCAAGGGGAAGGGAATAATTCTGTGCATCTGTGTTCATGACAGATATTGGTCTATAGTTTTCTTATCTTGTAATTCCCTCTTTTTTTTTTTTTTTTTTGTTAATCTTAACCAGAGGATATTTTTTCCCACTGCTTATTTTTTAGATAGAGTGGAAGGGAGGTTGGGAGGGGGAGAAAGAGAGAAACATCAATGTGAGAGAGACATGTCGATTGGTTGCTTCCTGAACACACCCTGACCAGGACCTGGGATCAAACCTGCAACTCAGGTACATGCCCTTGACTGAGAATAGAACTCTTGACCCCTGGGTGCCAGGGCTGACGCTCTAATCACCGAGGGACAGCAGCCAGGGTGTTATCTTGTAATTTCTTAATCTGGTTTTGATATTAGGATAATGCCGGCCTCATAGAATAAATTTGAAAGTATTCCCTTCTCTTCAATTTTCTGGAACTGTTTATATGTGGAGCAGATATTATTTCTCCCTTAAATATTCAGTAATATTTACCCGTGAAGCCATGAGTTTTGTTTTGGGGATGATTTGTAAATTCATTTTAATAATTTTAGGGGTATAATCTGTAGCAATGTCTCTTTCTTGTTTCTGATACTGGTAATTTGTATAATCTCTTCCTTTTCCTGATTAGGAAAGCTAGAAGTTTTTACATTTTTATTGATATTTTCAAGGAGCCAGTTTTTAGTTTCATTGATTTTTCTATTGTTTTCTGGTTTATATTTTATTGATTTCTGTGGTAATTTTTGTTATTCCTCTTCCTCTGCTTTCTTTAGGATTACTTTGCTCTTTTGTTTTCTAGATTTTTAGGATAGAAGCTGAAGTTATTAACGTGAATACTCCTTTCTTTTCGAATACAGGCATTTTGTGCTATACATTTCCTTATAAGTACTGATTTAGTGACAGATCACAAGTTTTGATACGGTGTCTTTTCACTTTCATTCAGTCCCAAATACTTTCTAATGTCTCCTTTGATTTTTTTCATTGACCCCCCTCAATTATTTAGAAGCATGTTATTTAGTTTCAAATATTTGTGGATTTTCCAGAGATCTTTCTGTTATTAATTTATAATTTGATTTCACTGTGGTCAGAGAACATACTTTGTATAACTGGAATCCTTTTAAGTTTATTTAGACTTGTTTTATGGCCCAAAATATGGTCTGTCTTGGTAAATGTTCCTTGTGCACTTGAAAAGAATGTGTATTCTGTGCTATTGGGTGGAGTGCTGTGTCCGTGCCAATTAGGTCAGGCTGGTTAATAGTGTTGTTCAAGTCTTCTATATCCTTATTGATTTCCTGTCTATTTATCCTGTCAACTCTTGAGAGAGAGAGAGAGAGAAAGGTATTAAAACCTTTTATTATAATGATGGGTTTGTTTCTTTTTCTACTTCAGTTCTACCAGTTTTGCTTCATGTGTTTTGAAACTCTTATAGGTGTGTAAATATTTAGAGTTGTTATGTCTTGAGGAATTGACCTCTTTATCATGGGACAATGAGCTTCTTTATTTTACTTTAATATTCATATAGCCACCCCAGCTTTCTTTTGATTAGGGATAACTCTTTTTACATGGTATCTCTTTTCTCATCCTTCTACTTTCAATCTATTTTTGTCTTTAGATATAACTTGCATTTTCGATAGGCAGAATGCAGTTGACTTTTTTTTCTTTTTTAATCCAGTATGAAAATCTCTGCCCTTTAATTGTGAGTGTTTAGAACATTTACATTTAATGTGCTTGTATGAATAGGTTTAAGTTTATCATCTTGATAGTTTTCTATTTTTCTCATCTCTTCTTTTCCTTTTTTTCTGCCTTCTTTTAGGTTAACTATTTTTTATGACTCTATTTCATCTTCTCTGTTGGATTATAACCATGGCTCTTTTGTGATTTTAGTGGTTGTTTTAGAGTTTATAATATACATTTTTGACGTATCACAATCTACCGTTATGTGATATTATGCCTATTTACACATAGTATGAGAACCTTACAATCTATGCTTCCATGTCACCCCTCACGGTCTTCATGCTATTGTTGTTACACATTTTACTTATATGTATGTTATAAGTAAAATATTCTACATTATGTTTAAAGACTAAACTATCATTTAAAGAAATCTCTTACATTTACCCATTTAGTTGCCTTCTTAGGGCTCATCATTCCGTTGTGTAGATGTAGACTTTCATCTAATATCCTTTTCCTTCTGCTTAAAGGAGATCTTCCTTAAACATTTCTTGCTCTGTGGTTTATTGGTGAAGAATTCTTCCAGCTTTTGCACATGTCTGGGGGAAAAAGTCTTTATTTTGCCTTTGTTTTTGAAAGATGTTTGCTGGGTATACAGTTCTAGGTTAACAGGTTCTTTCCTTTGAGTATTTTAATATACTGGTCTATTGTCTTTTTAAGTGTATTGCTTTCGCGTTGTTTTAAAAAACAACTCTGATACCATTCTTATCTCTGAATCTCTGCATTTAACATGTCTTTTTTTTCTCCACTGCTTTTAATATTCTTATCACCGATTTTGAGCAGTTTGGTTATGATATGCCTACGTGTAGTTTTCTTCAGGTTTATTGAGCTGGAGGTTTATTGAGCTTCACGGAGCTTTAGATTTATAGTTTTCATTTAATTTAAAAAGTTTGAGGCCACTGTGTTATGTTTTTGAGTATTTTTTTCGGTCCCTATTGGTCCTTTGGGGAGTCCAATTACAAATTTATAATGCCACTTGAAATTGTCCCATAGCTAACTGATGCACCTTCACTTTCTAAGTTATTTTTTCTCCTCATGTCTTATTTTGGATCATTTCCATTGCTGTTTTCAAATACACTAAATGTTTCCTTCCGCAATATCTAATATGCCTTTAATCTCATCCAGTGTATTGTCTTCATCTCAAGACATTATAGATTTCATCTCTATAAGTTTGAGTCATGTGTTTTTATGTCTTTATATCTTTAATTCAAAGGCATTATATTTTAATGCCTTTACTTAACTTTTTGAACATCTGAAATACAATTATAATAACTATTCTAATGTCCTTGTTTGCTAATTCTGGATATAGAATTCCAGGCTGATATGTTTTATTACTCCAGTAACTTGGAAGTTATTGTTCAATTTTCTTATTACCTGCACGATTTGTCATGACAAATCAATGATCATTCTTATTCTCTTCAATATAGTGTTTATTTTCCCTGACTCTTTCAAGATTTTTTTTTCAGGAGTTTTACTATGACATGCCTACTCCCACCCCCCACCCTCCCTTGTTTGAGATTTGTTGCGCTTTTTGGATCTGTGAATTAGTGTTTTTAATCAATTTTGGAAAAGTTTGGGCCATAAATTCTTCATATATTTCTTAGGCCCCATTTTATCTCTCCTCTCCATCTGGGAGTTGAATTACAGATATATCAGACTGTTTTATATGATTTCACATTTGTTCAACATCATTATTACTGATGTTTTGTTCATTTTTACTGAATCATTTTTTCTCTCTGTAGCTTAGTTTGGATAACTTCAATTTACCTGTGTTCAAGTTCACTGCTTTCTTTTGTCTGCATTGACCAATCTATTGTTAAGTTCACCGAAGTAATTTTTCTTTTTTTTTTTTTTGTAGTCTTGTGGAGACCTGGACTTCCCCACGGACCGGGTCAATTTGATTTTAACGGACTCTGGACTCCCTCAGATGGATCTGATCCTTTTGAATGTTGCACAGCCCTAGAAAGAATCCCTTCTGATGAAAGGATCTTCGCTCCTGATTATAGGAACACTGTGGAAGGTCTGTAGATATGTTTTTATAATGCCGTGTAAAGTGGATGTACACAGAAATGAAACCAGTTCACAGCAGCTGCTGCTCTCTGGACAGGCCCATGATGGAAGTCGGAAGGAATGGGGGGCGGGGGGTTAGAATAAATGTCTGTTCCCTGCAGTCAAGTCTGGTGCTCAGACACCTTTAGACTCACTGTAAGTTGCCACTGCCAACACAAGCAGAAAGCCTGTGATGTGTCAATGTGCAGCGCGACATCATTGAAGACCGATGCTACCCTCGAGCGAGACTAGCCTTGCCTCGGAGCCTAGGAGTCGGACCTCAGATCCTCAGAGAGCCGAGCCCAGCCCCGAAGAGCCAGCCTAGCCCCTCAGCCCCCTACCTCACCCGGAACAGCCAGAGCCAGTGCCGAAGGGCGGAGCCTGGTCTCCTCCTCCTCCTCACTCCAGCAGCACTCAATAGTCTTTGGTTTCTCCCCTGGGTCTTGTTCTCTCAGGCATAATTGCATGATAAGCCTTTGGTCTGGGGACACTTTCCCCCATCCCTACGAGGCACGCACACACGCACACACACACGCACACACACACACAAAGTCATCCCTGCTCATCCGTCCAGCAGGTTGCAGCTGCAGACTCACCTCCTGTCGCCGAGTCCTCAGTCGGGGTTCGGCGTGCCTCCTCTGGGCTCAGGGACCCTGAGCTCCCTTCCCTCGCTGTGCGGGGAGCGCTCCATTCCTGACCTGCCGCCCCACTGCACTGGGTCCGTGCACAAGCACGTAATGCCTCTCGTAGCCCAGCTCTGGGCCTAGCCCCGAGGGGCTGGTTGAGGGGGATGCTAACGTGGAATACTAATGATGCTGACACTGAGTCACGCACTAGCCCAGGTAATCCTCACAACAACCCTATCCATTTGGCACTGTCATTATGATCACCTCCACTTTGAAACAGAGACCTAGAGCCGTGAGGCCATCAGGCCAAGGTCAGAGTTCAAAAGCAGCGACTCTGGGGTCCAATCCAGGTGTGTAGTGCCCGAGACTGGCTCCTCTAACCACTACACCACCGCAACACTGACCTCCGGAAGCTTCTGGCTGGTGCTTAAGAAAGGCAGAGATGCTGACACAGACCCCAAGTGCTGGGTCACCCAGAGAAGGGAAGAGGCGTGGGACCCACTGCATCTCGGAAACCCTGGAAGGTGACGAGTTCTGGGAGGGCAATGCAGGGGCTCTCGGGGACCCTGGGGACCCCAGATGCCCAAAGGAGGGCCGGGTGCCCCTTCCTCCAAGGTCCCGGGGACCTCGGGGCAGGAGATGATGCTGAAGCCAGGCCGTAGCTCGGGGCCAGAGAGTGCTGGGAGCCGGGGTGGAACAGAGCACAGCTAAATGTCAGGGTTTAGGGCCCCGGCCAGGCCTGGCTGCTCTGTGCTCGCGTCCTGCCCCGGGAGGAAGAGCAGGGTGAGCCTCCGCAGGAGCCCGCGGAAGAGCTTCCGCAAAGGGCCCCGAGGCCAGCGAGCAGGGAGAGCGGCGCCGTGGCGGCCAGGTCGGGGTGGGGCCGCCGGGCCACCCGGACACCTCTGACGGGCAATTTCCAATTTCCTATGGAATTAAACTGTAAAAGCAGAGAGCCCGTCACTGTCTGCCGCCCCCCTGGGAGAGGAGAAAGTTACTGTGGCCGGCTCGAACCGGCTCAACTGTCCTTTCCCAAACCAAACAGCCACCAACGAGGCTGGAGCAGGGAGGCCGGGTCAGAGCCCGAGACTCCCCGAGGCTCAGGGCATCGGGACGCCTGCGTCTTCCGTCTCTCCCTGCTGGGGTGACCTTGGGCAGGTCCCTTCCCCTCTCCGGGCCTCGGTTTCTTCATCCGGGAAAGGGGCTGCTGGGCAGGACGCTGCAGGAGGCCCCTCCCAGCCCGGAGATACCGGCATTCGGTAATAAAGTTGGGTGTGGGAAAATATGAGGTCTAGGGGGACGGGGGAAGGGGCTGGAACCATCCTGGGTTGGAACCGTTAAAGGAAGCTCTGTTCAGCCCCAGCCCCAAGGCTCCCAAATCCAGCAGCAGACCTGGGATCCACCCAACCAAAATCAGCGAGGGGAAGCCAAAAGCATGAGTAAGGAGAGGCTGGGCCATAAACATGTCATCTGCGCAAACATCCAGCCCCCTCTGGGGTCCCATTGGCCCTGCCGGGGAGGAGACTGCTGCTGGGGCCCCGTCAGCCACAACCCCAAGTTTGCTCGCTTGGCCCAGGGTTCCAGGGTGGAGGCCTGGCTGCTGAGGAGGGAAACCTGGCTGTGGACGTGCTCCGAGGAGCCCTCAGGAAGGGCCGGGCGAGGCGGGGGCCCCACCAGGGCCGGGCGGCTGGGGGCGGCTCTCCGCTGGAGGGAGGCCCTCCACCCTGATGTCACGCAGGGCTTTCTGGAATGGTCTCCACGTGAGATCGGCGGAGGCTCCTGCCTCTCCAGCCCTGACCGCTCCCTCCGCCAAGTCCGAGCAAACCAGCAGCCTCTGGGAGGGACCCCGCTTCCTGGATCTCCACAGGCATTCCGACTCCCACCCCACAAACACAGCTCGGGTTCTCTCCCAACGGCCGCCTTCTGTGGCTGCCCCCGCTCGGAGATGGCACCTCCCCGCAGCCACCTGGGTGGTATTCTGGAAGTGACCCCCGATCCTGTCCTCCCTCGTCACCCACGTCCAAGGGATCCCCACGTCCCGGCAACCTGACCCTTGGTGTGGCCCACATTGGCCCATTCCTGTCTCAGTCTCTTTCCTGTTTGGACCTCAAGCACACAACATGTGATTAATCATATTCTAATTTTCACGTGGCCCTCTTCTTAAGAATGATCACTTTCAATAATGAACACAGAGGTGAGGGCTTTGACAATAACCTGCATTTCAAATGCATCGACCTCCCGTCCCGTCCCCATGCCCTCTGCCCTCTCCTCAGAGCCACCATCCCGCACCACGTGCTCTGTGCCCTATTGCTTCCTTTTCAATAAAGTCCTATTTTCCTCTAGCTGCACTAATAAAGCCTAATTTTAAATTTTATAAAGGGGTAAAATCATTTTGTATGCAATCTTTTGAAATGTACTTTTTTTTTTTTTTTTTTACTTAATATCGTAGCGCCGATCAAACAGGGCAGCAATCATTCCTCCTCGTGCCTCTACATCCCTTTTGCGATGGAAGCATCAGATGATGGGGTGTATTTCCCCATCTCTCAAACCTAGGCTGGCCTGGTGCATTATTTTGACGAATGCGATGTGGCAGAAGTGGCATGGGGCCATTTCTGAACTTCAGCGTTAAGCGGCTTTGTGCTCTTCCTCATTCTCGTGGAAACCTCTGCCGCCACGTGAACACTCCAGGCTGGGTAACGAGAAACATATGGCCCGACTGCCACCGTCACCCCAGCCGACAGCCAATCAACTCTTGAAAGTGGAACCTCCTCGCTGACTCTCCACTGACCCAGGGACTCTGGAGGAAACCCCACTAAGACCAGAAGAACGGCCCTGCTGAGCCCAGCCTAAAATGCCTACCCACTGAAGTGTGGACTAAGTACGTCACGATGGCTTCAGTCACTAAGTTTGGAGTGGCTTGCTGCACGGTGGTACACCAAGATTCAGCCGTATCGTTGCCTGCTGCTGTGGCCCTTCCTTTTCACCGCTGTATAATATTCCATCGCGTACAGAGCATTGTTCATTCATCCGCCCACCAGTCACTCACTAGGCATTGGCGTTTCTGTTACTGTGAAAATGCCTCTGTGGACTCTTGGGTGCATAGTCTCTATGGAACGTGTGCAAGAGATTACTTCTCTCTAGACTCACAGCTTCTCAGAACCTTCCCACAAGAAACGATTAAAAATGAAAAACAAATCAGGATGCTCCCTGCTCAAAACCCTTCAATGGCTCCCCCCCGCCCCTATCCTCAGGGTAGAGTCCAATGCCTTTACCTGATCTTGAAGGAGCTGGTCAGTTATCTCCTCTCTGCCCATACGCTTGGCTATTAAATAGCTATGAGACTTTGGGGACAAAGGACTTTGCCTCTCTGCCCCTCAGTTTTCTTTTCTGAAAAGTGGGGCTAACAATAGACTGAGTCATGGGGTTGTTGGGGGGACTCAATGAATTAACATACAAAGCTTTAGGACAGTGCTTGGCGCGAAGAACCCCACAAATATTTGCTGCTGTTGTTATAAATGTCGCCAAGTGGTAGAGCTGATGGTTCCTAGAGGGTATCACGCCTCAGGCCTCTGCCCTTGGGTACCTAGTGAGCTTGACTCTCCAGACCTCTCCTGGCGTCACTCATGTTGACACCTTTCTGCTCATCCCCACCTCCCAGTAGACTTGACCTCACCCTCCTCTGGGTCCCATGGGTCCCTGCACACAATGATCCTGGCTCATGTCTGTTTCCTGGGCCTCTGAGCTCAGGGCTGTGTTCCATTCCTCTCTGCATCCCAGAGCCTGGCACGGAGGAGATTCAGGGTAAATGTATGGTGAGTGAGTGAATGAACAAATGAATTATTGACCTCGTCTCCCCGGTACAATCATTTATTCATCATTCATCTGACCACCATTTCCTGAGTCCGCTCTGTGCCAAATGCTGACATGGCTCAGAGGAGACCTCTGCCCGCAGAGTCGAAGGGCTAAAGCAGACCCCACGTGGATGGGCACGACTCAGTGTGGTCTGGCCTGGGAAGTCCCCTACCCAGAACAAGCGAACCAGGGCCCTGCCCTCAAGGTGCCCACGCCCTGGAGGGAAACGAGGCCAGACTGAGATTGAGACAAAGCATCCTGGGCGCCCGGAGCATCTGGGAACCGGAGCGCGCACAGGATGGGCGTTCAGAGAGCAGAGAGGCACGAGGCCGCTGGGAGCCCCCGCGGCGCCCCCGCGGAGGCAGGAACCATCTTGTTCGCCCTTAGCCCCTGGCCCGGTCAGGTCTGACACCGAGGGGTGGTCAGCATAAATATTTGCTGAATATGTGATAAATGAGGAGAGGGAACCTCAAGAATGAAGAACGCATTCCCGTCCTGCTCTGCCACACACAGTGGCGACGGCCAGGACACGTCCCCTCTCTGGCCTCAGATATTTTCCAGCGTCCCCTCCAGCTCCCAGTCCTGTGGCCCAGAGATGTGGGCCATGTGCTCGGGTGCTCCTTGACGGCTGGGGTGTGTGTGTGTCTGTATCTATGTGTGTGTGTCTGTGCATGTCTGTGCGTGTGTCTGTATGTGTGTGTCTGTTTGTATGTGTGCCTGTGTGTGTATGTGTCTCTCTGTGTGTCTGTATGTGTGTGTATGTCTGTATGTGTCTCTGTGTGTGTCTGTATGTGTGTGTATGTCTGTATGTGTCTCTGTGCGTGTGTGTCTGTTTGTATGTGTGCCTGTGTGTGTATGTGTCTCTCTGTGTGTCTGTGTGTGTATGTCTGTATGTCTCTGTGTGTGTCTGTATGTGTGTGTATGTCTGTATGTGTCTCTGTGTGTGTGTGTCTGTTTGTATGTGTGCATGTGTCTCTGTGTGTCTGTCTGTGTGTGTATGTCTGTATGTGTCTCTGTGTGTGTCTGTGAGTGTGTCTGTATGTGTGTGTGTGTCTGTATGTGTCTGTGTGTCTGTATGTGTGTGTATGTCTGTATGTGTCTCTGTGTGTGTCTGTGAGTGTGTCTGTATGTGTGTGTGTGTCTGTATGCGTCTGTGTGTCTGTATGTGTGTGTATGTCTGTATGTGTCTCTGTGTGTGTCTGTGAGTGTGTCTGTATGTGTGTGTGTCTGTATGTGTCTCTGTGAGTGTGTCTGTATGTGTGTGTGTCTGTATGTGTCTCTGTGTGTGTCTGTATGTGTGTGTATGTCTGTATGTGTCTCTGTGTGTATGTGTGTGTGTGCACACACACACAGAGACACATACAGACATATGTGTGTGCAGTGCATCCCGGAGCCAGGGTTGGGAGCACTTTTTCTGTGCTCGGCACCGAATGCAAAGTTCTAAGGGCTTCATATCCACAATCTCACTTTCCCCTCACATTTCCCACTCCATGGCTCCCACTGAGTCTGCCCTCCGGCGCCTGGGCGCACGTCTTTCTGCCACTGAGGCAGCTTTGGATAAGGAATCTGGCTGGGAATGCAGAGATGCCGGGGCCGGGGGCTGAGGAGCGGCGTTCAGCCTCGCTGCCTCTCCAAGGCCCTGCTGACGGCAGCCAAATGCCCGTGCGAAAGCTCTGCCTGGGCTTTCCCGGTCGTGCGTGGCACTTTTCGGAGTTTTCACTTGGCTTAACCGAAGCGTTTCCCGTGGTGTTCTGGACTGTTCCTTCTTGGCTGGGTTCAGGGAGGGCAGAGGTCAGCGGAGGCCCTGCTTTTGGCTCACCCTCAGGGAGGTGGATTCCCAGCCAGCCCGAGGGATCCTGAAATGGCCTCTCACACTCAGGCGGGCGGCGGGACATCGCGTCCTCCCGGGCCCAGCGCCGTGCCCTCCCGTGCCACCCAGCCGCTCGGAGGAGACCAGCTCAGCACGGAAACCCGGCCTCATGCGGCTGCAAGAGAGAGAGAGAGAGAAAGAAGAGAAAAGCTGGCCAGCCCGGAGGCCTGGTCTGTTGAGTCAAATTTCCTGCCCCGTTCATCCTGCTCATGGCTGCGGCGGGGCCATCGGGGGGCCGTTCTTGCAAATGTCCTGAGCGGACAGATCACGGCCTCTGCAGCTGCAGGCTCCCCATTCCAAGGCCCCCACTCAACAGGTCTGATGGAAGGTCTTGGATGCCGATCCCACATCGAGTCACCCTGGCGGGGAGGGCCTTTCTGGACCCCGGGGAACGATTTGGATGGTGGGGACCTAGGATCCTGCAGCTGACGCTGCTGCCCTCCCAGGCAGGCGGGGCGGGGCGGTCCTGGCTGGTCTGGGGCCTCCCCGAGAGCATCTCCCAGCTCCTCCAGGTCGGTCCCTGCAAGCGACCTGAACCCTGGGGGCTCGGGCCAGAAGCAGCCTCCACCGTGACTTCTGCGCACGCCCCTGGCCCTCCGTCGAGGTGTGGGGGTGGGTGGGGGAAAGGCTTGCTCATCCAGGCCTTCGGAAACATCCCGACACACTTTCCTCCGGGCCGGCTGAAGTGACTTTCCAAGTATTTCACTTTCCACTTCGCTCCAGATCTGGTAACAGGGTGTTCCTGCCCTCTTCCCCCCGCTGACCTTTCCGCCCGGGCCCGGCCCCTGCTGGGTTTCATCAAGTCCGCACGCACTCAGAACCCCGGCCAACGCTGCCTCGGCCCCTCGGCAGGCGCAGATGTGGGCGCCGGGCCCCGCGCGGCCTGTGGCAGCTTCCCGCCAAGCCCCCGGGACGGCCGGACGGAGGGAAGCAGGCGCCAGGGGCCCAGGGGGCTTCGCAGTCTGGCATCCTGTCTGCCAAGGCCAGCCCCCACCTTCTCGGGCCAGCTGTGTTACCCTGGGAGTGTGTCCCGTGCTCTCTGAGCCTCAGTGTGCTCATCGGTGGGGTGATGAGCCCTTCTTGGGGGGGGGGGGGTGTCATGAATTTGAAACAAGACAACGAACCTGGTCGGAGCGCACGTGCAGGTGTGCTTAACACACGTACCTTAAATGCATGATGCCGCTTGACCTCTCTCGGGTACAGGGCGCCGCTACAACGGCCCCCCTCGGGCACGGCCTCTTCGGGGGCTTTCCAGGCACGCAGGGAGCAGCCGAGGCCGCAGAGCCGGACAAAACTGGGTTTCAGTTCTGATTCAACTCACTTCACCTCTCCAGCCCCTGGTTATCAATAAAAAATAATACAACACGTGGGTAAAAATGCCACCTCCTGAGGGGTTGGGAGCAGGGGTAATGGCACAAGGATAACCTTTGGCGCGGTGAGCAGCTTGAGGGACAGCGGCCATCTCGGCGAGTCCTCTGGGATCAGGGGTGGCGGGGTCCCAGCCCCTCGCCCTGGGCTGGCTGGGAGGCTGTCGGCTGGACAGCCCCCCGTTTTCCTGAGAAGAAGAAGGCACTGTATCTCGAGCTGGCTCACCTCCCTTTTCTCCCACTCACCACCACTTTTTTTTCTCTTTGCGGCCACATGAATTTTGCAGAGCAGACATAGAAAGCAGGGGATGAAAAAAAAAAAAAAAAAAAAAAGAGGAGCGATCTGAAGCCAGGAGTGGGCGTCGTGCGAGAGGCTGCAGAGTTGCAGACAGTTGCAGCCCAGCTACGACGTGCGAGGCGAAGCGTCCCAGGTCTCCCAGGCAGGGCTCCGGCCCACTTTGAAGTGTTGACAACACATAAAATTAAAAGCATCACAATGCGAATTAGCACATTGTTTTTTTCCACTCTGATAGCCGCTACAAAGCATTTCATCCCGATGAATCAATGTGAGAGTCTCTTTACAAGGACATCAGGAACACACAAAGAAGTTTTGTTTTCCCTGAAGAGAAACTAACAAAGCCGGCGGAAAGATTGGAGCGCTGGCCTTGCAGAACAGCTCCAGGTTACAGGGACTTGGGTCTCGCACTTGAACTGTGGCCTTGGAGGTCAACGATGTCCACTTGCGTGGATCACAGATAACTGCTGGGCCCCCTGAGCAGTCAGCACCACGCCATGAGATGTCCAACTCACAACTGCACTGCCATTGTCTCATGACTGCACGTGTGTGTGTGTGTGCGTGTGTGTGTGCGTGTGCACGTGTATAAGCATACATATGGTGTACGTCTCTATGTATATATGCATGTATGTGTGTGTGTGTATGCATTTTGTGGTTTGGTAAAATAAAGCCTGCAAATTAGGAATAATTTATAACTCGTTATAACTCGATTATTGGCTGGGACTCCCTTTATGTTACAGCAGATGGACTTTTGCATGAAATATTTTCCCCGAGTTGCTATAGAGACATGCCAACATCTTTCTGCCGAAGCGATTCCCTGCAGGCCTGTCTGTTGTTGCGCCCGGAGCCGGAGCGCTTGCAGGCTGAATCACTCGCAGCCCTCGCGGAGGCTGATTAAAGAGCCGGGGGCCCGGGGAGTCCGCCTCCGCTACTGCCACCCGGATGGGCTGCGAAGGTCCTTAGGGCTGGATTGGGGGTGGGGGATGGGCTGCCGGTGGAAGCCCTTGCCCACGTGAGCCAGGCAGCTGCAGCGGCCAGGGCTACTGCGGGGGGGGGGGGGGGCGGGGGGGAGCATAGTAACTTGGGCTCATGGAGGACCTACTCTGTGCTACCTGTGGTTGTAGGAACATGCCCATCTCTTACTTGGTCTAGTCCCTGTGGCAGTCCTGTGAGGTGGGTCCTGTTATTCCCATTTTTCAGGTGGGGAAAACGAGGCATGGAGGAGTTGAGTGATATGGTCGCTACAGGAAACATTCAAACCCGGTCTCTCTCACTGTCATCTGACCGCGCGTGTCTTCCCAAGTGGCAGTGGGTGCGTTTGGAACTTGGGATCTCGGGTGAACTGCGAAGCCACAGGCCAGGCAGGGTGGCCAGATGCAGGCCTCTGCCAGCTCCTCTGGCTGTCGGAGGATCCTCAGACAAAACCTCCCGCCTCCATCACGCAACTCACAGCCCATTTGGGCAGACACACTCAGGCCTGTCTGACCAGCAACGTAAACATGGCCAAGCACGAAGCCGCTGTGGGTCCCAACTCTTGAGCCAGAGGCTGTGCATGCCTCCCCCTTCCCTTCTCAGACAAAGACAGGGACGGAGCGATGTTCCCGGGAGCCGTTTGCAAGGAGGGTGGCCTGGAGTGATGACAAGGGCCTGGGCTTTCAAGTCAGACACACCCAGGATAGAATCCCGAGTCCACTCTCGTTCAGAGGTGTGACTCCGGGCAGCTCACCACTGCTCTCGGAGCTCTGATTTTTCTCATCTGTAAAATGGGACGCGTGCTACCTACCTGGCAGGTTAGAGTCGGCCTTCCCCCTAGCATGGAGCACCCTAGAACAGTGCCTGGCACACAGTAGGACTTGCTAACCATGATGAATAGGTGAATACATTTTTAATATGTCTGGCATGTATCAGGTACTCATAAATCGTACAAATTACTTTAATCTGGCATTTCTTAGACTTTGGGGACCGTTTTCTTCCTTCATATTCTTAACCTTTCTCTTTGGGCAGGGTTTTTAAAGAAGGATCCTGAGTCCCCAAGTCTTCTTTCAAACCATCATAGCCAGGATTCTTAGAGAAACAACCCAACGGGTTAACACATATCTCAGCCCATGGAGCTCTCTTCCTACGAGAGGACACTTGTCAGGACTTATTAGACTGAAGCACAGAAACCTAACTCAGACTGTCTTAAGCTAATAAAGGAGCTTATTCGAAAGCATCCTACAGCCTCAGGTATGGCTGGATCCAGATGCCCAGCCAACCTCCATCCATTTCTTGAATTTTCTCTCTGTAGTCTGGCTTCCCCTTCAGGCATGCTCTGCCCTTGTGATGGAAGGAAGGCTGCCTAGCTGCAGGACTACTTCGCACCAGTTCAGCACCTGAGCAAAAAGAGGACTCCTCCTCCCCAAGGTGCAAATACAAGTCCCAGGACAGAATTTCATTGGATGCACTGGAGTCACATGCCCAGTTTGATCATGCATCCTTTCTTTTAGCCTGGAGGTGGACTCGGCCCCTCCTAAGTCAGTGTGGACTGAGGGTGGGCAATGAGCAGTTCTCCAGGGTAAATGGATGGTCTTGTCAGAAGGAGAGGAGAGGGATGCTGAGCAGCCAAACACCGCCAGTATCTGCCACAGGGAGGGGAACAGCCTAAACTTCACCCTCATGACAATCTTGAAAGGCAGTTACGATTTTTCTCATTTTACAGAAAACTGAAGCCCAGAGAGTCTGGGGACCTAGTCCAAGGCCACATCCTGTGTCAGTGATAGCGTCAGGGTGGGGATCCTCAAGTCCATGTTCTTGCTGGGACTTTCTAGGAAGAAGTGAGCCGTGCAGTGTGTCTGCAGCTAGCGTTTGGAGGATGGGGGGAGGCGCAGATGGCCCCCGAATCCAGCCTCAGCCAGGGGAAGCTTCCACGCAAGGGTGTCTGTGGGTCTCGCTCTCACTTGTGCCCAGTAGCACGTCTTGAGACAAGCAGGTGCTTGCCTTCCTTCATCTGCCCCAAAGCCCAAAACATACTCTATTTCATGCTGGGGAGTCTCGTAAGCAAGTTATCATTTCATTCTGGTTATCTTGGGTCAGAAAGAATTTGACCTTGGCATTAGCAAGAGTCTTATTTTTAAACATCATTTTTCATGGACTCTTGGGTGCTTCTCTGAACTTGGAGAAGGTCCCTCCATCTCAGGCCATCACAGACCCACAGAGCTGGGGTCTTCCAAGAATTTTTCAGGTGGGCACCCCTCAAGCCAGTCCGGGAGATCTATGCTGGTCCCCTTGCTTTCCCCCCTCCCCATCCACCTCCAGCTCTCGTTCATCTGAAGGCTCCTCACCCCTTTGAAGGTTACCTTGATAGCTTCGTGCCTGTGCTTTCTCCTCGTCCAGCGGGGCCCCCTTGTCCGAGCTGCACAAAGAAACGTGTCGCCTCTCTGGACCGGGGCCAAGTCATCTGTACTCATAATTCCACCTGCCCTTGAATTCATCTGTAGAATCTTGCCCTTCAAGAATTGGCTCCAAATAAAACCTGTAAAGGGATTTGTCAACTGTAAAGCAAAATATGTGATAGATGTTAGAAAACTGAAGGTAGTTTTCCCAAGCAATTCTCTATTTCACCCTCACTAGTCTCTTGGGTCTTTTCATATTGAAAATTCACACACACACACACACACACACACACACACACACACTATACCAGTTACATATAAATAAATATATATTTGCATATCAATATGTATTAAATATATGCCAATATACATATCCACAAATATATATATATTTAAGATATATACATGGCAAAAGTAGGTTTACAGTTATAAATACATGAAACAGTTTATTTTTGTATTATTATTTATTAACTAGTGGCCCAGTGCACAAAATTCGTGCATGGGGGAGGGGGTGTCCCTCAGCCTGGCCTGTACCCTCTCCAATCTGGGACCCCTCGGGGGATGTCCAACTGCCGGTTTAGGACCGAGCCCTCTCGCAATCCGGGACCACTGGCTCCTAACTGCTCACCTGCCTGCCTGCCTGATTGCCCCTAATCACTCTGCCTGCTGGCTTGATCACCCCCAAATGCCCTCCTGCCAGCTTGCTCACCCCCACCTGCCCCCCCCACTATCCTGCTCGCCCCCAACTGCCCTCCTCTGCCGGCCTGATCACCCCCAACTGCCCTCCCCTGCCAGCCTGATCGCCCCTAACCGCCTCTGCTTCGGCTCTACCACCATGGCTTTGTCCAGAAGGACGTCCGGAAGGTCTCCTGGTCTAATTAGCATATTACCCTTTTATTAGTATAGATTATTGTATTATTTTTCATGTGAACAACTGTAAGCCTACTTTTGCCCCACCCTGTACATACTTTGTTTTTGTCTGTCTCCCTCACCAAACAGTAAATTCCAGGAAGGTATGCGTCATGACTGTCATGTTCAGCATTGTAGCCCAGCACAGGGCATGGTCCTGTGTGGAGTTAGATGCTCAGTAAACGTTCGCTAAAGGAATGAAAGTGTGAGCAAGTGAGGGAAACATAGTCTGGACTCCTCAGCCAGGCAGTAAAGTAACAGCACTAGAGTTAACACATCTGGCTTCTGCTGCTTCTAGCAATGCAATCTTGGGTCAATAACCTTGTATGACCTTTCTGTGTTTCAGTTTCCCCATGTGTAAAATGGGGATAAGATGACATTTCACTGAAGATGCCAAAGAACACCTATGTGTTTTCAATGCTTACAATAAGTAGTAAACATTCAATAAATGTCAGCACCCATCTTCCCTCTTTAGGGATTTCACAATGCCTACAGTACTGGGCAAATGTTGGATGTTTAGTAAATATTTTTTGATTGCTAGATGGATGAATTTATCAGAGCGGTGGGCACATCTGGGTGTGGGATTTCCATTCCTGGTTGAGAGAAGACTATGAGATGTATAACTGAGTCAAGAATTCAGAGAGGATGAACTGGGGGATGATGAGAAGTTAGAATGAGGAGCTGGTAGTGTCTCTGTGTGTGTGTGTGCATGTATGCATGTGTGTGTATGTGTGTGTGTGCATTTGTGTATGGGTAGGTGTACACAAGGAGAGGGAACTAGTTACTCAAAGTCCATTGACTCTAGTTTAAAAAGTTTATGCTTATAATCCACAGCTACCTGGGAGCCCCTGGAAGTTCTTGAGAAGGAGAAACAATGGAAATTCTTTTGCTATCTGGATGGAGGACGGACTTGAACAGGGAGAAGCTGTGATGGTAATTTTAGTAATTTAGCAAAAAGAGAAATCACTAGCAGGCATTCAACAAACCGTGCTGACATCAAAAACAAGAAGAGGCAAGTCTTGAAGACTCATTGGATCCATAAATCCAGAAATATTTATTCAACGTGGAGCAGAAGAGAGGAAGGGACCGGGTTTTTCTTTTTCCTTTTAAAATTATAAATGTGACTCTTCCATTGTAAGATAATACAGCCCCCACAGGATGGGATTAGGAAATGAAAGGGAAAACAATCATCCATAATTCTGCCACCAGAACACCACCAAGGCTGCATTTCATGACCCCCATATCCACGGCCTTAGGAGGATGAATGAGTCTGCTGTGCTCATGATGGCGATATAGAGGGAAGGTTGAAGAATGTTAAAGAGCACTAAGCCCATGAGCACTAAGAGAGCCGGGGGTGGAGGTGGGAGGGAACGAAGAGTTCAAGGCCAAGGCTGAACTCACTCACTCATTGCTAATCTGATTCAAGCCCCACAAAGGAGACTGAAATAGCAAAAAACACATCTCGGCACTGGGTTGGAAGCTCCCAGTTTCTCTATGCAACTCTGGACATCAACAATGTCCACCTGATCACCAGAAGCCTCCTCCTTCCTCGCCATACAGTGGACATTGTAGTGTTTTGTCTTCTCTGCATCTGCTATTCTTTACTTATTGTATCTGATCTTCCTCTGGAGAACATTCTTCATGGTGTACAATCAACTTCTTTTTGACAAAGGTGTTGGTCAATGGCTGCTTAGCTGGTTCACTCAGCAGATGCCCTTGTCTTTTGCACACTCTCCTGTCAGTATTTGGGCGGCCTGGTTCATCAGCCTGTTGGTCATTAGGTCAACTGGTTAACCAGACTTTGGGAGAGACAGGCAGGTCAACCCTACAATCCAGGGGCTCACGGACAAAAGGATCCCTCAGTCGGTTGGTCTGTTGACCAGCAATGAGCTCATTGGTCTATCAGTTGGGCAGTCAGTCCCTTCACTGATGTATCAACCACTCCACTGGCTTAACCATCACTTGGTTATTTTACCAGTCTGTCAGTCAGTCTCTCCATTAGCTTGTTGGCGGGTTAGCTCTTCAGTCATTCACTAAGTCAGTAAGTCTGTCAGTTGCTAGTGAGCCGGTTGGGCCACACCCCTGATGAGCCCCTCCAGCTGGTGATCTCAGTCCTCACCTGAGCGGGCAGGGCATGGAGGGAGGAGCTCATTTCCTCCCTGCGGAGGTCCTTTGAAGTGCCCAGTCAATCCTTGGAAACTTTAAATCAGAAGTTATTTATGAGGCACCAGAGTGAAAACAGCCCCATCATTCTAAATTACTAGCCGCTAACTTGAGTTCACTCATTTTCTTTAAAAAAAAAAAATTGTTAAAATTCAGAACCATGGTTCCCCTTCTGGCCCCCACTCCCACGCCCTGGGCCAGCCTCCTCCTCCTCCTTTCAGCTGGGAGATTGGTTTTCAGGAGCCTGTGACTTCATCAGCGGCTCCCGATGCCAACCAGAGTTGTCTAGGTCCATGAAGGGATGAGTCACCTCCTGGAGACGAGGCTCATGGGGAGTCAGACAGGTTCCCAGACCCTGGGCCCTGGGCCCTGGGGTCCTGCTCAGGGGCTTGTGACCCCAAGAGTAAGGCAATAGTCCAGCCTGTGGGGCCATTTGCCACTTGGAGGCCCTGTAGACCTGATGGGTCTGCCCACTAGGTTGGGCTTCAGCAGAGGGGATTAAAGAGCTGTTTTCTTCTTTCTTTCTGGGAGGGGCGGTGACATCGGGTGTTTAATATTCAGAGCAGGTTTCCTAATGCCTCCGAGGACAGGCAGCACACTGGGTGCCAGGACACATGGGTTCTGGGCCGGCCCACAGCCAAGAGGAGAGGAAGACGTTGGCTCTTAGCCACCTCCTGCCTCCCCACTGAGCCACTCTCTTTCCAGGTTTCTTATAACCACTTCCCTCCCTCACCTCCACCTCCGGCTCCGACTCTCCTCTCAACTAATCTCCAAGAACGGACCCTGTGCAGGAGATTGAGCTGTCAAGGTCAAGCTCAATAACAGGCATTTACTGAGCGCTTCTTGAGGTCAGGGTCTCCTGTCTCTTTCTGAGGGGCATACTTATTTATTTATGCAACAGATATTTACAGGCATTTGAATACTTGCTGCCTTCGAAGCACTGGGCTGGGTGTGGAGAGACAGTGTTAAGGAAAACAGACGTTGTCCCTGCCTTCATGGTGAGGAGAGTCTACGCAGATTCAGATAATAATCAGATGATGACACAAAGGAGTGTTCCCTCCACTGAGATCGGCGCTTCATGGAAAACATCTGTGGTCTATGGGAGAGACTCTGTGGAGGCCTATCTGGTGGTGGCTCGGGAAGCCAGGGAACTTCCCCAAGTAAATGACGATCCAGGGTAAGAGCTACGAATGCGCAGAGAGGAAATATCCTCTCAGGTAGAGGGAACAGCATGTGACAAGGCCCCGAGGCAAGAGAGAACCTGGAACATCCAGGCACTGACGTGACAGTGAGCAGCTGGGGCCCTGCGGGGAGTATGTGTCCCCCAGCACACAGGGGTGGACAGAGCCGTAATAAACAGAACTGGAATGAACATCCTTGTGCTGCCTTAGAAAACATTCATGGAGCACCCACTTTCTACCAGACGTACCCTACACTTCTCAGTGATATTAGTGAACCGTTTAACGGGCGGGCGTGTCTGGAGTTCCCAACCTTTGTGAACGATTTCAGTGTTTGGATTTTGCCTTTGGGCCCTCCCTAATTCATTGCACCTGGTAGGTGCTTAAGACGCATTGAATGGCGAACGGATGGGCAGATGAAAATAATGAGCCACCTGTGGGGGAAGCTACAGTTGACTCCTACAAACGAGCTAATTCCAACTCTTAATCCGGCGCCTGCTCTCAAGGTTTGTTGGTTTTCAAAGCTTCTGGTATCGCCCCTCTCTGCACTTTCAGCTACGTCTCTAGCCTCCTCAAAAGCCTGGAACTTAGGATGGGTTTTGGGAGGGGGGGAGGGTACATGAAGTGGTGGCCATGGGTCATGGGCCAGCGCCGGGCTCTTCCCTTTTGCCCCTGGACACGAGGAACAGAACTCAGGCGCCTTCAGACAGCGCTCCCGCTGCGCCCCAAGCTGCGGCCACACCTACCTGCTCCCATGCGGCCACCTGCTCCGCGCTCTCCCACCTCCCTGCCTTCCAGCTGCTGTTCTCTGGGCCTGGAATGCCTTCCTCCTGGTCTGGCATCCACTCAAAACCACCTCCTCACAGGTCCCCCCTACCCCCCAAACTTCCTGCCAGGCAGAAGCAATCGACCCAGCATTCTGTGTCCGTGCCTGGTGCGCATGCCTGGTGCAGCTCTTCCCATGGTATGGGTACAGCCGCAGGTCCGCCCACGGCCCAGGCCCACTAGGCAGGGCTCTCTCGTATCCAGGCGTGGCCAGTAGATCCTGCCTCCACGTCCCAGCTCTGGTCAGTTAGTCGTGGCTGCTTGGAGGGCTCTGCCTGAGGCAGTGCTGCCTAATAAACTGTGATGGGAGACCCATGGTTAGAAATGTCCCAGTAGCCACGTTCAGAGAATAAACAGACAGGAGAAGTTACTTTTCACGAACTATTTTATGTAAGCCAGTCTATCCAAACATGACCATTTTAACATCCAATCAATACAAAAGTCACGGAGATGTTTTACGTTATATTTGTAAGTTTTCCTGATCCCGGTGTATGTAGCATCTCCATTCAGAGGCTGTGTCTTCATCGGACATGCTTGATGTTTACTTCGATGTCATAACACTCGTAAATGAAGTAGATCCATATCCCCAAGTCCCAAAGATACGGAAAAGCTTTCCGGTAAGAGCGAGATCAGTTGTTCAATTTAAATTAATTTAAAAATTCCGTTTCTTAGTGGCACTAGCTACACCCGAGGTGCCCCACGGCCACGTGTGGCCAGTGGCGACAGTTCTGGGGGGACGCGGGAGCTGCAGAGGTTTTCCGAGAAGGGGCTGCGGCAGGTTAGCAATGAGGACGTTGGCTCTGGTTTTGGTCGCAGAACAGACCAGAGGGCACAGCCTGGAGTGGGCAGGGGGCAGGGAGCGGGCGTTACAGTGGCCAGCTCAGAGTGAGATGGGGCCGTCAGAGGCTCAGTCATTCACGCTGGCTCCTGCTCTTGGGAGGGGAGTCCCAGGAAGCTGGAAACGGTTCCGTCCCGGGGAAGGGCCCCCTCCAGGGAGGGGCTGGATCGTTGCTGACTTTTTATTGCAATTATCTGGGTTGACCTCACTCTGAGAGGGGAGCTAGAACGCACATGAAGTGGTGGAAAGAACAGGGCCCTGGGGTGAGACGCTCTCCAAGTTCAGCGGAGAGGCCCTGGGACCCTGAGCCAAGTGACCCCGCCTCTCCGTGGCTCGGTTTTCTCGCAGGACCGCTCACTGCCCCGTGCAGAGCTGTGTGCGTGTGTCCGGCGGGCGGTGTGGGTTGCAGGCGATGACCCATGTAAGCCGTCCGGTCACGGTCATGGGCCTGGCACGCGGTCATAGGAGGGGCTCGGGCCATGGCAGTTGACGCTGTTTCTCATCCTCACAGGAACAGCTACGCAAACGCCAGGGCTGAGGTAAGAAAAGGTGCGATACAGACTGGAGCCTCCCCACAGGGTCCCAGAGCGGGAGGGCCCAGACCCGGGTGCCGTTTGAGATGGTGACCCTGGGAGACCTCTCCCGCCAGGTAAGGAGACGGCAGGGGCTAGCCCAGTGGTCGGCAAACTCTTTAGTCCACAGAGCCAAATATCAACAGTACAACAATTGACATTTCTTTTGAGAGCCACATTTTTTAAACTTAAACTTCTTCTAACGCCACTTCTTCAAAACAGACTCGCCCAGGCCGTGGTATTTTGTGGAAGAGCCACACTCAAGGGGCCAAAGAGCCGCCTGTGGCTCGCGAGCCGCAGTTTGCCGACCACGGGGCTAGCAGAATCATTCTGACCGCCCACGCTCAAGCCAGCTTGCCGGGTTGAACCCTGGCTCCACCACGTCCCAGCTGGGCCTCAGTTTCCTTGTCTGTAAAATGGGGGTCATCATAATTCCCCTCACACCGAGCGTGCTGTTGGGGCGGTATTATTTTTATCTCTGTTTACGGGCAGTGTTACAGCCTGGCTCTCACGTGGCCTAGCCAAGTCCCCTTCCCCAGGCAAGCCCGTGGGGACAGCGAGAAGGACAAGGCAGTGGTCAGGGACATGTGGTCAGGGAGCTGCGGGGGGCCCATCTCTGCCTCTGCCAGGCTCCTCACTGCAGGGAGCGAGAAGCCACGGGAGGAGCAGCGGGGACCCCGCCACTGCGCCCCCAGGTGCACCCTGTGCTGCTGGCAGGACCGGGCAAGGTCAGCTGAGCACGTGCCAGAGCTTTACCGACGGCGTCATTGAGGGTGTAGCCAACGCGGGGGCCGCAGCCTGGCTGCCGCCGAACCACCTGGGGAGGTTTTTACGAAGGACAGATTCCCGGGCCCATTCTAGACCCATGGAACCTGGGTGTCCAGGCGTGGGTCGGAACGTGTATATTGTCACGTTCCCCGGGGTGATTGCGATGCACAGCCAGGCTGAGAAACCTCAGGCTCCCGGCTCTGAGATGGGAGCCGTATGACAACCTAGGGCGAGCAGAGCAGACCCGAGGCTGTGATTCAAAAGGAGCCGCTCCCCTCGTCTTCAGGGGTGACACCTGGCGCACACACCCGGCCCCAGGACTGGCTGACGGCGGAGGGTGTGGCAGCGCCCGTCACGGGTGACCCTCAGCCGGGCTGGGGACCCTCAGCCGGGCTGGCGGCCCTTTGCTAGGATGCGGTTATCTTTCCTTTCTAGCGTCGTAACTTCTCTCTCTTCAAGCCCCAACTCAAATCCTGTTCACACACCCTCTTCCACCACATCCCTAGAGGGGAAAGTAAGGAGCAGATAACAGATATCCGATAAGTGTTAGAAGCAGACTGACTGAAAATCCCCCTTTCAGACAGATGCTGGCCGGAGCGTGCGAGGAGACATGGCAGCGGCGTTTACCGAAGCGCCGTTTGTGGCGGCAAAAGGAGAGCAGAAGTGGTTGTCCACCGATGGACGGACAACCTGGTATTTATCTGAGCAGCGAGCCCTGCTTGGCCGTTACACTTCATGCAAGACATCCGTGCGCCTCAATGTGTAATTCTCAAAAAAAAAAAAAAAAAAAAAAAGCAAGTTGCAAAAGGCTATGTATTACACGAGATTATTTAGATAAATTCTAAAGGCACCAAACGACGCCATCCACAGTGTGTGGATTCGCTCCTACGCAGAAAGCGTCTGACACTTGCGTGGCAATGGTTCTCCGCGTCATCTGCAAGTTCGTGATTAAGTCTGGGAGGGCCGGGGCGGGCCCTTGTAAAAAGATCTGAGGCCAACATGGCAAATGTCAGCGTTTATTAAATCTCAGTGGTACATCAATGGCCGTCTCATTATTTCCTATCCTTTTAAGTACGTCTGAACGCTTTTACAATAAAAAGAACGCAAGCTGGCATCAGTGAAATCAGAGGGGTTTGAGTCATGCAGCCTGGAAAGGGAAGGACCGGGGTGAATCCAGGGAGATTTGGGATTCGGCATGGGTACGTGTTGAAAACTTGTCGGGGGGCGGGGGGTGGGGTGCGGGGGCGGGGAAGAATGACGTCGAGTGGTATCCTGAAACGAAAGTCTCTGTCTTTTGATAGAGGCAGTTAGCCCGGTTACAGTTACTCCGTCGCTGAGAGACTTGGTCTTACTCCCGTCGTTAAAAATGTTTCCCGGTTGTTTGAGGCCCAACGCGCTGATAAATGGGCCGGTTCCACAAACACAGGCTCGAGCCACCGCCCGTGCACACGAGCTGCTGACGGAAGATGTGGGGTCAGCGAGCGACCCCCGTTTGGATAATAAGGGCCGTGCTAGTGCCAATCCTTTGAACCAGGATACTCTGAAACTGACGTGGAATCTATTTATTTATTTATTTATTTATTTATTTATTTTTGGGGGGAATACTCCATTTTTTAATGTGTATAACCCCATTTTAATAACCCTGCTGACATCTCAGACATCTCCAGCACCACAGCAAGTCCCCTCGTACCGCCTCCAGGTCCATGCCTCCCTTGACGTGGGATTTAAAATGAGCCGTCTTCATCCCCAAACGGATGTTGTCTCAACACTTGGGACCCCACCAGACATACTGCTAACGGGACATTTCACCTGGAGAGGCAGGGAGTGCGACGGCAAGAACATGGATCTCGAGTCAGACACAAAACAAAGCCCTATATGTTTGCCCCAGCGGGACACCTGCTCCTTCTGCATGAGCCTCCCCTCAGCCCCAGCCAGAGGGCAGGTCGAGAGTCGGACAGCCCTGGACAAGTCATTCCATCCCTTGAACTTCGGCCCCTCATCTTTTTTTTTTTTTTTTTAAATATGTTTTTATTGCTTTCTGAGAGGGAGGGAGAGGGAGAGAGAGATAGAAACATCAACCTTGAGAGAGAATCATTGACTGGCTGCTTCCTGCACGTCCCACACTGGGGATCGAGCCTGTAACCTGGCCTCCTGGTTCATAGGTTGACGCTCAGCCACTGAGCAACACCAGCGGGGCTCAGCCCCTCATCTTATTTTTTGTTTTGTTTATTTTTTACTTTATTTTTTAAATTCTCACCTGAGGATATTTTTTCCATTGATATTTTAGAGGTCAGGGAAGGGAGAGGGAGAGACAGAGAGAAACACCCACGTGAGAGAGACACATCGATGGGTTGCCACCCGCATGAACCCGACCAGGGCCAGGAGCCTGAAACCGAGGTACGTGCCCTTGACTGGAATCAAACCCGGGACCCTTCAGTCCACAGGCCGACGCTCTGTCCACCGAGCCTACCTGGCCAGGGCCGGCCCCTCATCTTAAAGCCAGGATGCTCATATCCGCCAATCGCACTGCTGCTGGCAGGTGGAGCGAGAAAACGAACAGAACCCCCGCCCGGTCGTGGGCCCTTGGTAGATTTTGTTTTCTCTCTCCCACGCTTCGGGGACTGACACGCACACCGTTTCATCCCATCGTCCCAGGATGGCTGGCCGGCGGTGAATCCCAGAGAAGGCTGGTGCTGGCCCCGGAGCCGGGTCAGCAGGGCTGTTCCTGCCCGTGGTTCCTGACCATCCAAGGAGGCTGGCTCTCTCAGGGACGGCAGGGGGTTTGTGCTCAGAGGAAGGCAGGACCCCTCCTCCGCCGCCAGCCCCCAGCCGGGGAGTGTGGAGTGGCCCTCCCGCGGCTGCCAGCTCTCCCGCGCCTGCCCGCGCCGAGGGAGGGGCCCCGCGTGCGGACGCCGGGCTGGGCCGGCTCCACGCTCCATGTGCCCTGGCCCCATATACCATTTGTCGAGCAGCAGAACAGAATTTCCTCATAAATAAACAAGATCTTGGGTTTCACGTTGGGGAGGCGATGACAGAAGAGGGCCTGGGGCCCTCGCCGTTATCTGCACCCGGGCCTGCCAACTCCTCGCCGCCTGGAAGAGCCTCGGAGAGAGGAAGGCGGGCCTGGCCAAGAGCACATTTTTGGGTGGTAGAGTCACTGCTTGGCGGCTGGCCGCAGCTCCTCTCATTTCCCTCGACGTCGTCCCTCACACTGGCCACCGGGGACTCTGGGCTCGGCAACCACCAGAGCCCCTGCCCGGCCGAGTGTGAGCACCTGAACTCCGTTAGGAGGGAGGCGGGGCGGAGGGGCGGCCAGAGCCCGGGAGCCATCAGGCCTGGAGGAGAGGGGTCGAGCCGTTTCTAGTCTAGGTCCCTTGTCCTGTCCCGAGGGAATTCTCACCCCGACCCTACTGGGCCAGAAATGGGCGTGTCCTGGGCAAGCCGGGTGCCGCCGGCTGAAGGGGAGACTGAGGACGGTCCCATCCGGTTTTAGGGGCAGTGCGTTCTGTGCCCAGGTCCGAGGAAGGTCAGATCACAGGCTGAAACCACCTCCCAGCCCTGGGAGAGGGGGGGAAATGGAACACTACACAGCAATCAACAAGGAGGGGCTAGGCTACATGGGCGATCATGCCCACATACTACTGACCCAAAGAAACGAGACACAAAAGAATTTATACTGTGTGAGCCCATCCATAGAAAGTTCCAAAACAGACCAAAGCAACCGATGACCATCCATGTTAGAATGGTCCTTACCGCTCGGAGGGGGACTGACTTAGAAGGGGCACAGGGAGCCGTCTGGGTGCTGGCAATGGCCTTTCTGCTGACCTGGGTGGGGTTACGGGGTGTCTACACCAGGGAAAGACCCCGAGCCCGACTCCTGTCTGTACTGCTTTTCTGCTTGGCCTCCTGTGGGTTACACCTCAATGAAAAGTGTTTCTTAAAAGGATGCTGAAAAGGACGAAAGCAAATCAGATCATTTCCTTCCGTGATTGGTATGTTACACAGACCTCCCACGGCTTGGAAGATGAAACCCAAGCTTCTCCCCCTAACCTACAGCCCCCCACCCCGACCGGTCCCTCCCCCCGCTCAACTAATTCCACCTGCCCAGAGAGGCCTTCCCTGACCTCTTACTTAAAATAGCCTCACCTGCCTGGCCAGTGCGGCTCCGTTGGTTGGGCGTCATCCCGTGCACCAAAAGGTTGCTGGTTCGATTCACGGTCAGGTACATGCCCGGGTCTCGGGCTCCATCCCCGATGCGGGGCGTGCAGGAGGCAGCCGATGGATGTCCCGCTCTCACATCGATGTGTCTCTTTCTCCCTTCCTGTCTCTCTCAAAATCAATAAAAACATTAAGAAATAAAATAGCCTCCCCCAATCCCTGACGACACTGCCTTGTTTCATCTCAGTCTCGGGGGATCTTGTTTATATACTTATCTGTGTGGCTCCGGCCCTCCTCCCCGGGGACGGGAGCCCCGCCAGGTGCTCAGAGCTTTCCTGTCCACCCCTGAGCGCCCACCGCCTGCATGAGGTGGTGCAGCAGTTTCCCTACCCGGCACCCAGTCCTCCTCCCCATGTAACGTGGGTCCCACCCCTTCCGGATTCTCAGTCTGTGTGGTCTGGGGAGAGTGTCTGGAGAAGACGTTGAGTCTTTCCAGCTGTACTTGACCCTGAGTGGACGTGGGGCTGGGGCTGCCGCTGCCGCCAGCGCGGCTGCACGGTGGAGGAGGTGAGCACTGGGAGATGCCGCGGGACTCGGTCTCGGGAACATCCCCGGAGGCCTGGACCAAAGTGTATCTGAAGCCAGACCCACACCCGGACTTGCCCGTCACACGAATCATTACATCCCCATTTTCTTCACGTAGTTTGGATTTTTTTTTTTGCAACAGGATGAATATTCCGTGCGAAGCCCAGCTCCTAGAGGAAACTGAGGACTACCCCACCCTGTCTCAAGGGGCAGTCTGCACTGTGTCCACTCGTGATGAAGATCAGGTCACAGACAGAAAACAACACGCCTTCCCAACAGTGGGAGAGCACCTCGCGGCCCCAAATAGTCACGACTAAATAAATAACTGCGTGGGTGGGCGGGCGGATGGACTGGAGGGATGATGGGCAGGTGGAGGGTACGTGGGTGGATGGGTACGTGGGTGGATGGATGGATGGATGTCTGGGCTTTGGGAGAAAGGTGCGCACCATCACAGGGCAATGGAAGGAGAAAAGAACCAGCTGGGAGAGGTCACTGGGTCTGGAGGGCGGCACAGAGGAGGTGGGCTTGAGAGGGTCAGGACGGGGCCGAGGACGAGCATTTCTTGGTGCTTTCACACATTTAAAACCCGTCCAACCCCAGGAGGTCGGTATGATGGCCTGCACGCTGAAGATGAGCAAACTGAGGCCCAGCAAGGTGTAATGGCCAGAGGGGGCGGGCAGGATGGACACGCAGGTCTGCCTGGTGCCAGGCTCCCCCCGGGACCTGCAGGCCCGCGGCCCGGCACCCTCTGTGTGCAGCGTCAGAAGCGAACTGGGAGGACACCAGGCTCCAAGTCCCATGCTGGCGATGTGCAGGCCTCCTGGGAGGCCCAGGCCGGATCCTCCCCACCCCTCGGAAACTCCTGTCAGCGTCCTGACAGCTGTATTCCACTGGCCGGCCACAGCTGCCACTGAGGCCCTTGTTCCCCGGGCTGAATGTTCCACCACTTTTTCCTGGCACCCCAGGCCCGCCGGCCGCTCAGGAAAGCTACTGTACTTGTGAGAAAGTGAGGTCACTGCATGTTTCCATTTACTCGGAGAAGGAAAACAAAAACAAATATTCTCGCTACTGAATGTGCTTTTTATTCGGCAGAAGCCATCCCCAGAGGCTTAATTTATGGTTCACCCAGTGTCCCTGGCGTATTCGTCAGGGGACATCGTGGGGAAGCCTGGAGGAGCCCGTGGCCCTGGCTGCGCCCTGGCAGGGACTCCAGGTCCCACAGCGGGGTGGGGGGAGAGGGGGATGCGGGGTCGGGGGCGCATCCAAGATCACGGAGAGTGGGCTTGAGGCTTGGGAGCAAATACAGGACAGTGAGAGGAATGGCTGCTTGCATTTCTGCTCTGCACTTGCTGTTCTGCGGCCTGGAATATCTCTGTTTTTAAGTCTGGCCAACTCCTACTCACTCTGCAAAGCCCAGCTCCAGCCTTCCTCAAATGCTCCAGGCAAAATTGGCCTTTACCCCCTTGGAATTCGCTGAGCCCTGTGCCCATCCGTCTGTCTGGACAGGGAGCCCCTGGAGTCAGGGACCATGACCATACATCTCGGAGAGCAGGCCCGGGCCTGAAAGGAAGTGGGCTTCGGCGGGAGGCTGGCGTCCCTAGGCCCCGGACGGTGGACGGAGGAGCAGCCTGTCGCAGTGGGACGGGGCCCGGGTGCCTGCGGGAGGCTTGCTGTTCCCGTGGGATAGAAGGCCCGGCTCACACAGGAGGGGCAGCTAAGAACCACCACCCGGAGGCTCCTCCTCTCACTCCCAGCTGCTCTCATGTCACAGAGGTGGACGGGAGGCCCAGCAGGGGGCTGCCTTGTTAAGCTCATTCTTACCCAGTGCCCCAGGCACACCCCCACCATCCTCAGATGTACCCCAAACCACTCTGGGGCCCCCCCCTCTGTCCCCTCCCTCCCCTCTCCTGGGACCAGGAGGGCTAGTCTGCTAGATGGCACTGTCTGGATGCCACTCCCTCCTCCCGCTGAGCCTCCGTTTTCTCATCGATGAGACCAAGGATGCTGCGGCTGCCTCACTGGGTCAGAAAGGAGGCTCCCGATGCAAAGTGCCTGGCACGGTGCCTGGAACAGAGTGAGCGCTCGGTTCCTTCCTTCCTTTCCTCCTTCCTTCCTTCCTTCCTTCCTTCCTTCCTTCCTTCCTTCCTTCCTTCCTTCCTTCCTTCCTTCCTTCCTTCTTTCCACAAACTCTGGTCTTTCCTCCAATGACTGTGCAGTCCACCGTCCGGCCCCGCCGACCCCCACCCCAAGCATAGATCTGCCCAACCCTGGAGGCGTGGTGGCCACGGACCAGACCCGGTCTCCAGCGTGTGTGCCCACAGCAGCCTCGTGACCCTCGTGATGTATGGCATGGGTCAGGTGGGTGTCAGTTGGCTGCCCGCCCCTCGCCCCTGCCCCTCTAACTCTAGACAAGAAGGTCTGGGAAACTTGACTTCATTTCTTTTCATACATGAGAGACAGAGAGAGAAAGTGAGAGAGAGAGTGAGAGGGGGGAGGGGTCAGGAGAGGGGGGGAGCGAGGGGAACAGGGAGGGACGTTGGGGTCCTCGCGGTCATCTTGTCTCCTCATCACCCAGGCCTGGCTCTGGGCCCGATGACCAGGGAGAGTTGCAGCTTCGGCGCCGACAGGCTCAGGCCACGTCTGGGGGCCCGGCCAGCAGCTTCAGAAGCCACGCGGGCCACTCGCAGTGGACGCAGGCCCCTCGTCCTCCTCCTCTTCCTCCCGCAGGTCTCCCTCTGGAGCCTGGGAAACGTCACCTATCAATGACTCTCCTTCACAGAGAGTGCGTTTTTCTTTAGGAATCACGCGGGGTCCACCTCCAGCCTCAGTGTGTGTAAGACAACAACAAATCAGGAGACATTTGACTTGACCCAAGCAGGGAAAATTCCATCCATCACAAGAGGAAAATGCTGGAGCAGCAGGGAGAGGCTCAGAGCTGGTGGTAGCCCGAAGGGGGTGGGGGGTGGGGGGTGGGGGGCCCAGCCGGGGCTTCCCCAAGCTCCGGGGTGGGTGGGAGACACCCCCAGGCTCCAGAGACATCAGGTCCGGAGGTCACCCTAATTCTCTGGCCTCTCGATCAGCACTCCTCTGGGCCCTGAAGGTCACCTGATAAAGTGGCCCTTCCCACCTTGCTCGCTCTGCTCCTCCACACAGAATCCTACAGCGCCCAATCCAGTCGGCTCTGTACGCCTCCGTCTTCGCACATGCTGTTCCCTCAGCCGCCTCAAACAACATCCTTCCTTCCAAAACCTGACTCAGGGGCACGCCCACGGCCATGATTCCCAGGCCCTCAGGCAGAGATGACAGTGCCTTCCAGGGTGCCCTCCCTCTCTGACGTCAGTGAAGCCAATCCCTGTGTTTCTGTCCCCCCACCAGGCAGACTGTTCCACGCAGGCCTGGCCAGGCGCTCACAGGTCCCTGTATAGGGATACTCCACCGGGGCCAGACTCTTGCCTGTGTGTTCCTGGCTTTATCCCAGCACTTAGCACACAGATGGTGCTCAGTGAATAATTCCTGCACAGGGCTTGGCAGATGCTCCGTGGTCTCTGGTCTGACAGAGGCCCCACTCAGGCCTGACGTGTGTTAGGGCTAATGAACACAAGATGGGATTCTGAGCGGGCAGTGGGTGTCGGGATGTGGGGTTTTGGTTCCTTTTGTTGGTGGAACCTTTGGCCCCGACTGCCTGCTGCTGCCCAGAAAACCAGCTGATCTGGTCACATTCAGCTTTATCTCATTCATTTTATAATATACTAGCGGCCCGGTGCACAAAATTCGTGCATTGGGGGAGGGGGGGGGTCCCCCTCAGCCCAGCCTGCACCCTCTCCAATCCAGGACCCCTCGGGGGATGTCTGACTGTTGGTTTAGGCCCGATCATGGGGATCGGGCCTAAACCAGCAGTTGGACATCTCTCTCACAATCCGGGACCACTGGCTCCTAACTGCTCACCTGCCTGCCTGCCTGATTGTCCCTAACTGCCCCCCCTGCTGGCCTGGTCACCCCCAACTGCCCCCCCCCTTGCTGGCCTAGTCACCTCCAACTGCCCTCCCCCCCCCCTCACCAGCCTGGTCGCCCCTCACTGCCTCCCCCTGTGGGCCTGGTCGCCCCACGCAGCCTGCTGCTTGGTCATTTGGTTGCAATGGTCACTTAGGCATATATATATATATATATATATATATATATATTCCCAGAAATTCCAGACTCACCTTTTATCTTACAATCTATGCATCTAAACTTCATCCACGTTGCTGTATGCAGCTGCAGTTTATTCATTTTAACTGTTGTGAAATCATCATCTGTGTATATACCACAGTTGATTTACCCATCCTCCTGTTGGTGGGCATTTAGGGTTCTTCTAATGAGTTCCTGTTGTGTCTACACCCAGGTTGGGAGTTATTGGGTTTTAAGATATGCAAAGTTCAATTTATATGCTAGAGCCAAATGGATTTCCAAAGTGATCGTACCAATTCTTATTCTTCATCAGCAGTATCTGTTGCCCAACCTATCTGCAAAATCTGGCATTGTCAAATTCCTTAATTTTTGCCTATTTAACAGTAGCATTAATTTGCATTTTCCTGTTACTACGAGACTGAACATCTCTCCATATTTTTAATGGCCACATGTATTTTCTTTGAAATCCTTTTCCTGTCTTATGTCCATTTTTCTAATGATTTGTTTTCTTATTGATTTGTAAACTTTTTTTTGCATTTTTGGTATACTAATAGTTTCTCAGTTATATATGTTGCAATAACTTGTACTTCAGGACCTATCTTAACTTATTTTCTAAATGTCTTTTGATTTATAGAAGCGCTTGAGTTTAACATAGTCCAATTGATCAATCTTCTCTTTTGTGATTGGTTAGGGTTTTTGAAGTTTTGTTTTAAAATATTCATCGACATTTTAAAAATGAAAGTCTTAAAGTTCTGCTTCCACTTTAACTCCTTAATCTAATTGGAATTGATTTTTGTATACGGTGTGAGGTAGGGATCTGGTTTCGGTTCTATCATATGGATAACCAATCTTCCAGTTTCATTTATGGAATAGGCCTCTCTTTCCCCACCAATCTGCCATAAGATCTACTACACAGTAAAATTCCATCATTGGATTTTCAGCAGAGATCATGCTATCTACAAATACAGACAGTTTTACTCCAGCCTTTCTTTTGTATGCCTTTTATTTATTTTTTGATAAGGCTATCCAAAACAATATTAAATAGAGAGGTGAGAGCAGACAGCTTGCCTTGTTCTAGATCTTATGGAACAAGCATTCCATTTTTTTGCTAATAAGTATGAAGTTAGCTACAGGTTTTTTATAGATGCCCTTTATCAGTTTGAGCAAATTTTCTTCTATTCTTAGTTTGCTGAGTTTTTATTTTTATTTTTATGAATGAGTATGAATTTTGCCAAGTGCTTTTTCTGCATTGATTGCTATGATCCTATTTTCTTTTTTATTTATTGTTATAAAATGTATTTTTATTGATTTCAGAGAGGAAAAGAGAGGGAGAGTTAAAACATCAATGATGAGAGAGAATCATTGATCGGCTGTCTCCTGCTAGGGATCGAGCCTGCAACCGGGGCATGTGCCCTTCACCGGAATCAAACCCGGGACCCTTCAGTCCACAGGCCGCCGCTCTACCCACTGAGCCAAACCAGCTAGGGCCTATTTTCTTTTTTAAAATTAGACTTTACTTTTTTTGTAGCAGTTTAAGGTTCACAGCAAAAGTGAGGGGAAGATACAGAAATCTACCATGTACCCCTTGCCCCCACACAGGCACAGCCTCCGCATTATCAACATCCCCACTGAGAACGGGTCACTTGTTACAGTTGGTGAACCTCACTGACACAGCACCCAAAGGCCACAGTTCACATAGAGCTCACTCTTGTACATTCTGTGGGTTTGGACAAATATATAATGACACATACCCATCATTATAGTATCCTACAGAGTCTTTTCTCTGCCCTAAACATCCTATGCATTCCTACCCCTCTCCCCAGCCCCTGGTGACCACCGGTTAATTAACCGCCTCCATAGTGTTCCTTCTCCAGAATGTCTTAGAGTTGGAATCGTACGGTATGTGCAGCCTTTTCAGATGTCAAGATAGGTAGGGATTTTCCAGTTACCTTTCTGTCGTTGATTTGCAGGTAATTTTTTTTGTGTGTGTGTGATCAGGGGACATCATTTGTTTTTTAAATTTATTCTTATTTTTGCTTTGGAACTAATTATAGTCTTATAGGAAAGTTGAAAAATTTGACTGGAGATATTCTATATATCCAGCTTCCCCTGACATCAACATTTGACAAAACTATGGTACAATCACCAGAACCAGAAAATTAATATTAGCCTAATACTCTTAAGTAAAGACCATATTCTTACTTTACCAGATTTCCCATTAATTTCAATTTCTATTCCAGAATAACACCCTGGGTTTCCGCACTACACTTACATGATTTCTTCTTCGTTCCTTGTAATTCCTCAATCTTCCCTTTTGTTCCATGACCTTTACACTTCCAAAGAGCACTGATGTGATTTTTTTTTGGGGGGGGGGGTCAAATACATTAATGTGTTATATCTTCATTTTAAGACTGAAACTTTCAGTGTCAAAATGTGTCGGTCTTTGTCACGTTTCATGTTTTTGGGCTTGAATTCTACTTTGCCTCCGATCCATCTCACTTCCTCTGATTTTGTTTGCCCCGCTTGCCAGGTGTACGTTTGTCGGTCTCTGTCTTTAGCTTTTCCGAATCCCTTTGTTTTGTGTGTGTCTCTTCTACACAACACACAGCTGGGTTTGTTTTGTGAGCCAAATTTTAAATCTTTTTCGTTCAGAAGGTCATTTAAACTCATTCACATTTATTGTTACAACTGACAGGTTTGATCTCAGGTCTATGGCAACCCTTTTTAATGATGCAGATTTTGTTATGTTCACTGTATTTCTTAGAGGACACTCTTTATGTGTTTAAATCCACTTGCGTTTTTAAGACTTCTTGCATGGCTCAGCAGGTAGCTTATGACGCTGTGAAAATGAAATAATGATAACAACAATAATGAATGAATAGTTGCCTTTACTGCATCTGATTCTGGAAAGTAGCTGAGGTAGAGTAGTACTCATAAGTAATAGAAATAAGTTTCCTGAGCTAACTGTCAGGACCAGAAAAAGGACCATTCAAACAGAGGCGGGCGTGGGAGAAAGAGAATGTTATTTCTTCTAGTTCCCACAATGACGACAGGTTAGCTGTAAACTTGACCCTGAGCTTCCTGGCAGCTAGAGCAAAAAGAAAACCACAAACACCTATAGAATTCTCCTTGGTCCCCAAAGAAAAGCACCCTCTCTTTTTCAGGGGAATCAAAACTCTCCCCGGCACAGAGTTCTTATGAAAATTTGTCACCTGGGGCAGGTGACAAACCTGCTGAGCAATAGAAGCAGATGATCTCTTTAAGCCACATCCCTTCAGTCCACCGGACGAATGGTTCCATAGGCTGGCCTCTGGCAAAGCCTGGGCAGGTGGCAGGGCACCCACGTTCAGTGACACAGGGAAACAATGGCAGCTGGCTCCATTTCAATGGGGGAGCTCTGCTATCTTGTGCCAATCACTCCCCCGTCTGAGCCTCAGCTTTCTCATCTGAAATAAGGGATGCGTGATATTCATTCTGAATCGTATGGGCCCTTAACGGAGAACCAAAGAGAGGTGATTGTTGCCTCTCTACGTCAGCCCTGAGACGGTGATCCGAGGATGAGCAGCTGGAGGCACATTCTCTCCCAATTTTGTCCAGGAGATGGGCAAACTTTTGATGAATCCACGGGAGACGTGCCTTCTGCTGGCTAATTGACTGGAACTCTGAAGACGAGGTTTGATTTCCCAGGACGGGGCGGCGAGGGAGGTCTCCCATGGACGTGGAGAAGAAAGGGTAATTATGTTTCAGCTTCTTGGAGAGCGAATTTAGCTGCTGTGGGCCCGCTCACCTGGGGTCTGAGAGCCCTGTCAGCTCCAAGACCAACTGGCATTTTCCCAGGGGCCAGGGTATCTTTAGCAAGCGCTCCCGGGAAACCGTCACGCACACCCTGCCTGGCCACGAAGGACCTCAGGAGGAAGAGAGAGACACGGGGCAGCGTCGTGTCTGTCTGCCAATGCCCGCTTCACCCAACCCGGGCTGGCAGAGAGCTGGAAGGTCCATGGTGCCGTCTCCCTGGCCGGAGCCCAGGTGGAGATTTGGGCAACAGAGGGTAGCGGACATGCAGAAGAACACACATCCACTGAGTGGTCACCACGCACCGTTTCCATCGCGGACGTTACTTCTTCTGGTTCCACACAGCCAGCGGGGGTCGGAGTGCGTGCAGACAGGACACTGCGTTTTAGAGAAGCACCGTGAGTTGCTCAGAGCCACAGAGCCAGCAAGCGATGGGGCTCAGATTTGAACCCAACGTAGACATGCCAAGAATCTGTGCTCTTTTGTGGCGAGAGGACCAGGAGGTGGAGAAAGAGGAACAGGACACGTTGACGGACAAGGAAGAGGGGGAGAAAGAGGCTGGGCCGGAAGAGAGGAGAGGGAAATGCAGCTGGTGGAGGGGAAGACAGAGAGAGACGTGGAGACGAGAGGGCAGAGCGGAGTTAGGGTGTATATCAGTTTCCTGTTGCTGCCATAACAAATCGCCACAAACTTAGCGGAATAAAGTAAAAACAATTTCAATTCCCTACAGTGACGGAGGTCAGAAGCCTGAAATGAGCTTTATGGAGCTAAAAATCAGGTGCTGGCAGGGCTGGTTTCTTCTGGGGGCTCCAGACTTGCCCGGCTTTGAGAGGTGCCTGCATTCTTTGGCTTGTGGTCACCTCTTGCATTTTGAAAGCCCTGGTCTCTGCGTCCAGGCCCACGTGGCCTCCCCTCTGGCCCTCCTGCCTCCATCTCAAAAGGACCCCTGGGATCACATCAGGCCCACGCAGACACTCCGGGGTAATCCACCCATCTGTACTCCTTTCACTGAATCGCATCTGCGAAGACTCTTGCCGGACAAGGTGACATGCACAGATTCTGGGGATTGCAATGTGGACACATGTGGGGGTCATTATTCAGCCTCCCACAGATATGAAGGAAGAAGAAACTATGGAGAGGAAGGGAGATTTGAGGGTGGGGGTCAATGGAGAAGAGAAAAGTGGGGGTGGGGGGGGGACCTTGAGCAGGTCCTTCCCCGCTTGGGCCTCGGTTTCCCGCCCTGTAAAACGGGGGGAATGCCGCATGGACTTCTGGGCTGTGAGGGTTCTGCAGCATTGCACGCCCAGGTGCTCGGCCCAGCTGCCACCATCGCCCACGTTCTCTCCCTGCGTCTCTGTCGGACCACCTCCTGCCTTTCAGGTCTCTTCCCCTAGAGACCCCACTTTCTTGCTTCCCACTGGAAGGGCCCCTCCCCCTTGTAACCTCCCCCCACCCCCGGCCCCCAGACTTGGACTAATGCATTGCAGCTTGAGCCTGCGGACCGCCTGCTGGCTCCTTTCCCTGCTCGTTCCCCGCCCAGCCCGACCCGTCACTTCCAATCACTCCAATACAAAACATTTTCCCAGATCCATGTCGGCTGCCCAGTGGCCTTGCCTGGCTCTTGAACGTCAGCACCTGGCCATGCATTCAGACCTGCAGGGCGGAGGTGTGTGAACTCCAAGGTCAACAGCTCACCATCCCCTCTCACTCCAGGGCTTGAAGAACACCAACCTGTGCACGGCACCCTCCCCCGGCCGCCAGGGTCCCCACTCCTCCTCGCTCCCCATCTCCAGAGAAAGCCACGTGGACTATAGCCACCCAGAGTCCCTCAGGCATCACAGTTTCCTTATGGCGAGGGGACCACCATTTCTTGGGCAGCTCTGTGAAATCAGGTCCTTTGGGAATATTGGCTCAGCTCCTCCCCGTAACACCCCCGGGAAGTGCAATGGCTGAGGCACCGAGCAGGCGTCCTTCCTCACTTGATCTCGCTCTGGATCTATCTACCCACCCCCTATCCCAGTCACTGCGCACCTGCCATGGATGGTGTATGGGGTGGGGGACACGAGCCTGGACCCCTGATACCTGTGAGTGGGACCTTGTTTGGAAATAGAGTCTTTGCAGATATAATCAAGATAAGATGAGGGCACACCCTAGTCCCATGCCTGTTGTCCTTATGAGAAGAGGGAAATAGCCCGGCCTGTGTGGCTCAGTGGTTGAGCATCAACCTATGAACCAGGAGGTCACGGTTCGATTCCAGGTCAGGGCACACGCCCCAGTTGTGGGCTCAATCGCCGGTAGGGGGCGTGCAGGGGGCAGCTGATCAAGGATTCTCTGTCATCATTGATGCTTCTGTCTCTCTCTCTCTCCTTTCCTCTCTGAAATCAATAAAAAAAATATTTTAAAAAAGAAGGCACACACAGCGGGAAGGAAGCCATGTGAGGCAGTGCAGACATTGGAATGATGTATCCATAGGCCAAGGAATGCCAAGGGCTGATGGCAAGCAACAGGCACAGGAGGAGACAGGAGGGTCCTTCCTGGAGCGTGTGCACCCCGAGTTACCAGGACCTTTGTCTTTCTGGAGCCTTCTAGAATCCCTGAGTTCTAGATCCAGAAGTTGTCCATGAGGCACTGCACTCAGTCCCCCTCAGATCCCCCTCCCATCCCCACCCATCCACCCCCCTTCCACCCACTCCTTCCACCCCCACCATCCACCCCCACCATCCACCCCCACCATCCACCCTCACCTTCCACCCCCACCGTCCACCCCCACCATCCACCCCCACCGTCCACCCCCACCATCCACCCCCACCATCCACCCCACCTCCCACCCCCACCGTCCACCCCCACCATTCTCCCTCACCTTTCACCCCCACCATCCACCCCCACCGTCCACCCTCACCTTCCACCCCCTCCTTCCACCCTCCTCCTACCCCCCACCATCCACCCTCACCTTCCACCCCCACCGTCCACCCTCACCTTCCACCCCCACACCACCCCACTCCACCCTCACCTTCCACCCCCTCCTCCCACCCCCACCGTCCACCCTCACGCTACAGTTGGGAAACCGGGGCCTCAGAGGGAAAGGGTCTTGTCCCAAACACATGGCCACGCCCTCTCTAAGCTTTGCTTTAGATCCTGGGCCCAGACTACGGGAACGTACCGCATGAATCCTGAACGCAGCCGTGGGCAGGAGTCAGGCCATCTGGGAGCAGACCACGGGCCTCCAGGGGCGGGCAGACCAGGCGAGGGGCCGGAGGGGGCTCGCACTCACTGAGCACGCACACGTGTGCCAGCGCTGGGCCGAGTGCTGCTCGTCCACCGTCACACTTGATGGTGCGATCGTTTCTGTCCATTTCACAGATGCGGACACAAAGCCTCAGGGGCGTAAAGGCCCCGGCCCAGGCTCACCTCCCCGCAGCCGGAGCCGGAGCCGGAGCCCATGCTGCTTGCCTGACCCCAGGCCTGCGCCATCCCGCCTCCCCATCGCTCCAGCCGCAGCCGTTCCCAGGCCACACCCTCCCAAATATGAAACTAATTTGCAAACCAAGTGTTTGGTGCCATTGGCAAGAGGCACAGGCCTCGAGCTATTAGTGCACAGCAAGTGCTCAGCTGGGCTGCACAACAGGCATCCAGTGGGTGTTGGCAGCCCCCCTCCCCCCGCGCCCCGCAATATTTCAAGGGAGAGATTGAAGCCACATGTTTGGAGGCCATATGCTGATCTGATCGCTGGAAGGACGTTCCATATAAACAGCAGGAGGCACGGCCTGTCACTTGGCCTCACCTCTGGTCCCCGACCCAGGCTCCAGCCCCCAAAGCCAGCCAGTGCCAACCCCTCCCCGACCCGAACCCTGACTCCAAAATGCGGAGGCCCACCGAGCCCGCCAGCTGCGAAGGGTTAAACCGCAGGCAGCAGGTGCAAGGCCGAGAAAAGACAGGTTCTCCTGGGCTCCGGGCGGGCGTGTGGATGGAAGAGACAAAGCCAGACGGTAGGGGCAGGCTGTGCTCCACCAGCCTGGCCTCCCCCCCCCCATCGCCTGTGGAGTCTGGGGTCATGTCCCCACTTGCCCCCCCTCCCTCCCCGCCCCACAGCACACCGTGTTCTCTCTGTGGGCCTCAGCCTCTTCTAAGACAGGGGTTCTGGTCATGGGGCCTCTTCCAGCCCCAAGCTCTGCAGGTCCTGGGGCCGGGCCAGCCCCCCCTGGCAGGGGCTGAGCTTGGAACGTAGGCCCCTCCGAGCCCCAGGTGGGACCGCTGGGCCACACGGGCTGAGGGACTGGGGTGACTGGAGCCAGGCAACACACGTGTGTTTCGAATTTGCTTTCAAGTGCTCTCCGTGCCTGCCTGCTCCGTCCCTCCCCCAGCCGCCTTGTTCTGGGCCGTAATCAGTTTGGATGGAGAACAGCAGACACGCTCGGGAGGGGTGATGTGTGGGGAGCAGTTGGGGCTGGGAATCATTTCGGGGGTTTTGTTACTTGCCAGCAGCTTGCGGCCCATCGGAGGGGAAGGGGCGTGGGCATGTGGACACTGGCTGTGTCCGGAGGGCAGGAGTGCCGGTCAGGGACCCGGGGGAGGGCTGCAGAGTCAGCCCCTGGGGCTCCAGCCGCTGGACCCACCTCCTGGCTGAGCGGCCTTGGCTGTGGCACTTGACCTCTCTGAGCCTCAGTGGCCTCGTCTGCGCAAAGGGGCCTAGAGGCACACGCTGGCTGTAAAGATGAAATCAAAGGAGCCTCCACCGGCTTAGCGCAGACCGTGGTCGGCTGGCTGGGACGCCCCTGCTCTTAGGGCAGGAGGGCTGGGGGATGGGCCGCAAGGCCATTGGCAGCATAACGCGGGCCTGGATACCAGGTCCCGCCCCCTGCAGGCCCCGACTACCCACAGCCTGTCCCAGGTCGCACTGGGAGGGCCGCAGGTGTATGTGTGGGCCCGTCCTGTCCGGACCGTGGCTGCTGTCCCCCGCACCCAGCACCCAGCCTCTGCTCAGACACACGCAGGCTGCTTGCTCCCGCTCAGCGACACCCCCATTTGGGGAATGAGAGGCTTAATTGTTTCTTGTGTCGCCTCCGTCTGTGAATGGCACTGCAGATGCGGCAGGTCTCCTCCCAGGCTCCGGGCCACCCATTAGGGGCCGGTTCAAAGTCACAGGGTCCCTTGAGAATTAGATGAACACTCTGCTCCCTGCTTCTGGGACAATGCACTCCCCACAGCTCTGTCCAGAGTATCAGGGTCTCACACGCCCTCCCAGAGGCACTAAGCTGAGACCCCTGCTGAGGATTTGAACCCCATTCCCACCAGAGGAAGCCAGTGCCCGGGGGGAGAGCCTTGCTCTGAGCATGCTCCGGGGAGATGGCAGGGCCTTGGTGTCGGACGGTCAGACCTCGACAAAGGGGACTCAGGAGGGGTCAGCTCTCCCCCGCTCTGCTCTGGGGCTGCCCTCGCATCAGAGACCTCCCCCTCCTTAGACCCCAGGGACACGGTTGCTTGGGCATGTCAGCCAGCAGGATGTGCAGAGACAGACTGGCCCCTCCACCCCCCGTTTTACAAATGGGGTAACCAAGGCTCAGAGAGGCTTCTTACCGCTCTTGCTCAGGCCTTGGTGTCTGCGGCCCAGAGCACTCAACGGGCCGGGCCGGGAGCAGGAGCCCGGCCCATGGAGGGCCAGCGAGGCCCCGGGGAGGGCGTAGCCCCGCCCTCTCCCCACTCCTGTTGTGAGCAACTGATGGAAAGTGGCAACTCCGAAGGCAGAGGTTTCCGGCCTGCCAGATCGGAGCTGGGAGAACAGATGGCCAATTCATCCCACCAAACTTGGCACCTCAAACAAAAGAAACAATATGTGTTTGGCTCCCTAATCTTTTCCTCAGGTTCCCAGGCAGGTGACTGGAAAGTCTGATGACAAGAAAGCATCAGCTCACTTCTCTCAGGACACAAACCACAAGCCAAGCCTGACCATTGTTCCGCCTGCTCCCTCCACCCCACCCCTCTCTCCTCCCTCCTCCCCCTTCAGGGCTGTCCAGGCCTCTCAGCAGCCCAGTGTCTCCACCAGAGCCCGTTCCCCGTGGGAAAGGGGTGGCAGGTGGGGACAGGGAGGCACCCATTCTCGGAGCATTACGCCCTTTCTCTCCTTTCATCCTCATATTAGCTCTATTATTGTCCCATTTTGTAGAGGGGAAACTGAGGCTCCAAGGGGTTAACCAGAGGCTGCATGGTCTGGGAGTGGCAGAGCCAAGGGTGAGAATAGCAGCTACTATGCATTGAGCATCTCCTGAGGAATAGAAGGGCAGGTGATCACCATCACCTCCACCTCCACCTCCACCATCACATCACCATCACCTCTATCACTACCACCACCACCATCACCATCACCTCTATCACTACCACCACCACCATCACCATCACCTTTATCACTACAACCACCACCATCACCATCACCACCACCATCACCTCTATCACTACTACCTCCACCATCACCACCACCATCACCATCACCATCACCATCACCATCACCTCTATCACTACCACCACCACCATCACTACTATCACCATCACCATCACCTCTATCACTACCACCTCCACCATCACCATCACCATCATCACCACCTCTATCACTACCACCTCCACCATCACCATCACCATCATCACCACCTCTATCACTACCACCTCCACCATCACCATCACCATCACCATCACCATCACCATCACCATCACCATCACCATCACCATCACCTCTATCACTACCACCACCACCACCACTTTGTAGACCTGCCCCATGTTCTAGATCTCAGCAAGTTGGTGTGGCCTGGGAGCTGGGAGCTGGGCATGAAGACACTCCTGTGGAAAAGCCTGATCATGTGGCCAAGGTTTCCTGCAGAGTTGTGAAGTTTGGCGGGGGGTGGGTGTCGGGGAACAGGGAGGTGGGGGGGGGGTCTTTTATAAGCCCTGGGGATACATGACTACAGCTCGCAGTTACTGATCACCTACTGTGTGTCTGGCACTTGGTAGTGCTTCACATGGACCCCGATTTGTTGGTACAATTGTCCCGGTTTCACAGATGAAAAATCAGAGGCATGGAGAACGATGTGTCAAAGCCGCACAAGCCGTTAAGGGCCCGAGAGAGGACTCTTTCCACTGCCTCAGCTGTTTCTCTTTGCCTCCACCCCAGCCCAGCCCCACCCCCGAGATCAGTAAGAGGCCCGCGCAGGGAGAGGCAGGGGAAGGAGCTATGCCCACAGGTGTCAGCAGGTCTTCCCGTGATGGCCAGACCTGGGCCTGGCGCCACTCTGCCCCTGCCTGTCTGTTCTCCCCACGTGGGGTGGTGGCTGGTACCCCTCTGGGGTGGGGTGGGGGCGCCTCATGTGTCTGGGCCCTGCCAAGACCCCGCCCTGGAGACCCAGAGTCTGTCTCCCAAAGGTGGCAGTCATTCCCATCTGGGATCCCTGGATGGGGCAGGTGGGGCTCCGGAGACCAGGCCGGGCTAGAGGCCTGCGAAGCTGAGGACACCAGCGGAGGCGGTGGAGCATGAGCCTCCAGGCCTGGGGACCTGGTCTCCTGTTGTCCTTTCTCTTTGTAACTAGAGCTGGTTGGCTCTCTGCCTCTTCTCTGCCTCTGGGCCACTCAGAGGTCAAGGGATTTGTGGTGCGATGGGGAAGGCCAGGATGGGAAGCCAGGAGACTGAGCTGTGACCTCAGCTCTGCTAGGGGCCCTGGCACATCCTTTGCCCTCTCTAGGCCTCAAGCTCCTGGCCCTACCTACTGGCGTCCATTTAGAGCCCTCAGACCCTTCACACCTGGTGCCCAGGCCATCCCAGGGCAGCAAGGAGCTCAGCAGGCAGTGTCTGCCTGTCCTCTCCACCCAGAGGACCCGAGAGGCAGCTCCTGGCACTCAGTGGAGCGGGATTTCAAGGGCAAAATAAATAAAGCGTGGACGTGCCTCTTGCTGACAAGCTCCAGGCCTGTTAGCATGGCCGCTGCTCCTACTGTGCCTCCCACCCTCTGGGACCTGCGAGCCTCTTCTCAGCCACCCAGCCCTTCCCAGGTCGCCTTCCTCCCCGGCTTCTGCTGGGGGAGCTGCTCCAAGATGGGGTCTGGGAGGATCAGATGACAGGCTGTCAACTATAGGAAGATGGTGAATGCAACCAGGAAGCAATTTGGCTCTTACCAAGGGTTTCACCACCACCACCAATAGCCCAGTCCACCATCACCTCCCCAGTCCACCATCACCCCCGCCACCCCTCCACGATCACCCCCCACTCCACCATCACCCCCCACCCCACCATCACCCTCGCCACCCCGCCACGATCACCCCCGCCACCCCTCCACCATCACCCCCCACCCCACCATCACCCTCGCCACCCCTCCACCATCACCCCTGCCACCCCTCCACCATCACCCCCTACTCCACCATTACCCCCCACTCCACCACATTATCATCCCCCACTCCACCATTACCACCCCACTCCACCATCACCCCCCACTCCACCATCACTCCCCCACTCCACCATCACCCCCCACTCCACCATCACCCTCACCACCTGACTCTACCATCACCACCACCGCCATCATTTTCAACAGCACCTAACCTTCACTACTTAGAGCTCAGCTCAAATGTCACTTCCATATAGCAGCCTCCTCAGACCACTTTAAAGTAGGGCCTCCTTCTGACCCCCTTCCCCATCACACACACAGACACACTGGAAGGTTACTCCTTGAAGGCAGCGACCTTGTCTGATTTGTTCACTGCTGCATTAATGCCTGAATGAATGAATGAATGAATGTATCTGAGCCTATACTAATGTATCTGAGCCTTGACCTAGTGTGGAATGCCAAGGAAAGTGTCTCTGAAGGAAGAGTTGGGGGTTGACAAGTGGACGTCTGCAGAGAGTGCGTGCGTTCTGAGAACCCACAGTAAGGTCGGGGCGGCTGAAGGCCGTGGCACGAGGAGCACAGGTGCGTGCAACCAGAGCAGCAGGCAGGGCCCTGTAAGAATGTTGAGAATGTTGCTCTGTATCCTCCGATCAATGGACACATTGCAGAGTTTTAAGGCTTGTGATCAGACATGTATTTCCGATTTCAGAGAGGAAGGGAGAGGGAGAGAGAGATAGAAACATCAATGATGAGAGAGAATCATTGATCGGCTGCCTCCTGCACGCCCCCTCCTGCACGCCTCCAGATTGCAACCCGGGCATGTGCCCTTGACTGGAATCAAACCCATGACCCTTCAGTCCACAGGCTGATGCTCTATCCACTTAGCCAAACCAGCTAGGGCTGGACATGTGCTTCTGGAAGGTCACTCTGGCTCACTCTGAGGACTGGATGGCCAGGGGGTGGGGGACGGGAGGTGTGTGGCACTGCTGAGGGGCTTCTTGCTTGCTGTTGTTCAAGAGCAAAGGGTAGAGATGGCTCTAGCTTGGACCAGAGTAGTGGGTATAAAGATGGAGAGAAATGAAGAGAGTTAGGAACTATAAGATGTGAAAATCACAAGGACTTGAGGATGGGTGAGACAAGGGAGTGAGGAGAAAGATGCTGCCTAGGTTTAGGCTTCCATGGCTGGATGGTGGCAGTGCTGACCGGGAGGTGGATGGAGGAGACCAATGCCTCATGAGGATAAGAGCGCTTCCATCGTTATCACTATTATTGTTGACTAGTGGCCTGGTGCACAAAATTCATGCACATGGGGGGTGTCCCTCAGCCCAGCCTGCACACTCTCCAATCTGGGACCCCTCAGGGGATGTCCAACTGCCGGTCTAGGCCCCACCAATGCCCCCCCCCCTTGCTGGTCTGCTCACCCCCAACTGCCCCCTCCCTTCAGGCCTGATCACCCCTAACTGCCCCCACCCCTGCTGGCCTGCTTGCCCCCAACTCCCCCCCCCCCCAACCTGCTTGCCCCCAACTGCCACCCCCTGCCAGCATGATTGCCCCTAACTGCCTCTGCCTTGGCCCCGCCACCATGGCTTTGTCTGGAAGGATGTCCGAAAGGTCTCCCGGAAGGTCTCCCCGTCTAATTAGCATATTACCCTTTTATTAGTATAGATATCCTAATATACAAAACCTTGGGTCCATCATATCCACAATGACTGGGAGGCTCGACCAATAGGAAGTCAGTCCTACAGTCAGTGCTGGGTCACCCAGCACTGACTGCTATGGTTGCAGGCACGGTGACCCATCACTGACTGCTGAGGGGGCTGCAGATCAGGCCCGGAGAGAGGCCTGAAGAGAGAAGCAGGGTCTGATCCATAGCCTCTGTGGCAGCTGTTGATCAGCACTTGCCTCTCTCTTTCTTTCTGGGCCTGGTCAGCAGCCGCACCTCCATTTCTCTCCAAGCCTCCACCGGAGCTGCTGATCAGCCCCACCTTTCTGATCAGGCCCCGTTGATAGGCCCAGAGACACTGACTGGCATAGGAACCGACCAATCAGAACCAAATCTGGGTCAACTGATGGGTCAATGGCTGCCTAGGAGGTGAAGCTTTTGACGCTGACTGGCATAGAAACCGACCAATCAGAACCAAATTGGCCGGCAGAGAAGGGAAGTTGGGGGTGAGAACAGGCCTGCAGGGGAGGGCAGTTAGGGGTGATCAGCTGGCAGGCAGAAGCGGTTTGGGGCAATCAGGCAGGCAGACAGGCGAGCAGTTAGGAGCCAGCAGTCCCGGATTGTGAGAGGGATGTCGGACATCCCCTTAGGGGTCCCAGATTGGAGAGGGTGCAGGCTGAGCTGAGGGACACCCCCGCCCTCAGTGCACAAATTTTGTGCACCGGGCCTCTAGTGTAATAATATAGTAACAGTGATAACTCATATTATTGGAATGCTACAAGAGGCTATGCATCATACTAAGTGAAGTAATCTGTCGAAGTCACATAGGTAGTGTCTTAGCTTGGGTTCCCCAGAAGGATTCAAATGCAAGTGGTTTATCTGGGGAGGGAAATTGAGGGGTGGGGACATGAGACAGGGAAGGGAAGGCAGCCAATGAAGTGTATGTTATCAAACAAGTCACCACTGTGGGAAAATGGAGCTGAATCCTGTTGGGACCTCTGGGATCCAGGAAAGAAGACCCACAACAGAGGCATTCCCCCAATGATGAGGGAGCTGGGCTCCTTAGACACCAACTCTGGCCAGTCATTGGTTGGAGGCTGCTCCCAAGGGGTGTGGATTCCCCATCTCATCCAGCCTTCCACACATGGGGACAGAGAAAGCTCAGTGGCAAGAGAAAGCCCTCAGGCAAGAAGATTTAGGTTCTGGCAGTTGGGGGGCAGACCTGTGTGCACTGAGATGGTAAGGACGGGGTGATGTGGGGAGAGAATTCACAGCATCTGCGACTGTCGGAAGTGGTAAGATAAGCACATATCCAGGTCTTTTGGATTTCAGAGTCTACCAATGGATGAGCATATGGGTGAATGGATGAATGAATAAACAGATAGACACATGGGCAGATATATGAATAGGTGAACAACTGATTGGAAGGTTAGGTGTTCAAAGAAAGGGAGAATTCAGTGGGTGAGCAATGGCTGAATGGGTGGCTGTTGGAGTGGGTGGGTAGATGAAGTGAGTTCATAACCCACCTCCCACCTTCAGGAGATCCTCAGTGTCTAAGTCTCAGAGGCATCCCAGCTGTGGTCTCATGTTGATGACCAAGCACATCAGGAATGAAGTTCAGGGAGGAGGGCAGATTGGGGGGGGAGGGGGCAGGCTGTAGCAGAGGGTGTAGGTTGGGGGAAGCCTGTGAGATGGAACTGGAGGAGGAGGGTGGCACCCACTGCGTCTTGCGCCTGGAATGGTGCTGCCCTGCCCAGAGCTGGCTGGGCACCGGTCCAGGAGACAACATCATAGGGCTGGCTCTGGCATGTTCGCCCCCCCTCACCCCCACCCAAGCAAGGCAGTGGCTGCAGGAGGAGAGAGCAGCGCTGGCTCAGGAGGCTGGGAAAGAACCCTGACATCAGGACAGGGAGTCCCATCATCCTGGCAGAGCGGAGTGGAGCCAAGGGACACCCGGTTCCAGCCCAAGCACAGCTGATGGGCTCAGCTCTGCCAAGTTTCACGGCCTGGGGCACGTTTTTATGACTGAGGAATAATGAGAGGCAGGCATCGTAGTTCTGGTCTTTCCCTGGTGCAGCGTGTGCGTGCGTGTGCGTGTGTGTGTGTGTGTGTGTGTGTGTGTGTGTGTTTGGTTGTGTATGCTAGGAGATTTGGCACGTGTGAGATTGTGTGTTAGCATGCGTGTGTATCTTGCAAGTGTGCTTGAATAGGGGCCCATGTGTTTGTGTGTAAGGAGTACATTTGTGTACATGTAATTGTTTGTGTATGTGTGTATGAGTAGGTTTACATCTGCATGCGCATGCTTGTGGGTAAAGGCATTCACATCTGTGTCTTGGTGTTTGCACACGTGGGAACTAGTCTGTGCACGAGTGTGCATGTGGACCCGAAGGCTCCTCAGGGAATGGACTTCAGGGAATGAAGGGCCCTCCCTCTTTGGCTGCAGCCTTATCTCTTACCACCCCCTCCGTGGCTTCACACAAACGTCAGAAGCGAAACAATCAGTAGTTTTGCAAACATTCCAGGCTCTTTCGGACCTCTGAGATTCTGCCTGGAATGCCATCCTCTTCTTTTCTGCTGACTGCAACTCTGGTTCATCTTCCAGGTCAAGGTTTCACACCTCCTGTGCTATCTTCCTGGCCACCTCAGTCTCCTTGCTGCTTCTCAGGCATCCCCTCCCCATCCCCGCCCCCCCCCCTAACCCTCTGAGGGCAGGATCTGTGTCTCATTTCTTTCTGGATCCCTAGGGCTGGAACAGGATCTAGCATGCAGTGGGATAAATGGATGGATGGATGGATGGATGGATGGATGGATGGATGGATGGATAGGTGGACAGATAGGCAGATGGGTAGATTGGATGGGTGGATGGACAGATGGATGGACAGACAGATGGATGGGGGGGTGGATGGACAAGTGGACAGATGGCTGAGTAAATGACTGAGCCTGGTACTTCTGCTCTAGAATCCTGGATGCTGACGGCAGACTGCTTGCAGCTCTTCCTTAGCTTTTGTTTCTCTGCTCGGAAGAAACAGCCTCTTTGCTTGCAGACGAAGGCTGCAACCTCAGAGCCCTCGCTTTCTCCCCTCTCAGCCCTGGCTCCTGGGAGGGCTGGCTCCAGAGTGGCCACCTACCTCACGAAGGAGCAGATTAGGCCTGAAGAGGCCTTGCTGAGTGGCTCAGGGTCGCCCCTGCTTGTGCTCAGGGCTTTCAAAGGCTGGGGAGACTGCGGGGGAGGGGCCTGACTTCAGCCCCGCTGCTAAGTGGGCAGGGATTGTGTGCCCTCCAGGCCTTGACTGCGGGCAGCTTAAGGCAGGGCCCTAGGAGTTTTGAGACAGGAAAATGGTGTTTTGTCTTGTTAATGCATTCACTTGGCTTTGAACTGGAGAGTAGTCAGGTGTCCCCAGACGGCTGCTTTGAGCCGAGGTAGGGAGGGGGCAGGCAGTCAGGCCTGGATTACAGAGGCCTTCCCCGGGGAAGGGGCCTTTGATGGGGCCGGTCTGTTGTCCGAGTCTGCTTTGCTGGTGGCGGAGCCCTAATGAGGGGAAAGGGCTGTTCTGAGGCATTCCCTGCTCTCCCTGGGGCAGCAGGCGGGGCCTCCTTTGATGTTGCAGTCCTTAAGCCAAGTGGGGACTAATTGCCACAAGGTACAGAATGTTCTGGTTTCTTGGGGGGTCTGCAGCTTGCTCACAATGCCACAGCCACCCTGGGGTGGGGAAAGCAGCCGCTCCCGATGTGAGACAACTCCAGAGGGTCGAGCTGTTTTGGGGTTGGCTTTTTCATGCTCACAGACCCACGCACAGAACAGGAAACACGCTCTACACCGCGCAAGCACACAACTTTGTAAACAGTATTATGTTAGAAAACATACATGTTCTGAAAACCCAGGAGTCCGTGGGGTGGGAGGGATCGTGGCAAAGAGAAGAGGAAGCAGCTGGTCCAGACAGATTCGCATTCTGGTTCCAGGTTTGCCACTTGTTCGCTGGGCCAGGTCACTGACGTGTCCGGAGGGCTTCCTGCCACTGGGGCCAGCACTGGGTGTGAACAATCACCTTGTACACGGTGATGACCTGACAGGTGAAAACAATGCCTGATTCCATGTGAATGTCTGACTACTGAGCTTCACCCATTCCACAGAAATGTACTGAGGCCTCTCCTATGCCAGGCATCCCCCATTGCAGGGCAGGCGCATGTGTTAAGCAGAAAATCAAGCAGACGATCTCCCCTTTACAGTTGTAATCCAGGGTATGAAGAATGGAGGCCTAAGGGGAGATGGCCAGTGGCGGAGTCAGCCCCTCCATAACCTATGGGATCTGAAAAATCAACCCTTCTCAATTGAATATACACTGAGTGGCCAGATTATTATGATCTCTGAACGCATGATAATCTGGCCACTCAGTGCATATCCTATATAATAAAAGGCTAATATGCAAATTGTCCCCTTGACCAGGAGTTCGACCAGCAGGCAGGCTGGCCAACCGCCCATGTCCCCTCCCCCTGGCCAGGCTGGCCGGACCCCACCCATGCACGAATTCATGCACCAGGCCCTCTAATACACACACACACACACACACACACACACACACACACACTGAGTGGCCAGATTATTATGACCACCCCATCAGTACTTCGTTGGGCCACCTTTTGCCTTCCATACTGCGGCGATTCTTCTTGGCATTGACTCCACGAGATGTTGAAAGGTGATGCGAGGAATCTGACACCATGCCTGATGAATAGCACTGTCCAGTTCTGTGAGATTGGATGGTTGTGGAACCAGCTGCCTGATGGCTCTTTTAACTTCATCCCACAAATGCTCAATTGGATTGAGATCTGGTGATTGTGGGGGCCACCTAAGCAAGGCAAAGTCTCCCTCATGTTCTTGAAACCACTCCTGCACAATACGAGCACCATGGCATGGCGCATTGTCTTGTTGGAAGAAGCCATCTCCATTGGGACACGCCATCAACATGATAGGATGAACTTGATCAGCCACGATACTTAGGTATGTTGTGCTATTCAGACGTTGTTCCACATGAATTAAAGGGCCCAAATCATGCCAGGAAAACATGCCCCAAACCATAACACTGCCCCCACCAGCTTGAAGGGTTGTACTCATGCATGTGGGGTGCATGCTTTCATGCTGTTTCCGCGAAATTCTCACTCTGCCATCTGCATGATGCAACTGGAAACGTGATTCATCGGACCGCATGACTTTTTTCCAATGCTCAACTGTCCAATCCTTGTGTTCCTGTGCGAATTGGAGACGTTTTATCTTGGTAACTGCAGACAGCAAAGGTGTTCGAACAGGCCTTCTGCTTCCATATCCCATACGATGCAGTGTATGGCTAATTTGCCTACAAACGTCAGGTGGTCATAATAATCTGGCCACTCAGTGTGTGTGTGTGTGTGTGTGTGTGTGTGTGTGTGTGTGTATACCCTGAGTGGCCATATTATTATGCGTTCAAAGATCATAATAATCTGGCCACTCAGTGTAAAGTGCTTTGTAAATACAACTTCATTTCATTCCCACCACCCCAACCCTTCTACCCTTGTTCAACATCTTTTTGAGTCAGGAGCATCTTTCCATGATAACCCAGGTGGACAGCACACTTTCTGGGTGTTGACTGGAATCCTGAGACGTGGACCCATAAAGGGTTGGGGGCTTGCCTAGGTCACATAGGCAGGAGGGGGCTGGCCATGGAGCCACTGGCCGGGGACTTCAGGGTGAGACCCTGGCTCCTGTGTCATGGCCAGATTCAGACTCTGAGCCTCCTCCTCTAGAGCAAAACTCTGGCGAGTCCGAGGCCTTTCAGATTCTAGAGCTTCTAAGGAAGGGGTTGTGCCAGGGCTGCCCTGGCCTGGGGCTTGTTGGTGCTCCCGACTGCAAACCGAGTCCCGAAGCCCAGAGTCCAGCTGTCCAGGTAGGTGTCTGGGCAGTGGCCACAGGCGCTGCAGCTGGGACGGGCGACGGGCGAGGCGTGCCTTCCCTGCTGGCTGATGTCATGAGCTCATTAGAGCAACGGGGTTTATAGTACAAGGCAACTGTCCAGACAATAAATTAAGCCGCACAATTTAGCACTTAATTATCCTCGCTCCCGTCTACTCCACTCTTGTTCCCTGGGTGTCTGTCTGGGCCCTCCAGCGAGGTGGTGAGATCTTCCCTCTGCCTCACACCCCACAGACGATCCATCACTCCGCCCCGCTGGTGCCACCTCGGGAACATCCCTCAAATACTTTCCCTTCTCCACGCCCTGATGGCCTTGACCTCAGCCGGGCCTCACTCTCTCCCCTGGATGATTGCCACCTCAGTTCCTCCAGCTCCCATTCCCCTCTCCACTGTGCCCAAGTGGCACGATGGCGACTTCCCTCGGCCTTGGCGTTCGAAGCTCCCATGCCCAGGGTGCCCTACCTGCCTTACCAGGCTCCCCTCCCAGACCCCGCACCGCCCCCCTGCCATCCTGAGGAGCCAGCAGCTGGGCCCAGGGAGGGGCCAAGTCCAAGTCCAACAACGTCAGCCCATGATCATCCACACACGTCGTCCTCTCTAGGTGGACAGCCACCCCTCACACGCGCACCCCTCGCACTCACCTTGCGGTTCATGCCCGGCACAGCCTTCAGCTCTGGAATCTCCTCCTTCAAGAAGCCCGCGGGCATTTTCTTGGCGACCCCACAGCTGAGACCCCTTATTGCCTCCGCCCCCAGGGCCGTCTCTTAGGGTGCTGGATGGTGGGGAGGCCTGCTGGGGACCACGACATGAACAATAAGACCCGCGGCCCGTGGAGAGCACCCTGGCGCCCATTCCCTTTGGAGCCTCATAGTTATAGCCTCACCATCAAGCCCAGGGAGCCGCGATCAAGGTCCTCACCGGGGAGGAGGCTGAGGTTTGGATTCCAGGTCCCCATTTGGCCGACTTGGCCTAAGTCTTGGAAGGGCAGGGGCAGTGTGCCCGGCTCGGGGAGAACAGGCCGGAGGACCGCAGGGGGCACGGGCCGAGGGAGGGCATTGGGGATGGGGGAGGGCCCCCATTTGACCCTGAGGAACTTGGCACCCCACTGATCACTCCCTTCTGCTCTCCCATTTTACAGTTGGGCAAATGAAGGCTCAGAGAGAAGGACAAAGGAACAGGAAACAAAGTTGAGGGGAACAGGGACCAAGCCAGAATCAGGTGTCTGAGTCCGATGCTGCAGCCTGGGCTGTGCGGAGACCACACCGCGCCCTCCCCCGCCCCCCGCCCCTTCCTCACGCACTGGGTGAGGACATCCCCGCACGCTGCCATCCCTGCACGCCGCAGGGCCAGCGTCTGCAGGAGTTAAAGTTAAGGGGCCCCTGTCTGGTTTGCTTGCAGCCACGCTTGCCTGGCCCACGGGGAGGGCTCGGTCCACACTCGCCGAGTGGCTGAACGAGTAAGTGAGCAAGCACGGAACAGTATCATCTCTTCCCAGCAGGACCCGGAGGAATGGCTAAGGACCCATCTTAGCCCTTCATGCCCACGGACCCCCCACAACCACCCTGCGAGGCCAGCGCCATCACGCCCATTTTACAGACGAGCACGCCGAGGCCCACGGGGAGGTGCGGTTTGCCCAAAGCTCTGCGGATGGAAAGCAGCTCTCAGGCGCCTGAGGAAATAAAGCATTGCGGGGGCTGTTTGTTTAAAGAAAGGATGTTTTCCTTCTGGTGTGTAAACAGGAGAAGCCATTGTAAATATCATCCCTTCTCCTGGGGGCCTGTCCGCTGACGTTCCGTTATTTACCAACGTTCCGCTGCGCATGGGTCCAAGAGCCTGTCCTCCAGGGGGACACAGACATGTGTGCGTTGGGGGGTCAGGCAGCAGCGCCCTGGAAGCAGGGGCGGGGGGTGGGAGGTGGCTGGGCAGGAGCTGGGCACCGAGTCCAGGCACGGCGGCCCTTCCAGCACCTCCCTTCCGGAGGAGCGGCAGGCTGGAGTTCCCGCAGCGTGTCCCTCCTTTCCATCAGGGGGAGCTTGTGCACAGGAGATCCCCTCCAGGCCGGTGCCCGGCATCCAGGGACCTGCTCCCTGCCGCAGTGGCCAGCTGGGTCTCCTCAGGCATAGGCCTGAGTCCCGCCTCCCGCCTCCCGCCTCCCGCCTCGGTGAGGGACTAGGTGGGCAGCCACGGGCATGCATGCAGGCTATGCCCCCCCCGCCCCCCCCCCCCACCGTTTATCCACCCGAGGAGCCCAGAGAAACCAGGGACAAGGCCCCACGTGGAAAGAGCACGGCTTTGGAGCCGGATGGGGTGGGACGCATCCCAGCGCCATCACAGACTGGCCACAGGGCCTTGGGCTGGTCCCTTCCCTTGGACCTCCGTCTCCTCATCTGTACAATGGACATGCCAACTTTAGAAGGATGACAGAGGGGCGACTCCTGTGCCTGGAGCCCAATAAATGCTTCAAAATAAAGGCCTATCGCTATGACGATGGTCGTCCGGGTTATGTATGCAGGTCCTCACCCTCCCAGAGATTCCTGCTCACAGGGCTTGGGTTTGCAAACGCAGAACCAGGTGCTTCGCTTAACAGAACTGATGACAAAGCAAAAAGAGACTATTTTAGACCGGGGCGGGGGATGGGGGGGAGGGGGGAGAGAGAGAGAGAGGAGAGTCTCTATAGCTGAATTCTTTGCCCAAATTCAACAGCCAGGTTCTCTTCTTTTTGAACGCTAACCCCCCGTCCACACAGATGGTGGTTGTTGTTGTTTTTTTGGGGGTGGGGTGGGGTGGGGATGTTAGTGACTATGCCAGGTGCTGTTTCATTCCTGACTTGCTGTGGTCCTCGGTCTGAATCACCCCGTCTCCTTCCATTTGGTTCCTGCCAGCAAGCAGAGCGCATATGTCACGGCCCCCTCGCCCTGGGAGGAGGGCCCTCCCGCAGGCCCCCCCGCACATGGTCACAGAGCCACTCGGGGGGCAGGGAGACCGCTGCCAGCGCCCCCTGTGCCCCTGGGCTGCCGTCGTAACCTTCTCTTTTTTCCCCCAAAATGGAGAGAGTATTTCTCCCTGGTCATTGTATGGATTTGCGTGATCACCACCACAACCAAGACACAGCCCTGCCGTCACCACAGAGCTACCCCTCCTTCTCTCCCTTCATGTCGCTCACCGCCCTCTGCCCTCCCCCCCTCCAACCCCCCGCAACCGGTAACCTATTCTCGTCTCTAAACATTCGCCACGTGGAGAGACAGAGATCTCTCCGGAGCTGGAGAATGAGCGCAGCCATTGGGAACTGGAAGAGCAGAGGCAACGGGCCTCTCGTTCCGCCTCCAGAGGAAGGCAGCCTCCCCACCGTGACCTCAGCCCGCGTCAGGCTCTGACCCCCGGGACTGCCCCATAATGAAACGGGGTTGTTTCGGGCGGCTGCGTTGCGGTGATTTGTTACAGCAGCAGGAGGAAGCTGATGCAACCCTGCGACGAAGATCCTCGCACAGAAACCGCTGCGTACGTTCCCGGCTCTTCCCTCAGGATCGGATCCTACAACGGGCGAGTCCCAGGGTCTGTGCTCATCGACTCCTCCCCCAAAGGACCCCGCGGCCTGGCTGCCGTCAACACCGGCTCCTCCATGCAACACATGTCCTTGAAGCCGCCTGCATTCTCTCATGTGTGTGGATCCTGCATGTGTGCATACAGAGGTGAGGGAGAGGAGAGAGAGCTGGGCAAAGGCTTTCTCTGAAGCATCCTAAGTTGCCCTGTCCAGCATGGCAGCCACTAGCCAAGCGTGGCTCCTAAGCTCTTGACATATGACTACTCCAAACTGAGATATACTATAAGTATAAAATACACCAGATTGCAAATCATTAGTGCTATTTAAAAAAAAGGGGGTGGGGGGTGGGGGGAGGAAGGCAAAGAAGGAAGAAAGGACCTCAGGAGTGATGTTTCAAACTGATTATACACTGAGATTCTATTATTTGGATATCTGTTGGGTTAAGTAAATACATTAATAATGTGAATGTTACCTGCCTCTCCCTTCTTTTTTCAAATGTGGCTACTAGAAAATTTTAAATTACATCTGTGGCTTGCATTTGTGGCTCACACTGTGTTTCTATTGGTCAGTGTGGGGCCAAACTCCCTCACCCACAGCCCGTTATGATCGGCCGTGGGCAGTGACAGGGTAGCGGCCAGAGCCAGGGCCTCGGCTCTCAGCCACCGCAGGCGAGTCCGCCAGGCCCTGTGGTCCTGCTCTCAGCAGCCAGTGCCCAACCACAGACCCCACAATGCGGCGGAAAGTGCTGGGGTCAGAGAGACCTTGGTGTGAGTTCAGCTCCTCTGGAATTTTCTTGTCTTTGGCCCTTTATCCAATTTAGTTTCCTTATGCACGAAACGGGGAAATAGCCCCATAACACTCAGGGAGGCGTTCCTTTATTCTGCCAACTTCTATCAAACCTACTGTGTGCCAGGCACTGCTCTAGGCCCTGCCTGGCTCCGCAGCAGCCCAGGAGGAGCCGGCATGGTGTTCTGGCACTCAGCCCTCTGCCCTGCCTCCAGAAACACTCTCTATCGCTAAGAACGTTTCAGTGGTATGTTTGGTGACCCCACTGGTTCTCTGAGCTAGAATGGCAGCCCCAGGCATGGGTTTGAGTCCCCCGCAGCCGCCACTTTATGACTTTAGCTAAGTCATTCTTTTCTCTGTGCCTCTATTTCCCCATTGGTAAAATGGGGCTGCTAACATTACCCAGCCCGCCGGCCTGCTGTGAGCGTTAACCCAGATAGCACACACAGAGGGGGGCGCTAAGGGGGAGCTGCTATTATTATTGCTGTTATTGCTATCATTAACGCCATCATTTCTTTGCCTTGGAACCCCAGTGACTGCAGGGCGCTCCCAGGAGCGGAGAGGGAAGGCCTGGAGAGACTTGACAGTCTGCGCAGGATGAGCTAAGCCCTCGGGCCTCCGTCCACGTGATGAAGACATCGCCGGGCATCTTGGGGCTCGTGTCATGAAGGCTGCCTACTCATGGTCATGCTCAGAAGATAACTCTTCCCTGGCTGAAGAGAGCTGTCCCTGCCGGCTGCCAACCCAGGCTCCATCCTCCTGTTTCAGATGCTGTTGGGGACCCTCCCATGGCCCCTCAGGGGACCTCCACCTGCAAACACCGGGTCCTCTGCCCGAGGGTTTTCTGCCCGCTGCCGCTCACAAGGCCTGTGCTCAGGGCAGGGTTCCTGGCACGGGAAGTAGCCCTGATCCACTGCGGACGGGGGTGCTGCGGGCCGCGGTCCTCGGTCGGGGCACCTCCAAGGTGTGCTCCTCATTGTCCCCCAAGTTTCTCAGGGGATTAAGCTCGTTACCCACGGTGGGAACTGGCCTGATAAATACCTCATCACGTGTCTTTCCTCCTCGGCCCCATCTCCTCATTCTGCTGTCTCCTTGGCAGTTCAAGTTCTGCTTCTAGAAGAATCCGACCGAGACACCCTTCTCTCTTCTTCTCAAGAGAACCCTATGCTGGATCCGTTATGTCTCCTCCCAAAGAGCCACATGCCCCGGGGAGGTTTCCGCCTCCCATTCCAGGCTGCCCCCTGGGCCTTAACTGTAACCGGTGGGGACTGGCCAGGTAACTGGCCTCCAGCCCAAGGCATCCTGCTCGCCCTCCTGATAGCGAGCTGCAGGAGAGGCCCTAACTGGGGAAAGTCCTCTCCCAGCAAAGGAGGGCTCTTCTGCTGTCCCTTGAGGGAGAAGCACTTTCCTCTCTAACCAATGTCACATGCATGCAGTTTCTAAAGGTAAAACGTGTGAGCTGGGCAGATGCCTGTCTTCGGGCCGGTGACACCTGCTACCGATAGACACGAGCAAGTGGACCCTGGGAGGGGGTTTTCCGAGGGATGCACAGAAGGCACCACCATGTACGCCACCATTCATTTGAGACAGTCCGTGGTGCAGAAGGGCCACCGACTAGCCAGGGGTTCCCCTCTCCTGGGGACCCCGCCTTTCCAGAGGGCTCCTTGATATTGGGGTGCCACCACTGTGAGGAGGATTGGGGTTCCTAATTTTAAACGCAGATTCAACTTTAAAAAGCAGGAGAAATGGAGCAGAGATATGAGGTGGGTTGTATGATGGCCCCCCAAAATGATAGGTCCATGGTGTAACCCTGGGAACCTATGAATGTGGCTGTCAGGATGAGTTGTCCTGGGTTATCCGGGTGGGCCTTAAGTCCAGTGACAGCTGCCCTTGTAAGAGAGAGGCCGGAGGGAGAGTTGAGGCAGACACAGGAGAAGTGGGAAGAGGCACTGCTTTCTGAGGAACAAATACCAGCGCAGGTTTTTGCAGTATTTGTCCTCCACACCAGGCTCCGAGTTACAGGGAGCACCCGCTGTGTGGCTTTGTACGTGACGGTTGCCCTCTCTGAACCTGTTCCTCCCACTGTTCCATGAGGGTCATCATGGTGCCCACTGCCCAGGGCCGTGATGAGGGTCAAGGAGCGTCAGCGGCTCTACAGCTCATCGGCTGCTTCAGGACACAGACATTTTTGTTTTGTCCCACATAATTTTTTTTTTTTTAATTTGAATTTGTCACTAACCTTCCACTACCTGGAGACTTGATATGACAATCCCAGAGTCTCCTGAGAAGTCAAAAAACCTGCCAACCCAATGTCACCAGGAAATAATTGGCTGGAGCGGACTCGCAGCTGGCCCGGCCCGGCCTCCTCAGTTAGCCGCAGTCCTCACCGCTCCCTATCACATCGCACGCTCCCGGCTTCATTCACTCCCCTCCCCGAGCCGGCCCCTGTCAGCATCGCAGTTCGCAACGGCGCGGGAAAGCTTTCTGTACGCTGTTTGCTAATTTCATTTCTGTTTCACAAAGAAACAGACCCCAGGCCAGCCTCTCTTTCAGGAGAGTGTCTCCAGTAGGGAGCGGGACTGATGAAAACCTCTGTCAGACAGAATTTTTTACTTAATAGAATTTGTTGTAACCAGATCAGCAACGTCCTTTAATCCCAGGCCTCTGACTTGTGGAAATCTCGTTGTTACCCAGAACTAGATACAAATGATGGTACTTGTTAAAACCAGGCGTGCTGGTGGAGAGAGACTCCCATTTATGCATGTTCTTGCCAAGATGTTGATGTTCCAGTCCTTCTCTGGTTTAACAGTTAAGTAAACGTTCATTTTGGAATCTGGTTCAAGCCAGTTCAAGAGGCGCTTTTAGGAAAAACCAACACCTTTGGTTTGCATTTTTGTCACCAGAGCTACCTCTGATTTTCTTGGACTTCAGCGTCCGTGTATGGGATCGGCCTCAAAGTCTGGCTCTGCCTTCTCCTCGCTGTGTGACTTGGGGCTGTCACTTACCCTCTCTGGGCCTCCGCGTTCTCATCGCGGAGAGGGTCAGAGGACTAGCCCTTACATCGCCAGATTGCTGTAGGAATTCGAGATGGTAGACGCCAAGCTCGAGGCATAGGAGCCTGGACACCAGAGATATTTATTATTCTTATTATGGTTGATGGCTCTTTTATGAGGCCGCCTTGCTTGCAGCTTGGGAAGTAGAAATATGGATTATGATGATTTTATTGCTCACACATACCCGCAGCAGAATCCTGCCTCTACCTGCGAGCCTTAGAAGTAATGCGACGAGTGAGCTTGATAGTAATTGCGAGGGCTCATATTTATTGGGTATTTCCTAAGAACTGATAGAACTCTACGCCCCCTCCCCTCCTGTGCTCCCTCCCCTTCTCCATCGTGACCTGTGGTACCTGTGAGTTAGTTCTGCGCTAACATGTGATGTCTTGGAAGTCTAGAATAAGAAAACATCCTCAGAGCCTGTGGATTGCACACCAAATCACATACTTCCTAATTGTGGGTGCCCGCCTTGTGAGGTCAGATCCAGGACTGGTAGGTGGGGGGTGCTGTGGGCACATTGAGGGAACCGTTCTCTGATCCTCGACTCTATTCCTTGCATGGCAGGAGGGTGAGCATTGCGGGGCCCCTGGCATTAATGCTGGTCACTGCAAACCCTGAAAATGCCCTCCCACGAGTCCAGATGGCCGGAGGGGAGTTTGAGAAGCACCATTGCAAATGAATATTCCCGCTCTCTCAGCCTGCAGACTCGGGCCAGACCCTCCATCCATCTCTCCGAGGCTCAGTTTTCTGACCTGTGTAGTGGTCAGTCACGCCCATCTGGAGGGGCTGTTGCAATGGGTGTGAAGGAGGGTGTGTGTGAAGTGCCCAGCGTGACCCTGGCACACGGAGGGTGCTCAGTGGCCAGGGCACAGCTCGGTGCAGATCTGGCATCGGCAGGCCCTGGCTCCCCTTTTTCCACTGATTGTGTCTCCAAGTGACAGGGCCAAGGGGGGGGCCTTCGAAGCCCTCCAGACTTCACTCTGCTCTAATTGGACGCCATCGTGGCACGAAGTCCAGTATTTAATTTGGCCTGTGCTTGACAGATCCTGTGCGCACGGCTAACAGCTCACTCAGGGCCCGGGATCCAGGGGGGATTCTTGGCCTGGGCTCCGGGCACACTGGTGCAGAGAATGTCGCATTCAATTAAGGCTGATTGCCCCTGACAGTTGTCTGGGTGAAGTTTATAAGGTACATCTAATCTGGATGCATCTGGTCATAAAAATGCAAAACAAGCCATTCCCACCCAAGTTCTAACTCCAGATGTGGGCTGATTCTCGGTGATTGACGCCATATTTTTTGCAGCTGTCCCACATTTCAAATCTCTTTCTATTTAAAATATATTCATCATAATTATGGAATGCAATAAACAAACTTCAGCCTGATGACAAGCTTTAAATATAAGAATGTTTCGGCTTAAAGTAAATGCCGCGATTTCTCAGCCCAGGATGGAGACGGCACCGCGAGAGTTCTCCAAGGGAGCCCTGACCTTGTCACCACGAACCAGACAGAGTTATTTTCTCGCAAGTATTGACTGATATTTGCAGGGGGAGGGGGGCGGGGGAGAGAAAGAAAAAAGCTATTTATATCGGGTAGAAAAATGTGCACAAGCCATCAGAAAGCCACCCTGTCAGACAAAGAAAAATAGCTGGACCCGACCTCATCAGGGTGGAGGACGTCCCGCTGTGCCCGTCGCGGCCCAGGCGGGGCAGAGCAGTGGTGAGCGCACGGGCAGGGTCCCTGGTTTCAAGTCCCAGCTCCCACAGTCCACCCTCTGATTCCTTGAGCGCTACTCTGACACCCAAACTCTCTGTGCCTCAGTTTCCTCGTCTATAAAACGCAAGGCGGTGATAGTACTTACTTTATAGTGCGACCGTGAGCGTTAAATGAGGGATGACAATGCCCGGCACGCAACAAGCGCTCAGACCTGTTTGCTACGACCGTCGTCAGGGTCAGCTGACCTCTCCCCACCGACTCGCTCAGGGAGACACGGAAGGTTTCAGGGGTCGGGGGACCTGTTTGGGGTCACACGCAGTACACGGCAGAGCTGGGGTTCCAGCCCTGATCGCCTGACTTCACCACCCAGAGCCCGTGCGTGGTCGGTTTCGCGCATCTTAGCGTTTTCTGATGCTTCTGAAAGGCTTAGCGGCCAGTCCCCCTCCCGGTGGCTGCCATGCATCCCGATAGCATCCTGTTAACCTGGACAGAGGGCGCCCTGTCCCTCCGTGGCCCTGGGCTCACCTTTCCTCTTTCGTGCTCTTTAAATGAGTCTCCGATCGAGACAGTTAAGTAAACAAGCAGGAAGGCTCATTAGAGACAGGCCAGCCTCGGACCACGCGGCTGGATTTTTCTAGCCACTTTGGACCGCGGCCACGACCGTATCGCCCCCGTGAACGGCGCCTACCACTCGGTTCCTCGAGGAAAGCGAGAACCCGCCGGAGTTCGTGTCAACAATCTGCTCCTCTTTAACGTGAGGCCATCAGTCACAAGCCTCCGGGTTCCCAAAAAAGTGTCTGGAGCTAAATTTGTACCCTGACTGCGATGGTTGTCCTCCCATTAGGCTGATGAGAGAGTCAGCAGAGCCAGGGCCTCCTGGGGCTGAGCCCACAGCCCGGGTCAGGAGGGAGAGGGCTCCGTGAGTGCTGTTCCTGAGCGATGAGGAAGGCTGGTCCGTCAGCGGGCCCGCGGGCCCACGTTCAACATCAAAACAGTGTGCGCGCCGTCCCCCCGCACCACCCCCCCCCCCCGCCCCGCCCCGCCCCGCCCCGGGAGACAGACCGGTCCTGGCAGGCCCTGTGCTTCCAGCAGGAATGGGAACCTCTGCTGGAAAAGGGGTTTTCGTCCCCCCAGGACCCTCTGGAGGGCCCTGCGGTGTCTCTGAGCCTCACCTGAGCGACTGGGCTCCTGTCTGGGGGAGGTAGTGCGGAACAGTGGCAAGATGTGCCCTTGGCAGACAGACAGGCAGATGGAGATTGAAACAGGGGCTCTGCCAGTGACAAACTGGGTGAACTGGGGTAAGGAGCCCGGCCGCCTCGGAGACCTGCCTGTGAAGTGGAAATGATCATCTCCGACTTGTAGGGTTGCCATGGGGATCCGATGAGATGACACGGGGCAAGGACTAGGCCGGCAGCCGGCGCTCGCCAAGCAGAGGCTGGGGTTCTCCTTGTGGGGTCCGGGAGGCACTGCACGTGCAGTCTGGGGCTGGCAGGCTTGTTTCTCCTTCTGTAGCCAACGGCAAGCAGACTGCACCTCTCACTGCAGCAGCGATCCATTGGCGGTGCCTGCTCGATGTGCAGTCATTGATGTGTGATGTCTGCCACGGACTGGGAGGGGCAGGAACAGCGTGCGGTCCAGGCAGGGCTATCCCCCTTCCACAGGGCAGGTTCCGAAGGCGGGAACTGGGCCCGAAAAAGAATCTCTCTTCTCGGACACGCGACAAAGCCTTTTTTTGCATTTATTATCTCATGGCTCTCCCTAACAGTCTCAGACATGGCACACTGGGACCCCACGTCGCCTGGTATTAAATCCGGAGACAAGTATCATCATCTGATGGATGTGGAAACTAAGGCCAAAGGTCAGATGAATGAAGCAGGTAACGGACAAAACAAGGTTGGACTTCAGAAAACTGGCTCTTCCCGCGTCTCTCCCTGGAATCTTGAAATGCTACCCTTCTGCTAACCAAGTCCCTTTGCCTTCCCAAGGCTCAGTTTACCTGTCTGCAAAATGGACACAGGAACTACCCCTTTCTCCCAACATCAATGGGGGGTGTGAGGATGAGGGGAAACAGTGTGTGTGGTAAAATCTCCCCGCCTGCCATTCTTTGAGGGGGAAATAATTCGGGGCAATGCTTCCTGCACTTGTCAAAGGGGGTGTTTGTGAGCTTCTTCCTGGGGCTTGCGAATTACTACGGATTTCCCTGGACCGCCATGTGGAGCGCTTTAGCACTTGGAGTTTCAAACTAGACTGATTTTATGACCTTCGGCAAGTCACTTCTCCTCGCTGACCAGCAGGCTCTTCACCCGCAGGAGGGAAGACTAGCTTCCTGGCCAGGCTGTGTGAGACCCAGGGCCAAGGTGAGAAGCCACCCGGAATGCAGGAGGCGCGCACCGAAGGCCACGTTCCTTCTCCTGAGCACCTGCTAGGGCAACCTCGCCAGGTCTTTAAGGTATAGAATTTTCTTTTCTCCAAAGAAATGGCAATAATGAAATCTGTGTGTGTGTGTGTGTGTGTGTGTGTGTGTGTGCAAGTACGTGAATGTGAGTGGGTGCGTGTGTGAGAGTGTGTGTGCAAGTATGTGAATGTGAGTGGGTGCATGTGTGTGAGTGTGTGTGAGTGCAAGTACGTGAATGTGAGTGTGTGCATGCAAGTATGTGAATGTGAGTGGGTGCATGTGTGTGTGTGTACAAGTATGTGAATGTGAGTGGGTGCATGTGTGTGTGTGCAAGTATGTGAGTGGGTGCGTGTGTATGAATGTGTGTGTGTGAGAGTGGGTGCATGTGTGTGTGTGCACATGTGTGTGAGTGGGTTGTGAGTGGGTATGTGCGTGTGAGTGTGCATGTGTGTGAATGGGTGCGTGTGTGTGTGTGTGTGTGTGTGTGAGGAGGAGGAGGGGAGGAGAGGGCTGCAGAGAAATAAAGTGAGGGAGGGGAAGAAACAGTGGAGCATTTTAGTGACTTGCAGACGAAAGCTCCTTCTAGCTGGATGCGTTAGCCTTCTAACACCGGCTTAGCTGTGTTTGGAAAAATGCTTAAGCCGCCATAGGATGCCAAGTCATGCATATGTCAGAGCGTCTATTTTAGACATTTGCATATCCCTCTCCCAGGAGAAGAAGGCCTATTGGAACAAAGTGGTTGGTGCTTGGTGACATCCTCTATTTGTTCATTTTGTGCAGAAAGAGGCACTGTGAGGGAGAAGGACTCGCAGAGAGCGGGGAGAGCAGGGGGAGGGGGGAGGGGGTCAGGAGGGACAGACGGACAAAGGGAGGTGAGGTCCCGCCCATCCCCTTTGATCTGGAACCTGCCTCGGTGGACGTCAGGTAGACACGCTCCGTTTTCAGACCTTGAAGCTCCTCCCGGGGCCGGCCTGCCGCACCGGCTGCGTCTGCGGCGTTTAACGGGCCCAAGTGGAGCCAGATGGTGGACCCGAGCCAGCCTGCGCTTGACAACCAGATGCTGAGCTCGCACAAAGGGGACCTCGGCCTGGCTGCTGGCGGGGAGCTGAGCTCCGCAGAGCACAGTCCCCTCTCCGTGCCTGGACCCCCAATGCGGGCCCTGCCTCAGCCTTGGCCCCCGGAGGGGCCCCAGGAGCTGGCTGGACTGGGGCCAGGGAACCAGACGGAGCTGGGTTTGAATCATGATCCACCGCTGACCAGGGGGCTCGGGCATGTGGTTTTGAGCCTCAGTTTCCTCATCTGTGAAATGAGCCTACCAAAAAAATAAAATAAAATAACAGCAGGTCTCATGGATGGTCAGGGGATTAAAACAGAAACCGTGTGAAGAACCTGTTCCAGAGAAGACCAGAGACTGTGGGGCAGGCTGAGCAGGCTGGGGCGGCCTCAAAGGGTGACAGTCCGACCTTCAGGTTCCAGAGTTTTAATCCCCGCATTGAAGACCCCAGGGGACGTCGTGAAAAACCGTATTCCGGTTTCTTGTGAGAGGCCCTCGCACCGAAGGCTGGAAGTGAGCAGCCGGCCCCCTCTGGCCTCAGACCCTGGCCCTGTCTGGGGAGCCCCACCTCCCACAGCCCCTTCCCTCACGTGGCTTCCTCCTCGCGGAGCGGCCAGACGATCCTCCAGGCCCCTGTGCCGTGGCTGACGTGGCCTTTCATTGAGAAAGAAAAGCAAAACTCGCCGAGGGCTGAGCTGTCCTCTCATCCTCAGGACAGAGCTAGAGTCCCAGGGCCACCCCATCAGCCCATCAACGCGAGGGCCGGGCGCGCAGAGACGACACCGGATTGTCTGGGATCCCAGTGAGTGGCTGCTTCTCTTTGGAAAAAGATGTTTCCATTGATTGTTTACACAACGTGGCTTTCCGCCCCGCCATTGTTTGGCGCTTTCCCAGAATATTTTAACGTATTTAGGCATAGAGTAGGTGCCTCCCCCACCCCAAAAGGAAGACTCCTGTAGCTTTTCCTGGGTTGGGGACCAGAGCGTACACCCTCGGAAGGGTACAGCCGCCCGAAGAGGGCTGACGGAGGGAGACGGCTCCCTGGGTGGTACCTGTTTTCTGTCGGACCTGGCCACTCCCTCGGAATGGACAGCCCAGCCGAGCAGGACAGGAGGCAAACAGGGATTCCGACTTTCCAGAGAGACCAGCACATGGTACTGGGGAGCCACGAGGAAATGCCAGCTCAGCTCGGAGGAGAGCCCTTGGGCTCCCCGGGGCAGGCCAAGCCCAAGATCTGCCCAGAAGAGCAAGCAGGAGTCGGCGTGTGCAGAGGCGCCGATGGGCACTCCGGGGAGGAGGTGGGGGAGATGCAAGTCTGTTGGGGGCCTGGGAAGACTGTGGGTGCTGGAGCATAGTGTGGCGGAGAGGTGAGGGAGACGTGAGGGGTGAGGCGCCTGGGGAACATGTGAGTATGTGTGTGTGTGTGGGTGGGGGGGGGAGCAAGGGGAAGGCCTTGGAATGCTGAGCTGTGAGCTCTGAGGGAGGCTGGAGATGATCCTGCAGGCAGCGGGGAGCCACAAGCAGGTTTCCAGAACGGGGAGCGCCTGACCAGATGGATGTCCGAGTGATCTGGGAGGCCGTGCGGAGGTGGCTGGAAGCGGGTGAGCCTGAGGGTAGGAAGACCGCCCAGGACATGGGTGGTGGCAGCTGTGGGGACACAGAAGAGGCAGTGGGTTTGGGAAATCAATGTCACAGGAAAAGCCACTAAGACTTGGTGACAGCTGCCATGTCCCAGAAGGACCGATTTGCATAAATGCTGGTTCTCTGCAAAACTCCACCCGATGGATGGGTGGCTAATTGAATTCATCCATCCCACAGCAAACAGTTATAGACGCGGCCCCTCCTGGGAGCCCCGAGCGGAGGTGCTGAGAGGAAGGACAGGGAGAGCAGGCTCCTGCCCAGGAAGGGGCGATCCACCAGGGGGTCTTGCTTCTAAGAAGGGTTTGTGACCAGCATCCTAGAAAGCAGATGGAAGCCGCCCCGCCGGCTTACAGCTCGCACGCGCTCTGGCTCCGGCACCCTGAATCGCTGCCACTGCACCCCAGCAGGAAGAGCCAGTCCCCCCCCACCCCCCACCCCTGACAGTTTCCCATGGGCCAGGCACGGGGCTGCGGGCTTACACCTACCGTCGTCTACGTTGCAGCTCTGGGTTTAGCAAACTTTCTGTAACGGGCCACACAGTCCAAATTTTAAGCTTAAGGGCCATCCAGTCTCTGTCACAACTACCCAGCACTGCCACTGTAGTGTGAAAGCATCCACAGACCTTGTGTAAAAAGATGGACCTGGCAGTGTTCCAATAAAACTTTATTTAGAAACACAGTCAGGGGGCCAGATTTGGCCTGTGGGCCAGACGGACCAATGTGGATGGAGTTCTCAGGTTTCTACTCACGCTGCAGTGAGGAAGCTGAGTGTGGCAGTCAGGGCCCAGGGAACAGAGGCCGTTCAGAGGGGGCAATGGAGGAGGCGTGACTAAAGGGGCTATTTACAAGGTGTGAGGTTAGGGGACAACTGCAGTCCTCCGCAGCAGTGGGGAGCTGTTGAGATCCCGAGGCTTGAGGGGCAGCAGGTGTGGTTTCCAGAACCTCTCGTTGGACGAGGGGCCACCCCATTGAAGCTGTGGCTGCCTTGCTGGAAGGAAGCCGGGGGGGGGGGAAATACTCAGGCCTGTTTCCTCTCCTGCCCTCCAATCTCCTGCTATCGGCCCCTGTTGACCGGACCCAGCAGGAAGCCAGGGGCCAAGGGAACCACTGAGGCAGTCATCAGGCAGCCGCCCAGGGCTCCAGAGAGGACGGAGAAGGGTGGGTGGCAAGTGGAGGGAGTCTGAGCAGCTGCTCAAGGTCATGCAGCCGGTGAGTGACGGCCACGGTCAGCATGTTCTCCCGTCACCATAGTCTCTTTGGGCAGAAATCACCGTGGGAAGAGATGGGGTGGCAAAGGGGAGATGGGCTGCGGGAAGACTGGGAGGCAAGAGCTTCCCACTGATGGAAACCCCCAAATGTGACCTTACGCCAAGGCTTTGGAATCAGACGGGCCTGGTTCAAATCCTAGCTCTGCTCCTTGCTGGTTCCGTGGCCTGCGCAGGTCAGTATGCCTGCCGGGTTTCTGCAAAACTGGGGCGGGGTTCTCTCCAGGGGTGTCAACACACCTCCAGCCCATTCCATCTCGGCTGCTGGTTCAAAAGGCAAATTCTCGGGCCCCCTCTCAGATGATCAGAGCCCCACTCTGCGGGTCGGATCGACAAGGTCCTGGGGACGATTCTGATGCACCCCAATGTGTGAGAGACAGCCGATTGGCGTCCTGTGAACAATCACACATGCCACCCAGTCGCAGGCCTGTCGCTGGCACACCCATCGTTTATGGAGCAGTCCCTAGGAGCCGCAGGACTGACCTGAATCAGGTGATCGAATCACTGCGGCAACCAGAGAGACAAGCTTGCTTTCACTCCCATTTTACAGAGAGGGAAACTGAGGATGAGAGAGAGCCAGATGCTTCTCTGAGTCGGGAGGGCCTCAATAATAGCCGGCTCCCTTCCTGTTCCCCTCAGGGTAGGAGGCAGAGCAGTATGGGCAAAGGCCAGAGGGCCCCCTAGACAAAGTTCAAGGGCAGACGGGGGAAGGCCATGGACTCAGGAATCTCCGAAAAGGGGCCACCCAGGAGGACCTGGCACATTCACGGAGCCTGAGCGGCCTCGGGAGAGCCACACCTCCGCCGGCCGAGCTGCGAACCCTCAGCAGGCGGGCGGCGTGAAATCAGCCGGGGTGTGTAATTCACGGGAAGGGACTGCAACCTCCAAACGGAGCTTTCTCCCCTTTTTTTTCGAATCAGGCAACGGGATCTGTCTACGGTGAGGCGTCCTCAGACCCCGACTCCTTCTGAGAGGGGGGAGAGTGCTCTGTGAGACCCAGGCATCTTTCTCTGGCATCTTTGTGTGGAGGTACCTGGAGACGTATTTTTTAAAGCTAATAAATCAAAAACCTTGTTTGAGTCCCAATCCAGAACAGATGTAATGCATATGGTCAGTAGACTTGGAGTTGCAAATAAATATGTTTGGAAACCAAATATTTGAAAAGCAATTCTTCTCCTCCGTCTTCTCTCTTTTAAGTGCCACTGCCAAGATCGGTTCAGGGATTCGGTTTCTCCCAAAGCTGTTGCCACAGCACTGCGCTCCCTCAGCCAGAACGGAGATGAAATGCCCCAGGCCAGGAGCGCACAGAGCTTCCAGCTCGCATGCCAGTGCGGGTTGATTGGTTGTGGCTGCCTGGAGCGCACGCTCGGCGGGTCTGAATGTCATGATCGATTAGCAATGTCTGCTCCAGGGCCGGCAATAGTAAGTAGAGGTCTGAGTGCCACATAACTGCCATCCCTGTGCTGCTAACTCTGCTCTACCTGCTTCTTTAATAGGATTGTGCTTTGTTTATTTTGATTGTAGTACAATTAAAGTTGAAGGGCACAAAAGAATCAGGGACATGGAAGAGTTTCACCTGCTCGTTAACTGCAATGCCCAAGCAATACTGAAACAGTCCTCTTGCTAAGTCAGCCCTCCCCCTGAAATGGGAATCTTTAACCCTCTGAGCAGTCCCCGGACCCCGGGGTGACACGCTCACAAACGGCGGTTGTTTTGTTTCTTCACCTGTGCACTTCACCCTCGCCTGCTTCTCCCTGGCGTGTTAGCGTCAGGAGACCTGGGACTTTGGCGCATTGCTTTGTTCCTCCCATCCAGCTAGAAGTGGTACACGGCAGGGACTTGATAAATCTTTGCTGAACGAAATTAATTTCTTCTTTTTTTTTTTCCTTCCCTCGTTCAGGTGCTTATTTATGCCATCACTATTCTGGGCTCAGCGCAAGGCTCAGTCTGCAGATCCAGATACAATACGACAAATGAGAAACCTCCAGCCGGCTGAGGGCGTCAAATGCATCATTTGCTGATTCTAGACATGAAAATGGTTCTGGGCAGAGGTGACTGACATCATGGAGAGATGATGGAGCTCTAGGAGACGTCATAGAGGCTTCTCATTGACCCGGGGCAGGGGTGGGGAACATCGGGCCCGTGGGCCGTATAAGGCCCTCAAAATCATTTGGTCTGGCCCTGCCAAGGCACTAGGGGTGAGTTAATTAAATGTTTGGCCAAGTACAGCAGGCTAGTTTTTAAGTTGATAATTTTGTATGGCCCTTGGCAGAAAAAAGGCTCCCCTCCCCTGACTAGGGTTTTGAAGGATAAATAGAAGTTTTCCAAGCAAAGAGTTGGATGTGATATGCTTTTTATAAGGGCATAACAGACTCCTGTCCGGTGCAAGAATGATAGTGTATACATAGGATATGAGTGAGAAGAGTAGTAAAATTGCCGGGGAGCCGGACACATCTCAGTTCTGTCACGGTTCTACTGTGTGACCTTGGACGAGCCGCCTAGCCCCTCCGAGCCTCCGTTTCTACCCGGCAGACTGAGAATCCAGAGGGAAGGGAGGTGAAATGCTAGCGCTGGCCCCCATACCTCACAGACCCTCAGGACGTGACAGTTCTTCCTGTGAGCAAGCCGATCAGGACCCCACCCTGACCCAGCCTGGGGGACGAACTGAAGCTTCCCGGTGTGACTCAGAGGAAGGCAGATCTCTGGTCTCCGTCCAGAAAGACTTGGTTAAGGACATCCTGCAAGGGTCTGGTTAGCGGGGAAGCTGGTCCCCAGTGGCTCTGTGGTGAGCCCTGTCTGGCCGCCCCCTGCCCCCTCCCAGCCCCCCCCGGGGTACTGCCTCGGCTGCCTCCCTGCCTCCCCCAGGGGCACGTGCAGCCTGTTTTTGCAGCGTTTCACGGAGCCAAGCCTGAGAAAGTGCCAGCTCCATCCATTTTCCTTCCTGTCCTTCGGGCACGTGCGGCAACAGCGCCGGCTCAGCAGACTGCTTCAGGCCCGGCGTCTCCTCACCGAAAAGACCTGCTCTCTGCACACGTAACCATAATAAAAATAACAGCCATGACGGCTACCGTGGATGGCCTGCCTGTTCCGGGCCAGCACTGGACACACACGATTTTACAGGCGTCTCACCAGGACCCTGTAAAGCTGCCGTTGTTCTCTGTGGTTTCTGATAGGGACCCTAGTTCGCGTTTACACAGCCAGGGATGACAGGGCCAGAAAGTAACCCAGGTTCCCTGTCTCCCCAACTCACACCTCCTCCTTCCGTTTATCTGTTTGTTTTTCATTTCTTTTTTAAAAATACATTTGTATTGATTTCAGAGAGGGGGAGAGAGAGAGAGAGAAACATCAATGAGGAGAGAGAATCATTGATTGGCTGCCTCCTGCACGCCCCCTACTGGGGATTGAGCCCGAAACCTGGGCATGTGTTCTGACCGGGAATCGAACCGTGACCTCCTGGTTCACTGAGCCATGCCTGCCGGGCTGTTTTTCATTTCTTTACCAATTCTCTTTCTCCTTTCAGAAAGATCAGAGGCAACGAGGGGAAATATAAACAGCAAAACAGGATCAAACCAACCAAGGAAATCAGAGCCAAGAACCTGGGCCGGGAAGCTGAGAGGTTCCCTGCAGGGGAGGGTGCAGAGTTCTGTAGGTGTCAGATGGGCCACATTTGTTAATCATGCTATTCAGCTCTTCTCTACCTGTGTTAAGACCTCCCACCACCTCTGGTGTCAGACTTGTCTCTCTCTCCTTTTGGTTTGATCAGGTGTTGCTTCGTTTTTGAAGCTTTGTTGCTAGACGCATGCACATTTGAAATGGTTGTGTCCCGGGGGACGGATGCATGTTATCGTCATGATAAAGAATCTCTGTAATGGTTCCCGCCTTAAAGGCGCCTTTGTTGATAACATAGCTTACTTACACTTGCATGGCCTGCCTTTTTCCATCCTCTTATTCCATCAACCTCTCTGGGTCCTTATATTTAAGACACATCTCTTATACTAGTGAGCAGGAGATGGTCGCTTTATTTCTAATCCTGCTTGGAAATTGTAGACTTTTAATTGAAATATTAGTTCATTCACATTTAATGTAATTACCCATAAATTTGGGTTTAGCTATACCATAATATTATCTGCTGTTCATTTGCCCCATCTGTTCTATAGTCTTCTCTCTTAACCCTATTATTCTTTTCTCAATTACTCTTGTATTATTATTTAAATTTCATGCTCTGTTGTTTTGTTAGTTTACATTCTTATGCTATTCTTTTAGGAGTTTTTTAATTAATTGCAATAGGTGTCCTTGACTTATTTAAAGTCTAATGTAAGTCAATACTTTTACCATTTATGAACAATAAAATTAAAATACTTTAATGTTAATTTATATCAATAAAATGACATTTAATTTTATCCTTTTGAATTTGTTATTGCTGTAAATTTTTTGATTTTGCATATGTTAGTTTTTATATGTGTTTTACATTCTTTGCTGTATTTTTGTTCTTTCAACTTTCATGCTTCAATAGGATATTTTCCATGAACCCGTCTTTCAGGTCACGAAACGTTTTTTAAGCTGTGTCTCATCTGCTCTGAAAGCCGTCACCTGCATTCTCAACCTTGATCATTATATTTTTCGTTTCTAGAATTTGTACTTGATTCTTTTTTTTTAAGGATTCTAGTTCTCTGATAAAAATGTTCACCTTGTCATTTATTTTCTTGCATATATTAATATGAATTTTTAAAGACCGTGTCTGGTAATTCTAATATCTGGGTTGCCTGGGGATCTGTTTCTATTATATATTTTTTTCTCATGGTCCTATTCTTGGTATGCCTGATGAATTTTGATTGACTACAGGAAATTTTGTATTAAAAAAAAAAATTGCAAAGGCTCCAGAGGATGTTATTTTCCTCCGGAGAGAATTTTCTTTAGCTTCCGGCAAGCAATTATTACAGATGTTCACTTTGATGTAATTGGATAGAGATGATTCAAGGCTAAGTTTTATTATTATTATTTTTAATCCTTACCTGAGGACATGCTTTTATTGACTTGAGAGAGAGAGAGATGTAAAAGAAACATGGATCCCTTGCCTCCCAAACGTGCCCCAACTGGGGATCAAATCCACAACCTGGGTATGTGCCCTGGCCAGGAATCGAACCCGCAACCTTTTTGTTATGGGACAATGCTCCGACTGAGTCACCCAGCCAGGGCAAGGCTGAGTTTTAATATTTGAAAGGCCTGGCCTATTTCCACTCCCCTTACTCCCAGGCTGACATGAGTCCTGTCTGAAACCCAGCTCAAACTCGCTTGGAAAGCAATGGAGGCTGGCCAGGTGAGCAACATCTCTGTGGGATGTAGGGGTGCATCTGGGTGTCGGGGAGTCCAGCTCTTGCTTCTCCGCCTGGCACACCTCTTTTTTTTTCTCCTACTTCTGACTTTATTCTCAGACAGGTTATGCCTGGGAACAGAGTCACCGGCAAAGCTCAGGAACACGGGCCCAAGACTTTCCAAGGACTAAGCCTCGCTTTCTCCAGTCTCCAGGTCAAAGATCTCCAGAAGAGCAATGGCTGGTGCCATTTGGATCAGTCACGATAGCGAAGTAGGAAGATTCCCGGGGACACAGACCACGCTGTTAGGACCTCAGCCTGGTGTGGGGAAAGAAGCGCTGCCGCAAAGAACACCGGACGGTGATGGCCACAAAACCCTCGGTGTCTGGGGCGGCCGGGCGTGGAGGTCTGATGTTTCCCAGGCAGAAGTGCTGCTCTCAGAGCGACACAGAGTGAGTTTGTCTAGTTCAAACACGCTGAGTCCTGATGGGTTTTCCCAAGCTCCTAGCAAAACCAGATAAAACAAACAACAACAACACTCCCCTGCAGGATCTCTAGGGATAATAATCACAAGAAGAGCTGCTGGCTACGAGCAGCCCGGTCCTGGGCCAGGGGAGCCATTTATGCAACTCTTTTCCCATCTGCTTGCAAAGGACATGCAACGATGCCAATTTTCAGGAGAGAACCCGGATTTAGAGGGACTGACGCTGACACAATCACAAATAAAAATTAGGTGCAAAAGTGAATATTTATTTAGTGTAGGGAAAGCAACCGCACACATATTTTTAAAAGCTGACGGATGCCCCGAAGAGCATGAACGTTAGAAATGTACGTAACATTTTAAATTAAATCACTACCTCTCGCTCCTCTATAATATCCTCCCCCCACCTACATTTTTGGCTGCATATTTGGTCACCTTTTTTTTTTTTCACATGAAAAGGGTGTAATATTATTTCCTCCGGAGAGAACAGAAATATAACTCAGCCTTCCCTCTAGCGTGGCCAGGCAAATGCATGTCTTTACTGAGAGTTGAAATGCAAAACATGCAAACTCCCACCACATTATTCCGGCTGCTTGTAGCTCTAGCGGTCTGTGCTGGACAAACACATTTAACACGTGACCCCTCACACGGTTCCCACTGAAGGAAGAGAAAAGGATAGGGAGTTTATCATCGTCTAGGCCGCATTACTGCGCATGTTTCTGGGAAGGGAAGGGAGAATTTCTATTTTTTTTTTAGATATATTTTATTGATTTTTTTACAGAGAGGAAGGGAGAGGGATAGAGAGTTAGAAACATCGATGAGAGAGAAACATCAATCAGCTGCCTCCTGCACACCCCCCACTGGGGATGTGCCCGCAACCAGGGTACATGCCCCTTGACCGGAATCGAACCTGGGACCCTTCAGTCCGCAGGCCGACGCTCCATCCACCGAGCCAAACCAGCTAGGGCGAGAATTTCTATTTTAATGAGATATCTGTGAGCACCACATTGTCGGCTCACAAGTTCCCATGGCCGGTGACTGGGAGGATTTTCCGAAGACCAGCTTCTGGCTCCGGACCTGTCGAACTCTGTTCTGTTCTGCCACCTGCCTACCTCTGGAGCGTCTGACCCGCACCCTCGTGCAGAGACCCCTAATCTTGGGAGATAGGAATTTTCAAGGGGAGCTGGGAGTGTTTTTTGAAGCAATTCCTACCCTAAAAAGGCAACCACATAAGTATATTCCACTGAACACAGAAAGTGCAGCCCGACTCCTGCCCACCTCAAACACGCCCTGGCCAAGAGCGGCCGGGAGGGCCAGCCGTCAACCACCGGGACCAGAATAGCTTCCTTTTCATGTTTTATCGGAACATGTGGGCACATTGCTGGGCTCTTCCCGGCTTCAGAGGAAGCCTGTGCAAAGGGGGGGACCCCGAAACGCAAGCCTCATTACTGCATGGAGAGGCGGCATTTCCGCTCTCAGATGGGGAAACTGAGGCGCAGAGACGTGAAGTCACGTCATGCAGCGAATACATGACAAAGCTGGCAAACAAGGTCTTGGAAAAGGAAAGGAGGGCCGAGACGGATGGGTTCCCCTCTCTCCGTCTCCTCCCCGCCACTGAGCCTGGGAGAAAGTGAGGACATGGAGGTGACCAAGTTTGCCAAGGTCAGATCAAGGGCGTGCGTCTCAGCAGCACCCAGAGCCCGGGGGGCCTGGTTCCACCACCGTGAGCATCCGCTGTGTAGACACCGGCAGAAACCGGTGGCCCTTGGCGGCATCGAGGGGATCCCGGGCCGCGTGGAGAGTCCACACTACCCGGGCCGCGTGGAGAGTCCACAATCTGGAATCCAGGCCATGTTTGTGCGGGTTTCTAAAATATATATATATTTTATTGACTTCAGAGAGGAAGGGAGAGGGAGAAAGAGATAGAAACATCAATGTGTAGAGAGCATCATTGATCGGCTGCCTCCTGCATCCCCCCCACTGGGGATCGAGCCCACAACCCGGGCATGTGCCCTGACCTCCTGGTTCATAGGCCGATGCTCAACCACTGAGCCATGCCGGCCAGGCATGCTTATGCGTTTTCCTCGTCCTTGGGGAGCCTCTGTTCCCTTCTGGGCCAGACCTTCTCCATCCCCCGCTCGGAAGGACCCTGACCCCCACAGGGCACAGGTGCAGGATGGGGGACCCTCTGTGTCACGGTGGAACATGGAAGTGGAACATGGAGCGACGGAGGACGTGCACCCTCATGCACACAGAAGACTTGGGCCTTCTTCGTCTCTTTAAAAGCAAAAACACAGGGAAATGTTGGAAGGAGTGGAGCCACTTTCCTTTCCAAACCCCTCACCGCCTCCGTGTTGACAGTGGCGCTCACGCACCCATCCCGCTAGGCCCAAGGGGCGAGCAGGACTCCAAGGCAGACTCTCAAAGAGCCTTCACTCCCCGTCATTGGGAACAGACCGCGATGCGCTGTGCAGTGTTAACACGCAGGAGGTTAAGCGCCAGCTCTCGGGCCCTTTGATGTGTTAAATACCGAGGACTTTAACGTAATCGAACTGTAAACCTCAAATCAGAGCTAATCACACTAATTTGCTGAACTCGAAAACCAAACCGAAACGTTCATTTCTTCTTAAACTGAACCACAAATCCGAGTTGTTTTGATCTACAAATCTATCTAACGAAAGACTTGAGGTGGCTTTACAAGAAATACATGCAATAAGACAAAAATCTAAGTCGATAAAAGCCAGGATTGCGGGGTTGGGGGGATGAGGGGGTGGGGGAGGGGACGGAGAGAATCAAAGCCAGAGGGAATATTATGATACAGATATGCAAGACCCGTGCAGTAATTGGAGTTCCTGAGCCCCCTGGCAGCCAAAGCAATATGGAAGATACATTAGTTACATGGCATGCATTATCCATAAAGAGAAATAATTTTTAAAATAGCAGGGAACTGGTTTGAAAGCAAACTAAGTCGCAGACAGTAGGGGGAACGGTAACAGAATATTCTCTGAGTCACACTGAAAGTACTTCATTTGGCTCCAGATCCTGGGTAACACACATAATGGTTTCAAAAACATTAATCCCTTTATCATTTCGTTTCTGCATTCTACTGGCGTTCAAGCCCGGCTTGAACATCAACTTCCCGTCGGCCCAGGACGTCCAGGTTTCCCTTCTTTTTTTTTTCTTTTTGCATTTTTTGGCCTTAAATGATTTCAAGCGATGGCTGTATTGGTTTTGTGCAAGGCCTCATTGTTTTAGCAATTAAAGAATAAAACTTGCACGCGTGTCTCCGGGGACAAGGGAATTCAAAAGGTTAAGTGTGGGCCTCGCACGGCGGAGTGTGGTTCCCGGTCCCCAGAGGGCTCCTCTAAATTGTTTGGATAAACTGAGGAAATGTCGGGGGGCGTTCTGACACTGAGCATGACATTAATCTTCGTAACCGTTCCTCCAGATGTGCACACATGTTCCGAGGATGCCGAACATCCAAGTTCACGGCGGCGGCCCACTCTTCTCGGAGGTGGGGGAGCGGGGTGGGGGTGGGAGCGGGGGGGGGGGGAGAGGGTTGGACGAGGTTGGGGGTTGGGGCAGCCAGTGTGGTGTTTCTTTCCCCAGTATTCTCAAATCTTGGAAGATATGTGTGCTTGTCATCTTGGCGACTTGAAATGATATTAAAAACCATGAGGAAATGCTTAGCAGCTATTGTCAAATGAGAAAGCAGGTCATAAAACAATACTTGCAAGTGCACAGATAGCTCTACCTACCGCTACATGTAGCTATAGATATATTGGGTGTACATGCACTCAAATGTTAACAATATTTATAGTATTTCTTTAAAATAACACCCAGTTATCTCTGGGTGGAGGAATTTTGACTCTTTACACTTTCTAAGTTTTCTACAAAAAACATACACTGTTTTTACAGTGACCAAGAAAACACACACACACACACACACACACACACACACACACCACCACCACCACCACCAATAGCTGTTGCTTTTATAAGCCTTATACTTAGCCATTTCCAAATGAATATCCAAAAAGTCTCATGTCTATTTGTGGCCATAAGCCCTCTGTACAACCATGATGAGCTCTTAATTTTTTCCTAGTGGCCATAATCAGACTGTGGCCCACATTTACTTGGGGACATTTGCCCTCCAGGCAAGGCGTGCGCTAAAGATTTTTAAACAGCCCCACCTTTAAGAAAGATGGAAATTGGGTCTCAGATTGTGCGCTTTATCTGATTGCTTCTGGGGGGCTCAGATCAGTTTGCAAATATTGTTGAATTTAAAAAGGAGTTTGAATACCCACTGTGGAATTTGTCCTCACCCCATCTGTCGACTGCAGAAACAAATTAGCTTCTCTCCACATGGCCTGCTGCTCCCCCGATCCTTCCCCACCCCCCACCCCCTCGCTGCAGCCCCTTTCCAAGAATCCACGCCTTGGGGAGAAAAGCCGAGTGCAAAAAAGGCAAGAACTTGTCTTGCCAAGACAATCAGCGGCATGTGTCTGCATCTATGTGAGCGTGTATGTCTGTGTGTGTAAGTATGTGTGTGTACATGCACACACGTGTGGGTATTTATAAAGGTGTTTCAAGGTGTCCGTGTGTATGGACATTTGTGCAGGTAACAATACGGCCACTTCTGCAACTCAAGGCACAAAATGAGGTCGCCGTCCTCTTAACGGCCAAATTATGGCATCTTCTGCCTTTCGAGAAAAAGTCATTCCAACCTCGTGGCCTTTCTGTGACGATCAGGACCTGCTCGGTTCAAGAAGTAACACCTTCTAGAAGAGGAAATGGAGGAATCTGGCCACGGCTTTGGCTGCAGCTGGCACCTCATGGTTTTCTGCAGAAACAGAGAGACCAGGACTCTGATGCAAAGTCCCTCTCGCCCCACCAAGCATGGTGGGAACTACCTGCCACCCATCACCCAGGGGACCGGGAGTGAGTCCAGTTTTGTCTGAATTGCTCACTTCGGGAGCCCAGGTCCCTTAGGTCAGCATTTCTCAGCGTGAGATGGGGACAGGAAGTCCCACCCTTCCGGTGGTGTGCTTCACTGTGGGACTCGGCACCGAAGGTGGTGACGCCAGTGGCTGGACCAGAGTGGCTGTGCCCAGAATTGGTGCCCTGGCCACCCCACCCACCCCTGGTTCTCAGGCCCGGGACTCCTTTCTGGATGGGGAGCTCCTGGTCAAGGCCCTCGCCCATCTCAGGCCTTCTCATAGCTCTGACCTCAAATGAGTGTTGGGATCTCAATCCCCTTTCTTCCAGAAGTTCTTGGTCTGTGTGCAGCTCGCCTCCCTCCCAGTGACCCTGGGGCACAGTGGATGTAGGTGGGGGAAAGTGAGTCCTCCGAAAAGCCAAAGCCCCAGGCTCTGAAAAAGACAAATAACCCCCCACACACCCAAACCCAAGCTCAAACCCAACAATGAGTGTCTGTTTGACAACCACATAATTAAGAAGACAATTCAAGTGCTTTTGACTTGAACACAAAAGAGTGTCAAGTAGCAACCGAACCAGCTGACAATTTCTAAATGACAGTTTTGCTTAAAAAAAATAATAGAATAATATACACACACTGGTAACTCCAGTGCATGTATATATGAATAGATGTCTATATATATAAAAGCCTAGGCGACTGTCCAACTGTTCGACTGGTAGCTATGACATGCACTGACCACCAGGGGGCAGACGCTCAACGCACAGGCATGGAAACATGGAACAGACTGATGAATCTCAGAGGGAAGAGGGGAAAGGGGAGGGTGGGAAGAGATTAACCAAAGATCTTATATGCATACTAGAGGCCTGGTGCACGGATTTGTGCATCAGTGGGATCCCTCAGCCTGGCCTGCGGGGATTGGGCCAAAACTGGCAGTCTGACATCCCTCGAGGGGTCCCAGATTGTGAGAGGGCGCAGGCCAGGCCAAGGGACCCCACCAGTGCACGAATCCGTGCACCGGGCCTCTAGTTAGTATAATAATATAGTTTAATGAGTGCCACACACGTGCCAGGTGTTCTTTTATTCTCCAGACAACCCAGTGAGTTGAAAAGCATTCTCAGCCCTCTACTGAAAACGATGAAATGGGCTAAAAGGCGTTAAAATAACTCTCCCAAGGCCACACAGCCAAAAGTTGCATTAAAACCATCAAGCAAACCGAGACTCGAAGTCTTCACTGCACGTATGTGAGTATTTTAAATTAATAGATTTTATTTAATTAATAAGCTTTGTTTTGGGGAACAGCTTTAGGAAAACTGAGCAAATAGCACAGAGGCTTCTACACCACCCCCTCCCACCTGCAGTTTCCCCTATAACAGTGATGGGCAACCTTTTGAGCTTGGGGTGTCAAACTTCGCCAAAAATCTGAGCATAACTCAGGTAGTGTGTCACTTTGAGGAAAAAACATTATTTCGCAAATGTTTCATCCTCAGGAGCAGCAAATGTTTCATCCTCGGCATGCGGCCGCTGAGGCGGCCGCATGTCATCAGGAATGGCTACGCGCGTCAGTGCTGACACGCGTGTCATAGGTTCGCCATCACTGCCCTATAACGTCTTACATTAGTGTGGTACGTGGGTTCCAATGAATGAACCAGCACCTATATCTTATTAACTAAAGTACATAGTTTATTCAGACTTCCTTAGTTTCTACCTAATGTCCCTTTCTGTTCTAGGATCCCATCCAGATACCACACACATAACATTAGTCCTCACGTTTCCTCAGATTTCTCTTGGCTGTGAGTTTCTCAGACTGGCCTTGTTTTCGATGACCTTGATGGTTGTGACGACTCCTGGTCAGGTCTTTTCTAGGACGCTCCACTGTTAGAATTTGTCTGCTATCTTTCTCATGATTATACTGGAATCATAGGTTCGGGGGAGAGGGTCCATGGAGGTGAAGTACCATTTTCATCGCACCCTATGCAGAGTGCTTACTATCAACGTGACTTGTGACTGTTGATGTTGACCTTGACCGCCGGGCTGAAGTCGTGTGGCAGGAGGAATTGGGGGGATGGAATTGTTTGGTCTCTGCTCAGGATCCTACAAAACCTTCCGGCCACTCCCTCGGCATTTTTGCATAACCATGTCTTTTCATGGCTCGATACCTCATTGGTGAACAATATCCCATCGTCTGGGTGGAGCAGTTTGTTTGTTCACCTACTGAATGGCATCTTGGCTGCTTCCAAGTTTGGGTGATTATGAATAAAGCTGCTATAAATATTTGTGTGCAGGATTTTGTGGGGAGATAAGGCTTGACCTCATTTGGAGAAATGCCAAGGAGCGCAACTGCTGGATTGCATGGTCAGAGCATGTTCAGGTTTGTAGGGAACTCTTAGACTTGTTCTCCGCAGTGGCTGTGCCATTTTGCAACAGTGAATGAGAGGTCCCGTGGCTCCACGGCCTCACCAGCATCTGGTGTTGTGGGTGTTTTGGATTTCGGGTATTCTACCCGGTGTGTAGTAGTATCTCGTTGTTGCTTAATTTGCATTTAATCCCCGATGACATGAGATGGGGATCATCTTTTCTTATGCTTATTTGCATGTGCCCATCACCTTTGGTGAGGTGTCTGTTCAGCTCTTTCTCCATTTTTAATTGTGGCATTGTGGAATGATGAGAGTTTTTTATCAGACATGTCTTTAGCAAATATTTTCCACTGTCTGTGACTTCTCATTCAGTCTTCTCATGCTCTTGGTGTTATTCATTTTTCAAATTTGAATTAATTGCCAATATTTAAAACATAACAGTTCCTATAGAAAATCTGGGTTTCTAACTTTTCCTTGAAACCCCAAAAAGTTGACAACATAGACTGCGCATTCCTGTGTGGCAGCGCCTGGCCATGAGGATGGTGGCTGCACTCTCTGCAAGGCAGGCGGTATCTGGTATGCCGCAGTCTCCTCCCCTCCCTACTGCCTTGCGTGTCAGTCCCCTTGCTCTGTCTTTCCTTCCACCGGGCCCTGTCAGGTTCCTGAAAGCATGAGGGCTTGGGAGTTTTATTGCCTAGTTGTTTAAATGCCAATCCTTTCTTACCGTCATTAACACAAAATTCTTGAGGAGAAAAAAAATAAACTTGCTTTACTGAGCATTTACTGTGCTCCAGTCCCCTAAGGTGTTGTATGGATTCAATTCTCACATCCTCCTCCCAAGAGACGCACCATTACTTCCATTTTGCACATCAGGAACAAGGATGGAGGTCCAATTCTGACTCCAAACCCTCTTGACCCCTCTGCACCCAGTGGTTACCCTTGAAGACTGGGAACCCTGATTTCCTCCACGGAGGAGCTTTTCTCAGAAATCAGGGCGCCCCTGCCAACAGCGCTCTCCTCTCTGTGGTCTGGGTGCTCAGCAGCATCTTCTAGGAACCATCACCCCAGCCGCATCCATCGCCCCAAGGCCCTGATCAGAGCTGTCATGTAGGTACGATATGACTGTCCCTCCCGGCCCTGCTATGTGTGCAGGATAGTCGAGCCACCCACTCAAGGTCAATTCCAGCTGTCCCCCAGGAAGTGGAAATGTGGGTCGTTTTGGAAGTACGGAGGCCGGCAGCTGTTGGAGCCGAGCCCCATAAAGGGTGATGCTGTGAGGAGAAGGCTCTGTGAACGCCAAACGTTGAGGGCCCGAGGCTGCCGGGTCCTCTCTTCCTGAACGCATTCCTTCATGCCTCTTTGAATCCTATGAGGCCCCTTGAATAGTCCTCCCAATTAAAAAAATAAATAGCTACTTAGAATAAAAAATATGTTTTAACTTAGTCACCTGACTGTCTACCAAATGGCCCATGAACCAGACTGTCAGGTAGAGGAACCAAGATGAAATGGGCCCAGATAACCAGGAGGCCAGCAGACCAGCACAGAAATCAGATCCCCGGAGCCACGTGTGTTGGCTACGGCACAGCCGCCCCCCGCCCCCAGGGAAGGGGCGGTCCAATCCTTTCCTCCCGGTTCCGGAGAGCAAACTAACACCCGGAACCATAACCTAAGAATTAAGGGTGAAGCTGCAGCGGCTAAAGACACAATCAGAGGCGGATGGATGCCTTCAGTCAATATTGATCGGTGACCCCCATGGGGCTACAGCTGGGCACTGAGGGTTCAGAGATGAGTAAGATATTGCCACGGTAATTATGGTCCGAGCAAGAGAGTTCCATAAAAACACGCACATGGCATCCATTTATTCACTTAAGGAATTTCACCAAACTCCTACTCTGTGCCAGGCATGAGGCCTGGGGCTGGCCTGGTGTAGTGCCACAAAGGGCCGGGCAGCCGGGGTTCTTGCTACGGTTGCTCCATCCTTGAGCCGCCTTGGGGAAGACCCTCTTCCTCTCCGGGCCTCAGTTTCTCTATCTGTAAAAACAGTGACAAGACCAAATGATGCAAAGGTCCTTCCACTTTGGACAGCTAAGGCAGAGCCCCATGGGTAGAGCTCATTGGAAACCTAATCTTCCATTTCCTCGTCTGTGAAAACAGGTTCACAGCACACAGCACCTACTTCATCGAGTCTTTGCGAGAATTGCATTAAAGAATAGATGTAAATCACTAAGCACCACACCCGGCATTCAGTCGGTGCTCTCTACCCAGCCGCCGCATCGCTATGGTTGCTATGATTCGGGCACCTGCCTTGCGTCCCTCCATGTGCCCAGCGCGGAGCTAGGCATAGCGGGGAGGAGCATGGAAGACCCCTGGGGTCCACCCTCGAGGGAAGGAGGGAATCCAAATCCAGGGTGGGGCGGTGACCTGGAAGCCTGCTGGGGACAGTCACACAGGAGACAGGAGGGAGGGAGGAGCGGGAATGGGAAAGCGGGGGAGTGAGGGGGGCGATCAGAGGCCTCCTGGTGGACGGGAGGGGGCTGGGCCTGCATCCTTCTCTTCCAAGAGCCCAGTGGCGGCTGGGTCTGGGCGAAGACCCTGGCTGGGGGTGCCAAAAGGTGGCCTTGTGGGTAAGTCCTTCCAGCTGCGGACAGGTAATCCCGGCCTTGGAGCCGGAGAGATGATACCCCCCGAGGGCCAGGCCTGGTCCCGCTCAGGATGCCTTCCCGGGGCGCAGGCTCCGCGGTGCTCGCGTCGAGGAGTGCTCAGGTCCAGCATGAATCATTCCTTTTTGAACTTGTCTAAATGTGTTTATAAAATAAAGCTGCGGCCCAGGCCTGCTCCGGGCGGAGCGGGAAGGTAATATGTTTTTAATTGGAGAGATTGGGGGAAGGAGGCAGCGGGCCAGGGTGAGCTCACCCCGCATGAATGCGGCTGGGCGGAGAGCAACGCATGTGCACATTCCTGGGCCGAGCAAGACCCCGCGGTGGGCAGTCCTCGCCGAGCTGGGCCCCCACCGACGCGCACGCAGCCCGAGGTGAGCCGGGAGCCTGTGTCCTGGCGGGGGGCCAGGGGCCCCGGATCCAGTGTCAGCGGGGATCAGGGCAGGGGTCACAGACTCCACCGCACGGAGATCCCGCAGGAGCCGGCAACCAGGGCAGAGCTGATGGATTGGGGTGCGTGGCCCTGTCGAAGGGGCCAGCCACCTCTCGGCTCGGCCCTCCCCGCCACCAGCTCTAATGGCTGCTCAGAGAAACCAGAAATCACCGCTGGATGTGCAGGCTCCTTTAAAGGGTGGGCTGCACTTGGGCTTCTTACGTGGGCTCTGTGGGCCAAATAAAACAGATGTGTCGGCCACAGCCCCGTGCCTGCCCCCCGGGGACCCCCTCTTTGAGACCGTGGCCCGGACCTCACCCTGCCATTTACTAGCCATCGTGACTTTAGACAAGCCGCTGAGCTTCTCTGAACGTGGGCTTCCTCCGCGGGAAATCTGGCATTTTCACCCCACTTTTCAAATGGCTCCCAAGTTGCAGATAAAGGCAGAAGGGAAAGAGGGTCACACTCCCCCGGCGTCGGCTCCGGGCCAGGCGTGGTGCTCAGAGATTTCCGTTTGCGTTGTTGTTCTGTTTTGTTTTTTAACCAGCACCGCGATTTCCTCAGCCACGGAGGAGCGAACAAGGCTGGGAGAGCTGACACGAGAATTGGAGGCAGTATTTCCAATTTTGAGAAGTTGAAACCATCCTCCAATTTTAAGGAGCACTTGCCATGATGTGAATGGGGAAACGGAGTCAGGAGCTGAGGCGGCCAGCCATGCCCGGGGAAGGCACTAGCTGTTTTGAAGCCTCGCTCAGGAGTAAGAATTCACCTCCTCAGTTAGCAACAGGTTTCTACAAAGGGAAGCTGGCAGAGCTGTGGAGGTTCTTGGGAAGGCGGCATTGACTCCCTATACCGTTCCCGCTAGGAACTTTCCAAAGGACGGTGTGACGACACGTGCCAAAAAATCATACTTTTCCAAAACCCAGTGATTCATCTGGAAGGACTCAGCCCTAAAGAAATAAAAGAGCTGTGGGCAAAGATTTTCAAAACAGAATCCCAGAAAATCAAATGTTCATCATAAACGAAATAGTTAAATAAGTCACGTGCTGATCACACCAAGGAATCCTACGCAGCCTTGAAAGAGAAATGTTTATGGGAAGTGTGCAATGACATGAGAAAGTGCATATGAGAGAATGTCTTGTGGGTTTTTGGGGGGTGTTAGTGATTCCCCCCAATAAGTCTAGTACCCACCACTTAGGATAAAATGTTAAGAAAATAGGCCCTAGCCGATTTGGCTCAGTGGGTAGAGCGTCGGACTGCACACTGAAGGGTCCCAGGTTCGATTCCGGTCAAGGGCACATGCCTGGGTTGTGGGCTCCATCCCCAGTTGGGGGCGTGCAGGAGGCAGCCGATCCATGATTCTCTCTCATCATTGATGTTTCTATCTCTCTCTCCCTCTCCAAAATCAATAAACATATATTTTTTTAAAAAGAAAAAGTGAAATGCAAAATTAGATAAAATGTGTATAGATATATATGTTAATTATACTTAAGGAAATGCAAAGAAAGAAGACAGGAAGGAAAATTACCCCTCTTGCTAATTTTCTTCGTGGTGGGATCCTAATTTAATTTTTGGAAATTTTTAGATGTTCTCTAATGAGCATATTGCATTTTATAATTAGAAATGTGTATGTTTGCAAGATGTAATGGGCCTCACCTCATCTAGTCCGGAGAGTAGATAGGTCTGGAGCCAGGTACCACATTCATTTAAAAAGTAAAAGCTCGGAAAGAAACTTCAGAGAGAAAAAGATCACATGGTAAAGTAGTTATTACTGGCTGATAGGATTATGGGTGATTTTTCCCTACTTCTTTATACTTCCATGCGTTTTTCAAACTTTCTCCATCGAGATTTCCTTGAAATTGGCAAGCAAACAGACAAACCATAAAGTACTCCCTTGCCTTTACAACTCTTCCAGGCAGGGAGATGTTCTTGGCAAAGGCCAGCTGTCCCAGAATCCAGACTTGCTCTGTCTCCATCCCAGGCTTTGTACCTGTACCCCAGGCCGCCGCCACCATGCTTTCAGAAGGTTTTAATAACGCTGGAATCTGTTTAAACCTAAAGGGACATGAGCCGAGGATTCTACTGTAGCTTATGGAGGAATGGCTTGGCTGTTGGTGCTAGAAACCTGTCTTCCACCGGCTTGCCGAGTGAAAATGGCCTAAGTTGGTTGCATTTTATTGAGACCAACATGACTAGCAGGACACTGCTGACCTAAAGGTGCCATTCCCTGACACTCCTCCAAGATCTGAACCGTGTCCTCACTTCCTATATGTCCACCCTTTTGAGGAGCTGATCACTTCTGGCTTGGAAGGTCATGACCTCTGCATGTATCCTTGCTAGGGGTGAAGGCCCTCCCATTCTCGGTCATTGCTGCCTGGGGTGCTGTATGGGATTCACCACCGTGTTCTGGGTCCCCCAGTCTTTGCAATCCAGAAGACCTGGAGTCCGATGTGAACTTGAGCTAGTTTTCTCAGCCTTCCGTCCACATCTACAGAAGGGTCCACAACGCCAAGTTCACCCAGTGGTTCAGAGGATTCAACTAAGACACCTTGTTCCAGAAAACCTTGACCACAAATAGACTGTCTTTCTCCTCCCTGCCCAGCCTCCTTCTTCTTCTCCGACTCAGGAGCCTTTTCTGTTCTGCGGTGGAGCGCACACTTCGGCCAGTTTCAGCTGGTCACCCAATCCCGACACTCACGCTCTCCTCAGAGGGCCACCGTGGGAATTTCCTGGGCAGATGCCGAGATAGCTCGATGCTCGGGCCAGGCACATGGCACGCCCGAATTCTCCTACACATGGCCCTCACCTGGAGAGGTCTGTGAAGAGAGGCTGTGTCACCAGCCCCCGGTGACAGGACACTGAGGACAGAAGTGAGGTGACGAGCTGGCAGGCCCCTTAGCGGGAATTTTGCGTTTACTCCCATTTTCCCGCCTCCTTTCCGCTCAGTCCTCCTTCTTCCTCTCCCTCCCCTGAGAAGTCTTCCGAGTTCACAAAAAGGAAAACCTTCCGGACACAGGAAGGCCGACAGATGAGATGCCCATTCGGGCCAGATCTCCGCCATCACCCCAGATGTCAGACCTGCGTGAGTTCTCCATTCACATTGACCGAGGCAACAATGGTTCCTGGTCAGTCCGATGAGGTCAACCGCTCTGGTGAGCTTCTAAATCCTCTTCTGTATCTTGTTCTACTTTGGGAACTCTTAAACATTTCAAGGTTGTTGTTTTTTTGTTTGTTTGTTTTAAATGAATTCACCTAAGTCACATGACCTTAATTTCCAGAAAATGAGTGCATTTTAAGTGAAGAACTAGAAGACAAGGTCATAAGTGACCAGAGAAAGGGAGGCTCGTGAAGAAAAAATTACAGTCACCCGAATGTGTGACCGTGGGCAAGTGACTCAAACCTCAGTTTCCTCATCTGTAAAATAGGGCAATAACTTTTATCTCATGGGGACACCTGATAATAATTTCTATCTCATTGTGACTTCAGTCTCACAATTTGTGCAAAGCACAGAAAACTCCTATTGGGAAATGTTCAATTAAGCACCACACCAATAATAATCTCTTTAATTAGGGGGACGTGATCACAGCCGAGCTCGCTCTCCTGTCCCTTCTGGTATCTGTGCTTCTGTTTGGCCTGGAGAAGAGGGAAGCGGCTCAGGGCGGGGGAGAAGGGAACTTGGACGTGTGAATGAGGCCTCCCCGTCTTGCAAATTATAAACCTGCAGTTAGACCCTCTGTATCAGACTGTACACCGAAATGCATTCCAGATGCACTAAAGAATTGCATATTTGTCTAAAAAAAATCAAACCATTGAGGGGGGGAAGACTTGAATATTTATCAGACCTCTGGGGAGAAAAGGCTGGTTAAACGTAGAAGCATAAGAAAAGATCACAAAGAAAGAGATGGACAGAACTGAGTGCCGAAAAAATGTAGCACATCTGCACCTAAACAAGAAGGGAGATGAAGGCAGCAAAAACGACAGGCCAGGGCCTCGGACCCTGGACTATATGCATGTACACACGTGTGGAAAGAGGTGAGAAAGTTACCCAGACCCGACGAGCATGAACAAAGAACTCAAATGCATAATTCACAAAGGAAGAAGTGTGTTTGGGAATAAAAAGGGAGAAAGAAATCTCAGTGGCAATCCGAGAAGCGAGTTACTCTTTTTCTACCATCATTATTCTTATTTTTTGAAATAAGAATCATACCTGGTGTTGAAGAAGGTGAGGTGAAACAGACACTGATGCGCTGGGAGTAGGAATGTTAATTGGCCTAACCCACTGAAAACAAATTTTCAAAGCTGTGGGGAAATCTGTAGAAAAATAAACCTGGGCCCCTATCTGAAGGCATATGCAAAGGTGGGTTCCAAGTGGGTGGGGCACCTAGACGGGAAGGTACAAGTGCAAAGCAGACGCTGTGGGGGATGCTCTCACTCCGACACTTGCTGGTTCGCACTTCACCCCTCTGATCCTCAGTGTTCTCATCTGTAAAACTGGGGACTCCGTGCCCACCTTACAAGGCAATGCATAGAAAGCACCCGGCACAGGTAGGTGTCTTTGATGAAGTGGCTGATTATTCCTTTCCTCCTGGGCCGGCAGCTAAATCACCTTCCCTGCCTCTCTTGTGTGGATATGGCCACGTGAGTACGTTCTGGCCACTGGAAGTCAAGTAAAAGTGATGAGCATACTTCTAGGCCTCCCAGGCATAATCCCATTTTCCCTTTCCCCACCCCACTGGCTGAAGAGAGAGAATCTGGGGCCATAGAAGAAGCTGATACAACAAGATGGAAAAAGCCTGAGTCCCCGAGTCACCACCTGGAAAACTGCTTAAGAACTCCTGATGAGACGTTGTGTACATAAGATACAAAATCCTAGTGGGTGAAGCCGCTGAGATCTAGAGACTCTGTTATAGCAGCTAGCAATACCCATCCTAACTAACTCAGTGCCCAATAGCTATTATGCAGGTTGACTAACAAAGTCCACTTCTGGGAATCCAGTGGTGGGGGGTTCATTAAATCTGGCTCCTGGGGGACAACAGAGTGTCACTAATCAGAGTGCACGTTGGAGGATTCCCAGAGAAGTGGCCAGTCGAAGTATAGGTTCCGTTGTTTGACTTAAGGTTTTGTTAAATGGTTAAAGTTGGATTTTGCACGTCCTGAGGTTGGGATTGGCAAGAGTGTTTTGACTAGACTAGACTAGAGCTCAAAAGATATTCAAAGGAGAAGCCAAAGCAAGAGTAGAAAAGGGAAAATATGGAAGTAATCAGATTGTCTGTATCAGCTGATAATAGTCTGTCCTCGGGCACATGGTCAAAAACCCCAGCCAGCGGCTCTCTCACTCCAGGTGAGCTTCTCAAACAGAGAGCTGATCCAGCCAGCTCGGGGGGCAGGGGGGGTAGGGAGGGCGCAGCTCAAGGGCAAAGAGACAGATAACTCTTATGCCCAGGTGCCTCCAGTCCCACCACCCCCCCCCCCCCCACCATCCCCAAGATCAAGCACGGTGCTTAAGGGAACACTGAGGCATGTGTGTATTTGTGTGTGAGTGTCTGTCTGTCTGTCTCCAATCACCTCACCAAGGAGATATTTTAAATGTGAAAAAGTCTTTATGCAAAAGAATATTTAGGAATATTTAGGGCAGTCTTATTTCACAGTGAAAGACAGTCAGATGCAACGGAGATGCCTCTGGCAGATCCCGCTGGTTTCCTCCCCAACAGCCACGCTCCCTTCTCCCACAGCACACAGTAGCCCAGGTTTGTGCTGGCTCCACCACTGAGTCAGGATTGCTCTCACCCAGGCTTGGTCTAGGATGGGACGTATGACTCCGGCCAATGAAATGTAAGGGAACGTTGGCGAGGGCCTTTCCGGAAAGGCAAACGACAGAGGCCCTGGGGCAAAGGCCTTCCCTCTCACACCCCGTTCCCTTTGGCCTGTGGCCTCTGCTGATGAAGATGTGAGGCCGGGAGATGCTGCAGCCGTCTCAGCACCGTGAGGGTCACGCCGAAGAGACTCACACAGACATCAACCCAGAGGGACCGCGCCGCTGAGCCCACCTGGGCGCTGGTGATGGGAAACAATGATGTCTCTACTATTCACATTGATGTCGGGGTTCTGCTGTCGCTTCTCTGTGGTGCAATGGCAGCCAAGGCCCAACTGGGGTGATTGACAGGATCCATTGCTCATGACATCGGACTGAGGGCCTCGCAACCGCCGGCTGGTGACAGAGGCCACCCTCAGAGGAAAGTCCAGCAAAGGTGATGCGCTGGGCAGTTGAGATAAGAGTGTCACACCAGGGCTCTAGCAGAGACAGATGTCATGGGAGATGTTAGCGGGAGGGGGCGCTGGGGAGAGGGAGGTGGGAACTCTCTCACTGCCTTTTAACTCTTTTATAACCCTGACATCATTCTGAAATAAAAACCTCAATATGTAAATGTTGAGCAAAAGCCGATGCTAGATTGATCCAGGGGTTTGCCACGCTGGTGAGTAAGTTAGGACTTGAAAGACAAGACGACGGAGGAATTGGGATAGGAGACCGGGAGGGAACCAATGTCTACTCAGAGCCCCCGGAGGGAGGGCAAGTCTGCCTGGTCCCTCGTCAGCAAAATGGGTGAAAACCCACGTCGGCTGGGGCCCTGCCACACTGTGGGTCTGGGCGGGGCTGCCTGACGTCCCCAGTCCCACGGACTCAGCTTAGAGCCAGCTGATTTCTGCAAACTTTTCAGCAGTTTGAGGTCTCGTCCTCTGCCATGCTTCTTGGTTCCCGTGCTGGGAATATATGTGTGTGGTCTGAGAGCCCATTCGCTGAATTTGTCACACACACACACACACACACACACACACACACACACACACGCACACACACACACACACATGCACACGCCCCGCGGGGGCTTTAGGAGAGTATCTGAGATGTTGGGACTCACGGGGCCCAGAGGCACTCAGCACAGCAGAGCCCTCCATTCGCTTGCTGGCTCTTCTCCTCTGCCCTCCCCTCCTCCCTCCCTCCTGAGCTGTCTGTGCAGAACAGCCCCCAGCCCTGTCTGCCCCCCCCCCCCAGGGCCTCAGCATCCCCCCTCCCCCCACTTCAGTCTATATTAAAGTACAATTCCCTGCTTAGGAGGAACTTTGACACCCACTATTAAAATACCATTTGCTTTAGCTCCTTAAGTGAATCCGAAGCCAGTGCGTGCCCTCTGGGGCTCATTACCGCCGTGGCTTTGATCCGCTGTGTCTAGACAACCTTGTGGGTCAGAATGAGTTGGGAGCAGCCTGGCAATGTAATTATTTGCTAACGACAGAGCAGGGGTATGTCCAATGACTTGGGTTAAAATAATACAACTTCGAGCATGTCCAGGGTTAGCCCTGTGGCCATGCCATTCTTTCTTATTCGCATTCTAATAAGCTCTCTTGCGTGGGAAGGAAAGGGGTAACGTTTGAAAGGAGCCCGTGGGAGTTGTGCATGGGAGAATGCCACATGTGGAACAACCTGTGCCCTGACGGAAACATGGGTCGAGAACTGATGGGTCAGAGGATCGCGCGAGATCGTTACAAACCACAAGATACCTCAGCCAAGTTAGCAGCGGAGCTTCCTATTCGGCCTGGAAGGTGAGCTGGTCCAGCCTGGCTCCTGTCATTTCACAGATAGGAAAGCTGAGGCCCAGGGAGGGTGATGACATGCCCAAGGTCATAGGGTGAGCCCATGACAGCCCACGGCTGGATCCCAGGGATGCCTCCTAGCACCCGTAGCCTCTCTTCATACCTGGAGACACTCAGAGGCACATGGACTGGCCATGGAGGGAGATCAGGCGCTGGCCCCTGGCCCTCGACCCCGCCCCAGTTTCTAAGAATGTTCTCGGTCACTCAGGGACAGCATTGCTCTGTAACGCTTTCGCTCTCTCTTCTCACGGGAGCGTGTCTAGTTTGACCATGTCACGGGTAATTAGGACCACACGCGTGGAGTCAGCACGCTGCAAGGGGGAAAGCCTGCCACACGTTGGGAAGGGCTGGGGTCTGGGCCCTGGGTGGCCTCCTCCGTGACCTTGGCCGAGTGAGTTACGCTAAGCAGGCGTGGCTGCCCTCCTCTGTAAGCCCGGGGCCGTCACCGCTCTCGCATCGGTCGATGTGAACATGAGCACCTCCAGCACACGGTCAGTGCTTGCTCAGACTTCACGCTGTGCGCGCCAGCCCAGAGCACATGACTTCGCTGCTTCTCAGACGGGAGTCTCTGCACCTTTCCTCCCACAGGTGCGCGGCAGCTTTCCTCCTCCTCCCAAAACTCTGCCGTGACAGACGAAGGCACCACAGCCCCTGCGCACCCAGGGCGGGTTTCCAGAGTGGAGAGGAAGGAACGTGAGTGCGCCGGAGCCTTTCTTTGGTGAGAGGCAGTAGCCCAGTTTGAACCTCCGTATTTGTCTCTTCAAGGCCACCCCCTCTCCTCCAACCCTGCATTTGAACTCAGGGCCCTGCAACCCATGGGCAGTGCATCGGCCCATTTAGTAACGGTGCATCTTACGATCGGTGGCATATTAAGTTCTGTGAAGCATGGGGCTCGAAGCAAGCCAGCTAGGCCACAGACAGGAGTGATCAGCAGGAGACTGGGGGCCGCAGGATCTGGTGTCCTTTCTTCCCCTCCCTCTCCCGTCTTCCTGTCTTCCTCCCTCCCCACCACCCTCCCCGGCCCACTCCCCATCTCTCTCTTCTCTCTTCCCTCTCTCCCTCCCACCTCTACTTCTCCCCGTGGTCTTAGCTTTGCCCCTGGGCTCAGCTGTCCCGCGAAGCTGCACGCGTGGCCCAGGCAGCTCCTGTCTTGCAGAACAGACACCTCTTCGCCACCATCTCCAGTAAGAAAAGCCCCGGCAACGGGCCCCGACTCGGTCATGTGCCCCGCCCTGCACCAGTCTCTTCTGAGCCTCGGCCTCATCCCACCCCTGTGGCTGGGAGTGGGAAGCTCTGAGTGTCAGACCCACGTGACTGAATCAGAGGTTCAAGGCTGTTCTTCTGGGCAGACCACACGAGAAAAGCCCGCTTTCTTGAGGCCTGGGTCCACGTGTCCCGGGGCAGCCAGGAGCCTGGTCCAAGCCCTCAAGACTTGCCCTTTTTGCTCGTCGCCACGGGAGGGTAAGTCGGTTACTTCTGCTTGAAAACTAGGGCCATCACGATTGTTATGGATCATGACGGCCCCAATTTAGACACTTACTGAGGACAAGCCTATTTTCCTTCATTTCTTTTGAGATGAGAGTCTCCTGCTGCAATAGGCAGTTACTAAGTTATTTGAGGATTTACTAATAGTTCCTATTTACTGAGCACCTGCAGTGGGTCAGGCACAGTTCAAAGTATACTGCTTGTATCAGCCACTTAACCTTAAATCCACCCAACGAGAAGGACACTGCTATTATCCCCACTTTGTAGGCGAGGCAACTGAGGCCCAGGGAGTTGAGTGACTTGCAGAGTAAGTAAGTAGGAGAGCCAGAATCCAGAGGCAGGTGGCCAGGCTCCGGCATCCATGCTCTCAGCCATGCCCGAGGGGGCAGGGCTGGGTTTGTCCATCCCGTCCCATTGAGCCCAGCCCCCTGCAGGCCCATCCTGGAGTCCAAGCTCCTGCTACCCTCCCAACAGCCAGGCGGAGTGCCAGGACAGCAGAGAGCTAGAATCCTCGTGGATTTTATTTTAATTTTTGATTATAATAGTTACCATTTGTTGGCACTGGTCAAAGACCTTAAATTACATGATCTCATTTTTTCTTCTAAACAACTCATTTGGAAAATGAGGAAACAGAAGTTCAGAGACAGTAAGCAGCTTGCCTAGAGACACACAGCTAGAAACGCGGAGATCCAAGGTTGTAGCCCAGGACGGCCTGACTCCAACACCTGAGCTCTAGCTATGCACGGCTCCCCCCGGAGCAAAGAACCCCCAAACTGAGCCTGGGGGGAGGGGGTGGGGCTGGTCAGAGGAGAGCCCTGGGAAGGTAGATTCGCCTCCGCCCACATTTCCATGCCCCCTCCCACGCTGAGAACTGCCATGGCCTCGGGGGGCAGGGCTGAGAGGAGCTGCCCATTTCTTCCCACGCTCCAAGGCCTGGCCCAGCCCCGACTCCACGTGCCCAGGAACAATGCCGCCACATTCAGGGTAGATGTGGGTGTGCGTGTGACCTGCTGCCACCCTCGGGCACGCTGCCAGGGCTGTGTGATTTCACGGGACCGCCTCCACTGGACCAACACGTATGAACAATGAGGACTCCACTTACTAATGCCGAGTACAGGCGGGCTCTGTGCTCAGGGCGGAGGAGAGTCCCTCGCTCCTTCTTCCTAATGACCCTTTCTGATGAGCGTTTGGGAAACTGAGCCTCAGAGAGGCAGAGGAAGGAAGTTGGCCAAGGCTGCACTGTCTGCAGGTGGCAGAGCTGGGACTCGAACCCGGGTCTGACTGACTTCAAAGACCATGCCTTTAATGCCACCTTTCTGCTGCTCCCTAGCCTGTGCCAAGACCACAGAGCTCGGGGAGGCACAGTCCTCGTTCCCAAGAAGCTCTGAGTCCAGGAGCAGAGACGTGCGGATGAACAAACTGCAATTGGATGAGGGTACTAGGGACGACGGTGTGTCCGGTGGGTCCTGAGGTGCACAGGGGAAACAGAGGTCCCCCTGGGTGATCATGTGTCCTTCGTGACTCAGTGACAAGTGACTGGGGGGGAAGAGGCAGAGACTAATTGGCTCATATATCTGAGAAGGTAGGGAACTAGCTTCAGGCATGGCTGGTTCCAGGAACTGAAGGAAATTAATGGGAGTCTCGCGCCCCCCCCCCCCCCCCCAGGTTCAGGCTGTGCTTTTGGCCACGTGGACTCCCGCTTTAAGAAGGCTCCACTCCCTGCAGGCGAGGCACCTGGTCCACACTCCACAAGGTCAACATGGTGACCATTTACTTTTCACTTCAGCCAAATGCCCAGGATGGACTGTCGTTGGATTTGTTGGGGGTCACGTGCCAATCCCTCACTCCAGGGCCATGGCCAGAGAGGTGGGGTCACCGATGGGCTGTTGGCCAGGCCTAAGGAGGAAGCCGGCTCCCTGCACCCCCATCGGGGTGCTGGCACAGGGAGAAGGGGCAGCCGATGCTGAGTGGGCCAAGACACCTGGTGCCCACCCAGGGTCGGTCAGGAGAGGAAGGTTCACAGAAGGGGACCCCAGACCTTGGTCCCGAGGTGGGGGACTAACAGAAGCCTGCTGGGCAGGGCTGGGGCTGGGAGGGGAAGGCGTTTCCCGCCAGAGGAACACCTGTGCGGGCAGGGCCGTGTGCACTGATGATTCGGGAGAGCTGGAGGCCAGGCCAACGCAGGAGGGGAGTGGGAGATGTGGCTTCGGAGGCCACGGGCAAGGGCTTGCAGGGCTGGGGGCCATGCTCAGGAGTTTGCACTTGTTCCTGCAGGCAACCCAGGGGGTAGAGCCTGATGGTCAAGGGCAAGGGCTCAGGGCTGGACCTCCTGCACTGCCCCTTCCTCTCTGGGTGACTCTCTCTCTGATCTCAGCGTTCCTGTCTGTGAAATGGGGAGATTGCGGCACAGCCTTCATAAAACCGAAGTGAAGGCCAAATGATCCATGCTGAGCTACTGCAGACGGAGTTTAATCGTCAGAGGGGCACGCTCTGATCTACATTCTAGAAAGATCCCCTGGGACAGGGTGGGGGAGACCAGTGTGGAGAGGTGAATGTGAGGCTCTGTTCCTGGTGCGAGACGGAGCGGCTGCGGGGAGTGGGAGCACACAGGACAGACGGGGAAGGGCTGATGGAGAGAGAATTCCTCTGCACTTGGCCAAGGATGCGATGTGGGGAGAGGGAAGGATGCAGGATAAAACTAAACAGGAAGACAGAAATCTATCCTTGACCTCGGGTCCCTTCACTTTTCACTTTTGAACAAAAGTGAAAATTAATTTTCTCAGGTAAAATTCAACGAAAATCCCTAGGCACCCCGCCCCCTCCCCCCTTACTAGTAAATATCTCAAAAAAATGTCCCCAGACCATTTGATCCCCAGTTTTGAAATCTTAACAGTTTGGTTTTCAGCCTGAATGTTCTTTGAATGTTCCACCTGCTCCCATGGCCTCACCTGAGAAGCTCGGCCGGCCTAGGCCACGGGGGTTTGGTGGGATGGGAACTTGGGTTGGTTCAGGTGAATTTACAAGCGACTTCATTCATCATGACGAGTCTAAATCTCAACTAAGTTTCTGGACTCAAGTTCTAATGAGTCCTTACCAGAAATAAATAAAAAAGAGAAAGATGAGGAGGAGGAGAAGGAGGAGGAGGGGGAGGAGGAGAAAAAGAAACAGCAAGCAGCAGCCACCACAAATTCACAAGAAAACAGAAATTTGACCAGAAAAGCCCCTCAGCCACAAAATCTTTCACAAGAGCCATTTGACGTCTGCATGCAAACAAGAACAATGCTGAAACTTTGTACTAAATGTTGTCATTTCAAAGCCAGTTTTACAATCATTAGTTGATCAGTAAATGAATCGGAAACATATGGATCATATTTCACTGAAATCACATGATTTTAAATCAGAGGAAAGTTGCTGTAGGGAAAACAAACAATAAAAGGACTTCTTAAAAAAACACACACACTTTTTATTTTTTGGTTTCGTCCAGGCCTGGAGCTTGATCGCTGGCTGACACGAAGTTGGACACAGATAGGATCAGGCTGCTCATCGAGCTTAATGAGAATATAAACCTCTGATTTCCATTACGGCACCCAGCTTCCCTGGTGGAAACGCTAGAGGGAAGGACGGAATAAACAGGTACATTTACCTGTCCCCGTGCCCCATAAATCTAAGCAAGAATTTTCCCTGGGGAACCGGCTGCTGGGCACAACAGACCCAGGGCACCGTGGATGCTCTGATGTCCGACTGCGATGGACTTTGAGCCTAGCAGCCTTTCCATGCACCGCTCTCTGCTGGCCAAATGTGAGTAGTTTCTCCCACTCCTGAGGCCTGCTTATTAGTTAACTAGAGGCCCGGTGCACAAAATTCATGCACAGGTAGGGTCCCTAGCGGCTGCCAGCTGCTGGCCGGGGCCTTCCTTCAGTCCACGTCGCCCCCTGGTGATCAGTGCACATCATAGCAAGCGATCGAACTCCTGGTTGGTTGAACTCCCGAGGGGACACTTTACATATTAGGTTTTTATATCTATCTTACCTAATAATAGCCAAACATGTATGTTGACCGTACCTTCGCTACGCCACCAGCCAATCAGGAGTGATATGCAAATTAACCCAACAAAGATGGCAGTTAATTTGCATACTCAGCCGCCTGGTGATGGGGGCGGGACACTTGTGTTGTTGCCATGGTGATGACGCAGGCATTCTGCCCCACCCCTGGTCTCTCAGGGCCTCTGGCAGCATGGGAAGGAGGGGCCGGAGTGGAAAGAGGCGGCTCTGGGGCCGGAGCGGAAAGGGGCTGGGCCGGAGTGGAAAGGTGGTGCCAGCAGCCAGGGAAAGGAAAGCCCATTCTAGCATGAATCTTCGTGCATCCGGCTTCTAGTAGAGAATAAAAACGGTGATCTATGAAGCCGATGGAACAGTTACTCTGTGCCAGGCGCTGTTCAAGTACTTGACTCATTTAAACTCATGCCGACCCTCTGTGCTATCTCCCTTTATATGTAGTTCAGGACAGGGAGGTGAAGGATGGTCAAATCAGTTACCCAGGATCACTGTTATTTTTTTTTTATCTTTATTTTTTTTAAAATATATCTTTTATTGATTTCAGAGAGGAAGGGAGAGGGAAAGAGAGATAGAAAAATCAATGATGAGAGAGAATTATTGATTGGCTGCCTCCTGCATATCCCCCACTGGGGATAAAGCACACAACCCAGGCATGTGCCCTTGGCTGGAATCGAACCCGGGACCCTTCCGTCCGCAGGCTGACGCTCTATCCACTGAGCCAAACCAGCTAGGGCCAGGATCACTGTTATTTACATGATGAGATGCAGTTGGGCTCTGAGCCACTAGCCCGGCGGCCTCCCGGGACGGTGGAGGTCTGAGGAGCCGCCCTCTCCTTGCCACCCAGCCCCATGGGAGGCCAAAGCCGTCCTTTACGTGTTCCCCAGGGTGTGGTGCGCCTGCTTTCTCCCAAGATGTGATCTCAGAGAACACCAACTCCAAGGCCAGCCACGCGGTCCAAGCAGCCCCTCCACTCTCTCACCGCCCCCGGCTTCACCCCTTGGGTGCCTCCCCCAGTTTGTAATGATGTGTTTCCTTGCTCCCTGCCGGGTTGATTCTCTCTCCCCTTCTCGTCCGTAACCCCCACCCTCCACCCCACCCAGCAAATCGGGTCTCTTTTGTGCCTTACGTTATAGCATCTGACCAAACCACATCTAGCCCAGAGCCCGGCACGGAGCCTGGGCCACACAGAATGGGCTTGAGAAATAGTTACTGAACCAAGAGTATCCGTCGGATTCAGATCCTCAAGGAGAGTTCTGGTGAGCGAATGCTCTCTTCTTTGTTTTCTATTTCTGGCACTTTAAACCCAGTGGGAGCTGGACTGCCGTCCCGGGAGGTGCACATGAATTTGTTTTCATAGTATTGTAACTTGACAGGCGCATGGAGCTGGAAGCTGGGGCACAGAGCCTGGAAAGAGGAGGCCTTGCCCTCAGGGAGGCCCTAGTCCCATGGGGGAACCAACTGGGACTGCTCCCAGCTTGAGGCGCCCTGGAAGATGGAAGCGGAGCTGGGATGGTGAGCATGACCTTGCAGGCAAAGGGTCTCCCAGGCAGCGGACGGCAGAGGCAAAGGCCGAGGGCTGGGAGAGATCATGAAACACGGGGGCACGTCCCATGGTGTGGCCTGGCTGGAGCAGAGGAGGAGGCAGAAGACGAGGCTGGAGAGAGCCAGGCCCCAGCCGAATCCTGAGGGGTCAGGTTCAGGCTGCCAGAGGCATAGAGGCATGCATGGAGCCTCCTGTTGGCAGGTACCATGTGGAGGGCGCAGGACCAGGGGCAGGGAGGACCAGAGGGGGCGAGGGGACGGATCGGAGGGCTACTCAGAGGTAGACCTGCCAGGACTGGGCTTTAATATGTTTTTATTGATTTCAGAGAGGGAGAGAGAGAGAGAGAGAGAGAGAGATAGAACCATCAATGATGAGAGAGAATCGTTGATGGGCTGCCTCCTGCACACCCCACCCTGGGGATGGAGCCCACAACCCAGGCACGTTGCCCTGACCGGGAATTGAACCGTGACCTGCTGCTTCATAGCCACTCAGTCGGGGAGAGGAAGAGGAAAGTGCGAGAATCGGGGGAGGTCCCTGTGGAAGCTCTATCCTTGGCACTCCCCCAGCTCCGGCTGCAGACTCTCACCTGACTAAGCCCCGTCCTGAAGGTCCTGACCTCACTGTCCATGTCCCCACCCAGGCAGTTCCGTCCTGGTCCTCCAGAGAGTCTCTGGAAGACACCAGAAGGTCAAGGCCTCTCAAGTCCATGGAGGCCAGGCCCAGCCGCCCAGCGCTCGCCCCGGCAATAACTCCGGGGTCCCGGGCTGCAGAGGATGACCTTCTCTCTCTCTCTGTTTTTTAAAATAGATTTTTATTGATTTCAGAGAGGAAGGGAGAGGGAGAGAGAGATAGAAACATCCATGATGAGAGAGAATCACTGATCAGCTGCCTCCTGCACGCCCCACCCTGGGGATTGAGCCCACAACCAGGGCATATGCCCTTGACCCGAATCAAACCCTTCAGTCCGCAGCCGACGCTCTATCCACTGAGCCAAACCGGCCAGGGCGGATGACCTCCTCCTTGGCAACTGGAATTGTTTCCCTCACAACACAGAACCCCCAATTCACCTGGGGGGTGAGCGGGCAGGGCTCCAGGAGCACAATACCACGTCCTCACTCTCGGTTCAAAGCCAAGATTTAACTTTTCATTTTCAAAAACATGAGTGGTCAGACCACAGCCAGAAAATTGGAACCATCCTCCGAGCACCTCTGAGCTCCCACGTGGCCCTTCCCGGCTGGGAGCAGGGGGGAGCGGCCAGAGCAGCACGTACGGCCAGTGGAGGGCAGGGTGCCTCCTGGGCTGCAACCCCCGCCCCTGCCCAGCCCCCGTGCCCCAGCGCTGCGTGGCCGTGGGCACGACTCCCAGCTCCTTCGAGCCTCAGTTTCCTCCAGTGTCACCAGCACGTCAGCACACCTCCCAGAGTGGCTGTGAGGAGCAGGTGAGACACCCCAATACGGGCATCTGTGTCCATCATATGTTAGGTGCGGGATAGTCTAGATTTTCCTGCTTAAAAGCAAGGCTTTTCATTAGAGGACTGAAGGGTACATCGCCCAGCCCCTCTGCCTCTGAGCCCGGTGCTCTCTGGGCACGCACTGGCTCAGTAACGATCCTCACACCCTTAGCCACGCACTGCGCAAATCGCTTCAACCACGACCCCGCGGGGCAGGCACTGTCATCAGTTCCATCTTGCAGATGGAGACACAGAGAGGTGAAATAATTTGCCCAAATTCCAAGAAGTAGCCCGTGGTGAGGCCGAGAACTGAGCCGAGAACTGAGCCGAGGTACTCTAACTCCAAAGCTCCTGCTTAACCACACGACCAGGCACGGACCCGGCCAGAATGGCTCTCCGCTCCAGCCTCGCGATGTAGCGTTGCCCCTTCCCCTTGTCAGTCGTTGTCTGTCCCTCTGTACCCCTGGAGCTCAGTGTTCTGACGGCCGGTGCCTCCCAGTCTGCATGGAAGCTGATGGGGTGATCGCAGTCACACTCCCTGCTCCCCTGCACCCCTTGCTCACTCACCCCTTGCACCACGGTGCCCAGCCCCATCCCACCCCACACAACGGCACGAGGGGGAGGCGTGTGCCATTTCCCATATATGAAAACTGAGGCTCCAAGAGGTGACGTGGCTTAGCCAACGTCGCTCAGGACTGAACCCAGATCTGGGGACCAGAGTCCAACTAAGGGGTCAGGTTCAGGCTGGGCGCGTTTTCTGCAGCAGATCCATGAAGCAGGAAGGAACTGGGCTTTTCCCACCAGCGGAGACACGCCCTCTCATGTCCTGCTGCGGGGGACAGCTCCTCCCCCTCTGGCCTCAGCTTCCCCGTCTATAAAATGGGAAGCGTCAAGCTTAGAAGAGCACGTGCTCTAGAGCCCAACTTTCCAGTTCAAATCCCAGCACTTGTGCCTGTGTGACCTGGGGCAAGTTACTTACCCTCTCTGTGCCTCCGTGTCCTCATTCTGCAAAATGGGAATGGGCAGTCATTGTCTACTTCTTAGAGTTGTAAAGTGAAGTGAGATTGAAGTGTGTAACACATTCAGCCCACACCCTGGCACATAGTAGGCACTGAGGGAATGTCAGATACTCTTAACCAACATGAAAGGTTGGCTGCGGTCTTTTCCAGCTGGGTCCTCAGGACCCCTACCCCCTGAGCCTGGCCCCGGTCCCCTGCAGCCTCGGGGTAGAAAGCCCTGCTTCTTGCTGGCGCTCCCCTGTTCTCACTGCCCCCTCGGGGGGCCTTGGTGGGAGGGACAGCTGACGCCCTGAGCGTGAGTCTGGCCAATGACCCGGGAGGTGTTGCCTGGGCCCTGGGCATGAGGTAATGGAAGGCTGGAGCCCGCGGCAGGCCTGATGGCACACGTCATCACTCGAGCGGTGAGAAATGCGAGTGACTAACGTGCTCTGGGGCCCCGACGGGGGCAGCGGCCTGGCTCTGGCTGCGCATGCACACTGTGCCTTTGTGTCCGCCTCCTGCCGGGACCTGAGCGGCAGCCCAGCCGTGGAGGAGCTGCTGAGCAAGCACACAGTTCCGGTCGCCACACCCCCTGCCCCACCCGGCAAGAGGAAGGCAAAGGGAACCAAGTCAGACGAAACGTGCGCGTGACCCTCGGCTTTCCCATTTGTCACGCTGGTGGGTGTCCAACCGTGCCAGGCCCTTGGGGTTCCAGAGGTAAGAGAACCTGACTCTGACCTTCCAGGGAGTGGGGCGTGGAAGGGACACAGACCTCGGAAAGCACAGCGATGCTATTGGTGGTGATTTTGAGGGGCGCAGGGGAGGAAGCCACTGAGGGGAGGAAAACCAGAGAGGGCTTCTCAGAGGAAGTGACCCCTGAGCTGGGTCTCGCAGGCGGCCACAGGGACCATGTCCCAGGCAGAGGGCACTGTACCAGCCAAGGCAGGGAGGCCTGAAATGGCACCAGGCTTCCCAGTATCTACAACGACTGGATGGGATGGGCCATCGGAGGTGTTCAGGGGCCACCGAGCTGTTACTGGAAGCTTCCTAGGATACACAGGCATCATCTCATTTCCTGGGCCCATTTTACAGAGGAGGAAACTGAGGCTCTGGAAGGTAGAGCCGTTTCTCCAAGATCAACTAACAGTAAGCTGGGCATCTGGGACTGGCACCCCAGTCCACCTGCCCTAAAGCTTTAAGGTCTTAACTACCCTGCCCGTCTCTTCAAACCCCGGGGACTCTCGAGAGCCAAGGGAAGAAGTTTGGATTTTATCCTGAGGGCGGGGGGGGGGGGGGGGGGGGAGCTGTAAGCATTGCAGCAGGAGAAAGAGGTGCTCACATTTGCAATCAGCAGGCTCGCCAGGGGCCAGATAAAGACAGACAGGAAGGGCAGAGTGAAGTAACATCGGGAAATCAAGCCAGCCCTGACCCGGGGACCACGGCTCCTCGACCTGGCCCCCTCCTCTCCACCGATGCGCTGGCCACACTGAAAAGGTTTCAGCTCCGCCCTGGCCGGGCCTCCTCTGTCCCTTCACACCCGCCCAGACGCCTTGCTGCGGATCGTTGCCTGACTAACGTGCGCTCCGCCGCCAGGAGCCAGCTGAGAGGTCGCTTTCTCCAGAAAACCTCCCTGACCACGTCCCCTTCCCAGCTGGTCAGATGGCCTGTTCCCCAGGCACCATGCCTCTCCTTTGACCTTGTCCATGGTGCTTCGAGAAAGGGCACAAGCTCTGCCTCGCCCACCCGGCTCCCGGGGCGCAGCGCATGGAGCAGCCCCGGGCATCCAGCCGAACTGGGGTTTGGAGGTGGCACCGTCTGCTTAGAACACCCTCGGGCCCACTCACCTCCCTCAGCCGCACACTCACACTAGCGCCCACCCCCACCCCCCCATCCAGCAGGTCCCTCTGGCCTTAGAGAATTGGCCAACCAGCCACGCACCTGACAAGCGCTTTAAGGGAAACGGACAATTATTAGGGCCCTGGGCTACTGTGTTGTCCTGGGACTTGGAGGAAAGAGTCAGGTCAAGGGTCTCGCCCTCTAAGAAGACTGACTTGCCCCCTCCCACCAGGTCCTGCCCCTGCCAGGCTGGTCGGGGTCCGTCCTGAGCCATCCCTCTGGGTTGGGGTGCCCGCCTCTCCCACTAAGCTGGGTCTGCTTGAGCTCCATGCACAAAGCCTGGAACATGGTAGGTGCTCGCGCCTGTGGGACTGGTGAGTCCATGAATGACCTCATCCACATGGAAATCAAAACAAACTGCTCAAACTGAAGGATGCCCAGGGCTGGGCTGGGGCATGGCATGGCGGCTGCCTAGGCTCAGCTTGGATGGACTGGAGGGACCCACATCTGAGCCATCTCCCCCTCTGATCAGGGCCCGGGATGGGCAATGCCTGCAGGTGACAAACATGTGGGGACACGGTGAGCACCTCACTTCTTGGGGCCCCTTGGTTCTGGGGACTGGTTGCTTTCATCCTTGGTTTCTTCACGGCGGGTCATACAGAGTCGGCCTACTTTAGACACCTGCTAACCCGGGTGGCTGGGCACAGACCTGTCATCCTTCATCCTTCATCGTGGGAAGTGGGGAGAGCAGGGAATGCCCGGTGCGGCCCCTGCCTGGGAATGTTAGGACACCTGATGCCCAGAGCAGAGAGAGTTGTCCCCAGGGCACAACAGTGGATTTTTCCTCATTGACACTAAGATGGGGAATTCAATCTGTGACTACATCCCCTCTGCCAAACACCGCACACTCTATCCGCAACCTTTACCCCAGCTCCCCATTTTACAGACGGGAAAACTGAGGCTCAGAGAGGCCAAGTGGCAGGTCCCAGGGAACGCACTGAATTGGAGGCGAAACCCCAGATTCCAACCAGGTTTTGTGTGGCCCCACGGCGTTCCCGGGGGCCTGCTGGCTGGCCCTCCCCGGCCAGGGCTCTGTGCCCCTCTCTGATCACCGGTCACCGTGACAGGGGCAGCGGCCTCCCCCACCCACTCTCGGCTCCTGCTGCCCATTCTAGCCACTGCTGCCAAGTGTCGGGACCTGATTTGAATTTGGGGTTCTCTCCGCTGCAGCCCAACAAAGGTTTTTATTGGAATGCCCCTCCGATCTCCAGACTTTGAAGAAGTTTCAACAATGCAGTAAAAGGCAGGTCCTTGCCACAACAAAAGGCAGAAATATCACCGAGGAGTAAACAGAATTCCTTGGCCTCTCCGGAGCATGTGTCAACATCTCTTATTCATCCCCTCGCCCCACCTCCTCCTCCTCTTTTCTCCGGAGTCAGAGCCGGCGGGGAGGTGTCTTCCTGGCACCGGTGGGGAGGGCCACGGCTACCCCAGCCCCGCCTCAGAACAGATGCCGGCCCTCGGTAAACTGAGAACGCGTAAACGGCCGTGAGATGCTTTCCCCGCGACCACAATCACCCACATGGAAAAGCCATTCGCCGCCGTGGCCCCCGCGCCCTGCCCCCTGGCACACACATGTGGCGGCCACGGCTCCAGAAACAGGCCTTCCCAGAACAAGAATGTATGTGACATGTACAAAACGGCTTGATTTCAACTGATGGCTGGAAATTAAATGGATTTGAAATGTACATGCTTAAAAACAATTTCGGCGGAAAGCATGCCCATTTAATATTGCGTCTCTAAATGAGGCCTCGCTCCCCAGGCAGGCTTGTAACGTGATGAAAACCAGCAGGCAGACCCCACCTGGGACCCCACTCACCAAGGACACGGTACCCAGGGGCAGGGCACGCATGTAAGTGTGTGTGAGTGTGAGGCCGCCGTGTGTGAGCTTGGGCGAGCACTTGGCAGTAGGAGTCTGGGTGTCGGTGTGTGTTGTGTGTGGGTCTGTGTATGGGGGGTGAATCTGAGTGTGAGTATGTGTAGTCTGGTGTGTGATCTTGTGTGTGTGTGTTTGTGTGGAGTGATGGAAGGAGGGGCAAGTCGCCGCCCTTCCTTCCACATTTTTCCAAGTCGGCAAATGCCACCTGAGCCCTCGCCTGGTGCCGAAACGAGGGGGTGGGGGGAGAGTGCCAATCTCAGGAAAGGAGAGGGCGTGGCCTCTCAGAGTTCCGAGGCGGTTTGAGGAACCGAGACAAAGTCAGAGAAATGACCAAAGAGCAAGCCAAGACCGTTTTCAAGTGTAGACCTGGAAAGGGGAAAGGGACATTGACTGATTGCACGTAACCTGGGCATGCACATGGACTCGTGAGGAACAGCTGATCTCTGAAACCAGTTAGTCCTGGGTACAGAATCACACAGACGCTACCATTTCCTGACCACGAGGCCTCGAGCAAGTCTCTTCTCTCTGGGCCTCGGTTTCCTTGCTGGTAAAATCGGTCTAATAGAACATGTTGGGTTCATGCCAGGCATGCAATAAATAATAACTACATTCACAGCGTAATGCTTTCCCTGGAGGCGACCCGTGAGACAGGCATCACATGCCCATTTTACAGATGAGGAAGCCGAGGCCCAATGGCCTCACAGCCACACAGGAATAGAGTCAAGGCTAGAACCCAGAGCCATCTTGCTTCCAAGTCTACCATGTCACCCTCCCGCTGAGGCTCTGACCTCCAGAAATACTAGTTTCAGAGGCAGGAAAGCGGGTGGGGGGAAGCGGGGAGGAAGGAAAGGTCAGCAGAGGGAACAGCTTTTCCTGGTGGGAGAGCCCGGTAGGCACAGACACCCAGACAGGACCTCTTTGCAGAGTGAGGTGGGTAAGGAGCGCTTCTCGGCCGGATCTGGGAAAGACCTGGGGGTTGAGAGGGAACCAAGCAAGACACAGCCCTGGGCTTTATTACATGCCGTTTCGCCCTGGCCGTGTCTTCCCCCGACCAGTCACCCCCCAACAGCAGCTCCTGGCCCTTCCCGAGGAGGGAGGCTCCCGATCACAGTTAGAAGCCGCTGCCTGTCCCGGGTCTGCAGTCATCCCGGAATAGAATGGGCCCCTGTGGAGGCAGTGGGGTCCCCACCCATGGCGAGTCTGGGGTGCTGTGGTGAAACTGAACAGATGCCGGAGCGTGCAGCAGTTCAGTGGCCGGCACATGGCGAGGGGCATGATCTGACCAGCGGCTCCTCCGGGCAGAGTGGCAGGGAGGACAGTGTTCCCTTGGTGACCCGGGCAAACAGATACCCAGGTATCTCCGCGTGGGAGCCTCCAGGGTCTGGAGTGGACGCGTCACCCTCCCCAGGCTGCCATCTCTTCATTCCATGCACAAGGCATCCAAAAATAATCATTTAGAAAAAAAGAAAAGAAAAAGAGAAAGGTTTCCACAGGCCAGGCTTTGAAAGCATAAAATCAGCTTCAGAGACGTCCTGCGCCTCAGCGAGCGTGTTCCTGGGCCGAGTCTGAGTGCCGTTTGCACTCGTGTCCAACGGCTCTTGGAGGCGCTCTGGCACCCGGCTGGGCGGCGAGTGCAGGTTCCTTAGGCCGCGGCCCTCGCACGGCCAGCCCGGTGCCCCGTGCACCCCGGCCCCGCGAGCAGCTGAAAACCCAAGATCAAGTGCAAAGGGGACTCTGGCTGCCAAATTTCAGGGCCGGGGGGGAAAAAAAGAAAAAGAAAAAAGAAATCTGGAATGTGTTTCTACTTACTGTCCATTCCAGTAAAATGAACCGGTCTCTCCTCCAAACATGTGTTACTGCTTAGGCCAGAAACTGTATATATTGGTCTAAATCCAGAATGGTCTATGTGACATATTACTCCATATGACAAAATTACTACAACCTGCACTCTGTAGAAATGCCTGTTGCAACAGTATAGGATGATAATTTGTTGTACAACAAAAGTACATAATAATTTCATGTCAGTGTGGGCCAGGCCTCGGGATTTTCAAAGGGAAATCTCAGATGCATGTGGGCCCGTGTTGAATACGCACCACCACCCCCCAAGTCCCCCGCCCCTACCCCTCACACATGCTCATATGGTGTGTGATCAGGACGGGAGAGAGTGGGGCTTTATTTATAACATACCATATTCCACTTGAAAGTGACAAGAACACACACACACACACACACACACACACACACGCACACACACACGCGCACACACACACACACACACGCAATCAAAACCCTGAAAATAAAGCCAAATGGAAATCTGGTGTTCTCAAGCACGAGACGCCAGTGGCCAGAGCTGGTTCCCGAACCTCAGGGTCAAGGAGGGTGAAGAAGCCCTAAGACAGGGGTGCTCATCTGTCAGCGGTAGGGGACCCATCCGAGCAGAGCCACGTGAATTCCGCAAGACCCCCCCAAACCACAGCCTCCTCCTCAGCCCTCGTCGGGGCTAAGGTTTCATTACGAGCCGCGGGCCCCGTTCCAACCCTCTTATCTGTCCCCCTAAGCGGCTCCGGCAGGTCACTCCACCGTACACGGATTCGCGTTGGGATAATGTCTTGGAGAGGAACAACCCGAAACCTGACCCAGTCGGAGCCGGTTTGCGGCGCGGCGTCTCACGGAGCAAGGCTGCGAGCCGGGGGGAAGCATGGGACGAGAGAAATCGGACGCCGCGCGTGACACAGCTCGACGGCTCACACGGTAGCGTGTGACTCCGTTTTTCCCGCCGTGGAAGCTTCGGTCGTGGGAAAACGGGCAAACGTTCTGTTCTCTTCCCCTCCCTCCGCCCTTCCCGTCTGCCCTTCCCTGCTGCCTCCTTTCTCTTCCTTCCTTTCTCCTTGTTTCTCCTCCCTGTCTCCCTCCTTCCATTGTTAACGTGGGAAGGAGGCTTTCGGGGCGCTTCCTCGAGGTCTCCTTTCCTGGGGGTCCCTGCCGAGATAGGACATCCGAACACCACGGCTCCCCCCGGTCACCTCTCCATCTCAGACCTCTGGTTCTCCCCGAAGGCCAGCGGGCCCCTCTCGGACACGTAGCGTGCTCCGGTGAAGGAAGAGATCCCACAGACGCCGCTCAGATCTCAGTGACTTCCCACGCTGGCTGAATGTGTGCCTGGTGTCAAGGGCCGGGGCCTAAGCTACCGTGGCTTCAGGGGGCCGAGCGCTCGCGACAGCCAGCCTGGGCAGCCGGACCTGTCTTCGGGGCTGGGTGACCGTCGAAAATCTATCTTCTTAGAGTTTTTTTGGTTCCATAAAACCTGAAACATATTTGGCCTGGCATTTTTTCCTCCGGATTTTTAAACCCGTGTGCACTTTATGGCAAATGAGATCCATATGTCCCTGATTCATTGATACTTAAGCCATTAGGACGCTGTTTTGTAAGAACACTTTGATGTCCAAGCGCCGTCGAGCTGTGTGGAGGGCTTTTTTCCCTTCACAAACAGGAAGTTTTCCCCTTCTTGGACAGTACACAAAGTGAGGGGCCGGCTCCCCCAGAGTGCGGGACAGGGAGCAGGAAGTGGTTCCGGACTGCCAGGATGTGTTTGTCCCGCTCGGCCACAGGACGGCCCCGAGCCCCTGTCCCGGGGCGTGGGGTGGGAGGGGCTCTGGTGTAAGGAGCCTCGGAGCCGGGGTCGGGCCTGGCCCTGGCGCCTGGGCCATTACTGGCCGGCCCACACCCCTGGGACCCAGACCCGTCTCCCAGAGCGGACTCCCCGGGCCTTGTCATGTTTATTGCTCTTATTCTGTCACAAAATAACATGCGACAAAACAAACAGCCACACACCAGGGCTGGGGGAAGCTGAGGGCGCCTGCGGCCTCCTTTCCCCAGGACGGCTGTGGGCATGGTGACTGGGCTGGCGCAGGGATGGGAGGCGGTCGGGAAAGGAAATTTGGGGACCGGTTCCAGGGGACGCAGAGAGAGAGCGTGCCCGGGGCATCCGAGGGCTTCGGCATTTGAGTGTGGTGATCAGAGACCAGGTGGACCCCGCCCGACCAGGAGGGGAAAGAGAAAGAGCCAGGCCTCGGTTCTGGAATACCAGCTGGGGCGAGTGACTTCACCCACCACAGCCTCAGTTTCCCCTCGTAAGCAGCCCTGGAGGTGTGAGGAGAATCCCGCCGGGAGGTGAGCAGCTGCACCACCTCAGCTGGCCCTTCTCGACCCAGGCTGACACTTGTCACTTGTTTGGCTCCCCACCACCCAGTCTCCCTTCCCTGTCTGTCCACTGCTCTCCTTGGGTGCTTCCTGGGGGGGGGGGGGGAGGTGTTGGGGGGGATGTGGACGGTCTCCCTCTCCCAAGAGGCCAGACCCGTGACGTAGGCCCGGCCAGTGGGATGCCTTCATTGTGAGACTTCATTCACGGGGACGGCTGCAGGTCAGACTCACAGCAGCGACGCTGGGGACCCGCTGGATCAGCACGTGCTCCTGCCTGCAATCCCGGGACGTTCTCGCTTCCAGCTCACCGTCCAGTCCTCGCTCTCCTGCCTCCTGCCAGTCCTGGGAGTGCCAGAGCCCTTCGCACGAGGACCCTTTGTGCTCAGGGCAGAGAGAATGCGTGTGGCCTGCAGTCCACACCCCTGACAACTCCACGGCCTCAAGCGAGTCCTCACAGTCAATCTGACGCCTTCCCCAGCTTCTCATCTACACAGCCCCCCAGCCCAGCCTCCCGCCTCCTGCGCTCTGTCCCGGCACACGTGTCCCTCCCCTTCCCGCACCCGCCTTCCTCTCCTTGTCGCCTGTAGAGGACGCCTGCACCTGTCTGTGTCTCAAGTGGGACTCACGCTAGGGTTGAGCGCATGACCCAGACCGGGCCAACCAGGGAATTCCACTCCCGGGACGTGGCGGGGGTCCGGGAACGGGCACAGGGCCCGAGTTGGTCCACGATGAGTACATCTCGTACGGCGCTTGGCGCTCTTGGGAACGTGGCGCTCCCTTTCAGCTGGAGTTGGTGGCCGATCTGAGCAGCGGCGGGGACGAAGAAGGGAAACTGCCTGACGAGGAAGCCTGCACAGGACAGCGGGGCCAGAGAGAAAGGCGTCTGACCCCGGAGAGAGAAGGCAGAGCGGGCGCGAGGAGACACCCGCAGTCTCTGCGCCAATTAGAGCAGTGAGCACGCGGCCTGGCCAGCAGGGAGGGCTCCATCGATGGCAGGATAACGTTCGACCTGCCACCGTCCCGGCTCCTCGGCGTGCCAGGCTGCCTCGCCCTTCCACCCCCAGCAGCCAGCCTCTCCCTCCATCCGTGCGCGGGAAGACGAGATGGTGCACGGCGCTCTTAGCGTGACACAAGGCGTGAGACGCGCCCCCTCCCCAGGCAGGTGCCTGACAGGGTCAGCCTGTGGCCCGGGCCGCCACCGGCTGTGTCCCTGTGGTCCGGGGGACAGGGCCACGTTCTCGACACTGGCTTCCCCGGGCCCAGATGTCAGCCACGTGAAGCCGAACGACGTACAGCTGGTCCTCAGGCACCTCGGACGCCCCGAGGCCCCCGCCCGGGAATGATAACCGCCATCATAAAAACCGCTACCGTTTAGAGCTTGCCCGCGGCCTGGGTGCCCCGTGGGGCCCTTTACCGGATGGCTCACTCCACACAGAGACTGAGACTCTACTTTATAACCGAGGCACTCGAGGCTCAAATACCCAGACTTGCTTAAGTCCACACAGCAAGTAAGTGGCCGGGGCAGGATTCGAACCCAGAGCTTTCTCACCCCTCCTCCCCATTCTCTAAAACATTGGTTGTGGGGGCTCTCAGCCACCTCCGGGGACTTCGTCATTTGCCTCCCGGCATCCACTCCCATTCTGTCGGAAGAGCTCTCGGTCCCCTGTGTGCCTGTGGCAGGGACACAGCCTCCCCCGCGCTCCATCTCTGTGGTCCAGGCAGGCTCCCCGCCAGCCCCCGAGGTGGAGGACCTGGCTCAGACCTAAGCTCGTTGGTGTGTTACAACCACGGCCACGCTGACTGGCTCAGGGGTGGGTTTGTGACCCGCTGAAGGGCCTCTGGCTAGAAAGGGGACACCCGGTCAGAGAGCACGTGAGGCTTGGCCCTGAGGCAGCCACCTTGTGAGGCCTGAAGGATGCGGGCAGTGAGCATTGCGGGCAGATTCAGGGAGAGCCGAGGACGAGGCGTGTCCAGGGAGAGTCCCTGGTGCCGGCACCGAGCCCTGCCTGGGCTGCAGCCCCGGGCTGTGCGGGGACACGAGCCCGAGGCCCCACAACTAGGAAGTGGCCGAGGTGGGACTGGAAGAGGCACCAGACGAGAGACGGTGGCCACGCTGAGGCCCGATAGGAGGGAGGTGGCTCTCCCCTGCGCCCCGCTCTCCACCGACCCTGCCCTGTTACCTGTCCTCACCTCACCTGGAACCCCCAGGCGGCCCTAAGCTTACTGACTCACAAGCAAAAAGGTACCTGTTCAGAGTAGGCAACGTAAAAGCAAAAGGACACCGTATCCCTAACCACGGTCATACGCCTGAAACTGAGATACTATTGAATGGCAACCGTAGCTGAAAAAGAAAAAGCATTCTTTAAAAGATGGTATTTCTTACACTGATTGGAACTGCCGAATGCCCTCTCGAGATTGCACTCGGGTATTTCACCCCTAAAATGCTGGAGGTGCCACCGGAAGCTGCCGGGGTGCCGGTGAGGCGCTGGTGGTGCTTGAGGCCCCGGGGTTTCTGAGGTGCCAGGTGCCCCCTGGGAGCTAGAGAGCCGGGCGTGAGCAAACATTGGTTGTGGGGGGCTTACAGCCACCTGGAGGGGCTCAGGCGGGGCCCGTGGAAAGTCTTACTTTCAGCAGCTGACTAGGAGAAGCCAGACACAAAAGAGCATTTTTCGGATGATTTCATTTACCTGACGTCCTCGAACAGGCCCACGACGGGGACAGAAGTGGGTCCGTGGCTGCCGGGGCAGGAGGCGCAGGGACTGCGTGGGCAGGGCCCAGGGAACTCTGTGCGGGTGCAACAGCCTCTACCTTGGCGGGCGCGGTGGTTACACCAGAGGCACACGCGTTGACAAAGCTCCTTGAACTGTGCACGGAAACGCGTGCGGGTACCGCATGTGAGCGGAGGCTCTATAACGTCAACGTCTGAGAAAGCATTCCTAGCTATAGGGAAAACCGGGATGCGGTGGGTCTTCGTGGCGGGGAGACTTTGCCGAGGGCGCTGTCATCTTCGGGGCATCCCGGCTGAGTCGACCCTTTAGTGACTGTGCTTCCCCGGACGCTCGTTGGGATGCTCCGGGGCCCCGGTCTCAATCGGGCCGAGCGGAAGCGGCGCCCGCCCCCCACTCCCCGAGGCTTCCTTCCGTGGCGTGGCTCCGCGGGTGTGCTCCCGAGGACGTGCCCTGTCCCACCCTCACAACTTCTCCTTCACCAAGTCCTGCCGATTCCGCCTCCACATCTGCTCCTCTCATCCCTGCAGCCCCCGGACGAATTCAGGCTCCTGTACGCCCTCGCCCTCTCCTGCTTCTCTTGCTCCTCCCAGTCCTCCCTCCATCCACCGAGCTGGCCACCCGGCCTCGCCACATCCCTGCTCCTACTTCTCCCACCGCTCCCACCCGATGCCCATCCTCCTCCGCGCCCTGAGGGAAGGCCCCCTGGTTTGGGGGAGACTGGCAACGGGCCCAAAGGAGACGCTGCCCAGCCCTTCCAGATTCCTGTCTAAGTTGTGTCCAACAGCCCGGGGGCGGGAGTCACTGGGTGGGGCTTTCAGGAAAGCACACTCACTACGTACAGGGTTGACTCAGCTGGGGTGCCCTTTCGACTTCCTCCTTCCCGGCCCTCTTTCCTCCTGTCTGGAGTGCGGATGTGAAGGCTGGAGCAGCAGCGGCCACCTGGTGACCGTGAGGAGATGTTGGTGATGGACATAGGCACCAAGGACGGGGAGCTGAGAGATGCAATTATCTGGGATGTGAACCTCAGCGCATTGGACCGCCTATCTCTGGTTCTTTTACAAAAGAGAAAAGTATCTTCCTTATTCCCTGTCGCTTCCAAAGAGTGAAAGCACTTCCTGTCACAGCGCCCTGCCTTTCCTCCGGGGGGTGCTGGGTTCCTGCACCTGCTCACGGAGGCTCATGCCCCAGCCCCGGATTCCCACCGAGGAGCGTCAGCGTCGTCGTTGAGTTACATACAAAACTGGGTTTGGGTGTATTTTTCCCTAGAAAGGGGCTCTTTCATCAGATTCTCAAAGGGACCTGTGACACCTGCCCCCCCCCCAAAGTGTTTCATCCTTGCAATACCGCCCCACCTCGTACGCATAATGAGCCCCTTTACACGTGAGGACACGGGTTCTGGGCGTGGAAGCGTCTTGGAAAGTGCTAGCCTCCGGGCGAGCGAAGGCAGCCGGGCTCACGGACACGTTCGGAGGAAGAGGAGCCAGAAGAGAAGCCGAGTGCGTCTCCTGGTTGGCAGCTGGGCGGAGTGTCTGCACTGGCACCCCGGGCCGCGCGGGGCTTCCCCGGCCCGCCGGGTCTCTCCGCCCGCCGGCCTGGCTTTCATTACCGAGGGCGATCCCTTTAATGAGTTGTCTGCCTTCGGCTCCGGGCGGTAATGCTCTCCAGCTGATGGCTCCGTCACCGAGAGGCTCTGCTTTTGAAGTCATCGCGTCGGCCTGGTTGGTTGCTCTGTTTAGTTTCTGGGTTACCCCCTGAGAGGTGCGCAGCCCCCCTGTTTCCAGGGCGGGGAGAGCACGTGCGTGGAGCCGGTGCCGTGGCCGCCGCGGGCGAGCGGGCCCCGCTGATTCACAGCCCCTGGCTCTGCTCTGCTCCCGGACTCGGCGCAGCCTCCGCAGAGCCGCTGGGGCTGCCGAGCAGCTGCGGGCTGAGCTCCCACCGAGCCTCACAGGCGACCTTCAAAAGCATCTTTGACTCGTGGGACAGCGTTTTGGAGGATCTTGCGGAGTGGACATTTGTCCTCCTGTGTTTAGCGCCCAGATCTGATCTTCTTCCCCGCGTTTGGGGAACTCCTAGGCGCGTGGATCTCAGTGAAAGGCGGCGTCTGCCTCCCGCATCCCTACCTGTACCAAATGCCTAGCCCCGTGGTCGGCAAACTGCGGCTCGCGAGCCACATGCGGCTCTTTGGCCCCCTTGAGTGTGGCTCTTCCACAAAATACCACGGCCTGGGCGAGTCTGTTTTGAAGAAGTGGCGTTAGAAGAAGTTTAAGTTTAAAAAAATGTGGCTCTCAAAAGAAATCTTAATCGTTGTCCTGTTGATATTTGGCTCTGTTGACTCATGAGTTTGCCGACCACTGGCCTAGACACATGGAGCAGCCGGGGCTGCTCTGGATGAAGGGGAAGGGGCAAAGCTTGACAGACACAGGCTGATGGGAAATGGCAGGATGGGATGTGGGCAGAGATCTCTGGCACAAGAAGCCAGGGGCGATGCCCTGAAAGAGGCAGACGTGGCCGCCATGGGGAGGCCTCAGTCCGCCAGGCGTTGGGCTGGGTACCAGGCATCGGAATCTCCTGCCCGCTCCATGACAATTCCTTGTGATGGGCCTTCCCTCCTTTACATGAAAGAAACCTGCAACTCCACAGAGTCACGTCACTTGCCCGCGGTCCCAGGGCTAGTTAGCAACCAAAGCCTGTCTGATTCAGGTCCATGTCCTCTCCCCTAGGCCACACAGAGAAGCAAGCCACTCTTCAGGGGCCTCAACTTTCACGTCACAAACAGAAAGCGGTGTGGGACAGGAACATGAAAACGCACGGCTCCTACAAGTCTCCTCAATATCTGCCCCGTTTCTCGGGCTTCCACTCAGAGGGACCGTGTAGCTTAGTTACAAACTTGTTTATAACACGCTTCTTCCATTAGGCAATTTGGGTTGGTGCAAAACAAAAACATTTATAAAAGATGATATACAAACCACAAGAACCAGGGAAAAGGGAACCGTCTCTGTCACAAGGTGGTGTACAATAACTTGAGACGGAGCTTTGAATCTAGTGCTGAGCTTCCTGGCAGCCAAAGCAAAAAGGGATACAAGATTCGTTATCCACGTCTTTTCAGAAGAGGAGGAGGGCACACCCTATCCTCCATGTCCCCTAACACTGAAATCTAAAAGAAATTTACTTATGAAGACATCACTGAGTCCTGTGTAAGACATCGTCAGTGACATTTTTGGCAATAAACACATTAGTGAATTTCCTATGAATATCCACGTATGACATTAAAGCTTAACTCATAAAACAAAATTCCGAGGCAGGAATTCTGGTGAGGATTGCAGAAATCGGATAGAAATGGCCCTTTCTGTGCCGCTAGAGAATCGCACCGAATCATCTCTGGCACAGTATTGCGGTTCACATTCGATTAAATGCTCAAAATCATAATTTCACTACATCCCAGGGAGGATCTTTTCAGGTGGCAGTGAAAGAAAATCCAACTCCAAAGTGTTTTATCCAAAAGAGAGGATGTTTGATTCATGTTATTGAGAAATTCTGGCCGCAGCCCAGCTAGACCCAAGGGCTCACACGAGGTCAGGTGCGGCTGCAGCTTTCCACCGCCCTCAGCATCACGCTGGCTTCATTCTCAGGATTCCTGTGCTGGCAAACGGCTGCTGCAGCTTTGAGCCTTCTATCTGATCTGCTCTGTGCCCAGGGGGGGAAGAGAGCTGCCCCCCACACACACACACACACACAACCCCCTAGACTGTACCGGTGGCCTCCGGACGAAAAGAATCTACTTACTTTTCACTGTCTCAGGTTTTGTCATGAGAGCACCCCTGATGGTGGCAAGAGGAACGTGACACCTACCCAGCTTAGGTTTCCGTCCCTTAACCTGACCACACACCTTGAGAGCCACAGAAGACGATGAAACGGGTGAGGAGGAGAAAACAGCCATGCTTACAACACATGCTTTCTGAGTTCATGGACCTGCTTGGAAAAATAGAGGCCTCAGTCGACAAAATCAGGTTATCTTCAAAGATGACCGCTTCCTTCCAGAATTTCATTCTTGTGCTTTTAATGACTATTCAAATTTATGGTCGTTACATTTATTGATGGTTAGAGAACTAGCTAATCCATTTCCAGATGGGAAAACTGAGGCCTTCCGGCCAATGTGGCTCAGTGGTTGAGCGTCGACCTATGAACCAGGAGGCCATGGTTCGAACTCAGGTCAGGGCACATGCCTGAGTTGCGGGCTCCATCCCCAATGTGGGGCGTGCAGGAGGCAGCCGATCAATGATTCTCTCTCATCATTGATGTTTCTATCTCTCTCTTTCTCACCCTTCCTCTCTGAAATCAATACAAATATATTTAAAAAGAAAAGAAGAAGAAGAAGAGAAGGAGGAGAGGAGGAGGAGGAGGAGGAGGAGGACGACGAGGAGGAGAAAACTGAGGCTCAGAGAGGGTGGCTTGACTATCAATCACCCTTGCCATGCAGTCATTACAACCGCTCATAGCTTTTGTCTTGCTGGTTCTAAGATGCTATTTTGTACGTTATCATCTCTGCAATTGCGCTGTGTAGTTTGCAAGAACTAAGCTTGCAAACAGTGCATCAGTTCTCTCTGCTCGGGGAACCAGTAGCATCGCGCTGCTCGGTCAACGGCGCGGTTTCTGAGTGGAAGCCTTGACGAGCCCGTGCAGTTTGCCATGTTCCTCTGTCCCTGCCCAACAGTCATGGGAGCACATGGCAAGATGGAACCTCCAATGGTCTGAGTTCCCATTATGGGCAAAGCTGTGTCCCCTCGACATTCCTATGTTGACTTCCTAACCCCTAGTACCTCAGAATTGGGGCCACATTTGGAAAGAGGGTCTTTCAAGAGGAAGTTAAGTTAAAATAAGGTCATGAAGGTGTGCCGTAGCCCAACATGCCCCATGTCCTAATAAGGAGGAGATTAGGCCACAGACATGCACGGATAGAAGGCTGTGTGGAGACACAGGGAACAGACAGCCATCTATAAGCCAAGAAGAGGGGCCTGAGTAGAAACCAACCCTGCTGACCCTTGACCTTTGACTTCTAGGCTCCATAACCGTGAGACAATAAATTCTGCTGAAGCCACCTGGTCTGTGGGACTTCTTATGAGAGCAAATAATTACCGCCCCCAAATGACCACAGTGAGCAGAGCCCTCCGCCGCTCTGCACTACGTGGCCTACAATAAGCTCTGCACTGTGATTGCTTGTTACTGCAGCATAACCTGCTCTATCCTAACTGGAAAGCAACGTGCTCCAGTCTGATGGCAACCTTTTTTCTTTCTTAGAGGTGATACGTTCATCATCTTGCAATCAGTATCATTTTCTATTCGTGTGAAACATGCTGCATGAGGCACGTAATAGTTGATAAAATATGAATCTGTCCACCCCTACTTTGCATTTTCATAGTGCCAGAACTGCAGGAGAAATAATGACATCATGAATAACAATAATAATGGCTAATATAGTCAAGCATTTGCCTTGTGATAACTACAATGCTAAGCAATTTCCATACTTTATTTTTTAATCCTCTCAGAAAATCTGAGGCATTTTTATCATCCCCATTTAAAAGCGAGGACATTTAAAGGGGTACAATGCCCCCCCCCCCACTTTCCTCCCTCAATGGAGTGTAGAACTCAAACCAAGGGCTCTAAACCTAGAGACTCTGCTGCATTCCATGAGCCTGTCTATCTAAAACCTCCTTATTTTGTCAACATCATGTATCTTTTATTTTAGAATATGCACTACGCGTAATAGCAATAACACTTTTACTTTCTAGTTTAGTAATTTAAGCTTCCCCATGAAATCTGGGAAGCGTTTCTCATTCATCTGACTTAATACAACTTTAAATATCTAAATCTCCATAGCTCACGGCTGCATAGAGCGAACACGGTGGAATTTGTTATGCATCATATCCATAGTGCACGACATGCCATTTTTTTGTTCTGGTTGGAAAATCAACCGAACTCTACGAACTGTGGGATGATTTATTCGATTGTTGTTGTTCATGGCTAGGAAAAGCTGAGAATGCTCAGAATAAGCGAAAACACTTCTGCAGCTGCCACAGATGTTCTCCCCGATACAAAGTTGGCCCGGACCCGGTGATCACGCAGAAGTGCCAGCCTCACACTGAAGCCATTAGCACTTTAAAGGAGCACGTGTTCGCGCGCGAAGGGGGGTGTCCTTGTGAAAGCCCCGGTCACTGGTGGAGCGCCCACGCTGATCTTTGACCCCCGAAGCCGGCCCCGATCTCTGGGGCCCCTCACGTGCAAGCGCACCCCTTCTCACACGACTGGAGCTGTGTGCAGCGGGGAAGGATGAGGTGTTAAGAGAGTCCTAATGAGCCATGTTACAGATGTGTAAAACAGCTGGGGGGATGATGTCACCACACTCACCCTGCCGCCTCTGCTACTTGCTGCTGTTATTAGAAACAGACACTGGAGGAGGGCACCTAGAATACGCGCCCGTCCCTTTGCGACCACTCTCTGGTCCTAATTAGCTAGCCTGGGCCCCAGCTGCTGCACATAAACCTCACCAGGTGACTCCACGCCGCATGGGTTTATAATCCAGATGAGCCCCGCTCCGGCTTGCGCTAGAGAGATGCCATCCTCAGCGAGAGATTTATTGTCCTGGTTACCTTGTGAGCCTGGCCCCTGGGTGGGGGCGGAGCAAATGAAATTCTCAGGGAAAGGCTCTGAAAAGCACTGCAATTATTCACAAATTCTGATTTTTCAGTTAGGAGTGTGATTCTTAAAGGGCCTGATGTCTGATGATGTCAGACTCTGTCACAGCTGTGAGTTTAAGGTTTGTTTTCCAAAACAAACATGAGGAATTATCCTGTCTTGTTGCTAACTCCAAACACACATTCCCCACCCCCTAGTTAAGCTAGAAAAGGAGCCATTTATAAGTACCTACTATGTGCCAAGTGGTTACATAGAGAGGCTCATCTAATCCCTCAACAACCCGAGGAAAAATTGTTGTTGGTGATGTGGGACTCAGAGAAGTGAAGCAACTTTGAACTATAATCTTGCAATAATATATTTTATGCGGAGTTGTACAATATTAATCCTAAGCAATCTCTGATAAAATAAGAATGCATATTGTAATCTCTAGAGCAATCTTTATAAAACACAAAGAGATGTAATTAAAACCTCAACAGAGAAACTAAAAAGTATTTGACTAATCCAAGTAATACAGGAGAGGAATATAGAGGAACAAAAAACAGTTGCAAAGAATATAGAACAGTAAAAAAAAAAAAAAATACAACCATATCAATAATTACATTAAATGCTAGACTAACACCTTCCCAAAAGGAAGACCTGAAGCAGAAATAGTTTCACCAGTAAATGTTAACAATTATTTAAGAAAAAGTAATATTGGTCTTGTACAAATCTCATCTTTTATAAAGTCAGCATAACCCTCACACCAAAATCTGACAAAGATATTACAAGAAAAGAATATTATACACCAATGTATCTCATGAGCATTGATGTAAAAATTCTTATTAAAATGCTAGCAAATTGAACCCAGCAATACATGAAAAGGATATTACATAATAACTAGCTGAAGTCTATCCCAGGAATGCAAGGTTGGTTTAACATTCCAAAATCAATGAATGTAATTAACCATTCTACTCAAATATTCAAAAGCATATAATTGATAAAGAAAAAAGCTTTTGCAAAATTGAACACCCATTCATTGTAAAATCTCTTAGCAAACTAAGAATAGAGAAGAATTTCCCTACTCTGATGAAGGCCATCTATGAAAAATTTACAGGTAACATTAAACTTATGGTGAAACACTAAGCCCTTTGTCCTAAAGATCAGGGACAAGACCAGGATGTCTCTGCTATGGCGTGGTCTCTCTTTTCCGAGTTCAGCACAGAAAGAGAGATGATCCGGTTCTTTGAGTAGAGGGGCTGGGGATTGAGAAATAAAAGAGACAAGACACAGAGATAGAAGGAAAAAGCTGGGACCCGGTGGACCGCTGCCCTCTTCTGATGGAGAGACAGTGACCCAGAGCCGATGCAGCGTGTTTATTTTATACCCCAAATACCAGGAGGTTTCACCAAAAGTCAAAATAAAGGAGCTTGGGTGGGCCGGGTCGTATTCATTCCCTCATTCCCGGTGCTAGACTGGATTTACATATCAAAACCCACTTCCCGACACCTGGGCAAAGATAAGAGTCAATGCTGAGAACACATCTGCCTTTTTGGTAAGATGTGTAACCTGTCGCCTTGGGTTCAGCTGACAATTATTAAGGAAGAACGCCCATGTGCCTTCCCAGGCGCTCTCCACACTCTGCTCTCAGCATTCATAGTCAACATATTATTGTAAGTCTTCATCAGGGCAATCGATAAGAAAAAGTAATAAAAGACACAGAGATGGGGAGGAAATAAGCAAAATAAACCCTGTTTGGAGATGACATCATTGCTTATGTAGATAATCCTAAGCAATACCTAGAACAATTCTAAACTATTTCACATGGGTTTCCATTCCTTACGGACATCCTTCACAACGATGTAGTAGCTAGATCTCAATGCTGACAATCCCATTTAAAAAAAAAAGAAAGAAAGAAAGAAAAAACAATGTAATTCCACACACACTCATATATAGGCCTAGACATTGCCCAGAGCTTGGCCACATGCCCAGAAATCTCAGGATATGGTTCTAGGATTTACACCCACCTCCATGATTCAGTCACTGGTGCTTCGGGATGGGCATCATTTGACTCTGCCCTAGCACGTCCTCTTAAAGCTGAGCCCCGTGCATAGTTCGGGCATCTGTCCCTTCAGGCCTATTCCCCGGTACACACAGCCAAGGCAGTGGCTTAAACCCTAACCAAGCATCATGGTGCCTTAGAAACCTGAGGTCTGGACTGAAATGTGACCACGTTCACCTGTGATGGCAGAGTGGTCAGGGAAGTTCAGCAACAAAACAGACTCTGATTCCCGTTGCTGACCACGTGTGTCCAGTCTGAGTCGGGATTCCTGCCCTTCCACGGACAGAGAAGATGGGATGTCATTTTGTTTCCCCTGCGGGCTCAGCTGCAGATTCACCCAAATGTCCTTCCCCAGCGTCAAGAAAGTCGAGTCTTAAGGAGCCACTGGGAATGGAGGGAAGAGATGTGGTCTCTCGAGGCCTGAAATCCCCAAATTCTCAGGTGCGAAGAATCCCAAAATTCCTCCCAGGAAGCTGCATGAGATTAAAAGGATTCTTCATACACAGCTCAGACGTCTTTCAAACACCCCCCAAACTGACACTAGGAAAGGCACAAACATAAAGAAATTCTCAGTCCCCGTGGATTCTTCCCCCTTCACATCCTGTGCTGAACCTGACCTCCAGAGTCCTCCCTCAGACCTCTCTGGCGGCTGAGGGGTGAGGGAGGATATGGTGGCCTCCTTTGCGGACTCCACAGAAGGGTTAAAAACATTTCCCCCTTTCCCTGCAGGTGCCCCCTCTGGGGTAAGTGAACTCAGCTTTTCCATGTTTAGACCGATCTCCTCAAATTCCTTCCTGGCAGGTGTTCATGGACGTGAACAAATTAGATTTTGAAAGTATTTTTGCCCTCAGTCTCAGGCCTGCAATGTAGGCTGCGTGTTGGAAGTCGGGGCCAGCCAGCCTCTCCGGGGCAGATGAAAAGAGACATAATAAAGTGTGGAATTCAGAATCCGAAAGACCCGGATTTGAATCCAGCGCCGCCATACACCCTCCACGCGGCTTTGGGCTCGGCTCCCCACGGCCGCGTGTCCTCACGAGGAAGGCAGGCACCCTCGCGTTCTCCTCACGTGGGAGTTTGGGAATCTGACAAGATGTCACATGTAGAGTGCCTGGCTCACCCTCCGCGTTTAATAAGCAGCTGTGTGTTAGTCAGGGTTCCCGACTGCAAGTCGTGTGGTAATCACATGGAATGCCTTGGAAGGCTATCGGGGGCTCGTGGAATTGGCACGGGGCAGTGCCGAAGCCTGGGAATCGGCCAGAAACCCAGGCATTGCCGAGGGTGAAGCGGCAGGGCCTTCGCAAGGTCACGGGGAAGGGAGGCCAGCACCCACCGCTGGCCTGCGGTGCCGGCAGCCTCCTCCCAGCCCCAGTCCCTCTCTCCAGGGTCCCGGTCCCAGAGGGAGCCCTGGCTGCCCTCACCTGGATGATGGGCCCACCCCCCGGTTGAGGCTGGAGCAGAGAGAGAGAACGGGCTGTTTGCACCTCCGTGCAGGAGGCAGATGACACCCCTCCCGGGCTAGGCACAGCGAGAGGAGAGTGGGTCTCCGTGGGGAATCGAGGTGCTGTTCGGAGGCAGGCTGGCTGCTGACGCGCCCCGGCCCACAAACGCTCACTGCAGAGACTACCCTGTGAGTCCAGGAGAGAGGAAGATGCTTCTGGAGGGGACCCGAGCGGAGCTGGGTGGCAGGCAGGGAAGGGGAAGGTGGGTTTCTGCAGCTCCATGCCCCACGGTAAGGGGAGCCGAGAGGGCAGCGCGGCGCCTCCGCTGATCAGCCGTGTGCCCTGTCTGAGCTGCTGCTCTGAGCTGGGGGCCCGACGACAGGGCCCGCCGAGGGCACAGCCGGAGAAGAGCGGGCACGGGACAAGCACAGGACGAGCAAGCTCTGGTGACTGCAGAGCCGGGGCGCAGAGAGGCGGCCAGGCTGCCCCCCAGGGCTGGGCCCCAAGGCTGAGCAGCAGGGGGTGAGCCTGCCAGCTCTTCAGACAGGGGCCCCGACACCTGCTAAGGGGGCTGAGCCTGGGCTCTCCTGGGGCTCCCAGTGTTAGGAACACGCTGTTCTTCACGGCCCTGCGAGACGGGAGCATGTAATTCTCTCTCGGCACAAGGGTGCCTCGGCACCCGGAGCACTCCCCGCCTCACCCTCAGCCCTGTCCTCGGAGCCTGTCCAGCGCCGCTGAGCAACGTACCTATTTCACAGCCCGGAGCTTCCCACCCCACCCGCTCCGGGCGGCGGAAATGTCAGAGGAACCCTGAGAGCCGCCAAGCGCCGCCACCCTCCGGGAAGGAAATCGGGTTCAGTGCAAACACTCGAGACGGAGCAGACGGCACATCTCCCTCTTTTCTCTGGAAGACGACTCGTCAGCCACACGATCCGTTTTCTGATGAGAAAATAATGGCTTGGGGGCAGCGCTGCGGAGGCCCGGCATTCATCACCGGTCCGCTCCGCGGCCTGTGCTGCGCACCTATCCCACGCGGAGCCCCCGGCACACGCCCTCAAACATGACAAAACACACGTAGGGTTTGCTCTGCCTCGCATCGTCTCCGGATTCCCGGGTTTCCTGGCCTCACTGCTGCCAATGGCACACAGTGCGGACTTTGTCACTTCCTTGCCTGAAACCCCTTGTTGACTTTCCATGACCTTCAGGAGCCTCGTAGCACAATTTGCCAAGTCTCTCGGGACCCTGGCTCCTGCCCCAACGCCAGCCTTTCTGCCTCTCCTGTCCCACAGGCCGCCCACCCCAAGCTGTTCTCTCATCCAAATCCGCTGCTCTGCCTGCTGCTAGGGACCCATCGGCAGCGCACAGGGCAAGGAGACCCCTTCTCTTAAAAAGCGCAGATCCTAAGAGCCAAGGAAATGACAATGAGGGGAAGGGAGAACTGGGAGCCTTTCGCACTGTGAAAAGCCCCACAAGGAACACGCAAGAGGGCGCAGGGCTAGAGAGTGGCGGGGAAGGGACCGGGTGGCTTTAGGTCAGGTGGTCATGGAAGGCAGCGACACCCGAGTTGAGAGCCAGCCCTTCCCAATGACTGGGAATTCCGTGAACAGTCAGATGCTTGGGCCACCTGCGCGCATGCGCACCGGCTGCTGCCTCCTCCAAACTGCCCCACCCCCACTCCCCCCCACCCCCAGTCCTCTGCTGCCTTTAAGGCTGGCTCAGCGCCACCTCCACAGGAAGCTGCTCCCACGCTGCCGCGTGCTGCCCAGATGCCCAGAGCCCGCTCCAGCCTAACGCCCACTCCACTGCATCACACCTACCCATCCCCGTCCCGGGACACCCAGCATCAAGACAGGGGGCCCAGACGTCGCCCCTGCCTCGTGGGAGAACCAGGGAAAGAAGGGAAAACTGGAGGGAACTGGAGGGACCAGTTGGGGTCTGAGCTTGGGGAACATCCACGATTTTTCCAGCGTTTTTTGTTTGATTAAATCCCAAAGGATGTTTTTTTCCTCCAGTTCCTTTTCCCCTCCAACTCCTTTTTCCTTTAACTTTCAAGCCATATGGTTCTGATTCATTTATACTTAACTAATTACAACATTGGTTTTGTAAGAGCCATTTGATGTCCGTGAGCCTGCGGAGCCCTTTCATACGATTTTCTAACCCTGCTCACTGTGGAGCCCGGAGTGGTCCTTCGCCAGCCGTGAGCAGCGGCCGGTGCCAGGAGGTTACGGTTTGGTCTTCGTTTGGTCACAGGGACCAGGCCTTGCGGTTACAAGGCCTTGGAATTTGGCAAAATGTGTTTTTTGACTCCCAATGAAATTCTTAAAAGGTTCTCAGAAAAAATAATGAGAAGAGAACACGTACACGAGACAAGCAGCTCTTAAAAAGCAAGGCCCTTCCCTTCAGAGGAGCCCTCCTGCAGGCACGCTTCCTCCAGCCCGCCCCCAGGGACCGCGGCTGGCGTTTGATGGCTCAATAAAGTCCAGAGGCCTTTTCAGATCCTGCCCTGTCTCTGAGGCTCTTAGAAAGTGACATTTGTGTAAACAGGTAGGATTTTATGGGGGTGCCCGTGTTCTGGCCAAGTTGGCCGCCGAGCAGCCCTATTTTTGTTCCTTGGAAGACCAAAGGAACCCAAGCCAGCTGAGGGCCCACTGTGTGCTGGACCCACTGTGTGCTGGGCGCTCTGCAATGCCAAGGGCGAACAAGGATGAGAAAAGCGCAGTCCTTGCTCTCAAGGAGGTTAGAGTCTAATCCTACCTAATAAAAGAGTAATATGCAAATTGACCCTAACTCCACACGCCACGCCCACAAGTCACACCCACCAGCCAATCAGGAGCAGATATGCAAATAAACCCAACCAAGATGGCTACAGCCACAGAGAGCAAGGTTTCCCAGCCAACAGAGGAAGCCAAGCTTTCTGCCTGCCCTTGCAGGCCTAAGCCTCCACTCAAGCTACAAAGTTTCAATTATAGAAGGTAAACAAATCCAAACAGAAATGGCGGCAGAACGGAGCTTGAGAGAGCAGGCCAGGGTTGCCCTCGGCAACGGAGGAAGCCAAGCTTTCCACCTGCCCTGGCTGGCCTAGGCCTCCACTCCAGGCTACAAAGTTTCAATTATAGAAGGTGAATTAACCCCAACAGAAATGGCTGCCGGCCATGGAGTGAGCAGAAGGCTTGGCTCCGCTCCAGGCTACAAAGTTTCAATTGTAGAAGGTAAATAAATTCCAGATACCAGGGCCTCCGCTTGGGTTGCCAGGGGGTGTGGATGGCCTGCAAACCACCACAGGCCCCTCGCTCAGGCCACCCCACGCCCCAAGGGAATCCCCATCCTGATCCGGGACACCCTTCAGGGCAAACCAGCTGGCCCCCACCCCTGCACCAGGCCTCTATCCTATCTAATAAAAGGGTAATATGCAGATTGACCATCACTCCAACACACAATATGGCTGCCCCCATGTGGTCAAAGATCCTGCCCCCATGTGGACACAAGATGGCCACCACAAGATGGCCAGCTGGGGAGGGCAGTTGGGAGGCACCAGGCCTGCAAGGGAGGGCAGTTGGAGGCGATCAACCTTCCAGGGGAGGGCAGTTAGGGGTGACCAGGCCGGCAGAGGAGGGAAGTTGGGGTATACAGACTGGCAGGGGAGCAGTTAGGCATCAATCAGGCTGGCAGTGGAGTGGTTAGGGGGTGATCAGGCTGGCAGGCAGAAGCGGTTAGGGGCAATCAGGAAGGCAGGCAGGCGAACAGTTGGGAGCCAGCAGTCCTGGATTGTGAGAGGGATGTCCCAGATTGGAGAGGGTACAGGCTGGGCTGTGGGACACCCCCCCCTCCGTGCACAAATTTCGTGCACCGGGCCTCTAGTATTCCCATAATGTGCAACAGCAACTCGCACCAATTGACCGGGGGCGGACACTGTGTTTCCAGAACATGCTTCCATTAGTATCAGTGGCGACTTTGGAGGTTGGTGCTCTTCATAGATTCCACGAACACACGAGGAAAGAGAGTCTCCGAGCGTTGAAGTGACAGGGTTGGGGAAGCCGTAGACTTGGGATTGGAACCCAAGTCTCTCTCACCCCCAAAGACCACAGTCCGTGGAAAATGGAAAGAAGCTTATGAGGAGGCCCAGGGAGTAGGCCACAGACGTCATTGTAAAGGTCAAAGAATAAGGCCTGGGTAGCCTGGGAGGCAGAGACATGAGCTAGTATTGCTGAACACCTACTGTGTGCTAGGCACTGCAACCCCAGGAGGTCAGTCCTATTCACAACGCAGTGAATGGGTGTGGAAGCTGAGGCTCCAATTGGAGATGTCACTTACTCAAGGCCACCAGGCCCATAAAGAGGAATGTAGAGTTTAGGCCTGTTCCCTCTGACTCCAAGGTTCTCTCCAACACACCCTGATAGATGTGATAACGTCCCCCCCACACACCTCCCACCCCAGTTCATTATAAAACCACCATCTCCTGCATTCAGCTAAAATCTATGTAAAGTGGGATTGTGCAGATAAAATCCAGAGAAAGCCTGTGTAAGACAATTTAAATAAATGCTAAACGGGGAAAGGAGCTCGGCCCTCAGAGAGGGATGAAATAATGGAAACCGGATTTGGAATGATTAACAATGGAAAAGATGTCTGAAACGCAATCACCCCGAGTGGTGAATGTGCAAAGTTCTCAGCAAGCGCGTGAGGAGGGAGCAGACAGTGGCCAAACCTGGGCGGTAGCCAAGCAAGGAGAAAAGCGAAACCGTGAGATCAAAATGTATCGAGGTCGGTCAAGGGAGAAAGGAGCTGGCGAGTGGGTGACAACGCGCAGTTTCTTTTGAAAAGAACGAGGAGAGAGAAATAGCTCTGCAGAGGTCTGCCAAGGCTTGGCCATTTTTAAATGGGTTTATCTCATTGAGCACATTTTCTCATTTCATCTTTTCGGGGGCCTTCAAAAATTGGCTCGAGTCTCATCCACGTTGTACAGAGGGAAGAATAAAAGCTCAGAGACAGAAGAGGACTTTCCCAAGGTCATTGACTTGGAAAGCATTAACTGGATCGTGCGCTTGTCCTGCCTAAAAAAACCAGATGGCTTCTCATTGGTCCTCCAATAAGCCGTACACATCGTACCAGGACCTGTAAGAATCTGACGTCTCTGACACATCGTAAAATGCGTACCCCATCACCCTGGATGTTCTAGTCACAAGTTATTTTTAGTTCCTTGAGTACACTGTCTGATTTCCCATTTGGAGCCTTCGGATATGCTGTGATGCCCACAAGAATGTCCTTCCTCCAGCCCTCGATTCATCTGCATCCTTTGATTGCTCAAGTGTTAGCTCAAATGACTTCTCCTCCGAGGAGCCTTCCTTGACTGCATAGTCCACAATGGGGCCTTCCCACTGCTCTCTCGGACAACACCCCATCTTTTATCACAGACTGTGTTAGTCATATACCGTAGTGTTTTCTTGTCTTGTTTTCTCCTAGGCCATACGCTCTAGGAGAGCTGACTTATTAGTCTGAACCCTAACATGAAACACCCCTTACCATGACTCAATGCTCATTCAGGATGGATTCCAATAGAGCCTTCCTCAGGGAGCCACCACCCGCAGCCCTGCCCACTCACAGCCCCTCCCGAAGGGGAGCCACCAGCAGGTCACATGACACCACGACTGACTGGAAACCGGATGAAGAGCAGACCTTCACACGACCCCGGGCAGGGCTGTCAGGACCTGGAATAGAATCAGACCTGAGAATCCACACCGAGGGTATCGTGAAAGGATGAGCTGGCCCATCCTATTCCTCCTTCGAGACTTCCCGGGGAGAACTGAAGCCAAAAGGATGTCATGTGCTGAAGTCAGGGCCTTGATGGGGCACCTGCTGTGGAGATTTGAAGCAGCAGAACTCATGAGAAGTGAATGAAACTAGGCCAGCGCTGCCACAAGAGGAGAGACACAAGAGCCTCGTATCCCCAAGGCTGCCTTGCTCCTGCCTGAGCTGCAATTCCAGTTCCCACCAAGGGGAGTCTTCAATGAGCCTCCTCTTCCAGGAGGCCACTAACAGTTACATCCAAAAAAAAAAGTAATCTCCAAGGCAGCCAATCAATGCTCCTCTCATCATTGATGTTTCTCTCTTTCTCTCTCTCTCCCCCTTGCTCTCTGAAATCAATTATATATATATATATATATATATATATATATATATATATATATATATATATATATTTTTTTTTTTTTAATTTTTTTAAGTAATCTCCAAGCCCAAGTTATATATCCAAAATCTGTTTGAGCTTGTACTGAGAGGGTGGGGGTGTCAACATCCTGCAGACATTAGCCACTGCAGAATGTTTTCAGGAAAGATAGGCTGAGCATTGTGCTAGACTCATTGCCTCCCTGCCCTCTGCCAGGGCAGCTGGTGTATCAGTCACAACTCCTCCCATCACAGGAGACAAAAACCCAACTCACGTTGGCTTGGGAGACTGATGGATCCAGGCACTCAAGTGTGCCTTGTCATCTCAGGTCTGCTTCAATGCCTAAGAGATGGTGATGGTGGTGCTGATGGTGATGGTGATGATGATGATGATGGAGGAAAAGCAGACCGAGGAGGAAGAGGAGACAATGATAATGTTAGGGGTGGACTCCAGTCTTCAGATTCTCACCTGAAGGAAAGGACCTTTGCAAGTCACCTGGGCCATCCAGTTCCTGTGACCTGTACCAAGATGCTAAGAGAGAGGATTGGACTGTGTGCCGAAGTTGGGAAAACTGAGGCTCGGAAGGAGGAAGAGCTTGCCCTTGGTCTCCCAGCCAAAGAAGTAGCAGCGATGGGCGTGAAACCCCAGCCGGTCAGCTCTGAAGCCTGGACCCTCTCCCAGAGCCTGCTGCCTCCCAGCACATGGACGAGCACCTCCAGTTTCGCAGAATGTCCATAGCGCCTGCGAACGAGCGTGCCCGTGACTTTGCAACTTTGCCCTGTGTATTGGGAAAGGGGCCATCGCTTATCGGACCCTCGTCTCTTTTTCTTTGGACTTCTTTCTACCATCGTGAGCACCAGACAAAAGAAAAGCTTCTATTGCAAAAGGGAAAGAAAGAACACAAATTATAAGAGCCACTCATATTTCAAAAGCAATTTCACATCTTCCCTGAAATTCCTCTCCGTACAAACATTCACAGATAAGAACAAAGCCATGCACTAAAGAAAAGTAGGCCAACTCTGCCTGCTCCCCGCAGATGGCGCGGGGCCGTCACGCACATCCATTTTAGTCCTGGCCAGCGCCTTCGTCATTAGTGTTGGCCCAGGAGCTGTTTAAAGAAGTGTCTTCTTACCATGAAAAGAACAAAGTCAAAGTAAAAACATCTTTGGACACATTTTTGAAGAGCTGAAAAGAACCCAGTAGAGCCAGAAGCCGTGCCAGTACATCACCGGTTCTTTGTGAAATTCAAGTTTACACAGACACGTACGCTGTGGCAGCTTATATATAATGTCTCCTTGGGCCTAGAAAGAAATGGACTTAAACACAGCCTTTTGGACGTGTTTGCACATGGATGCTTTCTGGATTTCTATCAGCAGTAACGGCACTAAGCATTGCTTTCTATTAGCCAGACAATTAATGGCATTGTCTAGACATGACCCACACTGTACATCGCGCCATGGCAGCCACGGTCGGTTGCTTAGGCAACAGCTATTCCCTCCCCTCTCTTCCTTCCCAGGGCAGTCTCTTCCCAATAATAGAAGTTGAAAATGGTAGAGGCAGCATATAGAGTGCTGACCAATAACATGTAAGGAGAGCTCGCTGAGGAACTGCCTGATAAAAAGAAATGGGTGCAGGCCCTAAGCGGTTTGGCTCAGTGGATAGAGCTTCAGCCTGCGGACTGAAAGGTCCCAGGTTCGATTCCGGTCAAGGGCATGTACCTTGGTTGCGGGCACATCCCCAGTAGGAGGTGTGCAGGAGGCAGCTGATCGATGTTTCTCTCCCATCGATGTTTCTAACTCTCTGTCCCTCTACCTTCCTCTCTGTAAAAAATCAATAAAATATATATTTTTTTAAAAAAAAGAAGAAGAAATGGGTGCAGGCAGAGCAGCCTGGTGCTTCCTGCTTTGCATAGTAGCCTGGAAAGGTGTGATGCCTGGAGCTGCCACAGCCATTTTGCAACCATGAAGTGACAAGCCTAAGGATAAAAAAAAAAAATCAGCAGGCTAAGCATGGTAGAGCTGAAGGATGGAAAGATGCTGGCTTTCTGATGACCAGGCGGAGCCAGGAACCCACCTCAGCAACGCACTTCTGAGACATCTCCCAGGTAGGAGAACAACAGTTTTGGTAGTTAAGAGTTTGTATTTTCCAGCTTTGGGTTCTATGAAAGGCCCTCGTTTCCTGTGCTTACCCTGGTTTGAAGTAGGAGTCTGTTTATTTCAGCCTCGCCAGGACCCCAGGATGCTGGTGGCCACGCTGGGGCAGAACTCCATCTCCAGCCCTGCTGCCTCCAAAGAACCATAACTAATACGTATTGAGCATTTTCTAAGTGCCAGGCACTCCTCTATCGCACTTCACTTGTGCTGTATTTAAACCTCACAACAATGGGGTTTCCTAGTCGGAGGAAGGAGTTTTTAGGGGTGAAATAGGTAGGTTTAGGAAATTTTTAAAAAATTAAAGGATCCATGGAAAAAGCACAGGGCTACAGAGCTGCAAAAGGGCACACTTCCATAAGACATGTAACAGCAGAAGTTACATTTCCATAAGACAAGGGAGTTGGGAGTAGAAAAGGGTCTATATTTACAAAATAAAGAAGGAGGAAGAAAGCCCAAAGGGAATAGGAGAACAATAAGGGAGAAGAAGGAGGGAACTTCACGTGAGGCTTAAGCTCAGGAGTTGCTATAGTGACCAACCTAAGAGAACAGTGACAATCAGAGGGGATATCAAGGCACAGAGATCTGCAGCCTTTATAAACCATGGGAAAAGGGACTCAGTGGGACTTTTCCCCCTACCCACAGGGAGTCCGTGCTGTGGGACTCTTCCACCTAGTCACATGGAGTCTGTACTTGTTCTTCAATAAATTTCTACCTTTACTATAAAAAAACAAAAACTCACAACAATCCTATGAGATAGGTCCTATTTTTAACCCTATTTTCCAGAAGAGGAAACTGAGGCTCAGAAACTTTAAGTAACTTGCCCCAAACTACACAGTACGCATGTGCCTGAGCCAGCAGTTGAACTCCAGAGTTCAAGCTGTAACCACTTAGCTCTACTATCTCACCCTCCTATTCCTTCTGCCCTTCCCACCACCTAGTGGACGGCAGAGGATCCAAATGTTTTCAGTGGGTGCATCCCTTGCACACACCCAGGAGCCCAGATGCTGGGCCACTAACTGTCTGAGAAACCCAAGACGGCCTCCAGGAAAAGTTGTTATTAGAGTAAAGTATGTGAAGATAAGTTAGAATTGCCAAACAAACAGAATGGAGGGGGAGGTTGTACTAGTCAGAGTCCACAGTTCCAAGTACAGGTGCTGACTTCGGCTTTTTTAAATAGAAAAAAAGAATTCATTAAATGCTAGGAGCTCAAAGAACTGCTGGGGGAATGACGAACCACATTCTAGGCAACACAGCCAGCAGCACTGCCCTAAATCATATCACAGAACTGGTCCAACGAGGACCTCACAACCTTCCCCCCACTCCCTCCCCGCCCCAGCACCACAGCTCCCAACACCAGCCCAGAGGGGTTTGTCCAGGCCCCTTCTACTCTGCTTCAACAGCTCCTAAGGGCAAGGTCAGGCCAAGTGCATCTGATTGGCAGAGCCTGGGTCCCATGTTACCCTAGCTGCAAGGGAGGCTGAGAAAGTAGGCCTTGGCGGTCTCAGCTCCTACTCTGCGGGATGGGTTCTGCAACTGCCAAGACTCCTAGGAAGAGCATTCAGATGCTGGGTGACCGAAGACAAGGTCGGGCATCCACTGCAGGAGGCACTGAAGGCAGAAGGAACAGTTATGCAAAGGCACGGGAAGCATGTGCTGGCCCTGGCTCAGAGCAATGAGATGCCACTGCGTGCCTGGGAGTATATATTTAGTGCTGCATTGTGCCTCCTGAATCGCTGTTTGGACAGCTTGCCTTTGCATTTCAATGTCTTCGGTCTGCAAGGGCAGAGCCTGTTCTTGACGGGCCTCCGAAGACCTGGAGGGGTGCCAAGCGTTCCAGAGAGCCTGGGTGGCTGTTGAGAAGGAGGAGGAGGGGAGAGCGGTAAGACGACAGAGTCACTATGCAGGACCCTTTTGTCCAAGGCCCAAGTCCCCGGGGAAGCAAATTCTCAAAGGACCCCGCCTCTGCGGAAGGTCATCCTCTTGCATAAGAACTGCCCTTTCGGAAGACTCCAGAGTCCTGCCAAGGAAAGTTCTCCCTCAAGGGCCGGCTTCCAGCAGTCCAGTCCTTCCCCCCTCCCACCGCCCCCCCCCCCCCCCACAAGCCTTCACCACTTACCCTGAGGGGCAGGGGTCAACGACTTCCCTAGCTCCCTCTCCCCTCCCAGCCGTCAGCGACCTGGGCCTGGCTTCACCTTTCAGATACTGGCTAGAAATCCGGCCCCAGGCTCTGGTCCAAATAAAGCCAAATTGAACTCGTGTCAGACAGTAGCATGAACATAGCCAGAGCACGAGTTTTCTGCTGGAAACATGGGAGGCTTCCCCAGCCAGGACAGTGACCCGTCCTCTCTCCACGCTCTCTCCCCGCCTCGGGGAGCAGCAGCCGTGGGACCGCCGATGCCCAGCCCCCAGCACCACTGCCGCCCTCGCTCTAGAGGTGTCCCTGGCAGCCCGCCCAGGAGATCCAGGGAGACGCGAGACCAGCGACCCCTGACCCCTCAGAGACTGGTCTTTCTCCAAAGAGACTGGACAGGCGCCTTCCCGGGCGCCAAGAGGGAAAGACCCTCTGGGAGTCGCTCTGCACTGGGGGGAAATATGCTAAAGAGCCCTAGTCACTCCTCTGTCCCCCAAGGCCCTGGGTCACACTCACTGCCAGGAAGGTTAGCCAAAGCTGAGGCCTCTGATGGCTGGGGTTCCGTGGAGGGAGCTAGGACAAAGATGGCCTGACCCCCCACTCCCACCCCCCGGCGGGCCTCAACACCCTCCCAGCGTTGGCTCCTGTAGCTCCCCTCCGGGCCCAGCATTCAGCCAAGGGGCTGACCCCTGGCCCTGCTGTCCTGCCTTCAGCCTTTACTCACACTGGGCCCACCCCCCGAAGGTATGGCCCTGCTAACCCTACACACCACGGCCTGTCTATCAGCAGCTGTCCGCGAAGCCTCCTCGTCCCCACAGTTAGAAGGGATCACCGCATTCTGAAGACGCATTTCCCCTTAATTTCTAGTCCTGAATGCTACCCTTCATCCTTCCTAATGAGCAGTGACTTTTCCAAGGGCAGGAGCCCTCCATTCCTTTCGAAACCCTCCGTGCCTAGCACAGGGCTGGCCCCAGCACGTGGCCAGCTAGTGAGATAAACATGCCAGCTCAGCCATGATCTCGCCTTCCTCTTAGCCTTCTCACAGACTGTTCCCTCTGTCTGGAACACCCTTCCTACCACCCACCACCAAGGCCCATGTCCCCACGCTAAGCTTTCACTCCAATCTGGCCTCACAGGGCACCTTCCCTGGCCCAGGTCAGTGCCCCGCTACATGAACCAGTAACAGCCGGGCATCTTCTCTCACAGTCTTGGCCACACTTCAGCAGATCCTCTCCTAACCAGCCTACACAGCCGGCTCTCCGGGTTCAGGCACTCTCTCTGTAAGATACACCACTGACGTCCAGAGCAGACCAGTGCTCCCACCTGCCAGGCCACAGTGCCCTGCACTTTGGGCTGCCTTCCCGACACTCATTTCCTGTCCCTTCGTTCTTTCTGGCAGAGCCCATGTCCCTTTATGGAAACATAAGATGCCAGTCACCTGCTTTCCCAGCCTCCTTTGCAGCTGGGGCATAGGCAGGCGACCAGTCCTGGCCAATGGGAGCTGAGCAGCTGGGGACTGGGGACGTCTGGGGAAGGTTCCTCAGAAATGCGAGGTGACCCTGCAGGGCAGTGAGGAAGCCACTAGGGACGGTGGAAAGGTGGGAGGGAGACAAATAGGAAGGCAGAGAACTGAGCAGGAAATGAAAGGGGCAGAAGTCGGACAACAGTTGTCAATCTCTCTTTTGAAAACGTTGTATGAGAAGCAGAAGGAGATTGGATGGTACCAGGGGAGGATTATGAAACAAAAATGATTGTATAATATAGGAGATTTGATTAGGTAAATATCCTGGGGAGAAAAGGAAAAGATGAGAAGGGATTGGAATCGCCCGGCCAGCATGGCTCAGTGGTTGAGCATCAACCCATGAACCAAGACATTACAGTTAGTTTCCTGATCAGACAGAGCACATGCCCAAATTGCTCGATTCCCAGGGGGCTGGGGGCATGCAGAAGGCATCCAATCAATGATTCTTTCTCATCATTGATGTTTCTCTCTCTCCCTCCCCCTTCCTCACTGAAATCAATAAAAAATATATTTCAAATAAAAACAAAACACCTTCATTTTTTTAGAAAACCACCCCTCCCCCAGGCTGTCATGTGACTCATGAGCAGCTGACCACACCTCGACTCCGTGATGGGCATGACAAGGCCTGACTAGTATTGTTGTCTTTTCTTCTCCTGTCACAGTGATTGGATCACAGCAGACACGTGACCCAAAGGAGGCTGGTGAGAGCCTTTCCTAGGCCTTATGTTGTGTATATTTAGAAAGAGGCAGCAAGATGGTGGCAAGCCTGTCCTAGGAGGACGTCTGTAAGGCGGGAAGTGAGCTGGAAGGGGAAAGAAGTGCCTGATGATGTCATCGGTCACGTGGATCAGGCAATTCCTGGAGTTGCAGGTATATCCTTAGACTGTTCAGTTAGGTAAACCAGGGACTTCCATTTCCAAGTAGAATGAGGTGGATTGCAATAGACCGACACTCCCTCTGAGAACAACTGGAAAGGATGAACTAAAAATACATATTTTAAAAAAAAACACAACACTATTTAAAGGCATTGGCAATCCACTGACATGACCAGACCTAGAGGCAACAGAGTCAGGGAGCAGGAATCGTGAAGAGATGAGCGGGATTCTGAAGCCCCCTTGTCCTAGGGGGCATCTGCGGACTCGGGGTCCAGGGAAAGAAGATGGGAAGGCAGACTTTCCTGGCAGAGCTCACTCCCGGGGTCAGAGGCACCGACCGAGGTTTTGTAAGTCTCGCAGGTCTGGAAAGATAAACTTAGAGATGAAAGGGACCAAGATTCCTACGAGAAGGAGGAATCTGAGCTTGGCACTCATTTTCCCCTCAAGATATTTGTCAAATTCTGAAGCTAAACAGAAAGCGTTTTTGAAAAGCACAGTTTCAGCAATCTCACAGTGCTGAGGAGACCGGGACAGGGTTCAGGCTCAGCCGGGCGGGGGGGCAGGCCCAGGAGACACCAGTCTCTCCGTTGGAAGTCCTGGAGGACGGTGCCCTGTGGGCAGGAGAAGACCAGTGATATGGAGACTTCCCAAAACTGCAACCCAGCCTCAGCTCCGCTCAGTCCAATTAGAGGAAGGTGAGCCACTACCACACCCCCACATCCCCGCCCCCGTCTTCCTGGTACAGAAAAAGGTGAACAAACCTTCCCCGAAGGAAGATCCCCTCATCTGGAGACTTGCAAGATTTCATACACGTTGTCTGATATTCCATCAAAAATTATCGCCCGGCCAGCTTGGCTCAGTGGTTGAGCATCAATCTATGAACCAGGAGGTCACGGTTCCATTAACCTAAGTATGTGCTTATGTCTTGGCTACAGATGAAGAAGTTGAAGAGTAGAGAGATTAAACGACCTGCCCCAGGTCACACAGAAGTCAGTGGCTCATGGTGTCTTGAACCCAGGCTTCCTGATTCCACCGGACAGTGGATCCAGGAGCCCTGGATTGACGCACATGCCCGGATTATGGGCTCGATCCCTGGTGTGGGGCATGCAGGAGGCAGCCCATCAATGATTCTCTCTCATCATGGATGTTTCTCTCTCTCTCTCTTTCTCTCTCTCCACCCCCCTTCCTCTCTGAAATTAATAAAAATATATTTTTAAAAAATATATTAGGCATTCCAAAAGACAAGACCATATGACTAGAAAAAAGGTGGTGGGGGGGACAGACAATAGAAATAATTATGTGAGCCAATAAATCTGCCTTTTCCCTTAAGCCGCCTGGAGGTGGTTTCTATCACTCAGGATCGAAAGGTTCCTAACACTTCATTCCAAGTCTTTTCCTGCCCTCTCCAGCCCATTAACATCACAGCAGCCAAGGCAGAACTTGTACCAGTTGCTCTCGTTCTTTATCCAGGTTTGAACTCGAATGTTTTATTTTTTTAATATATTTTTATTGATTTCAGAGAGAGAAAGGGAGAGGGAGGGAGAGAAACATCAATGATGAGAGAGAATCATTGACTGACTGCCCCCGACTGGGGACTGAGTCCACAACCCGGGCATGTGCCCGAACCAGGAATTGATCCCTGACCTCCTGGTTCATGGATTGACGCTCAACCACGGAGCCACAGCAGCCGGGCTGAGCCTGAATATTTTAGACCGAAAGGTTTCGATAACAAAAATCACCATACATGTACGCTCTCTGTCTTTCAGCAGCAATGGCAATCATAGCTAGTACTTTGTATGGAACTATCTAGTTACAAAATACCTCACATACATCACCAATACTCAAGGTCATACGGTGTACTTCAGGTAAAGAATAGTTTCTCTATGTGTAGATGAATGAACCTGAGCATGTGTTTATGTCTTGGCTGCAGATGCAGAAGTTGAAGATTAGAGAGGTTAAATGACCTGCCCCAGGTCACACAGGTCACACAGAAGTCAGTGGCTCATGGTGTCTTGAACCCAGGCTTCCCGATTCCACTGGACAGTGGATCCAGGAGCCCTGGGTGCTAGTCCTAGCTCTAGCATTCCCTGGCTCTGTGACCCAGAGACAGCAGGTCACCTCTCTGTGCCGCAGCATAGTCCCTGCCCCTCCGTACCGATTGCCCTGGACCTTTCCTGACATCCTTCACGACGTATCTAGTCCATGGTCCTGGCTTTTAGAGCAAAAGGATTTTACTATGAGGTCTCTGGGTGCCCATTTCGGTGGATTCATGAACACCAGGGAATTGTAAATAAAGTTCGCATGAATGTGCACTCTGTGAGGGCACATGAGAGCCCTGTGACCCCCCACATTTAAGACTCCCTCTGAGAGCATGCTAGATGAGCAGCCACACGTGGCATGCCTTAACAGCTTCCGCCCTCTCTGGCTGGATTTGCATCTGAGCAGGAACTTGCAATGCCTAACCCAAGGCAATGATACACGCCCAACACGTGGGCATCAGGGCAGGGTCAGCTCAGAGGGCAGGGCGGGCTGGGGAGTTTTTGCTTCCTTCAGTAAAAACAGCGCTCACGAGGAAGCGGACGGCATTTACAACTGTTACTTCCATTTTGTTTGGTCTTCATTAATAATTCTGCCTCGAAAAGGGGAACAGAGGTAATGATCCCCCATTGTACAGTTTCCAAGAAGTTAAAAGAAGAGTTCAGGTTCAACTGTCAGTACCTGGTCCGGGGCAGAGCCAGGACGTGAGATTGAGAGTGTCTGAAACGGGACGGCTGGCCCTGGGGGCTCTCTATCCCTGCCGGGGGTGGGATCAGTGCGGTAAGGAAGGAGGCCAGTGTCCTTCAAACATTTCTTCCTCCCCCCGCTTCCTATCTCCTAAAGCCCAGACTCAATAAATAGTCTACCCAGCGCCCCTCTAGCACAGCACTCCCCAGACACAGAGGGACAGCCAAAGCAGCCGGGATCCCTAGCGTGGTGTTAACAAATCACATCTTCTTACGAGCACACTATCCCCTCACTCACAGGCGTGTTTCTGGGCGTGCTGAGCACTACAAACCAAGTGCAGCTGGTCTCGAGCTGACGGCCAGGACTCACACACACACACACACACACACACACACACACACACTCGTGTTCAGCGGACGCCTGCTGCCAGCTCCTTGCCTGGCAAACCAGAAACATTTCAGTGGTTTATAAATACGATCCCAGTCCGTCTTGGACTTCTCAGGTTCAAGCCCATCTGTGTCAGGTGCTCGGAGGGCTCTGAGTCCCTTTCCGTCCACACCCACACTCTACCCCAACAAAGCCGTCCACGTCCCATGATGCACCGCGCTCCCCAGCACCAAACGTCTGAACTGGACAGTCCACAGGCCCCATCGGTCATGTCAGTCTGTTCTTTTCTTCTCCTGTGTTATGGAAATGTTATTTTTTCCACTCATATACCAACCACCTCTCACCCCTCCCAAATCAGCCCGTTGGAAAAGATTTATTTTGCTTTGCCGTGGCATAATTTAATATCAGACAAGTGCATCTCTGGTGCAGGCAGTATATTCCTGGGACGCACATTCGAGATTCCGATTGATCAGCATTACAAATCTGTCCCGTGGTCCTGGCCGACGTGGAACTGGCACCCCGACATCATGTTTATGTCCTCCGGGCCTTGCCAGGGGCGGCGAAGATTGTCAGGCGGCTTTTCTCCACAATACATTAGGATTTCAGAAATAGTTGGCAGCGCCTTAAAAGAAGCCTGTTTTTTAACATGAGATAATGTATGTTTTCTTTCTACTTACTTGGAGAAGGTCGCATTGGGCGCCACCCAAGTTCACTTTTAAATCATTTTTCTGCACGCTAGACGCAGCTTTTGAAGTCGTCTGCCCCAGCCCACAGGGAAGCCAGAGCCCTGGCCTCTACCCGTGGCCCCACTGTGTGCCTGGCAGCCCGTAACGGGAAGTGTGTCAGAGCTGGGTGGGCACGGGGCGGGTGGAGCGGGCCCACGGGGCTCGGTTCCACCAAACGGAAAATCCTCTGACGTGTCCTCGGTGTATGTGTCTGGAGCCCGAGCAGGTCAGATGTCACCCTTGCCTCCAAGTCTCAACACCCCTTTGTGTCTGCCCCGCCGGCCTTCAGACGGAGCGCATGGCGCAACAGCAGGCTGTTTCAAAGCGCAGGCCACAGGAAATGGCATCTGAAGGGCCTGGCGTGGAGGGTATTTTTACACCGTTCACTTTTTCCCTTTTCTTTTCATCTGTTTTCTGCATTTTTTCAGTTTGCTTTTTCTTCTTGATTTATTGTTGTATTATTCTATTTTTAAACCAAGACATATTTTCCCATCAGGCTCTTTAATGTAACTCATATGAAAGCTAGAGGTGGGTGGACCTCAGACAGGGCAGGGGCTGCATCCAGTTGGAGCAGACTTCGCAAAGAGCAGATGCTTATCAGAGTCCCCCCCGCCCCCTCCCCCGCGACGGCTGTGGCCTGGGGGGCAGAGCCTCCCCTCCTGGGTCCGTAGTGGGGGTGCCTGGCCCTTCCCGGTGAACATGTAACATGTGGCTCTCTTGTCGCCCTCAGTTCGCCTCCTCTTCGGTGCAGAAACAGGGGTGTCCGAGGAAGGACCATGGGGTCCCCAACACAAGAAGGAAGAAAACCAGTCTGGCCCAACACAACTTGCCCACCTTGGGACTGGTCCACAGGAGCTGGATTTCAGAGCAGGATGGCGGGGCGGGGGGGGAGGGGGGGCGTGCGCGGGGGGAGGGTCACTCTCCTCCTCTTCGAAACTCTTCCACATCTCAGGAGACCCCCTCAGCTCCGAGCCAGCGAGACCAGGGCTGAGACCCCTGCTCACCTGGAGGCCTGGGCTGAGTCTCTTTACTAGTAATGCCCTGGGTTAAGTCTGCATAAAATGCTTTTCTTCTGTCAAGATTAAAGAAATAGTTTGTCAGACAAATGGTGGGTGCTCAGCAAAGAGGTAGCTGGTCTTAGGATCCCAAGAGCTGTTCCAAATGCCCAGTCTGAATTCTACCTTCCCGCAGCCACCCTTTTATTTCCGGGTGTGCCTTCTCTGTCTCTCTCTGTGAAAAGTAAGGGCCACACACCATGTGGCCTCTCCGGAGCCACAAGGAAACGCCACCCTGGGAGAGCAGCTGCGGCCGATGGAACAGCGGGGACAAAGGGCTGGAATGGCAATGATCTTGGCACAAAAAACTGTGGATGGGGAAGAGAGGGATCCAAGATAGGGACGTAGAGGGAAATGAGACCATTTTAAATCTTTGTCCCCAGAATGGTAAGGGCATGGGAGGGCACTGAGCAAGCTCGTGGGACATGACCTGACTTCCGTTCACTCACTGGGCTGACCCTCAGCTGTTCACCTGTAATTACCTAGAACTCCGGTGGGAAGGAGGATTGAATGGGCCCATGTGTGTGGAGTGCGCAGTACAAAGCCTGAAATATATTCACTCTACATATCTGTTCACCATAAGTATTATCTTAATTCTGCGTCCTCACTTACTCTGCAGGACCCAGAGCAAAATAAGCATTTACCTAGTCACGGGGTGGCTCACAATGGGAATAATGATGGTCAAAGAAATAGCCGTGTTATAGAAAATCATAGGGTTCTTTGGATTCAGATGCCGGTCTCCCATCTTTAAAGGCTCCCCTCCTTTGCTAAGAGAGGGAAAGTGCTATGTATCCTGCGAGACTGTTGTGAGCTAATACATGTAACATGTAACATACATGTGTGTGGCTTCTGGACAGGGTGCAGTGGTGACTGAAGCATAGTTTAGATTTCTCAAAATCCCATGTAATAACAGGCAATGCAACTAAATAGCAAAATCCAAAGCCCGTACATAACGTTTAAAACCAAACTAAGTAAAATGAAATGCCCACAGATCCTAAAGCACCAGTAGCCGTATGCCCTGCGTGTTACTGACATCTCTGAGAGGGAACGTCGGAGAAAGCAACAAGGCATCTGACGCCCTGAATACAGCGAACCCCAAAATAGCCAAGAGGCACTCATGAGAAAGTGCAACAGGCCAATTTGAAAATGGCAACGGAAACGGGGAGGATTTTGCTGAGTCCAATAGGGGATGCATGCTAAAGGCCTGAGAGATGGGTATAGTTTAGTTCCTACGAACTCTCAAAACGGACCCACAAGGCTCCTTTCTAGGTCAGGGTTCCACACCGAGGAGAAAGTTCTGGAAGTGTAATAAAAATTAAACAGGACAAGGAAAACAGAGACAAAGGAATGAAAAACTAAAGATAAAGTCAGAGAGAAAAACAGAGCCAGGAAATATCAAAAATCAAGATGCTATACTTTTTAACGTACCATGAAAGCAACAGAAGAAAGAGTGTAAAGTTACAAAAGCTTCATAAACCAATTTTCTTCCTGGAAGTTTAGGGAAATCAAATTAACAGAAAAAGTATCAAGAACAAGTCCTATACAAAGTTACTGTAAAAAAAAAAAAAAGGGAGGGGAGATTAAAGAATAGAATAATATTCCTACAGATAATGAGAACACATCAGAAAATATTTTTAAAAAGAGATAAAATTTCTATGATATTATTTCAAAATAAGTAGAAGTTATTAATAACATAGAGCAAAATTTTAGAACCTCAGAAATGAAATGACATAATTCAAGACAGAATTAAAAATAAAAGAAAAATCATTTTGTAAATGAAGACTCAACTGGAGGAAACACAAGTGCAGGCAATACGACAAATAATGCCTTAAGAAAAATATAATATGGAAAATTAAAAAATTTTAAATAAAAGTATACATATTTTTATTGTTGAAAGTATTGCAGATGTCCCTTTCTTTTTCCCCATTGACCCCCTCTATCCCACCCCCCTCCCCCAGGATTACCACACTATTGTCTGTGCCCATTGGGTTAAACATATAAGTTCTTTGGTTAAAGATAGAAGCAATTTGAGAGAAAGTTACAAATACTGAACATAGGCAAAGAAGAACCAACATATGCATAAGGGAATTCCCAGAAGGAAATCCAAGCAAGAGAACAAAACAAATACTAAAATCTATGTTTCAAGAATATTTCCTAAACTAAAAAGATTTGAAACTGCCTATTGAATGAGGACACTATGTACCTAAGAATTTATTGACGCAACATGACCAATACCAAGTCATACTTTAGTAAAAGTACTTAACTTTAAAGAAAAGAAAACCACCCATTGGGAATCTGGGGGGGGAAAAAAGCCCATGACTTATAAGTGAAAGAAAATGTGATTGCAGACTATTTGATGCTAGTGCTTTATATCAAAAGAAAGAAATAGTAAGTCAAGGATTTTATATCCAGCAAAATTAACCTTCAGATATAAGGGGCACAAACTGTTGTCAACTCAATGAATGAGAATATTGTAGAATCTATAAGAGAACAAGTTTCAGACAATAAAAACACCTGATGGGACAAATTATGTGTCAAACTAACACTAAGTGAGAGTTAAGTGGGAGGGAGAGATTATAGTAGAAAATGGTTCTTTGTTCTGACAATGTAGATATAGTACAATCATTCTTTAAATGAGGAAAAAATGGATCTAGTATATGAGAAAAATAACTATGTTCAGTAATCTCAATCAGTGGTGGTAGCATTCACATTGCATTTTGAGATTGCTATATGTATACAGTGGGACAAAGCAAGTGAGTAATTATGATATATTTTAATTTTACCATCTCCTGTATCCTCAAGAACCAGAATTCTCCATGTGGAAGAAAGCAGATTCAGATATAACATAAAAGATGTTAATGAAAATCTCCAAAGTAATTAATTTGTATTAGAAATACCAGTATAAACACAAAAGATATTTGTACATAATGCCTGGCAAACAGGTGCTCAGTAAAGAGCTGAAGGGATGGATAGCTGTGTCTTCAGTGTGTTTACGCAGCACAGGGGAGCATCTTGCTTATTCCCAGAGCACCTCCCATTCAGAATCCCTATGCTTTCTGTCTTCTGGATTTTAACTATGCTGATGACACAAACTGTCTTCTTTCTTTTTCTCCAAATCCACCCACACTGCTTTCTCAGGGAGGGCTCCCTGATTAGCCCAGAGCACCTGCAGTCCTTTCTCCTCCAAACCCCAAATTTCAGCCGTATTTCCAGTTGGCTTTCATATGGTACCAAAGCCATCCCCACCTCCTTCCTGCACAGAAATCAAGCTGTGTAACCTGGCGCCCAGGGTCCAGCATGATCTGACCCCTCAATCCTCGACTGTGTTGATTTCCCACGGCCAGTTCCTCAAACGCACCATGTACTCTTCCATTCGGTCTGCCTGATGTTGCACATGTGGACCCTCTGCCTGGATCGCCCGCCCACTCCATTCTCTACTAGTGAGTTCCTTGAAGGGTTCTCTCCTCTAGAGGCCTTCCTTGGAGTCCCTCTCCATAGCTCTCAGGCGGAGGTGCTCCTCTGTGGTCCCTGGTATCTCTCACAGAACTTACGCTATAGTGTGATGGTCTGACTACAGGACTACCTCCCATTGGCAGGCTCAGTTTGTCTCTGAATCCCCTCGTGCCCAACAAAGCACTCCCAAGCCTCCATCTCCCAATCCCCCATAAGTATCCTTCTCTACCATCCCCTTTGGAGACACGATGAGACTCTGCCAGGGTGATGCTCCCCTTGGCTCAGCCAGTTTAATAAACCATGTCCCTGGTGGTCTTTGTATGGACTTCAGCAGAGCCTAGGGCAGGGTTTGGCACTAACAGGTACCTGGAAAAATATTTGTAGAAAGGAGCAAAGAATTAATAGGAGGGAAAGGAGGGATGAAGGGAGGGATGATAAAAGCAGATTGAGTATTGTGGATCGATAATGAATAAGTTGGCATTTGATTGCTATTAATGATTTCAAAAGGGCGCAGAGAACAGTAGTTTGGGTCCACCAATGTATATTTACCGAACTTTACCTTGGAGACAGCCAACCTCTCCCAGCTTAATCTGTTAGCTCCAAGGCAGAAAAATTAACTTGCTTATCCTGAAAAGAAGTGAAAATTTATCCCCCAAAGTCCTATTTTTCACTTATCCATTCAGACACACACACACTCCCTTCTCGCTCTTGGTAGTGTACAGTTTCTGACTTGTAAAAAAAAAAATGGTTGTTCCTTTCTGCTTAAAAAACTGGATTAGCTATTCAGGGAATACTAGCCCTTTCCTTGGACTCAAAAAAATATTTTATCCATTAAAATCTAACCAGGGTGTAGTAACCATAAAATCCAGCCACTCTCTTAGGAAGACGGATATCCTCAAAGATTTATGTCTGGCCGTCTCAAAGAAAATGTGTAAGATGGAGTTTTCTCAGAGACTTCCTGGCTGCACTCCACCCCACACATAATTTCTGTTTGTATAAACCTCAGATCAAAACTCGGGAAGGGTTAAGGGAAACCTTCCTGAACCACAGGTTATGTCTGCTCACCATCCTCGGTTGACCGTTTGGAATGAATTAACCAGTCCACAACTGGTTCTTGGACGAAATGAACCACCTCTCCAGTCCAAATGGTCAAACCCTTTGGGGTCGCAGATTCGATCCAGACTTGGGGCGAGGGTATAGTCAAAGTCATTTGCACATCCCTGTAATTGTGGTGAAAGATAATGAAAACACACCACATTATTAGTCTCCAGGATATGGTGGAGACCATTGGAAACATCAGAATTCGGGAAGGGGTGGAGAAGGGGGTGTGACTATTTTGAATGAACCTGAAAGAAAATACTTCCCAAACCTTCTTTCAGAAGACGATTTCGGTTCCAATTTTTCATAAGGTTGGAAAAAGTTAAGTAAACGAGAACTATAGACACTTGTTTATAGAAGGTTTTTCTCTTTAATTGCTGTTTTTGTTTCATGAAAGAAAAGTCCCATAAAATAGAAGCTCATTTCTGGTTCAGGGAGGCGGCGAGACTCCTGAGGACGCCACCAAAGGGCGGACTTGACCCTGGCCCGCCGAGGAGTCCCGGAGCCGTGAACGTCGATATATTTCCACGGCGAGGCGTGCGACTTTCCCACCCTACACCCTACCGGTCTCTCCATACATTTGAGACAGTTTTTAAGACCTGAACTGTGGGACCATCTGGTTGCTGGCAAGCATTCCAGACAAGTGGTTTTCTAAGAAGCCAAGTTCTGGTTTGACTCTTTGATTGGAAAAGTATCTATTTCAATAAGGGTGATAGGCCCCTGGATGCATTCTCACCAAAAAAAAAAAAAAAAAAACCTGAAACCAATACTTGAAATGCCAGCAGCGAGTTGTAGGGAATTCTTTTGGTTTGCCTTCAAGGACACAAAACATCCCAAAGGTCTTCTCTTTGGCACAGAGGGGCCTGGCGTGGAGAACTGGCTCGGGGTGTGTGTGGAAACAGTCAGACGTGGAAGTCAACAGACCCGGGTTCAAATCCTGGCTTTCCCACCAGCAAGCCCGTCTGACCTGAGGCCAATTCACTCCTCCTGAGTCTGACTTTCCTCATCTGTAAAATGGGGACACAAACCTCAGTTCAGGGAGGGGGTGGGGGCTCAGAGGGATGATATTTTTGGGATTCCCACCAACCACACCTGGTACACAGTAGGGGCTTGTAAGGGTGGGTTTCATAGCCACCATCCTCGAAGCACGATGGAGGCGCACAACTCTCCAAGGCCATGGGATTCCCCCGGGACCTCTGTCTGGGGCCTTCAAAGAAGGCGGAGGTCCTGATCTGCTCTCGTTAATCCAATCAACAGACAATCTTAGGACATGGGGCTGCCACAGGGCCCCAGACTGGAAGGATTCTAAAGATAGAGGGGGTTTTTCTCTCTCATCATTGATGTTTCTCTCTCTCTCCCTCTCCCTTCCTGTCTAAAATCGATTTTTAAAAAAGGTCAAAAAATAAATAAAGTTAGAGGAGGCATTTCATCTACACTCGAGCTAGTGCCAGACAAGGCAGACAGGAAAGTACACAGGAAGTCTTTGCTAATAACCAAAGCGTTATTTGAAATCAACGTGGAGAGTGAGCTACACCAAGTCGCATACCTGCAGGGCCAGCCAGGTGGCCTGACCGTGTCCAGCAGATGCAGGGGAGCCGGGCCTGTCTGAAGGCGGTCACCAGCACCAGGCAAGTGTCCTCAGCAGGAACACAGGTCAGCGCGGCCGAATTTCTCATTCCTCAGGCAAAGCCAGAAATCTGCATTTGTATGTAGAGCCTCCGAATTTTTAAATATTGATAGCTTTAAAAAATTTAAACATCTGTCTGCTGGCCACAAAGATCCCCATGGCTGGAGGGCTCCACCCAGGAAGTGGGGCTCACGCCACGCCTTGACTTGGGGGTAGAATTTAGATTCGCCTTTTTGGGTATTTACCGGGTGAATGCCTCTTAGGAGGTGGTGTGGCTTGGTGGTTATGGACTTGGTGTCTGATTCCTCGTGTGCAAAATAAGAAAGGTGGCATCTATTCAGAGAGCGGTAGTGAGGATGGAGGGAGGTCAAGTTCATTGGATTTGCACGATCAAGAGCCTGGTCTTCTTAGTCTTTGCTGTCCCAGCCATCGTGGCTGTTGTAATTGCTGTTTTTACTGAGAGAAGGGACCAACGGTATCTACAGCTCTGCCACCCTCCACCCAACCTGTCCCAGTGGCGAGCGCACACTTGCCCAATCTTGACACAATGGCCCTGAGACATGGACGATGATATCCTTATCCCCATTTCATAGATGAGGAAACTGAGGAGCACGGAGCATGAAGAACCCGTGCAGGGTTACACAGAGAGTCCGAGGAGAAGAGATGAAAACCTGAGTCTCCTGGCTCCACAGCGCTCCTCCCTTCTGCTCCACCCACACCCTCAGGACCTGCTCCACAATGGCCCTGGGTGCCCCCCACTTCCCGAGTGCACGGATTCCAGGAGCCCCACACCCTGAAGCTTCCTGTGGATTCATCTCCCCTGGGCCCATGACACACCATCCCTGCCCTGTCCCGCCCCATCGACCACTTCCGTCCAAGGCTCCTTTGAACTGGCTGCAAGGCTCATCCACAAAGCCCAGGAAGCATCTTAGACACAGAGAGGCATTTCACGGTTTTCCTCCTAAAAGCACAGCCTGCCGTGCAGCTATTGTGTCAGTGAGCCTGCTCGTCCCACTTGCCAGAAACCCCAAGCAGCTTACAACAAAAGCAGCTGTGCGAGCCCCGTGTCAGGCCGTGTCCACACACTCTCTCTGCTTTTATTGACTTGGTTTGGGGCTCCCAACCCACAGATCAGGGGCAGGTCTCCCACGCGCAGACCCGGCCCTCCTCCGGAGACGCATGGGAAAGGGACACGGGGACATGGGGTCGGGGACCGAGGTCAGTCCCCATGGGAGCAGCACTCTGGGGCCACAGAGTCCCAGACACGGATACTGTGTTCTCATCTTGGAGCCACTGCGACCTGAGGGGGCGCTCAGAGGGCAGGCTGCCAAGCCCAGTCATGTCGCTGGGAAGTCCACATACTTATCGCCCCTTTCCAGCGTCTTCCCATCCCACCACCCTCAGCTACCCACCTCACTCAAGTTCAAGTTCAGTGGTGCCCCCTTGTCCACAGTGGCACTCTCTACAGTTTCAGTTAGCCCGTGGTCAACCACAGTCCGAAATTATTAAGTGGAAAATTCCTGAAATGAACAATTCATATTTTATTTTTTATTATACATTCTTTTTTAAAAATTCTTTATTGTTTAAAGTATTACATAAGTCTCCTTTTTCCCCCATTGACCTCTCCCCGGCCGCTCCCACCCCCCAGCACATGCCCTCTCCCCCCTACTGCCTGTGTCCATGGGCTATGCTCAAGTGCATGCACACAAGTCCTTTGGTTGATCTCTAACCCCGCTCCCTTCCCTCTTATGTTGGATGGTCTGTTCGATACTTCTTGTCTCTGGATCTATTTTGGTTCATCAGTTTATGTTGTTCATTATATTCCACGAATGAGTGAGATCATGTGGTATTTATCTTTCTCTGACTGGCTTATTTTGCTTAGCATAATGCTCTCCAGGTCCATCCATGCTGCTGCAAACGGTAAGAGTTCTGTCTTTATAACAGCAGCGTAGCATTCCATTGTGTAGATGTACCACAGGTTTTCTATCCACTCATCTGCTGATGGGCACTTAGGCTGTTTTCAAATCTTAGCTATTGCAAATTGTGCTGCTATGAACATAGGGGTGCATATATCCTTTCTGATTGGTGTTTCTAGTTTCTTGGGATATATTCCTAGAAGTGGGATCACTGGGTCAAATGGGAATCCCATTTTTATTTTTTTGAGGATATTCCATACTGTTCTCCACAGTGGCTGCACCAGTCTGCATTCCCACCAGCAGTGAAGGAGGGTTCCTTTTTCTCCGCATCCTCGCCACCACTTGTCATTTGTTGATTTGTTGATGGTTACCATTCTGACAGGTGTGAGATGGTATCTCATTGTTGTTTTGATTTGCACCTCTCAGATGATTAGGGATTTTGAGCATGTTTTCATGTGTCTCTTGGCCTTCTGTATGTCCAACAATTCATAAGTTTAAGTTGCGCGCTATTCTGCGTAGCGTGATGAAATCTCGCGCCATCCCGCTCTGTCCCACCCTGGGCGTGAGTCACCTCTCTGTCCAGTGTCTCCACGTTGTTAGTCACTTAGCTGCCTTCTCAGTGATCAGATCGTCTGTCACGGTATTGCAGGGATCGTGACCCTTATTTTACTTAATAGTGACCCCAAAACGCGAGAACAGTGCTGCTGGCAGTCGGATGTGCCAAAGAGAGGCCGTGAAGTCCTTCCTTTAAGTGAGAAAGTGAGTGCAGGGAGAAACATAGTGTATCTAGAGTTTGGTTCTATCTGTGGTTCCAGACATCCACTGGGGGTCTTGGAATGTGTCCCCTGTGGAGAAAGGGGGGCAACTGTATACACAATCAGAGAGGAAAAGAACCATCCAGAACACACCAAACCATGCTGCCCTCGCCACCCTCCACCAAGGGTTGAGCGTTCCCTCCTCCCCTCAGGCTCAGCTGCGGCATGCCCCTCCTTGGAGGGGTGTCCGCCCCCCAGGGCAGCGGTGCCGGTGAAAAGGATCCGTTAGTTGATTATGTGCCCGCAACCACTTGGAATCGACACAGGGTCCTTCCCACCGCCAAGGAAAAGGAGGCCGCCGGACGCTTCAAGGACGCCGTCCCTTCCACGTGACCACATCCGCTTCCGGGTGCAAGAGCTTCTCTTTCAGAGCCCACTCTTCACGTAACACAGCGGCTGTGTGATCCCAGGTCCCGGGGCAGACGGGCCTTCATGCACAACCAGCGGTGTGACCCCTGCCAAGTAGATGGCTGTGAGGGTCCGGGAGAACGAACGCGAGGCGCTCAGCTCCACGCCTGGTGCTCACTGGGCAAAGGAGGGAGCAATTGTCATCACCTCAGGCCAAGAGGGTGATCTTCCTTCTCTTACACCGAGCCTGGGGCGAGTGCTGTTACTCCCACCTTCCGGGTGAGGACACGGAGGCCTGGCTAGGTCGCATGTGCGGCAGGTACATGAAGGATAACGTGAGATTTGTTCTCAGGACTGCCTGACTCTAGAACCCAGGACCCTCCCCACTAGTCCAAGGAAGTGAAAGTTAACCGCCCACGGCGAGGGCAGACAGCCCCGCGGGCTCAGCTGTCCGTCCCCCCCTCCCTGCACCTGCGGAAGCCCCTGCCAGCCAGCAGCACGGCGTTCACATAAGACTTCCAGGGACAGCGAGGTCACAGACTGCACATGGGCACACGCAGACCCTCCCACAGCAGAGGACACCTCTGCCCTTCCGGCCCCCCAAGACCCTCCCAGGGGTCCAGGGATGTCTCTCAGCCACCACTCCGCCCACCAGCAGGGCCCTTCTCGCTCCTTGGCAACCTGTGGCTCCTGAAAGCGGGGGGCGGGCTGTCCCGTCTCAGACTCCTTCTCCTCAGTGAATTTTCCACGAAGCGTCTTGGATTCAGGAGCAAGAGGCCTTAGGAATTCAACAACCCCACGGGGGCTTCTCCCTCGCCCTCCAGCGCCAGGCCCGACGTAACACACAGCTAACAGGCGAGCGCGCACGGGACGCCTCCCAGCGCCGCTCCCGCAGGTGGCGGCTGAAGTCATGTGCGGGGACCAGGTGTCGGGGGCGTTCTCGGAGCCCTGTCGCTGATTCATTTGTCTGCAGACATTCTAGACTCCGCGTCTCCGAGACAGGCCACGACAGAGTGCATTACGAGGTGAGCCCGCCTCATTTTCCCCTCCAGCTCCCCCCTCCCCCCCCCGAAACACTTTCTTTTTCCTTCTTGGCCTCGGGGCCCAGAGTATTCTGGACATATTTTTCATTTTTCCAAATATCAATTGCTCTTTTATTCCCTCTTCGAAGGAGTGAGTAATAAGAGTTGTGTCTGGTCCTGAAATTCCGACTGAAATAAATTAGCCCAATGACCAACAGGAGGTGCCTAGAACAATAACGGCGGAATACTTGGCATATTACAAAAGAGCGCTGGATGTCGAAGTACAGTAAGTCTAGAAGCACATTGCGAGCGGCAGTGCCAAAACGGGGATGCAATGAGCCATCCAGGCAGCAGAACGCCTCATAAATTAATCCCGGTTTTTTTTGTTTTTTTTTCCTTCTTGGTCCACCGTTCACAGTTCTCCGAGCCCTCTGGTGGATGGGGCACGGAGGAGGGTATTTTCGGTGTGGCCCTCGCCCCCCGCGGCAGGCAGAGGCCAAGGCGGTGTGTGAATGTCTGCATTTGCCCCCTGCCTCGCCTGGCATCCCGGGGACCGGTTGCTGCAGTCACAGGAGCAGGAGAGAACGCAGGCTTGGAGGCAGCAAGCTGCTAACAAATACCTAATACTGAGCCCTTGGCAAGTGCCAGGCACTGGGCTGAGCGGTGGGAGCGCCACAGAGGACCACGGGGCCACCGTCCCTGTCCTCATGGTGCTGAGAGCTCAGACCTGCCCCAGGCCGTCTGAGCTGGGTCTCCATCTCTGGGGGCAGCAAGCAGTGGTGTGATCCGCAAATCAAATCCCTCTTTCCCTGGAAGGAATCACTCATTATGGGGGGTGGGCAGAGAGAGGGGGGTGGCACAGCCCTGCCTCTCACAGCAGAAGCTGGAGCCCTGATGCGCATCTGCACCTCCTGGCAGCCAGGGGCAGGCCTGTGACAAAGCCCAGCCTAGCAGCTGCTCCTGCCCAGAGCTTTGAATCTTCAGGGATCGTCCCAAAGACACTGTGGCAGGCTGGGGGCGTCCCCCAAAGATACCCACGTCCTCATCCCTGGAACCTGGGAATGCTACTTTATTTTGCAAAATAAAAAGGACTTCGCAGATGTCATCAGATTTCGAATTCTGAGGTGAGGATATCATCCTAGATTATCTGGCAGGGGGACCCCAATGCATCCTTATTAAGAGGGAGATTTCACGCACACAGAGAGAAAGCAATGTGACCTCGGAGGCAGCGACGGGAGTGATGCGGCCCCAAGCCAAGGAGTGCTGGGACAGGCAAGGAATGGGCCCTCCCCTCCAGCCTCCGGAGGGGATGCAGCCGCTCGGGTGCCTGATTTCAGCCCAGCGACACTGACGTTGGACTCTGGCCTCCAGAGCTGTGAGAAAGTTCATTCCTGTTGCTTTAAGCCGCCCAGGGACAATCTGTCACAGAAGCTCTAGGTCACAGAGGCAGCCACCGAGAGAATTTAGAATTCCTCCGTGGCCCTGGGGTCCAGCCACCCAGAGCTTCACAGTCCTGGGCTCAGACCGCTCCCGGATGCACCCTGATGTGCAGGTCCAGCGGCTGCTTCCCTCCCTGGACCTTCAGCCCCTCCGTCACTTCCAGGCGCTCCCTCGGGACATCCCTCCACGAGGGGCCTCGTCTGACTTCCGTTAGCCAGGGCGCGTCGGTGGCTTGCCCTCGTAAGTACGAAACCACGCATGGCGGAACTGCTAGGAAGATTAGGGACGAGCCATAGCGGGACCCAATTCACGCACAAAAAATCAGAGCTCACAGGCCAATGGCCTGCGTTTTGCCCACATGGTGCGTTTTTTTTTTTCTAAACTTGAATTTGTTGCCAACCTGTAAAGGCCAGGAGAGTGCGCATAAAAAGGCTGCATTCCTAGCTTTTCTTTTAAAAAGTCAGAGGATTTCACAACACCGGACCCCACGGTTGCATGGCGACAACTGGCTGCCCTGTGGACTACATGGTAGAACCTGGCGTAGACCCCCCAGGCCTTTTTCTTGTACCCCCAGCCCACGCCTCTCATTTTATTCATTGTTCGGTACCGCTGTGTATTTGGGTTTGCAGTCCTTGTTACAAGTACCAGTCTTTCTTCCATCAGACCAAAGGTAGGGCGCTGGTGGGAAGCTGGGGAGGGGGGGCAACCAGCCCATGGCAGACCCTCCCCCCGCCCGCTGCCCACACCGGCTTCTGGGTCCGCATTGTGAGGGCCAGGCAGGGCCGCCCCCCTCTGCTCCCTCCCTTCCCCGTCCTGAGACTGCATTCCCAGAAAACGGCCCTCAGAGCTCATCGCAGGAACTCCCCGACTCATCACCACTCGTCACCACTCTGCAGGGCAGTTTCCTGGAAGAGCCCACTGGGTTTCTCCGAAAATGTTTCTGGTCATCCTCTCGGTCCATGACCGCAATTCATCACTTCCGATGCCCATGCTTAGTCTAATGGGCGGTCCTTGAGTATCCATCTACAGCTGGCACGGGAGACGTTTTGCCATGGAAAGCCCGAGAGGCCAGTAGCACAGGCAAGGCCATGGGGATGAGGCAGGCGGCCGTCTGAAGAGTCCGCAGGTGGAAGCAAGAGATGAGCTCTGGTCCTTTTCCTCCGACTGACTGGGCTGGTCCATTTCTTTCTTTAAATATGTTTTTATTGGTTTGAGAGAGAGAGAAACAATTGATGAGAGAGAAACATCAACTGGCTGCCTCCTGCACGACCCCTACTGGCGATCAAGCCTGCAATCCTCCAGGCGTGTGCCCTGACCAGGAATCCAACCAGCGACCTCTTAGTGCATGGGACGACGCTCAGCCACTGAGCCAGGCTGGTCCCTTTTGTTTTTCTAGCCTTGACTCCTCCAGGGAAAGGGCGAATATCTCATGGCAAACAAGAGCCTGGGTGCCGGGATCAGACCCGCAGAGTTCAGATCTCAGCCCTGCCTCTCACTAGCTGCGTGGCTTTGGGGAAGTGACTTAACCACTGCGAATGAGCCTCAGTCTCCTCATCTGTAAAAATGGGATCATAATATTATTTATCACCTAGAACTGTAATAATACGATGAGCCAATATATCTAAAGCACTTCGCATCGTGCTGGGCACTCAGTCATTTCTTGAAATATTAGCTGGCGACGATGATAATATTAAGGATATGGAGGGGAAGCGGGGAAGAGAAGAAATGGAGGTTGTATGAAATCCCTGGGTGCCAAACTGTGGGAGTCATAAAGTTGGAGAGGGAGGAAGGGATATAGCTACTTTTGATATTTCAAAAAGCTTAATGGGACTCTCACATCTACTTACCCAGGATAAAGCCACAAACGATACCAGGAATGGCAATTTCCGTTGCTCTTGGCTGAAATGACATACGAGTATGCCCCTGGGGGTAAGCGAGAAGACTTTGGAGCTAAACGAACCTGTACTCGGATCCCCGGGAGGGTGTCTGACCCTGAATAAAGAGAATCACGTCCAGACAGAGACGGACAGCACTGACCTTGAAGGGCAGTTCTGAGGGTTAAGTGAGATGATGCATGGAGAGCATGCAGCATGGGGTCTGGCTCAGTGCATGACAGCCACCATGGCTAACAGGCAGCCTTCTTTCGCCTGCCTGGGCCTCCGCGTCTTCCCTGGTGACATTCAAATCACACACCTGCTTGACTCCTTCGACACACAGTCACTGAGCCAAGGACTGGGAATACAAAAGCGGAACCACAGTTTGCAGTTGCTTATGATCCATCCATTCAGCAAACATTTTTACTGAACACCTCGTAGGTAACAGGCTGCCCAGTGGGCATCAGAGACACAATGGATAGTAAAACCAATTCAGTTCCCACTGCCGACAGAATCCTGGCCTGGAGAAGGTGTGGCACATAAACTAGGGAGGTGCCTAGCCTAGTAGATGCTCAATAAATAAAAATAATCAGAGACTGTGATGTGTAACTCATAGAAAGTACTGATTTCTTAACCCATGAAAACTGTTTGTTCGACGGGGACTTTCAAACTAGGAGGGAAGCCCAAAGGCAATCAAATTTCCCTTATACACTTCACAAAACACGTAGGAGCTGTATTGCTGAAAATTACAACATGCTGATTTAAAAACAAAACAAACAAAAAAAAAAACAAAGAGGAACTAAACCATTGCAGAGGCATAGTGTGTCCACGGAGTGGAAGACACACATGGTACAGACGTCAAGTTTCCCCGAAGTGATCTGTGGGTTTAATGCAACACCTATCGAAATCCCAGGCGGCAAGGTTTTCTGTAGACACAGGCCCCTTCGTCTGAGGTGGGAAAAGGAATAGGGAAAGGAATGGGCCGAGAAGTTCTGAAACCATCTTGGCAAAGAAGAACAAAGCGGGAGAAATTGATGTACTCAATATCAAGATCATGTGTCATTATTGGTGCAGGGATCGATACACGGATCAATGAGCAGAGTCGAGTACCCATTCAATAAACCCACACAAATATGCTCAATTTGACAAAGGGGCAAAAGCAATTCAAAAGAGGAAGGACAGGGTTTTCAACAAATGGTGCTGGAGCAACCAGCCATCTATCGGCAAAAAAAAAAAAAAAAAAAGACCTTTAACCCGAACCTCACACCTTCTACAAAAATTACCTCCTAATAGATCATGGGCTGGACTGTAAAGCAAAAAACTATCTTTTTTAAGATAGGAGGAAAATCCTCTGTTTCTAGGGCTAGGCACAAAGTTCTTAGACTTCACACACACACACACACACATAAAATAAAAGAAAAAATTGATAAATTGGACCTCCTCAAAATGAAAACTTTTCTTTGCAAAAGTCCACATGAAGAGGATGAAGAGACAAGCTCCAGGCAGAAAGGAAATATTTATAAAGCCTATATCCCCAAAAGGATATATAAAGGACTCACAAAACTCTGTCATAAAAACCAATCCAATGAGAAAATGGGCAGGAGACATAAACAGACTCAGCACAAAGGAGGAGCTGCAGATGGTGACTAAGCACATGAAAAGATGTCCAACAGCCTGAGCTCTCCGGGAAATGCAAATTAAAGCCACGACGAGATGTCACCATCCGCCTACCAAAGCGTCTAAAACAAACACTAATGAAAACACCAAGTGCCGTTGGGGATGAGAAGAAACCAAATCACGCATGCGCTGCTGGTGGGAATGTAAAAACGGTAGAGCCATTCTGGAAAACGGACAGTTTCTTACCAAACTCCCAGGCAGTTACCATACAACCCAGCAATTGCGCTCTTCGGCATTCCAGAGAAATGGAAGCTTCGGTTCACACAAAATCCTGTATAAGTATGTCCCTATCAGCTTTATCCATAAGCGCCCCAAACTGGAAGCAGCCAGACGTCCATCAGAGAGTGAGTAGTTCAACAAACTGCGGCACACGCGTGCCACGGAGTACTACGTGGCAACGGCAGCCGTCTGGCTGGATCTCCAGGGAATCCTAACTACAAAAAAGCCAATCTCCAGAGGTCGCGTGCTATTTGATTCCACCGATATGACATTTTTGAAAAGATAAAATTTTAGACGTGGAGAACAGATCGGTGGTTGCCAGGAGTTAGGCACCGTGGGGGAGGGAGGGGGCAGGTTATCAAAGGCAACACCGGGACTCTGGTGCTGGAATTCTGGATCTGGACGGTAGTGGTGAATACACAGACCTACCCACGTGACAAAATTATTTGGAATTAAATGCACACACACACACACGTACACACACACACACACACACGTACACGAATGAGGACAAGCACAACAGATCTGAGCCAGGTGCAGAGGTTGTGTCGACGGCAACGTCCTGGTTGCGATCCTGTATGCGGCGAGGCCGCCCTTGGAGGGAAGTGAGTAAAGGGCACACAAGGTCTCCTGTATTTTTCCTTACTGCTGACATGAATCTAAAATTATATCCATAAAAACTTCAGTTTAAAAAAGCTTTTTATTGTTTTGTATTTAAAAACTCGTATTTTATTAAAAACGTGCAAATATAGAGGGAAAAGATCAGAAAAATCATCACCCTGAAATATCATCTTCTGATGTCTTTCTTCCTGGCGTTTTGTTTTTTGTTTTTTGTTTTTTACGTTTCCATGAAGAAGAAGTGAGGGACGGGGCTAAAAGTCAGGCTGGTGACAAGGGTGGGGCCTCGCTGTCCCCACCTTCTGTGACATCACACCTCACTGCTTGAGGGATGCCTGGTGAGCAGAGGACACTGGGGGCGCCCATCTGCTGTCAGGTGCGGGGACCTTGCTGCGCCCAGGCAGCCTGACCGGAGGCCATGGTGGTCCAGCGGGTGGATAGCAGGGGGCGGGTGGCCGCCGAGCCGCTTGAACGCACAAGGGGCAGTCGCTGTGAGGACAAGAAGCAGGTGAGGCCAGGCCAGGTACACCCCGCTCTCCTCCCGTCTGGGCTCAGACACGCTGTCAGGCCCTCGGAGTCAGGCGCAGGCCGTCAGCTCCACTCTGCCTGGAGCCTGAGCTGGCGGAACACAGCACGGGGGCTCAGGCGCTCCTTCCCGAAGCCTTACCACGCGCTTCCCTAATCCCAGCGCTGCCAGCAGGGGGCATGCTCGCGGAGGGTGGGGGTTTGTTGTTGCTGCTGCTGTTAAGCCTCACCCGGGGATATTTTTTCAGTTTACACTTTCAGTTTAAAATTGGTTTTTAGAGAGAGTGGAAGGGAGAGGGAGAGACAGAGAGAGAGAGAAACGTCGATGTGAGAGAGACACATCAATTGGTTGCCTCCAACTAAGGTACGTGCCCTTGACCAGAATTGAACCCGAGACCCTTTGGTCCATGGGCCGACACTCTATCCACTGAGCCAAACTGTGTAGGCCAAGGGGGTTTTGTTTAGTGTCCTGCTATATCCCTAGTGCCTAGAATGGTGTTTGGTGATGAATGAATGAATGAATGAATGAACTGAAATAAATAGGACAATACACCCGAATTGGAGAGCTCTTAGAGCATTAGTCCTTAGGACTGAAATTCAAACCTCACCCGGGATTTTTGTCAATAGGAAACTCTCACTGTCCACAGCCTGGTGCTTCCATCTCCTCTCTCTTTCGTGAATGTTTACAACATTCCTGAGAGGTAGCTGCTGTGGATCTCACTCACAGAGGGGTAAACTGAGGCTTGGAAAGGCAAAAAGGCCATACAGCCAGGATATGCTGGGGTGTGAAGCCAAGTCTATGTAACTCCAGAACCCTTAGCAAGGGTTACCCTGCACTCCACCGCCTCCCAGGGGAGAGGTGAGGAGGGCTGGGACGGAGGCTGGGGAGGGCAGCTGGGCCTCCCACACCATGGGAGGCATGGGGTTTTATTCTGAGATTAGTAAGAAACCGTTGAGAGGTTTTAAACAGCGCGATGGATGACCGACCTACACATGTCTTCAAGAGATCCGCTCACTTCATATACGCGCGCCAGTGCCTCCTGGATGCTGGGCCTCGCGGCAAGATGGGATTTGAGGGCCCCTCACACTGCGGCTCTTCCTAAGAAGTGTCCCACGGATACCAGAGGCCAGGAATGCTCCGTGTGGGAGAACCGTTAGAAGAGTCCTATGGTTTGGGGTTTACACTGCTCATTCACATAACGGAGGCTCTGAGAAGTCCCGCAGCAAGGCAACTCACTCACTTCTGTTGACCATGGCATTTCCCAAATCAGAGTCCCACCCCTCCTTTTTGAAAGAGGTACATTTCAAAACCCCATTCTGCAGATAGAGAAACTGAGGCTCGGAGAGAAGAAACGAGTTGGCTCAGGCCCAGGACGTCACAAAGAGAAAGACTAAAATGGACTCCTAGTCCCAGCCCTCCTCACCTCCCCACCTTGGCTTCCACGGGACATCAGATAAACACCGAGCCGCGAGCATGCGGATGGGGAACAGTCAACCTGTAAGGTCAGAGGTTGAAGAAAGGGAAGAGCATTCAGCCCGCTCACCGGACAGTTTAAAGAAGGGGGCCGTTCTGCGTGGTTCCCTTTCAAAGATCCCCAGGGGACACTGAGGAGGAGAGAAAAAGCACCTGACCTTACGTATACAGAGCAATGACTCTCACACTGGTGTACCCACGCAGGCAGCCACCACCCGGATCGAGCTGCAGAACATTCTGGTACCCGGATGGCCCCGCAGGCCCCCACGCAGCCAGCGCCCCACCCACAGCCAGGATTCTGACTTCTTTCATCGCCGATGAGCTGTGCGTGTGCGAGGATTTCCCGGGGATGAAATCAGTGCGCACCTTTGTGTCTGGCTCCTGTCACTCATCAGTGGGTCTGCGAGGCTCAGCCCGTGTAATTTACTTTTCGTTTTGAAGTTAATAACAAGAATATCGCTGCTGGTCTATACAAAGAAAACTACCCGGGGGAGAGGCGACTCGGGCCAACCTTTTGTCTTCTTTGTTGTGGTAGCGGGGCTAAGTCTCGCCTCATGAACTCGAGTACGTAAGAAATACAGGGTTTCAAGTCAGATCCAAGCTGGCTCCGTCCACATCTGGTGAGTTTGAGGAAGACTCGATGTCAGCCCACACTGTCCGCCTCAATCCCCCGCCCCACGTCTGCTTGCCCTGACACCGTCACTGTCTCACTGAACCCCCTGCGCCAGGGGGAAGGGGGGAGCTGACTGCACAAAGGCATAAAGGAACGTTCTAGAACGATGGAAATGGTCTTTATCTTGGCTGGGGTGGGAGTCCACAGGTATAGACGTTTGTCAAAACTCATCACACTGAACATTTAAAAGGTGTGCAGCCCTAGCTGGTTGGGCTCAGTGGATAGAGCGTTGGTCTGTGGACTGAAGGGTCCTGGGTTCAATTCCGGTCAAGGGCACATGCCTGGGTTGTCGGCTCGATCCCCAGTGGAGGGCGTGCAGGAGGCAGCCCATCAATATTCTCTCTCATCATTGATGTTTCTATCTCTCTCTCTCTCCCTCTCATTTCCTCTCTAAAGTCAATAAAAATATTTTTTTAAATAAAAATAAAATAATAAAAGGTGTGCATTTTAGCCCGGCCAGTGTGGCTCGGTGGTTGGGCATTGGCTCATGAACTGAAGGCCACGGTTCAATTTCTGGTCCAGGGCACATGCCCAGGTTGCGGGCTCGATCCCCAGTGTGGGGCGTGAAGAAGGCAGCCCATCAATGTTTCTCTCATCATTGATGTTTCTATCTCTCTCTCCCTCTCCCTTCCTCTCTGAAATCGATAAACATATATATTAAAATGTATGCATTTTATTGCATGTAAACTATACCATGTTAAAGTGGATTTCGTTTAAAGATCCTTTCACACAAAAGATGCAAAAGTGAGGCAAGGGATGAGAACAGAAGCGGGCCTTCCTTCTCAGCAGCGAGGAAAGAGGGGACGCGGCAGTGACGTGTCCGTTAGTTGCCACGCTGTTTCTGCAGAGTTTGGGGGTTCGGTAGTGAGCATGTGACTTCGGTAACTAGGGAAACGTTCAGCTCTGAAGACGATCTTATCGCTGCCCCACGCCCAGTCCCCCGAGAGAAGCAGACGCCCATCTGCCCCCCGGCAATTCACCTGCCCCCTCCTCCTCCTGCCCGCAGACGCTGTTGGCGCTGCTGGTCTTGGTGCTGTACGTGAGCACGGGGATTTCAGGTGAGCTTCGGGAATCTGAGAGGGAGGAGCCGAGGCCACACAGAGCCGAGAGGGGTGTTCTGGAGATGGCTGCACGCCAAGGTGGTCTCGGCGCTTGCCTTCTCCCACCGCCCTTCATCCCGCTGCGGTGACCAACCACCTTTATGCCAACTGCCGTCCGTTTGCCCTTGTGAAGAGGTGTGTCTGTGCCCATTTCAGGAAGAAGTTGGGAGATGTCAGAAAGGATCAAAGAATGTAACTACCAGAATCCTGTAGCTTCCCAGGTAACGCGTTCAGGAAGGTCCCGGAGGGAGGACCAGCTTGGCTGAGGAAATCTGGGGAGGCTTCCTGGAGGTGTCATTAGCGAGCTGGGTCTTGAAGGCTAAGTAGGAGCTGGAGACTATGGGGAAGGGTATTCCAAGCAGAAGGAGTAGCACCTGCAAAGGCTCAGGGGACTTTCTGAAACCAGTGGCAAAGGAGTCTACGTGAAAAAGCTCCAGATGTAACTTTGGTGTCTGCCTTTCAGGGATTTGAATTCCAGACCAAGGATCCCTCCAAAGAGCCGCTAAAGGTCGTCAGGACTTGGTTGAAGGAGAACTTGCAAGTTTTCTTAGAAAAGCTCGAGAAGGAGGTGCGAGAGCTGGAGCAGCTGGTGCGGGACCTGGAAGAGTGGCTCGATGTCCTTCTGGGTGAGGGGCACCCCGAGGAATCCTGCTCCTCCTTCAGGAACCGTGTGTGAGGGGCCCGGGCTGGGACCCGGGCAGGAAGCCAAGGAGGCAGGGGAAAGGCTTGCCAAGGGGCTCCCCTAAGTAGGGCTAAGCTGTGATCCCTGAAGTTCAAGACAGGCAAAAAATAAATAAATAAAATAGAATAGTTGGGACTCTAAGAATGCTGTTGGTGCTGCTGCTTCCTGACCGCATACACCACCAGGAGGACCCGGGGCTCCGCTGAGCTGTCCTCCCTCGCACTGCACGGGATCCACACGGGCTTCCGAGCCAGCCCCGGGGCCAGGAGCCTTCTCTCCCACTTACCTGAGACTTTGTGCCAAATTCCTTAACACCTCAAGACAAATTGCCTCATTAGTGAGAATCAGGGAAACAAACTGCCTCACAGGGTAACAGTGGGGACCAAACATGTATAGATAGAGCGTGTCGGGCACAGAGTAGGGACCCTGTAGTATACATGTGTTTATATTATATTTAGATATTATATTACATATGTGTATCTATTTTATATGACATATACAATACAGCTATAGATTTTTTTTAAATGATTTTTCAACTAATTAGAGAGAGGAAGAGCAAGGGAGAGAGAGGGAGGGAATCATAGATGTGAGAGTGGAACATCGATCGGCTGCCCCCTACATGCCCCCTACTGGGGATCTAGCCCACAACCTGGGCATGTGCCCTGATCAGGAATTGAACCAGCAACCTTTCAGTGCAAGGGACAACGCCCAACCAACTGAGCCACCCCAGCCAGGGTATATAGATCCTATCTAATAATAGAGTAACATGTAAATTACCATCACTCCGATACACCCACGATTGGGCGGCGGGAGGCGGGGGGGCGGGACTCGGGGTGGCCTATCCGGCCATTGAGAGGCACGGATCCGCTGCCACTGAAGGGGGCTACCCTGCTGTTGAGAGGTGCAGGGGGCAGGACTCTCGCCCCCTGTGCCTCTCAACGGCCAGATCTGCGGCCGCTGAGGGGGCCTGCCGTGGACACCCAGCTGCGCCTCTCAACAGCAGAGTAGCCAGGTGTCCAGCAGAGTAGCCAGGTTTCCGCGGCAGCCCCCCTCAGCGGCCATTGAGAGGCGCAGGGGGTGCCCTGCGCCTCTCAACAGCAGGGTAGCCCCCCTCAGCGGCCGCGGACCATCAAAAGCGTGGGAGCTGGGTGCCTGTCTGCTCTGGCACCAGGCCTTTTAGAAGCCTCCACCAAGCTGGAAGCTTCTGAAAGGCCTGGTGCACCAGCAGATAGGCACCCAGCTCCATCGCGAAAAGCGAAAGCATGTAGGGGACCCTACACGTGCATGATTCAATCATGCACTGGGCCTCTAGTATTTTTATAAAATGTATATAAAAACTAGGGGCCACAACTGTCAAATCTCAGATGGAAGGTGGGGGTAGGGCATGGGGGTGGGGGGTAAGAGATCAACCAAAGAACTTGCAGGCATATATGCATAACCCATGGACACGGACAATAGGGTGGCGGAGGCCTGGGATGGGGGGTGGGCTATACAGGGTCAATGGGAGAAAAAAAGGGAGATATTTAATACCTTCAACAATAAAGATTTTTTTAAAAAATAACAAATAAACTAGAGGCTACATTAAAAAAAGAAACTAAAGCCTGGATCCTTAAGGAATGGAACGACTCCAGTGGATATGAGCAGAGCCTTGAGCCCAGGAGTAAATGCCCAGAGAGCTGTCGGACACCACCTCGTGCCCCCCACACAGGGACAGCCCATGCTGGTGTGGGCCCCGACCCCGGGTGCTTTAGTTACTCTTGTTTCATTGCTCTGTGAGCCCATAGGCACAGCCAGCCACTCCGGGTGGCGCAGGCCGTGAGGGTTCATTGTGGCCTAACAAGGGAGCCAGAATCTCATGGAAATCAGAGCGTCCCATGGCCTGGGATGGTGGAGGTGGGAACGGGGGAGTCCCAGGCACCCACGAGGTGCTCCAGGCGCCCTCACAGCACAAATCCAGGAGCTGCCCTCAGCGTCCCGCCCTCTCCTGGACTGGGCCGCTGCCTGGCCTCTGTTCCCCTTTGTGTGTCTGCCCATCTCCTCTTGCTCCCAGGATGCAGAATTGTGAGAGAGATACATGCAAAGGCTGAACACAATTGCTGAGCCACTGGAGTCCCCACGGGAGCAGTCATCCCAGCAGGGGTTTTCACTCTCTGCCTTCAGTGGCTGGGTGTGAAAGACACAATGCCACATGTAAGAGGAGTGGGGCTACCTTTCACAACTGTGAAGCCTGTTGTCGCTTGAGTGATGTTAGCAAAATTAATGCCGGACATTGGGTGACATTTAATGCCGGTGGGTCTTGATCCGGCACCTAGAAGGGTTCTGGAGTCTGGAGAAGGCTATGCATAGATTAAATAAGTGTCCAGAGACAAAAGATAATTTTGAAAGGCATTGGGGGTCAGAGGAGCCTAGCTAAAGAAACTAAGTTCTCCTTGTCTCAGGACCCCTTGCTTTTTATTAACACAAATTGTCCTAAGGCAAAGTGGAGATAATACACTTCAAAGGGTAGGGTATAGAAGCATTGTCAGATTGGGGAATAGCCTACGGCTGTTCAGGTGTTTGGCCAACAGGAGGCAATAACATGTAGATTAAGATGCCCTGAGCTGTCTGGCAGCAAACAATCAATTTAATGCATCCCTTTCAGGTTTGGGAAAATGCCTTTAGCCATTCCAACAGGTGACAACATATGTGACTCAGCCCTGTTGAGTCCCCAAGTTCCATCAACCTTTTGATGAAAATCGTGCAATTATGACATGCTGGAACTGGCTTCCGGCACAAAATGTTGCCCAGTGGAACCCCCCTTTCGTATCCACAGAGTGGATTTCTTTCTGGAGAGGAACAACTTCTCCTCGAGAAGGCACCTCCAGCTCCCTCCTGTCCAGCAAGAGACACTGATGGGCAGTAGATGAGTGGATAAAAAAAGCTGTGGTACATTCGGCAGTAAAAAGAAGGATCTCTTACCCTTTGAGACCGCATGGAGGGACCTGGAGAGCATTATGCTAAGCGAAATAAGCCCGTCAGAGAAAGACAAGTATCACATGACCTCACTCACATGTGTAATCTAATGAACAAAATAAACTGATAAACAAAATAGATCCAGAGACACAGTTGCATAGAACAGACTGCAGAACCTCAAAGGGAAGGCAGGGGAGGGTGGATGGGTGGGAAGTGACCAACCAAAAAACTCATATGCTTATATGCATCGCCCATGACAGACAGTGGGATGGTGAAGGCCTGGGGCAGGGCTCGGGGGCGGGATAGAAAGGGTCAGTGGGGAAAGAAGGGGGACATATGTAATACTTTCAACAATAAAGATTTAAAAATTTAAAGTAAAAAAAAAAAAAGATATACTGATGGGGCCACGCATGTTGCAGCCACTGGTGAACAAGAAGTTTACAGGCTGATTGGGGAAACAAAAAGCAAGTGGAAAAGTCAAGACAAGGCCATTTCGGAGAAGGACACGTGTAAGAGAGATCCGAGGCAACCACGTGCCCAGCCGCTGCTGCCTTCGGGGCCCGTGGAGGCTCGGGGCAGGGCAGAGCGGGAGCACCGGGGTGCCATCGATGGGTGGGGCTGAAGAGAAGGGTCCCCAGAGCTGCTCCCCAGGCCTCAGGACTTCCCCTCCTTTCAGAGGAGAGGAACCTGAGCCACGATTCAGGTCCTGACCCAAGTAACCCAGGAGGGCCCGATGGAGGAGACAGGCCTGGTCTTGTCGAGGGGCGAGGGGCCAGCTGGAGAAATGTCACGCCTTCTCGTCATCTAACGTTTCAGGCACCTGGAGCATGAGGTCAGCATCGCAAACAATAACTTTTAATTAGCTTTAATTGATGGTTTTCTCCCCGCTCTCCCTTTTAATTAATAGATCTATTTGGCAGCCTTCCTAATGCTCCCTCGGGCTCTCCTGTGAACACTGATGCACTCCTCGTTTTTATTTTGTTGTGTTGCTTGGGGTCCGCTTCCTTTCTGTTCCTTCAGCTTACAGAGTGCGGCGGGGAGGGGGGGGCACAGTGGTTCAGACGACACACGTGCTAAAGACGAGAATGTGATCATCTAGACAAAAACTGGATTCAGTGAACCCCGCCTGTGTATCAGCCAGGTGCACTTCTTAGAATATAAGGATTATCGGGAAGAACTCACCAAAGTGTGACCACGGAAACAGCTTCATCATTTAGAGAAAGCTCCCTGCGTTCCTGTTTCCAGGGCTTGGTCAAGTGCTATTGTCGGTTGACAGAGGGGGAAACTGAGACTTGGAGGGCTTTGCATCGGTGTTAAGCTCAATAAGGGGAGAGCCAGGATGCAAACCCAGCGGGCTTTACAGCCTCGCCTCCACGAAGCCCAGCCAAGATACCGCCTTCCCTCTCTTAAGAAATCCTCGCTGTATCGTTAAATAATCACATTCCAATGAAGTTCGTAAGACAGTAAATATCCACTGCATGCAACTGCGTGTCAGGTAGCTATGGAGAGGGCAGTAGGAGCTCCCTGTCCACATAGAGCTTGTCTTTCTACCGGGAAGCCCAGGAACAAGGACGGGAAAATGAAATGTCTGCATTGTTCTAAGAGCCATTGGGCGAAGTGCCAGAGGCACCTAACTAATTGCCAAGTGAGCTACAGATTTACTGGCCGACCTAAGAGTTCAGAGAAGTGATAGGGTGCTTAAGTTGGCACTAATATGGAGAGCTGTTAGTTCAGTTATAGGAAAATGCTGGCACTTAAACTAAGCCATGGCCAGGGGAAATCGTGGGGGAAACCGAAGAGGGATGAATGGAGGGTGGGTGGGTGGGTGCAGAGAGGGGCCTTCCCACTAGAATTGCATCTCAGTTATGGGTGCTGCAGCCCAGCCTAAACCCAGGTCCTAGGTAAGAGGGAACAGGCCTTTGTGTGAATCCGATTTTTGAAAATACCCTTGAGACCTCACCGGTTTGGCTCAGCAGATAGAGCATCAGCCTGTGGACTGACTCCGGTCAAGGGCACATGCCCCGGTTGCGGGCTCGATCCCCAATGGGGGGCATGTAGGAGGCAGTTGATCAATGACTCTCATCATTGATGTCTCTATCTCTCTCCCCCTCTCCCTTCCTCTGAAATCAATAAAATATATTTTAATAATACCCTTGAGAAGCAGAGATGCGGGCTCCAGTGAAATGATTCCAAGACCAGGAAGAACGGTCCATTGCCAGTCTGTATGCCATATTTTTGATGATGTCAAATAAAAACATGGATTTAATTTGTTCCCTTAAGCCACAAATGTGTTCAACAAAAATTATGAAATGCCCCACAGCCAATTCGGTTCAGACTGGCTGTCAGGAGGATAGTCGAGGGGGGTGAGGGCTGGAGCCTAGGAGCCTCCACTCCGGGAAGCCACCCCCTTCCCAGGCGCCATTCCCGGGAGGCGATGAACACGTCCCTGTCTGAGGCCAGGGCGCGAGGAGGCCAGAGCTTTACGCAAACACCACTTCTCGGCGGAGTGGCTGGGCCCTCGGCAGAAAGGACCGGGGTCACCTGCGTGCTTTGGCCAAATCACGTCCTCCCTAGAGCCTCGGTTTCCCCCAGAGCCTCGGTTTCCCCCTGTCGTAGGGGCTGCACCCGCCCTGCGAGAGGCGGCTGGGACATTAGGAGGGGTAGTACTGATGGTGGGCACGGTGCTGAGGATGCTAGCAGACGCCCACAAAAGGGAGGAAACAGAAAAGTCCAGGCAGACCCAGACCCACGCAGGCCCAGGGACACCCAGGGGCGTTGGGCCTGGGCTCACGTTCTCCCTCTCTCAGCTCTGCCTGCCGCGGGGCGGCCCTTCTCAGGCAGGCTGTCCCCACGGAGGGGACCAGGCAGCCGGGAGCTCCCGACAAGGTCATCACCTCTCAGCTCCCAGAGCAAGCGCCCTGGGTCCTCCCTGCCCCCAGTCTGGCCACAGAGCCTGGCAGCTCTCAGATTAGACGACATGTCCACTTCTGAGCTCGTCCTCGCAGCTGAGGGGACACGGCTCAAGGGGGATGCTCACGCCCCAACCCTCTAGCCAGGGAGTACCCCAAGCACGAACTGAGGAGCGAGTGGTGATTCCCAGGGAAGTTGGGGTGCTGTATCCAGAACAGGGGAAACAGGGCTAGAAATACATGTACTTTGCTAAAGTATCAATAGTAACAATCCACAAGTTAAAAATGGAACCGCCGTTTCACCCAGCGATCCCACCTCCGGGAATATATCCTAAGAGACCCAAAACACCAATCAGAAAGAATGTGTGCACCCCTATGTTCATTGCAGCACTATTTACAATAGCTAAGATCTGGACACAGCCCAGGTGCCCTTCAGTAGATAAGTGGATTAAAAAGCTGCGATACATTTACACTATGGAATACTATGCAGCTGTAAAAAAAAAAAAAAAGGATCTCTTACCCTTTGAGACAGTATGGAGGGACCTGAAGACTATTATGCTAAGCAAAATAAGCCAGTGGGAGAAAGACAAATGTCATATGATCTCCCTCACATGTGGAATCTAAAGAACAAAATAAACTGATGATCAAAATAGGTCCAGAGGTGTGAATGCCTGGAACAGACTGACAGATCTCACAAGGGAGAGGAGGGATTGGGATGGGAAGAAATTAACCAAGAACATATATGCATAACTCATAGACACAGACAATAGCATGGGGAAGGCCTGGCGTGGGGCAGGGGTTGGGTGGAGGGGGGCTAAAAGGGAGGAAACGGGAGACATGACATCTGTCATACTGTCAACAATAACATAAAATAATAATCTATATATATAAAAGCCTAAGTGACCGAACGACCAGTCGACCAGTCGACCGGTCGCTATGACGCACACTGACCATCAGGGGGCAGACGCTCAATGCAGGAGCTGCCCCCTGGTGGTCGGTGCGCTCCCACAGCGGGAGTGCTGTTCAGCTGACCGATGGGCGCCAGACCCCAGGGTCACGGCTGGCAAGTGCAGCTGCGGCAGCATAAGCCTCTCCCGCCTCTGTGGCAGCACCACCAAGTGGGAGCGGCCCAGCACCCAGCCCTGGCTTGGGCTCCTCCCCGGCCGCCTGCTGCTTCACACACTACTACATCCGCACTACTACATCCCTCGGGGATGTCGGACTGCCGGTTTCGGCCCGATCCCCGCCTGGCCTGTGGGAATCGGGCTGAAACTGGCAGTCCAACATCCCCTGAGGGGTCTCGCATTGCGAGAGGGTGCAGGCCAAGCTGAGGGACCCCACCGGTGCATGTGCACAAATCCGTGCACAGGGCCTCTAATAATAATAATAATAATAATAATAATAATAATAGCAATCCTTCCGAATGCCCTCCTACTCTGGCGGGCACAAAGCCATCCCATCTCATTTGGCTCTTAGCTCATCCAGAGAAGAAGAGCGATCTTTCTGAACACCCTGATGTACCGTCAGCTACAGCAGAATTCACTTCCCCCGCCTGTGAGTCCAGGCAAAGTGCACATCCGTGCACGTGGCGTGAAGGGGAACTGCAAGGACAGGCCTAGTCCCGCCTGCCTCCCCACCCCCACGTCTCCACGGTGACCTCAGACAGGTCCCTCCATGCTCCTGAACCCCCGTCTGCAGCTCGTAAAATGGGGTACGTCTACATGTCTCCAGGGCCTAGTGAGGGGATTAAGGAATAACAACCAACTTTTATTTAGTGTTTACTATGCTCCAGGCGCGACTCTAAGTGTTTTACGGGCGTCACCTACCTTACTGAACCGTCACAACAGATCTCGGCGTCGGGTACTGTCAGTATCTTCGCCGCACACGCAAGGAAACGGGGACGCGGGGGCATAACTATCCCGGGTCACCGAGTGAGGTGGTGGGGCCAGGACACACTCAGGCCGGCAGAGTTGGGGGCCGCGTGCTGAAACCCCACCCCGGGCTCCTTCCGGATCAAGTGAGGTAATGCCCACGCGAGAGCTGTGTAAACTGCACCACGTTGTATAAACGTCACCCGCCGTTACTTCTCCCCTCCCGCCCCGGCCGTGGGCACCACAGGGACCTCGTGCATCTGCCGTTCAGAGAGTTTCCTCGCAGCTGCGCTCGGGCCCTGGGCTGCGCGTCCCAGCCTGCCTCTGACTCGAGGCCACACCGTGACACCCAACCGATTCTGTGCCCTCGAGTCCCAGCAGAGAGGTGTCTCCCCACGTGCGATCATTCACTCCACAGCCCTCCTGACTGCGGGGCGAGCTGCGGCCACGTGCGGCGGACGGTGGGAATATTTTGGAGATCGGAGCCAACACGGTCACTGCCCACATGGGCTCCCAGGGTGGTGGGGAGCCAGAGAAATGGGGCGCTGGGAGGAGTCTCAGTGCCGGTGACTTACAGCAGCTAAGTCACCATGAGATGAGAACCGGCCGCCAGGTGCTGTGAGGGACGTGGGAGAGGCCTCAGGCAGGTGGGGCCCCTGGCGCAGTGGGGGCTGGACCCTGACTATTGTCACAAAAGGGATTCTACTGCCTCACTCACATTTGTTGAAATTCACCAAACTGTACACTTTCAACCTGTTTTTATTGTATGTATATTATACTTCAATAACATTAATTAAAAACAATAAAATTACACACCAGCTGTATGACCCAACAATTTCACTCCTAGATGTTTACTTAAGACAAAAGCATATGCCCATAAACAAGTCTTATATAGAAATATTCATTGCAACTCATATCATAACAGCCCAAAACTGGACGTGGACTAAATATTCCAATTAAAACAGATGATTAATCTGGATTTTTAAAAATGCATGTTGCTTACAAGAGACATAAATAAAAGAATCTAGAAAGGTTAAAAGAAAAGGGATGGGAAACCATATCCATAAAAACACTAAAAAAGAAACAGATTATCTTTAAAAGCAGGTATAGGCCTCCTACTAACACAGATCAAACAGACAGTAAGACCAGAAGATTGAACATAAAGAATAACATTTCATAATTATAGAGATGTTAATTCAACAGGAATATACAACAACCCTAAATTCAAATGAGCTTAATGGGACGTCTTGAACACTGTAAGAACTGAAAAAAGAAATAACCAATACCATAACATAATGGAATGTCTCTAACCGACAATACCAACAGATACAAAAATTAGTAAGTAAATACAAAGATTTAAATGACATGAATAGCCCTAACTGGTTTGGCTCAGTGGATAGAGCATTGGCCTGTGGACTGGAGGGTCCCAGGTTCGATTCCGGTCAAGGGCATGTAGCTTGGTTGCAGGCACATCCCCAGTAGGGGGTGTGCAGGAGTCAGCTGATCGATGTTTCTAACTCTCTATCCCTTTCCCTTCCTCTCTGCAAAAATCAATAAAATATATTTTTTTAAAATAAAAAAATAAATGACATGAATAACAAACTTGATCACACCACCCACCCAGACGCATATAGTCACCTGATTTATGGCAAAGGTACCATAACAGTGTGATGAGGAAAGAACTGTCGTGTCCATAAATGGTGCGAAATCAATTGCCCAACCTTTTGGAAAATATGAACACTGACTCTTACCTCGGATACCGTACTCAAAATTCTATTTCAGGGGAATCACAGCCTAAATGTGGAGAGTGCAACAATAAAGCTTCTAGAATAAAACACAGGAGTACACATGTATGGCCACGGACAGGCAAAGACTTCTTAAACAAACCACAAAGAACACTAAACATAAAGGAAAAGATCAGCAAATTAGATTATTTTAAAATCAAGAATTGCTTTATCAAAAGACACCATTAGGAGAGTAAAAAGGTAAACCGAATGGGGTAAGATATTTTCAATATATGTCTCTTACGAAGAGTCTGTATACTGAGTATAAAGAGAACTCCTACAAATCAATAAGAAAGAAAAATGGGCAAAATCTTGAACAGGCTCTTCACAAAAGGGCATAGTCAAATGGACAAATTTGTTACCCAAGAACCACAATGAGACATCCCTGCTCACCAGGTGAGGTCAGAACGTCTTCGTTTTTAAAAACGGACACGAAGGATGCAGGGAGACGGGCACTCGCCTATACTTCCATGCAGTGTAAATGGGTCCCAGTGCTCTGGAACACGATGCGCAGTACCAGCTAACGCCGAACATACACATGTCTGATGAGCCAAGAAAACATTCCACTCCAAATGTGTAAGCTCAGAGAGGCACCTGCTGCATACACAAACACACATCTAGAGAGTCAACTCCAAAAATCTCACAGCAGCATGGTTTTTAACACTGGAGAATGAGAAGCCATTCAAAAGTTCATCGACAGTAGAATGGATAAGTAGATAGTATTCTGTCCGTAAATGGAGCACTGCCCAGCAATGAAAAAGACCAACCAGTCCATGCAAAGCCATGGGTAAGTCTCACAGAACCACTGTGACCTGAAGAGTACAATTCTCCATGACCCCGTCACGTGCAGTTCAGAATCAGGTAAAATTAATCGATAGCGATACACGTCAGGAGGATATTGGCTACTTTTGGAGGCAATAATCAGAAGAGAGTACAGCCGGGCTGGTGTGGCTCAGCGGTTGAGCACCAACCCAGGAACCAAGAGGTCACAGTTCAATTCCCCGTCAGGGCACATGCCCAGGTTGCGGGCTCGATCCCCAGTGGGGCCCTGCAGGAGGCAGCCAATCGGTGACTTCCTCTCTCATCAACGTTTCTATCTCTCTATCCTTCTCCTTTCCTCTCTCTCTAAAAATCAATAAAAATTATTTTTTTTTTTAAAGAAGAGAGTACAAAAGAGACTCTGGGATGCTGGTGATATGCTATATCCTGAACTGGGTGGAGGGTACCTACTTGCATTCACTTTGTAAAAATTCATCAAGCTCTTCACTAATGTTTGTGCATGAAGCTATTATTATCCTTCAGTTTCAACGTTGAGCAAAAACATAGCATATGAAAGTCATTAAAGTTCACGAAACATATCGCCTTATCATTTGACTTTCAGGTAACATTGTGCCAATTCCCGCCAGCATTCCAACCAATCCTTCCCCAGTGCGGAGCGTTATCACCTTCAAAGGCATTCTTTAGCTTCATCTTAACTTGATTTTATCCAACATGCCAGCAAACAGTGATCGCATCTCAAGCTACATCAAGCTACAATGAATCCAGATCAAACTCTCTCTCCACTCCCCCCCTCCACCCAGCCCTCACCAAGGCAGTGGGAACAAAGAGGAAGGGCTGAACATGGGAGATGTAGCAGGGGGGCCCAACAGGACTGATCACGGAGTGGGCCTGCGTGGCACTCAAATCCCTTCCTGACAGCAGCCTTTGGAGAAATGGCCGTGGAGGCTGGGGAGGGGTGGCCTGGAGGAGAGAGTCCTGGGCAGGAGTCAAGAGGTCTTACTTCTTAGCGCAGCTCGACCACTGCCTCATGGTGACCTGGGCAAGTGCCTTCCCTCTCTGGGTCTCTGCTTCCCAACCCGTGAAATGAAGGGTTAGATTAGTGGGTCTCCAAGGCCTTTTTTGAATTGGTTACGGTCACACATGATCCTGTGGGTCTCTATATAACAGTTTTAAATGCTCCGGGAGGCACATATGGGTACATGCATGCTTGAGTGGGACATTTCTTTGGCCAGAATTCTCCTTAGGGAGGGACATGTATTTGGTCGGGGATGTGAGCCCCAATGGGCACCTGAGTGCGTGAGGAATGGGCGCCCCTGGAGGAGGGAAGGAGATAACTGCTTCTTTCTCCAGAGAGGCAAGAGCAAGGACAGAGCAGCCAGACAGCCTCTGAAGCATCATCAGCAACATCACTAAGTCCCGGCAGGCAGGGGTGGACTTTCTTGTGAAAACGGATGAAGGGACCAAGCTCCCTGCACAGACCAACCTGGGCCAGTCCTAAGGCAGCTCATGCAAACACTGGGCCGGCGGGGAGCGGGAAGCGTCCACAGGGACTGGCACGCAGTGGAACAAGCACTCAGCTTTCTTTCTTCTTCTTCTTTTTTTTTTTTTTAACATATTTTTATTGATTTCAGAGAGGAAGGAAGAGAGAGAGAGAACATCAATGATGAGAGAAAAGAGAATCATTGACCAGCTGCCTCCTGCACAACCCCCAGTGGGGTCGAGCCCACAACCTGGAATTGAACTATGACCTCCAGGTTCACAGGTTGATGCTCAACCACTGAGCCACGCCAGCTGGGCAGCACTCAGCTTTCTTGGCGAGGGCAGGGAGCTGGGGCTTGAGTTTCGGGGAGCCCAATCTCCAGGGCACAGGAGCCCTCGGGGACAAATAGGTGACCGTCCTCAACCTGCATGAAATAACCTGGGGGACACCCAGGGCTCTTCTCACACACACCCCCCCCCTCCTTTCCAGCGGGAACCCCTGCCCTGGGGCCAGGCCTGCAGCAGCTGTGGCTGGCACCCCCACCCCCACTGACCTCTTGTCTGAGGGCACCCTCACCTGGGCGTGGTGAGTGCCGATGGTTGGCAGTGGGCGCTTTAAAAACATGGCCCTCTTCACCCATCGCCCAGGCTTTGCGCCCTGGAAACCAGCTCCCCCTCCCTCGATTGAAAACAAGGTTGAATTCATAATTTTACAATTTTTCAAAACTGCCTGACTCTGAGGGGGGAAAGGGAGCTTTCAGTAACCCCTATTCGGTAGCCAAGAATTAGCAAGGAAAACACTGCTTCCCACTTTCTAATTATGCCTCTGCCAAGGGCCCCGGGTCTGTGGGCTCCCCAACAGGCGTCTTTGGGGAATTAGTCTCGGGGAAACATATCCTCCCCGGCCATGGGCACTTCCTGTCGCCCCCCTAGGACTCCCGGGCCCCCTGGACCACTAATTTTCTTAATAGAAAACCATTTCTATTTTTGAAATGAAAAATGACTTGTTAAACCCCTCCCGGGCCACTTTCCGCCCCCCCCCCCCTCCCAGAGAAACACATTAAAGTAAACAAACTCGAGATGTAAAATGAAAACAGGGCCCCGCGGCACCTGCAGGGCTCCGGCGGCTCACATTACAAAGCGCCGTCTGAAGTGGCCCTAGCACTGTTTCCATTACAAATAGCCCGTCCTCCGAAAGCAAGGCCAAAGCCGAATTAGTCAGATTACATCAGGATAGATTTTCCCGCAGCAGGAGCTCTTTGGAAACACCTGCCTGACACATTTCAGACGTGTGTGCCGGGGCCAGCCGGGCCCTCGGCGGTTGCGAGGGCTTGTCAAAGTCTCAACAAAAAATGGGGGTTTGGGTTTGACTGAGTCAGACTGGGTGAGATGCCCGTGCGGAACTTGAGTCGCTGCAGACGGACGTTCTGGCACCTTTTAGCCAAGTTGTGACCAAGTCTTGCCCCTGCAGCGCTCGTCGGCGCCAAGATGGTCCTGGAACTCGGGCACCTGTGGCCGAGCCTCGTTTGGAGGACAGTGGGGAGGCACGCTGGGGTACCGGTCAGGGAGGGCTGGAGGCCCAGCCGCATAAGGAGTGAGTTTTCAAGGGAAGAGAGCAGAGCCCGTAGCCAGGCAGGGAGCAGGTGCACCTGGGCAGGTGATGCTCTGGATCAAAGTGGAGAAAAGGGCCCGCAGGCGCCCCCGAGTCGAGGGGCCGGCACTTGGACGTCGCCCGGCGTCGGGGTCCCAGGCCCGTCCCGCGGGGAGCGCGCCTCCGCGATGCCGTTCCGAAAAGGTGAGGATTGAAAAAAAGTAATTAGAAGAAACCAAGATGGCGGCATAGGTTAAACACCTAACCTGCAGCCGGGCACAACAATTTCAAAAATACAACTAGCGGTCAGAACGGACATCGTCCAGAACCACAGGAGAGCTGGCGGACTGAAATGCCCACAGCTGGGGGGAAGGAGAAGGCCACGGGGACAGTCGGGGAAGCCGTAAAAGCCTGAGGTATGGAGAAACGGGCGGAGACACGAGCACACGCGCCTGCGGGGAGGATGGAACCGGAGAGGAGGGGGCGGCTGATGACCTGGCCGGAGTTCACTGGCAGGAAGGAGATAAAGGCTCCGGAGTGCGCTGAGCACCGGCTCCGATTGCACTGAACCCCATTCTGGGCGAAACCCTGGGAAACTCACTCACTTTCGCAACTCCGCCGCCCCCGCCGGCCGCCCGGCCCGGGACGCGGGGGACGCCGCCGCCGCGGCGGCGCCCGGAGCCCGGCGGCCTCCCAGCACCCGTCCCCGCCGCGCAGCCCCCGCGCACCTGGTGCCGCGGGCCGCGTGCCCCGCACACCAGACGGAGGCCCGGGCGCCCTCTCCGTGCACCTCCCGGCGGCGCTAGACTTCAGTAGAGTTGACTTAATTCAAGGGATTAAGAAGTATAAATTGGGGGGACGCCGCGGCGGCGACGTCCGGAACACGGCGATGGCGGTGCCTGGAGCTCGGCGGCCGCCCAGCGCCCGTCCCAGCCGCGCGGCCCTCACGCGCCTGGTTCCGCGGGACGCGCGCACCGCGCACCGGACGGAGGCCCGGGCGCCCTTTCCGTGCACCTCCCGGCGGCGCTAGACTTCAGTAAAGTTGACTGAAATGAAGGGATTAAGAAGTACAAATTGAGAAGTTTGAAAAAGATGGCGGCGGAGGTTAAAGGCTGTTCTGTTGCCTCGCACCCAGCGAAATCGGAGGGGATGAGGTGTGGAGGTGCGTGGGTCTGGCTGGTGGCGGGGGAAAGGGGCTTTTGTTCCAAGCCTAAGGGAGATTAGCTCTCCATCACCCTGAAACCCATCTTCTGGCGAACCCCGGGAGACCCAGATGCCTGCGGGGAGAGGCGGGACTCTTGCAGAGGTGCGCCCAGCAATCAGTGTTTGCTGCGCTGGAGTGCGGAACGAGGGGACTTAGATACGTGGAAGGCAGAAGGACCAGACTCACAGCCATCGAGGCTCGCCACACCATGGCCTGTTGGCGCCCTGAGACCCCGCCCCGCCCTGGGACCCGCCCCGCACGTCTTGAAGACCTGCCCCGCAAGTCTTGCAGGCACACCTGCGCCCCAAGCAACGGCTTATGCATGTGGGTGGACTGCCCTCTGGCAGCGGACCAGATGATCTGCTGTTCTAGTCGGACTGCTCCAGGGCCACTCAGACAGGAGGAAGAAACTACAGTTTTTGCTGTAATCCTTGCTGAGTGCCTAAGGCAGTAGCTGATCTACACCCCATTGGAGACCCAGAAACGAGGGCATCTAGTGGTCTGTGGGAGATGACACCAGATTTCAACCACGTGCATAAGGGACACATTCAACGGGAATATTCAGTGAGCGCCAAAGCTTTGCTGCACCAAGACCCGGCCCATAAACGTATCTCCTGCACAGCAACTCTTCCTTTATAGACAAAGAGAGCCCCCCCAGTGACACCAACACCAATCAAGACTTAACTATACAAAGGAGGACCAAGATGGAGGCATAGGGCGGAAGCCTGATTGTTGCCTACCACAACAACTTTGAGACTACGACAAGAGAGCAGAGCAGACACCATCCAAGACCACCATAGGGCTGGCTGAGTAGATGCTCTACAACTAGAATAAAAGAGGGGGATGTGGGATGATGCTGATGCCGGTGACCCAAAGACCACACTTTAAGAACTACAGCTCAGGCGACACAAAAGAACTATGGCTCAGGCGATACAACAGCGGCCTGGAACGTGCTCGGCGCAGTTCCCCCGGCGGTCTCCGGCTGAGGGGACGGCTCCACTGGCAGCCAAGCACGGACAGACGAGCCCCTATGAGACATGGGGTGGGAGACTCCGCGCTTGCTGACCTCTGAGTCCGTCAAGAATCTCAACGCCCCGGAAGCGGCCAGGTGCGCATGCTCGGCGACCGGCCACCGATGCAGACCCAAGGGCCGACACAGCGACGCCAGACTGGCCCACCGCCATGCACCGGGTGCACCGGAGCTTCGCCGAGCCGCCGCCCGACGAGTTCTGCAGCAGCCATACTGGAGCTCCGGAAGGATGGCCAGGGGAATTGCTGAGGGGGGATTGACCGGCAGGAATTGGGATCGGGAAGACGGGGCCCCACTGAGACCCGGGTGCGGGCGGGGTTGCGCGCCTCTGGGCTCGGGTGTGGTCACACGCCTCTGGGTATAAGTGAGGCCTCACGTCCCTGGGTCTAGGTGAGGCCACATGCCCCTGGGTCCAGGTGAGGCCGGACTCCGGGTCCGGGTGAGGCCAAGTGCCCCTGGACCCGGATGACGCTGGATCCCGTGCCCGGGCGAGGCCAAGCGCCATTGGGTCAGGGAGAGCCCACACACCCCTGGGTCCAGGCGAGACCATGTGTCCCTGGATCCGGGTGAGGCCTCGTGCACCTAGGCCCGGGTGAGCCCAAGTGGCCCTGGGTCTGGGAGAGGCCAAGCGTCCCTGGGTCCGGGTGAGACCATGTGTCCCTGGATCCGGGTGAGGCCTCGTGCACCTAGGCCCGGGTGAGCCCAAGTGGCCCTGGGTCTGGGAGAGGCCAAGCGTCCCTGGGTCCGGGTGAGACCATGTGTCCCTGGATCCGGGTGAGGCCTCGTGCACCTAGGCCCGGGTGAGCCCAAGTGGCCCTGGGTCTGGGAGAGGCCAAGCGTCCCTGGGTCCGGGTGAGACCATGTGTCCCTGGATCCGGGTGAGGCCTCGTGCACCTAGGCCCGGGTGAGCCCAAGTGGCCCTGGGTCTGGGAGAGGCCAAGCGTCCCTGGGTCCGGGTGAGACCATGTGTCCCTGGATCCGGGTGAGGCCTCGTGCACCTAGGCCCGGGTGAGCCCAAGTGGCCCTGGGTCTGGGAGAGGCCAAGCGTCCCTGGGTCCGGTTGAGACCATGTGTCCCTGGATCCGGGTGAGGCCTCGTGCACCTAGGCCCGGGTGAGCCCAAGTGGCCCTGGGTCTGGGAGAGGCCAAGCGTCCCTGGGTCCGGGTGAGACCATGTGTCCCAGGATCCGGGTGAGGCCTCGTGCACCTAGGCCCGGGTGAGCCCAAGTGGCCCTGGGTCTGGGAGAGGCCAAGCGTCCCTGGGTCCGGGTGAGACCATGTGTCCCTGGATCCGGGTGAGGCCTCGTGCACCTAGGCCCGGGTGAGCCCAAGTGGCCCTGGGTCGGGGAGAGGCCAAGCGTCCCTGGGTCCGGGTGAGACCATGTGTCCCTGGATCCGGGTGAGGCCTCGTGCACCTAGGCCCGGGTGAGCCCAAGTGGCCCTGGGTCTGGGAGAGGCCAAGCGTCCCTGGGTCCGGGTGAGACCATGTGTCCCTGGATCCGGGTGAGGCCTCGTGCACCTAGGCCCGGGTGAGCCCAAGTGGCCCTGGGTCTGGGAGAGGCCAAGCATCCCTGGTTCCGGGTGAGACCATGTGTCCCTGGATCCGGGTGAGGCCTCGTGCACCTAGGCCCGGGTGAGCCCAAGTGGCCCTGGGTCTGGGAGAGGCCAAGCGTCCCTGGGTCCGGGTGAGACCATGTGTCCCTGGATCCGGGTGAGGCCTCGTGCACCTAGGCCCGGGTGAGCCCAAGTGGCCCTGGGTCTGGGAGAGGCCAAGCGTCCCTGGGTCCGGGTGAGACCATGTGTCCCTGGATCCGGGTGAGGCCTCGTGCACCTAGGCCCGGGTGAGCCCAAATGGCCCTGGGTCTGGGAGAGGCCAAGCGTCCCTGGGTCCGGGTGAGACCATGTGTCCCTGGATCCGGGTGAGGCCTCGTGCACCTAGGCCCGGGTGAGCCCAAGTGGCCCTGGGTCTGGGAGAGGCCAAGCGTCCCTGGGTCCGGGTGAGACCATGTGTCCCTGGATCCGGGTGAGGCCGCGTGCACCTAGGCCCGGGTGAGCCCAAGTGGCCCTGGGTCGGGGAGAGGCCAAGCGTCCCTGGGTCCGGGTGAGACCATGTGTCCCTGGATCCGGGTGAGGCCTCGTGCACCTAGGCCCGGGTGAGCCCAAGTGGCCCTGGGTCTGGGAGAGGCCAAGCGTCCCTGGGTCCGGGTGAGACCATGTGTCCCTGGATCCGGGTGAGGCCTCGTGCACCTAGGCCCGGGTGAGCCCAAGTGGCTCTGGGTCTGGGAGAGGCCAAGCGTCCCTGGGTCCGGGTGAGACCATGTGTCCCAGGATCCGGGTGAGGCCTCGTGCACCTAGGCCCGGGTGAGCCCAAGTGGCCCTGGGTCTGGGAGAGGCCAAGCATCCCTGGGTCCGGCTGAGACCATGTGTCCCTGGATCCGGGTGAGGCCTCGTGCACCTAGGCCCGGGTGAGCCCAAGTGGCCCTGGGTCGGGGAGAGGCCAAGCGTCCCTGGGTCCGGGTGAGACCATGTGTCCCTGGATCCGGGTGAGGCCTCGTGCACCTAGGCCCGGGTGAGCCCAAGTGGCCCTGGGTCTGGGAGAGGCCAAGCGTCCCTGGGTCCGGGTGAGACCATGTGTCCCTGGATCCGGGTGAGGCCTCGTGCACCTAGGCTCGGGTGAGCCCAAGTGGCCCTGGGTCTGGGAGAGGCCAAGCGTCCCTGGTTCCGGGTGAGACCATATGTCCCTGGATCCGGGTGAGGCCTCGTGCACCTAGGCCCGGGTGAGCCCAAGTGACCCTGGGTCTGGGGGAGGCCAAGCATCCCTGGGTCCGGGTGAGACCATGTGTCCCTGGATCCGGGTGAGGCCTCGTGCACCTAGGCCCGGGTGAGCCCAAGAGGCCCTGGGTCTGGGAGAGGCCAAGCGTCCCTGGGTCCGGGTGAGACCATGCGTCCCTGGATCTGGATGAGGCCTCGTGCACCTAGGCCCGGGTGAGCCCAAGTGGCCCTGGGTCTGGGAGTGGCCAAACGTTCCTGGGTCTGGGTGAGACCATGTGTCCCTGGATCCAGGTGAGGCCTTGTGCAACTAAGCCTGGGTGAGGCCACGTGCCCCTGGGTCTGGGAGAGGCCAAGCGTCCCTGGGTACGGGTGAAGCCAGATCCTGGGTCCGGGTGAGGCCGTGCGCCCCTGGATCCATCCGGGTGAGGCTGGGTCCCAGGCCCGGGTGAGACCACGCGCCCCTTGGGTATGGGTGAGGCCACGTGCCCCTTAGTCCAGGTGACGCCGTGCCCCTGGGTTCGGCTGAGACCAAACCAGAGGGAGTCGGACCTCCATTACCACCATTTTTCCACCATCCAGAGCTGAGGGGTCAGTGCTGACATGTACACATAAGGAACTACTGGACATCGAAATTGGGTCTCAAAAGAACTGTTGGTCCAGGGGGAAGCTCGCTACAGATTGATTCATTTGCCTGTCAGCATAAATATTATTGCTCGTCTCACATTCAGTTCTTATTAGTATATATCTAGTGACATTTGATCTCATTCATCTAGAGGAAATGATGAACAACATAGACTGAGGAACAAGAACAGAACCAGAATCAAGGAGGCATCGATCGGACTATCGGGCCTCAGAGGGAGGATAGGGGAGGGTAGGGAGAGGGTGGGGGGAGGGGGAGAGTTCAACCAAAGGACCTGTATGCATGCATATAAGCCTATCCAACGGTTAAGTTCAACAGGGGATTGGGGCATGCGTGGGGAGAGGGGTGGGATGGGAATGGGGGGATGAGGACAAATATGTGACACCTTAATCAATAAAGAAATTTAAAAAAAAAAAAAAAAAAAAAAAAAAAAAAAAAAAACAAAGTGGAGAAAAGGTGGGGGAACGGGTACACGCCCCCTTCTTCTATACCCTAATTAACTTTCCACCTTGACAACCTTCTCCCGCTTTCGTATTTATTTTGTTACCACTCAGTAATTATGGATAATTTACTTTTCCAAATGATCTGCCGTAGCTAGAACGCGGTGCCCAGGACAGCGGGTTAAATAAATGAGAGTATTACACTGTAATATGGAATGCAATAAGCATGCAAATGAGTCAGGGAGCATGACAGGGACTCTCGGGGAAGACCTCTAACATGTAGCAAGTGGGGGAGGGGGGCCCAAGCTTACCAAAAAATATAGGTAAGACCTCACGTCTTAAAAGGGGGTGGAGGGAGCAAAGGTGCATGCCTACGCACAGACCTGTGCAAGAGGGTGCATAGAAAGCGGATCAGGAGAAGGACTAGTAAACTACCAACAGTGACCGCCCCAGGGAGGGAATGGGGCCAGATTGATGAGGAGGGACTTCCGTGTCCTCTCCGGAATATGCTTGAAATGTGTGCAATGAGAATGAAGTTGTGTATCACCTGTGTAACAAGTGATGCCCATCTACACTAATAAAAGAGAAAGATGCAAATTGACCATACCTTCACAACACCCACCAGCCAATCAGGAGTGAGTATGCAAATTAACCCAACAAAGAGGGCGGGTTAATTTGCATATGCAGGAGCCGAGCGGCTGGGGGCGGGATGCTTGCATCATCGCCATGGTGATGACACAGGCATTTTGCACTGCCCCAGCCGCTTCGGACCTCTGGGGAGCGTGGAAAGGCGGAAAGGCGACTCTGGGCCAGAGCGAAGGCAAAAAGGTGGCTCCGGCCTGAGCAAAGGTGGTGCCAGCAGCCAGGGGAAGGAAGGCCCATTCTTGTACAAATCTTCATGCACCGGGCCTCTAGTAGTAACATAAAACAGAACGTGTGTGTGTGTGTGTGTGTGTGTGTGTGTGTGACGGGGCAGTGTCTCAGCACGAGGCGCATTCCTAAATCCTGCAAGCTAAAGAACCCACGCCTACAACTGTGGGATGGGCCCGGCCCTGAGACTTGCTGGGCTCTGAGTCCCTGGATGTTCTCTCGCCCTGATTGGGCCGAAGGCCAGCCAGCGACGTGCGCTGTCCACTCAGATCCTGGCAGCTGTTGTCAGTGACACTGTCCGTGGCTCTCAGGCCCAGTGGAGTAAAAGTTCTCGGACCAACCAGCCTGGATGGACACCCTGACATGGCCACTCACAAGCAGCTGGACTTACGGACATCACCCTTGACCTCCCTGTGCCTCGTTTGCTCAGCTATGAAATGGGTGGAATGGGAGCTACCTAATAAGGTGGTCGTTGGAAGTAGAGTAGGGGAATTGGGTAAAAGCACTTAGCACAGGGCCTGGCCCGTGGGGAACACTCTGAAATGTGAGTTGTTGTTAACATGGTGCACACAGTATAGGTTCTCTTTTTACATTTACACATTCTAAACACGGGCCTGGTAGGGTCCAATTCAGTCGATCAGGGGTGGGGAACGTCCGGCCCGCGGGCCATATAAGGCCCGCAAAATCCTTTGGTCTGGCCCTGCCAGGGCGTGAGGGCTGAGTTAACGAAATGTTTGGCCACATACAGCAGGCTAATTTTAAGTTGATAATTTTGTACGGCCCGCGAATGATGTTATAAATATCCAAACGGCCCTTGGCAGAAAAAAAGGTCCCCACCCCTGCAGACGACGAACATTTCCCCCTAAAATAGGCCCATGAGGCTGCCCACTGGCAGAGCAGGCCACACGAACGCCCGCGTGCCAGTGGAGCAGAGCTGGGACTTCCTCCCTCATCAGAGGGCTCTTTATGCTTTGGGGACATATGTAGACACAGGACTCCAGTGTACCTCAGGTGAGGCATCCCAGCGGGTCACCCAGAGGGCCGGGGGCAGCCGGCGAAGCCAGGGAGGCGCTGAGCAGGACTCCCAAGGCCAAGAAAGCAGCCCGTCTGGCCCCGGGGAGCTGGAGACCTGGAGGCTGGCTGGAGCGGCGTGGGGAGGGGCGGGAGGTGTTCCGCCCCCGCCGTGGCACCGTGCCAGGGCACACCAGCTGTATTAGAAGACCAGGGTCGAACTAAACAGCCAGCGCCGCTTAAAGCCAGGAAATTATTGACCTGGAGAGCACCCGTAGACGATCGTCAAATGCAAGGCATGCCAGGTTCAACCGGCCTCCTCCCCCCGACCGGCAGGAATCTAACGGCGCAAAGTCTGAAACCAGCCCCCCGACTCCTTTGTCTCATACATCACAGCCCAGATCGTCAGCACAGTTCCCCCCAGGGGGGCTTGGATGGCTGGTGATGATGTCAGGAGGCAGAGAAAACACAGCTGGTCCTGCGTGCCGTTTACCGAGAGGGCGCTGGGAGGACGTGTGCCTGTCCCCCAACACCAGCCCTTACAGCTGCTCAGCTCCCGCCCCAAAGGCTGAGGGTCCCCACCACCTCTCATGGAAGGAAACAGATGGCTCGGGCCAACGAGATACGCCTTTAATTTTTAACAAAAATCAGGTGTAAACATGTTTAAAGGGACTGAGATGTGTGGGCTTCTCCTTCCCTGCCCCCATCACCAGTGAGTTCTCCTTCTTGCCAACGTTACCCATTAAGTGCCACTCTCAAATTCATCCCCGCTGCCCCTTCCTGGGCTGGGCCTCATGATCTCTCACTCAGAGTCTATAACCACCTTCTACCCGTTCTTCCTGCCTTCAGTCTTGGCCTCTCCGATCCTGTCTCCACCCAGTGGTCAGAGGGACTTTCTCAAACACAAATCATATCCATCTCTCTCCCGATTCTTTTTTTTTTTTTTTTTTAAATATATTTTTATTGATTTCAGAGAGGAAGGGAGAGGGAGAGATAGAAACAGCAATGATGAGAAGAATCATTGATTGGCTGCCTCTTGCACACCCCCTACTGGGGATCAAGCCCGCAACCCGGGCATGTGCCCTTGAACAGAATTGAACCCGGGACTCTTCAGTCCGCAGGCCGACGCTCTATCCACTGAGCCAACTTAGCTAGGGCTCTCTCCCGATTAAAAGCCTTTGGTGGTTTTGCTTCCAGAATGAAGCCTGAACTCCTTTTGCATGATACAGCCCAGTCTTATTATCCACGGTAGTCACGGTCTACAACGTCACCACAAACACAGAGCTAGCGAATCATGAAACACTCGTCTTAGGGGAATCACAGGGTTAGGATCCTGCAAGCGCCTGGCCACAATATTCTCACCAACCAATCAATATATAACCTTGCTGTATGTGCTTCGGCTTAGTTTTAATATCTATTTAATATGTATTGCTGATTCACTAACAATGGCCTCCTGGCCAGCAGAACCATATAACTCCCACCTGCAGGAAGGCTCACGTTTTGTGTAAGGCTCAGGGTGTGATTGGCCCTGAGCTTATGAAAAGTAGACAGCACTTCAACACTATGGTGGGGGGGCAATTTAACCAGCGAAATCACCATCAAAGAGCACAACAATGGGGCAAACATGGCACTAAATAAATCATAACAAGGACGCTGGTTGCCCTGGCTGGGTGGCTCAGCTGGTTAGAGTGTCCTCCCATACACCAAAAGGTCAGGGCACACACCTAGGTTGCAGGTTTGATCTCCAGTCGGGGTGAGTGGTCGGCAAACTCATGAGTCAACAGAGCCAAATATCAACAGTACAATGATTGAAATTTCTTCTGAGAGCCAAATTTTTTAAACTTAAACTTCTTCTAATGCCACTTCTTCAACATAGACTCGCCCAGGCCATGGTATTTTGTGGAAGAGCCACACTCAAGGGGCCAAAGAGCCACATGTGGCTCGTGAGCCGCAGTTTGCCGACCACGGGTATGGGAGGCAACCTATTGATGTTCCTCTCTCTCATCAATGGTTCGTTTTCTCTCTCTCTCTCTCTCTCTCTCTCTCTCTCTCTCTCTCTCTCTCTCTCTCCTTCTTCTCTCTAAAAAAAAATCAATGAAAGCAGACCCTCGGGTGGGGGTTTAAAACAAGGAAGCCTGTTAACGGTATGAGGGCTGAAACAAGAAGGCAGAGCGCCACCGTGCTCGTCTCAGCTGGGAACACGTCCACTGCGTGACTCACATTCTTCATTGCTCTCCACATGTCCGTAAACAACCTAGAAGCACTGTATTGACTGGGGGATTACAAATAAACTTTAGTAAGTGAATTTGCAAATACAAAATCCACAAATGATGAGGATCAACCATATTTATTTCCACTTACTGCCTGCCCGGTCCCTCTTTGTCCTACTTCTGTCTGGGAGCAGAGTGAACACAGGGCAGACACATGGCCACACAGAGCCAATCCTAATGTCCTATCCCCTTGGCTGCTGTGATTGGTCCAGAGATTGGCATGTGACCCATCGCAGCCTATCAGAGACTGCTCCCGGAATTATGCTACTAGAGCTGGGAGGAAAGAATTTGGGAGATGGGTTTAGAAAGATGTGACGCTGGGCTGCTGGTGACCATCTTAGCCACCTGTAGCAGGAAAGCAGGTAACTGAGGATGGGAGAGACAGAGATAGACCAGGTTCTGTCAAGTCTGATTTTTCAATACTCCAGGCCCTGCAACAGATCCCCTTTTTTGTTTACCTTCATTTAATTGCCTTTTACAGCAAAGAATCCAGACTAACACAACCTAGGAGGCCCTTCTGATATGGCCCCCATCTCCCTGACATCATGTTCTTCCTTCAAAAGTTATGCCCAGTGACACAGTAACACTCGGCGTTCCCTACGTGAGCTCTGTAGCTTCTCGCCTTCACGTCTGCCTAAGCTGTTCCCTCTACCAGCACCCACTTCCTTCACTCCTCAGCTCAGTTTTCCTGCCCTTCTCTGACCTCTCACCTTTAGCTACCGGCCTCTCTCGGAGAACTCTGAACTCTCTTTAGAGTTCCTATTGCACCCAGACCAGGGTCCCCCTCCACAAGGTTCCCTCCATGCCCAGCCCCTCTCTTATCTCAACACATGACATTGAACTTACCTGTTCATAGACCACGAGGCCCTGAGGGCAGAACTGATTCCTACACCTCGTAGTAGCAGGGCCTGTGCACTGGGGATGCCCCAAGGTGATAAACGGCTGCATTTCTGGCCTTAAGTCCAAAGTCCAAGTCTCTACCATCACTTCTTTCCCGAGGCTGAGTCAGCGTTGCCAAACAAAGCCCTTAAGGAAACACTTCACACTGAAGGATGGCTCGCGGTTCAGAAAGCCCTTCTACACGCACAAGTTCATTCTAGCCTCACAAGAGCCCCGGCAGGCAGCTGCACCCTTCTCTCCCTTTGGGGAAACTGAGGCTCAGAAGGACAGTGCGGCTGTCCCATACGCATCACTCGTGGCTGACAGCAGGACACAATGCAGGCTCCCTGGCTCTGAGGCCAGCGGCCTGGACCATGCTGAAACGCTGGGCCCTTCTTAGATTGACTGTCCTTGAAACTCAAGATGCTTGTCAATCTCACCTCATGCGGATGAAGAATTGGGTGGAAAATACGACATATGGAGAGGAGAGTGGCCTGTCCCTGCTGCGGGAACCCGTGCTCTCGTGGAGGAAAGAACACCTCATCTTTTACTGGCCCCAGTCAACAGGTACTTGGTCAAAAACTAGACATATTTTCTATGTTTCTTAAAAATTCAGCCAGCCCTGTTCCATTTAACCCTCACAACCTAGGTAACCAACTCATCTGTTTTTCCGGAGGATGTCCCAGGTTTCAAAGTCCAGTCCCACATCTCAGGCACTCCCTCAATCCCAGGCAAGGCAAAGCAAGACACACTTGGTCTCCCTCCCCACCAATGGCATGAGGCAGGTGTTGGAATGATTCCCATTCTACAGATGAGGTCACTGAGGCTCAGAGAGAGAATGTGACTGCCAAAGGTCTCACAAGTTATTTATTAATAGCCAAGCCAAGATACAAACCAACATCCCTCTGACTCTGAAGCTCTTCACACCGCTCAGCAAGTCCTCTCCTAGCAACCATTTCACCAACCGTCTGGAACGGATTAGCGAACGGAGGCGTCATGCAGGAAGAGTGGGTGTTGGGCCGTAAACATTATACAGCCATGTGAGAAAGGAAACAGTGCGTCTAACCACCATGTTCGCTGGGCCTATATTTCTCATCGGATCTTAGCGGTGCCTACCCAGGGCTTCCAGATCAGCTAGTGGAACAACAAGCTCGACAGATGTTTTTCCCCCACTGAATTGGCCAACGACTTGACTGTAATTGTGTCTGTACCCGATGCCAAAACAAGAGGCCAATTAATCCCAATTCCACTGGCCAATACAGTGGAAAGAGAAAATAAACAACGCCAGTTGTCTCAGAGAGATGACCCAGTTGAGGACTGAACCTGGCTGGCTGTTTCCCTGCACCGACCAGCAAATGTGGTTACACCGGTTCACCTTCAGGCCCTTGGCAGACCCAGCCCGAAGCAGCTGAATTCACCGGGCGCTGTTGGCAGGTCTATACACGGCCCCGCCTCCTCCCCTTTCAGACCAGATCAACTTGACGGTGGGAGTTGTGCTCTCTCCGCGTTATGTAACGACTGCCATGCTGCAGGCTTGCGGGGACTCGCTCTGCTCAGAGGCCCCCGAGTCCATTATGTAAGAGGCACGAGCTCATGCATTTGGAGAGCGGACCAGGGCAAAAATGACATTTAAGATATTGCACAAGCTTTTAAAAGTAGTGGCTCTACAAATAAACAGGGATTTTCAAAAGAAAGGGGGTGCGGGGGGTGAGTTTATAAACCCAATAAGGATGCATCAGGGGCCAAGCAAGATGAAAAGAAGTTGAAAGCTGTGGCGAGCCACCTTCTGAGGCCTTAAAACACGCAAACCCAGAGAATTCCTCACATAGAAGAAGGAAGGGGCGTATTCTCAAAAACACCAACCAGTCACTTACCCTCCGCCTGCCCCACCCCATCGCCACCACTAAATTGTTTGGATTCAATGTGCAAAGTAAGAGGAAGCCAACGAAGGATTTCATCAAAGAGGAACCCAATCGTCCACTCCTTCTCTGGCCCTTTAAGCAGACACAGCCCAGCTTCCTAGCCCAGCTCACCTCAGGAAGAGCTGGGAGCCCAGGGCAGCTAATAGACACCTTCCCTACTCACCTGGATCACAGCACCTTACCCACTGGAACAGCCAACAATGAGTAACATTTATTAAGCACTGGCTGTATACCAAGCCCAGTCCTAAACACCTTATCTACATTACCCCCCACGATCCCCACAAAGCTCTGGGATAGATGCTATTCTCAAGCCCAATTTAAAAGTGAGGCATAGAGACGTAAAATGACCTTCCGCCAGTCTCCCCGTGGTAGAGCTGGGATTTGAAACCACACATCGGATTCTAGAACTGTATCTGTTCCCAACCCCTGAGACGGAAGTTAAGAATGATCGAGAATAGGGCAAAATGCTTCATTCACATAGCAATGAAAGAAACCCCGACTCAAACTGGCTGGAGGTAGTTCATTTATCTGTTCACACAACAGCAAGTCTTGCGAGGAGTAAGGGGGGACTTCAAATTCAAGTGATCCAGTGTCTCGACGTGCCATGAAGGACGTGGGTCTTTCTGTTTTTCCATCACTGACCACAGTGTCAACTTCATCCTGAGGCTGGCTCCCCTGTGTCTGTGGGCTGACCAGCAACAGCAGCCATGGCCACTGGCCCTCATCTCAGTAGGTTTGCTGCGAGAGGAAGAGAGCTGGGCTCCCTGTGGTGCTCTCAGCACAGCAAGCATCCTTCTTTTCCCAGGAGGCACCCTCCCTCCGGCTCCGCCTGGAAGTCGTCCTGGCCCCAGCGCTGAGCGAGCTCCCAGGGAACGCCGCCTGATCGGCCCCTGAGGGTTGCGGCTACAGGAGCAAGCAAGGTGCCACGTCCTCACTCAAACATCTCAGCCTCCCAGAGCTCATCGGTGGCACGGCATTAGCAAGGCACTGCCCTCGAGTCGGTTTGGGGGCAGCAGACATTACCAAGCGGACTAGAGAATCAGCTAAAAGAGTCATTTGTTAGTTCACATAAAAAGACACGGCCAGGGGTGGCCAGGGGCCCAGTGTCCTGCCTGGTGTAAATCGCAGTAAAACTCTACGAAAGTTGGGTGCACAGGCACCGTGAAACGGGGGAGCCCTGAGGAAAAGCAGGTTCCATTTGCTTTAATGACCCTTTGGAACCATGTACCTCTCCCTGACCCCCAGCCCTCCCCCAGCCTTATTTGTCCCTCTGGCCCTTTGCATCAGAGCAGTGGGTAAGAGACGCCCTCCGCTGGCATGGTTGGTTCCAGCTGGGCAATTATCTTTGCTTCCCAGTCAGGGGAGAGGCTCAGACACCAATCAACTCAATTTATTCATTAACTCGCACAGCCCAAGGAGTGTAAAAGAAAGTTGGCTTAAGTAACCAAGTTTCCAGTCTGGCTTCAAGCATTCCAATAACCCCATTTCTTTTCCTTTCGGCCTAACAGCCCTCTGCTTGACTCTACCCAGGTAGTGTTTATTCGGGAAGTGTGAAGGCCAGAAAATGACCCCTGTCCCCAAAATAGGTCAGCCTACCGATCTCATCAACCCACCCCCAGACAAGCAGTCAAGAGGCAGAGAGAACCGTAACATCAGACGCTGGTAGATCTGATGCTACCTGCAAGACCAAGGCACTCGCTCCCCATACTTGCTGATGCTGAGATCCATCCTGGGGGTTGCCCTTGACAAAGACTCTCTCCTTGAATAAATTTTTTTTTATTTTTTTAATCCTCACCCGAGGATATCTTCCCACTGATTTTTAGAGAGAGTGGAAGGAGGGGAGAGATAGAGAGAGAAACATCGATGTGAGAGAGATACATCGACTGGTTGCCTCCCACATGGGCCCTGACCAGGCCATCTCAGCTTCAGAGTTCCCAGAGGGATCAGCTGGGTCCTCCGCTGCAGCCACATCACAAGTCAACTTGTCGTCTGCCTAGTCTTGCTTCCCTCTCTATTTAGGTGACGGCTAAGGGGGAAAAGGGACTATTCCCTGAAGGAGCCACATGGATGGACCAGCAGAAGGAATCAGATATGGGATAAAGGGGACAGAACATAATGGAAAAGGGAGAGTTTACCATGTGGGCACACTCCCTCAGGATACAGGATTTAACACCCCGGCGAGGAGCTCAGGAGGAAGCACTGAACACGCTACTTGGCCTTTAGAATGGCCACACGAAGTGAAGCAGAAATGCTAGCGCTTCCTTCCTAGATGACGGAAGAAGGGATCAAAGGATTCAGAATCACGGGCACACAAGAGTGGACAGTCCTCCAGCTCTGCTCTGCAGGTGGCCTAGAGGATGCTCCATCTCCCGGTACAATAAGTAACACGCTGGTGAGAGGGACACAGGCATTGCTGAAGCTCGGGGTGGCGGTGCTCATGCGCCAGGCTGATGGCAGGAGATGCTGTTACAGGACTCTGTGGTAGCGAGTGTCTCACAAAATAATGGGGCCAGGTGGTGGTGCTGAACCATCAGAAGCAAGGTTGGTGTGACCGCAGGAGTAGATGGAAAGACAGACAGGCAGAGAAGTGGTGAAGGAATACAGCGCCCTTAGTAGCAAAACAGAGGCACTCCCAAAGGCTAGTTCTCCAACCAGGGGTGGGGAACCTTTTTTCTCCAAGGGCCATTTGGATATTTATGACATCACTACAGGCCCGGTGCACGAAATTCATGCACTGGAGGGGGGGGGGGGGGGGGCCTCAGCCTGCCTGCGCCTCTTGCAGTCCTGGAGCCCTTGGGGAATGTCACCATCAGTCGGACATCCTTAGCGCTGCTGTGCTCGCCAACTGTGAGCCCAGCTCAGGGCTTCTGGCTGAGCGGTGCTCCCCCTGTGGGAGCACACTGACCGCTAGGGGGCAGCTCCTGCATTGAGCTTCTGCCCCCTGGTGGTCAGTGCACTTCATAGCGACAGGTCGTTCCGCTGTTTGGTCGGTTTGCATATTAGCCTCTTATTATATAGGATTCCCAGGCTGTCCAAAATTATCAACTTAAAAATTAGCCTGCGCCCTCACTGGTTTGGCTCAGTGATAGAGTGTCGGCCTGCGGACTGAAGGGTCCCAGGTTCGATTCAGGTCAAGGGCATGTACCTTGGTTGCGGGCACATCCTCAGTAGGAGGTGTGCAGGAGGCAGCTGATCGATGTTCCTCTCTCATCAATGTTTCTGACTCTCTATCCCTCTCCCTTCTTCTCTGTAAAAAAAAAAAAAATCAATAAAATATATATATTTTTAAATTAGCCTGCTATGTTTGATCAAACATTTAATTAATGCACTCCTAATCCCTTGGCAGGGCCAGACCGAATGATTTCTTAGGTCTTATTTAGGCCATGGGCCGGACTTCCCCCACCCTGTATAGACAATGAGAAGAAATGAAGGATGATTCATCAGGACACCATGGGAAGAAGCTATGTCAATAAAAAGTTAGGATTCCTTGCCCAGTTTCCAAATCTGAAAGTTGTCAATGAAAGGAGAGTCCAGGCCCCCATGAGGAAGAGCCCTAGGCAAGTGCAGTGAGTATAGCCAACAGCCAAGTCCCCCAATCATTCCACAAAGGGATCTATAGCCATTTACTCGCCTAAAATATCCAGACATTTCAAAAACGATTGGACACCAGGTCTTTGGTACAGCATATCACGGTCCGCTGGGAGTGCGGGGGCAGCAGGGAGCCAGGCAATCAGGGGAGGCCTGGCCCAGGTCTGGCTCACAATGGACCCACCTCGTGGTCATTTCCCTGGTTCTCAAATGTGCATGTGGAACAGACTTTCACTGCAGTTAGGAAAACCCCACACTGCGGGGGGGGGGGGTTCCAAATCTTCCAGTTATCTACCAGGAGACTTCCACAGATCCCACCGGGTAGTAGCTTACTCACAGCTGCTGGCCGGATGTGGTGTCTTTGCTAGAGAAGACTAACACAGCTCCAACGCACGGTATGCAGCCCTGGCCCTGGGAAATGGGTGCTTTTCTGTCCCTGTCACGGACTTTGCATGCCCATGGGACAGACAGCAGTGTAAATGCACAGCCTCGTGCTGGGACTGTCGTAGCGCTCCTGTCCTTTATCGTAGCACAGTCCAAAGGGGTCCGGACCATCTGGACGTTTTGCAGAGCATCCCATTCACTGACGGCAGATATCACTGCACCAGTGACATCGTGTTAATCAAACTGGGTAAGCAAGAAGTGGCAAGTATGTTGGAGGTGCTGATAAGGCCCATGAACGCCCAAGGCTGGGAAAGAAACCGTACAGAAATTCAGAGACTCTCTTCATCGGTAAATCGTTAGGGATCTTGTGGTCTGCAGCGGTCACCAACCGATGGTCCGTGGGGTCCGAAAGCTTGGTGACCGCTGGTCTAAAGCATGCAAGAGTAGATCTACCATAAAAGGGGGCATCTCCTAAGAAATAAAGGACAGCTGCCGTGCCCACCCGAGACCCTGACAGTGAGCAAAAGGCTGCATCAAGAAAATGCACCCATCCCTCCACCCACCCACCCAGAACTTGTTGAAGGCTACTCTGCCATCTGCTCCATGCCTGAGGTCGAGGTAGGGTGAATAGGGAGCCATTTGATGGTGTCATCAGCAGGGACCCAGGAATGCCCTCCCCCCAGAGGAAACCAGAGGACAGAGCAGAAGAGAAACAGGGAACCATTTAAAAACAGCACCCCGGGGCACCCTTATAAAACGCACCCCAGACCAATCCAAGGTCAAAGGAAGGCCACCTATCTCTACTCCAAATCTTCCAGTTCTCTACCCTCTTCTGAACTCCCTCCAGCTCAACAAAAACCCAGACTGTCTCGAAGAAAAGCGGGCTTCCGGGGGTGGGGCGGGGGAGGGTGTACACTCATCAGGAGAGCTATGAAGTCAGGTCGGGTTTTCCCCCCTGAATCATGGGTATTTTTGAGGTTGGTTTGTGGTGTGCACACACCCGAGCCTCAGAATGCTTGGCCTGCTCCGCACCCCGTCCCCGAGTTCTGCTCGGAGGCTGAAACAACACACACCCTCCACTTGTACACAGTGAGCTCGAGACAGGCCAGCGCCGCGGGCCTCTGCCGCTTCCAAGATTACCCGGCAAGCTCGCTGGCGCCGGCTCGCGCTCTTCCAGGTTTCAGCGGGGACAGAGGCTGAAAATTGGCCTCTTGAAGCACCCTTGGCTGAACTGTGTGAGTTCATGAAAAGAAATAAAAAAAAAGAAAGAAAGAAAGAAAAACTGTGGAGCAACTGCTCCCAAAACTCCCCACCGGGCTGCAGCGGTGCCCCTTCATCTGCCCGTTTCCAGAGGAGGGTCACCCTCTTTATAGAATAAAATGCCCCAAAGCAAGGACACACCACGCGGGGGCCTGGGAGGCACAGAGGCTTTGGTATCAGAGGGAGCCAAATGCAAGCTCTGCTTCTGTGCGGTCTTGAGCGCTCCACATAGCCTCTCAGAGCCTCAGTTTCCCCATCTGCAAAACGGGAATGCTAATGGACTCCTCCCAGGCATCAGAGGAGAGAGTGGCTGGGAGCTGCCTGGCACCCAGCAGATGCTCTTGGAATCTTCTGGCCACAACTGATTCAGCTTTCACAGACTCGGAGTTTGTCGGAGTTGGAAAGGGCCAGAGAGAGCATCGTGTCCAACTTCCAGTTGCCTGTTCAATTCTGACGGCCCCCGGGGCTTCTGTCTTATGGCTGACCTCACCCACGACGGGGAGAGAGGTTTCAAGAAAAGAAATCAAGGCAAAATTCTCTTTGAAATAAAATAGCAGAAGGTGCATTCCCCCGGCCCAGTTCCTGAGATGTCACTGTCTCGTTCATCCGTGGTTGCTGTGTTGGGCTGACACGTGGACCATGGCCGGGGAGCGTGACGAAGGAGGGGGATGAGCGGGTGCTGGGCAGCCAGGCAGGGATCCATGGCCTCCCCCACACGGTGTCCCCTGAGGCCGATGCAGGGGTATAACTCAGAGCTGCATCTGCAAGACGGCCGGGAAGTGCTTCCAACAAAAAGAACACGGTGGAGGCAGCAGCTCCCTGAATCGCCAGGATCGCCCACTCCCAAGGAGCACCAAACCAGTGCATTGGGAGAACGTACTGGCCCCCGCCGCTGAGGAGTCCAGAGGCAGGAGAGCTTTCGGCAAAGCTTGGTTAGCCGCTCAGTGGAGGGTGACGAAGGCCATTTTCCCTCTCTGCACCCTGCCTTCTGCCCACGATGCCCCCTTCCAGGCTGCCTCCCCTCTAGGCCACTAGGTGGCTGCCAGCAGCAGAAAGGGCATCTTGGTCCAGTGAGAAAACAGAGCTCTTCCAAGACGGCTTCTGTGAAAGAACAACAACAAAAGGCTTCCTTCCCCAGCTCACTTGCCCTCACGGAGACCAAGGTGCAGAGCTGCGAGCCCTTCTCAGGGCCAACCAGGATCCACTCCTGGAGCTCGGACCCGGCCTGCCTCCCCTTGAAGTTCACGAGCTCTGTGGGACACAGCCCCAGCTGGGTGCACATGCCAAGATAAAGGGGGGAGGGGTGGCGGGTGGACAGCCACGAGCAGCCAGCACACACCTCACCGTCAGATGCTTTGCCCGCCTGGACACGCATCAGCTCGGATCTTCCACGGCGGCCCCTGAAGGTAGACAGCAGATCTGACCAGTCCGGCTCCCCCGTGTGGCCAGGACCCTGGTTGACTCGTGTTTTGGTGGAAAGGGCCCAGGGCTGCACAACTGCCTGAAACCACTGGTCTCCACCGTTGTTCCAAGAAGCACAGTTGTCCGTGGTTCACTCTTGGAGGGGGCGGGAGCGGGCATTATAATTGCAGCAGAAAGGGGACCCTGGGGCTGGAGGAGGCCAAACAGGCCAGGCTCTGGGTTCCCGTCCACGGTAAGTGCACACATCTGACCCTGGCACTCCCTTAAAACAGGTCGCTGACTCCCACTCGTGATTCACAGCCCTCATTCTGGCCTCGGACCCTACCCCACATCCTACGCAAATGCCAAGGCCCCTGCCATCAAGAGCCCGGTTTCCTGCTGGCGGCTGACCTCGGTCCTCAGGCTCTTTCCCTGAGATCTGCTTCCCTGGTGGCTCGGAGCAGACCCCTAGTCCTTCTACGTCCCGGGGCACCGCCTGTCAACACTGTCCCTCCGCCAAGCTGGAACCAGCCCGCTTCAGCCACGTCCTAGCCGTGTGACCTCGGGGGGCTCCCTTTACCTCTCTCAGTCTCAGGTTTCTATTTAAATTGCAAGAGCAACCCACAATTTACACCAGCAAATACGCTGCTCACTGGGGCACTACGTTGACGATTACCTTTGCAGAATCTCTTTTTTTTATTATCAACTAGTGGCCCGGTGCACGAAATTTGTGCACATTAAAAGGGAATTAATTAGAGGCTATCTTTTAATATTGTTATTTGCCCTTTCTCTAGAATAGAAGTGTCAGAGATGAAAGAAAATTAGTAAAATGTATATGAAAATCTCCTTCCTGTTAGAGTCTGGGGCATGCCGCGGGATCCAGAGTCAAGTCCCTGCCCACCAGTGCACACCTCAAAATCACGCGAGACCCAGACCCGGCCAGCCCCACCCCTGTCAAGCCCCACAGGGCGGGGGGCGCAGCCTCAGGTCCCCTGTCAAGCCCTGCCAGGCGGGGGCATGGCCTCAAGATCCCCCGGCCCTGGCACTGGGGCATGGGGCATGGCCTCAGGTCCCCCAGCCCCAGCTCAAGGGCTCGACAACCATTTGCATATTAGCTCTTTATTATATAGGATAATCACTAGAACTGCTTGACCCGCTCAACATTAATATTAATAGTATCCAGGCTCCATTAAAAAAAAAAAAAAAGCTCTTTATAAAGGGAATTAGAGGCCCCTAAAGACAACACTTGCACTAAGTGGGCTAGGAGTGGTCCCGGCTGGTTCCCCAGAGCTCCATAACCTCCTGGAGCCTCTCCGAATAGGATGCTTAATGCTAAGTCCCCATCCCAGCTGGTCTGGTGACAAACATCCTGCCCCCTCAGAACCGCCTTCTGTGGCTGCTGCTGACGGCAGCGTCCAACGCTGACAGTGATGGGGAGGTCCATGTCTTTTCATGGCCGCTCCAGCCCTCCTGCCTTTGGGACCCCAACTGCTAGGCTCAACCGAGGCCCTGACAGTGAGCAGAAAGCTGCGTGGAGGAAGCCCGTCCGTCCCTCCGTCCACCCTCCCACCCAAACTTGTTGACAGCTGCTGTGGGCACCCTGCTCCAGGCCTGAGGTCCGGGAAAGGCGAATTGGGACTATTGGGTGGTCTGGCTGCAGGGGAGCCAGGAATGCCTGGATCCTGCCTTTTCCCACCACCACCCTCTCCCTCTGAGGGAACCAGGGAGCAAGAGCAGAAGAGAAACAGAGGAACCACTTCAGAAACAGCGTCTCAGGGGACGCTTGTAAAATGCAGAGCACCCCAAAGTTCAGACAAAGTAAGGCCCTATCTCTACCCCAAACCTTAATATCATATCAACGCATGATGAGAATAAGTACAAGAGAGACGGGGGACGATGGGGGGCCAAGGGGGACAGGAGGGAGAGAAAGAGAAGAACCATGAGAGAGAAACAGGAGGGACCCCACCCAGGCATGAAGAGGAAAAGGAAGACCTATAAGGATGTCCCCTGACCCCCAGAGCCCCATGGCCTCATGCCCATTCAGAAATGATATGATGACATCGACCAGGGGGGATGAGGCTGGGAACAGCATTCCAGGGCCACAGCATTGCTCGTGCCCAGACACAGAGGCTGAAAAACCATGGCATGTCCAGGGGACGCAAGTGGTCTTGAGTAGCTACAGCAGAGATGCCAGAGCGGAGAGAGAGGCGAGGCAGGTGAGGTCTGCAGGGCCCGGGTTGCAGTGGCTGTACCCCACAAGCCCACTTGGCCATGGCCCTCAGAGTCCCTTCACTCTGGGGTTAACCATGTGACTTGCTTTGACTGGTGGATGCAGACGTGAGGGGAGCAAAGCCTAGAACTGTGCTTCCCAAACAAAGGCTGTGCGCTTGTCCTCCTGCCTTTGGCCATGAGAAGAACATGCTTCAGGCAATCCCTGACCCAAGAGGGAGGGGACATATAGGGACTCAACACACAACCCGGAGTCAAGTCCATTTGGGCCCAGCCAACATCAGCCACATCCCAGCCAACCCACAGATGCAGGGGCAAGAACAATACACGCTTATTGTGGTCCATCGCTGAGATTTGGTGGGAATTTGTTACACAGCACACGCTAGCTCATTCAGCCTTGTGCGCTTAGGTAAGACATTTGGAATTTCTCCGGGATGCAGAAGAAAATTATTCAATAATTTTATGCAGACAGTCCTCTCACCGCGTTACCAGTTCACAGCTGGAGTATGAGAGTCACTTGCTACTCGATCCCTGGAACAGTGGGCCTGTGGAACCTGCACGCTATCCTTGTGATTAGCTGACAAAATTGTGTGCTTTTGCTTAAGCTGGTCCCTCTGCCAGGAAAAGCTGCCCATCTTACTCACCTAAGAGGCATGTTTTGACTCCAAGCACCCTGCTCAAACCTTCACAGCGCCTCTCCCAGCTGGAATAGGATCTCCCCTAGATATTCCCCTACAGATTCGGCACCTCCTCTTCCAGATCATGAGCCCCCGAGAGCTGGGACAATGTCTCTTTTCTCTTGGTTCCCTAGTGCCTAGGGCAGGGCCTGGATAGAGTTGGTGCCCGCACTTGTTGGTTGAATGAACGAACAGAGGAACTTCCCAACAGCTCCCAGCACAACGCTGGGCCAGTGGCCCTCATGCAATGAGTGCTCGGTTGCCTGGCTGCCAATGTTTGTCCTAATTAATTCCCTCGCCTGTTATTTCTTTCTTCTCTCATTTGGAATCACAAACTCCCTCCCGCGTGCGCCCCAGCCTCTGCCACAGTAACCTCTTTATTCCATTTAATAATACCTAGACTATGGACAGAGTGACATAAAGGAAACCCCGTGAGTCAAAACATCGATGGTAGGAAAAATACAGGTGACCTATAAAGAACTTCACCAACTTTCCCGAAGACTTCACGCTTGGACCTTATAAATCACGGCGCCTGTCCCGAGCAGGCCGGGCCAGCCGCGCGGCAGCCACGGCCCATCTTGAAGAGGCCGGTGACACAATGGCTTGTTGATGCTGGTTATTTATACAGAATTTCCCACATCGGTCTCGGGGTAGGAAGGGAGGTGATGTCATCGGGCAGCGAAACAACTGTCAGCTGTCGAGAACGCTGCGCCGTCTCTGGGACAGTCACGCCTGCTTATTTATCCAAGGGCGTGCGGATTGTAAGACGAACACCAAAGTGGGGCTACAAAGACCAGGAGCTCGAGAAGTGGCCATGCCCTCTGACCCAGGAATTATCCCCCTTCTAGGAATCTGTCCTCATGAAACCACCAGGGAGGCGCCCAGAGAGACGCACAGAGAGTGACGCTCATGGGTTGATTCCTGGAACGGCATCTAGAAAAGAAAGCAAACACACCACCTCTACTTAACCTGGCTGGGAGGTGGCGAGGGAGGCTGAGTTGCCTCCACTTAACGTCGTGGTTTGCAGCCATTAACAAGGGTCATTAGGTCCTCTCCCCTCCCCTTCCCTTCCTAGTGACTTCTGTCTAGAAACCATCAGGTGTAGCTGAGCAAGGCAGGGGTCTGCGGAAGGGGAGGGTGGGGAATTTCCGAGCTGAGCGAGGTGAAGAGTGTGTCTGTACAGGGTGGTGGCGGTGGCAGCAGAGGCCCGGCCCAGGGTGTTGAAGCATGAGTGTCGTGCAGCCGGGTGGCCTGGCCCAGGGTCGCTCACCAAGCAGGTCACCCTCAGGGAGGAGGTGGTGGTGGCAGCCTGAGCAGGTGGAGGGCAGCAGCTCCAGGGGCCAGCATGGGCTGTGGAGCCTGGCGGGGGCGAGGAGGGAGCAGAAGGGAGATGAGTCCCACATGTCAGCTCGGAACTCAAGTGTTTAGGAGCTCACCGTGTGATCGGAGGGTGAGTAGCAGGGGCAGTGATGAGATGGCAAGAGCATCAGCAAATAATATATTCAGGGTTTCTCATTTCCAGAGAAGAGTGTTACAAATATGAAAAGGCAGGAAACCAGAAAGAACCTATGGTATTTGATTGGTTAGTGTGAATTCATGGAGACAGACAGGCCCGTGTGTGTGTGTGTGTGTGTGTGTGTGTGTGTGTGTGTGTACATAATTCCCTCGCTCTGTCTTCCGAGAGTATCTAGGAGCACAAATAGCTCAATAGCAATGAGTGCACCTAACAAGTGATCATCTTGCTTTCTGAACATCATTCTCCACTAACAGGAGACAGGGATCTGTGGAGAAATGGCTGCTTGAAAGAGGCAGTTTGCTATAGGCTTGAGTATCCCTGCATATTCTCTTTCTTGTTGTTGTTAATCCTCACCCAAGGATATTTTTCCATTGGTTTTTAGAGAGAGCAGGAGGGAGGGGGAGAGACAGAGGGAGAGAAACATCGATGTGAGAGAGACACATCAATTGGTTGTTTCCCGCACACGCCCGGACCAGGGCCAGGGATCGAGCCTACAACCAAGGTACATGACCAGAATTGAACCCAGGACCCTTCAGTCCAAGGACTGACACTCTATTCACTGAGCCAAACCAGCTAGGGCTCCTGCATATTCTTAATTGGCGTGCTAAGAATGGAAGGATCTGCCCACTCTTTGCCAGGTCTGTCTCAGGGTTGTGTTTGCAGTGAGCAACTTTGCAGAATGAGTATTGTCTCCTTCCAGGATGAAGAGAAGGCTTGCTTAGTGCTTGCTATAAAAGCAGTGGATTCCCCACGCTCAGTGTTCTTTAGCCATAATGCAAACACACTGCCATGCATCCATCTGGGCCATATCACATTGCTTGCATTGGACTTGGGGGCAGGAAAGCCCATTCCATTTGGGGCAGGACTAACAAAGCCTTTTGTCTCTCACTCAGAAGTCTCCCGTACTCTGCCAGCATCCATGAAAGAGTAACAAGCTCTCCTTCGTTTGTAAGTAGGGTAAAATCAAACCCCAGAGCCAATGATTGCAGGGCCAAGCCAGGAAAAATGAGACACACCTCCGTAAATAAAGCTGTTGCGTGGACTCATCACGTTGTCTCGATGCCCAGTGACTTTTGAACATCTTTGACATATATACTATGTGTGTCCTACAAGTCGAAAAAGCCCACATAACAGAAATGAAGCTACAGTGTCAGCAGGAAATTGGGTCAGGGCTTCAGGCTGTTGTCTAGAACCTTCCCTTCCGAGTCCTCTGTCAAATAAAGGGGAAGCACCAACATGCAAAGATCAAGTGAAAGGAGGTGTCCCTCCACCCAAGGTTACTATTTTAATTTTTTTGTTTTAGAGAGAGAGGGGAAGGAAGAGAGAAAGAGAGTAAAACATCAATTTGTTGTTGTTGTTATTTATGCATTCATTGGTTGCTTCTTGTATGTTCCCTGAGCGGGGATTGAGCCTACAGCCTTGGTGTATCGGGACGATGCTCTAACCAACTGAGCTACCAGGCTAGGGCCCCACGGGTACTATTTTAAATTGCTCCAAAGAAACAGCCAAGCAAGGGCTGGAGAGTTGGGCAGAGCACACAGAGAGTAGATAAAAGGTGAGACCGTAGGCTTAAATCTTCTGCTCTGGTTACTTCCACATGGAAATCTCAGAAATCAAAGACTGGACCTCTACTTCATGTTTGAGGGACGTATATTTCCAAAGCAGTCTGGCCTGTGATAGCTTGTGACTGTTGAACCCTAAACATAATCCTTGGCAGTCAAACTCGCACTAAGAGGAAATGGGCTGCTATAGCTGTGCAGTACCCGCCCTCCCCCCCGCCCCCCCAAAAAAATAACGGATATCACAGTCATGCTTAGGCTACCCTAATATCTGTCTCAGGTGTAGCTAAGATAACAGACAGGCAGTGTCCTCCCACATCTGGACCTGGAGGGTGGGCTGCACCTCAGACATCCCAGACTTCAAGATGGATGCAGTCACTGACTTTGGAGTTTGGACTACTCTTGACTACAGAATATATAGAGAAAAAAGGCACGTGTGGAAGCTGGGCAGCTAAAACTATGAACCATGGGGCAGATGTTTTCCATTGGCCACCCAACTGCCACTTAACAACTCTCTTCTTTCCTCTTCTACCAAAACTAAAAACAATTCACCTTGCCAGACCCCTTTGCAGCTAACCGTGACCATGTGACCCAAGTCTGGCCAATACGATGTAAGGGAAATTATTGGGCTGGACTTCCGGTAAGTCTTTTTAAGAGATAGGCTCCTCTGACACATGTAAGGCAATTAAACTTTCTCTTTGAAAAATATCAAAAACATTACATACCACGCTAAGTCTCCTTTGACCACCTCTCAAATCTAGCCTTTTACCCTCCTCTCCTCTCCTCTTATCAGTTTGATGTACCCCCTTCTAGGCCATTCCCATGCACCATGCACTTTAACATATATGTACAACATATGTATTTGTGTGTGTGTGTATGTATGATCTCTGAATGCATAATAATCTGGCCACTCAGTGTATATCCTATACAATAAAAGGCTAATATGCAAATTGTCCCCTCAACCAGGATTTTGATCAGCAGGCAGGCCGGTCAACTGCCCATGTCCCCTCCCCCCTGGCCAGGCTGGCCGGACTCCACCCATGCACGAATTCATGCACCGGGCCTCTGATAGATAGATAGATAGATAGATAGATAGATAGATAGATAGATAAGTACACACACACTGAGTGACCAAATTATTATGCATTCAGAGATCATAATAATCTGACCACTCAGTGTATGTATACAACCTTGGTATATGATATGTAATACTATGTTGTGTTAGGGGTTACACAAATGGTCTCAGATTGTGATTGTCATTCTGCAACTTTTTTTTTCCATTCAACAATACATTGTAGAGAGATTTTCATGCCATACTATAGAACTGCCTCATTCTCTTTACCCGCTTCCTAGTTTTCCATAGTATGGATGCTCCACCATGTATTTAGCCATTTTTTAAACTGATGAACATTTAGAATGTTTCCAGGTTCACTGTTTACTACTTGCTCTTAGAAACAACGCTGGAATGAACATTCTTGTCCACGGCTCTTTGTGCACATGTGCAAGTATTTCTCTAGGGGAGATACTCAAAAGTGTAATAGCTGGGTCATAGGCTATGCACATTTTTTATTTTTATGTCCTTTTAAAATTTTAATAGATCCTGCCAAATTTCCCTCCAAAGTGGCAGTACAAATTTATAGTCTCTCAGCCGTGCATGAGAATTCCCCACACTCTCACCAACTTAATTTTTTTTTTTTTCCAATCCGATGTGTAAGAAATGGCTTCTGGTTGTGTTGCCTGGCAATTTTCTGGTGCGTAGTGAGCTTGGCTTCATTTTTCTGACTCCTATCTCAGCGGGGACTTGTTTGGGCCCCAGCAGCTCAGCGGGTTCAGGTCAAGGATCTGCATCATGTAAAGGGGGGGGGGGGGAGGTCTCGGGAACGGGAACCACCGGCGGTGGGCCCGATGTCTTTGCTGCAGGAACTCAGGGAAATTAATGAACCTTCCTGGTTCAAAAAGCAGTGTGGGGATTCAGTGAGACAGCGCTGGAAGGACTAAGCCCAGTGCCTGGCACATCAAAGCACCCATAAATGCCATCTATCATCGCCAGCCTCGTTATTGGTATTATGACTACCATCTCCACTTTTCTGATGTGGGATAGGCAGCTCTGACATGGCTTCCCGGCGATCCCCGCCTCTTGGTTTTCACACCCTTGTGTAACCTCCTCTCCTGGAGTGTGGGCTGGACCTAGTGACTTGCTTCTAATGAAGAGAGTACAGCAAAAGTGATGGGATAGCCCGGCCAGTGTGGCTCAGTGGTTCGATCCCCGCCTCTTGGTTTTCACACCCTTGTGTAACCTCCTCTCCTGGAGTGTGGGCTGGACCTAGTGACTTGCTTCTAATGAAGAGAGTACAGCAAAAGTGATGGGATAGCCCGGCCAGTGTGGCTCAGTGGTTGAGCGTCAACCCATGAACTAGGAGATTATGGCTCAATTCCCAGTCAGGGCACATGTCCAGGTGATGGGCTTGATCCCCAGTAGGGGGTGTGCAGGAGGCAGCCAATCAATGATTCTCTCTCATCATTGATGTTTCTATCTCTCTCCTCCCCCCCCCCTTCCTCTCTCTGAAATCAATAAAAACATTTTAAAACATTTTAAAGTGACCCAATTAAAAAGAAAATGATGGATATCACAGTCATGCTTAGGCTATAAAAGACAGTGGCTTCCATCTTGCTGACACACTCTCACTGCCTTTACCATTAGTTTGTACACGTGGATGAAGCAAGCAGCCCTGCTGGAGAGGCCCACATGTCAAGAAACTGAGGGTGCCCTTGAGCCATGAGCCAGTGAGAAACCGAGGCCAATAGCCCGGGGAGAGCTGAAACTTGCCACCAACCCATGAGTGACCTTGAAAGCAGATCCCCGGTCGAGCCTTCTGATGACTACAGCCCTGGGTGAGACCACGAACACTGCCTGTGAGAGGCCCTGAGCCAGAAGACCCAGCTAACGGTGCCCAGACTCCTGACCTATTGAAACCGTGAGATAAGAAATGGTATTATCTCGAGACACTAAACAGACAACTAATACACGATATAAATTTCTGAAGAGACAGGCTCCACTGAGCACTTTCCTTGCTCAAGAACAGGAAACTCAGAATCTCCCCTAAAAACATGGCAATAATGTATATTGGACTGAAAATACACCTGTTGAATTGTTCCTTAAGATAAAGATGCTGTGGGCTATTTCAAAGATAATAGCATTATCTGGGTATTTTCAGAGCCGCTAGCTTGATTTGCCACCCACGTTTAGAAAGATGGAAGGCAATGCTGAGACAGGAGGAGCGAGGGCTTGACGGCCGGGCGGACTTGGCTTTCAAGTTCAACTCTGCCACTTGCCAGCTGGGCCGCCTCGGGCACGTCACATCTCCTCTCTGAGCCCCCGTTTCCTCGACAATCCAAAGAAATTGCCAAAAGAAAACAACCTCACTGACTTCACCTGGCTGCATTGTGGGGACGCAGCGATATCTGACACGTCCGAGCTCCCAGCGCACAGTAGGTACGGAAATATTACTCTCTTCTCCCAAGACTCTCTTGGCCCTGGACTTTCTGCTCCTTCACCACCATAGAAAACACTCAAATAATGCATCACTGTAATGGTGGAGAAGACATACCAGCTCCGTTGAGCTTGTATGAAAGGAAGAGAGACGCCCTGGCCGGTGTGGCTCAGTTGGTTGAACACAGTCCCATGCTGGTTCAATTCTGGGTCAGGGCACAAGCCCAGGTTATGGGTTTGATCCCCAGTAGGGGGTGTGCAAGAGGCAGCTGATCAACGATTCTCTTTCTCCTTCTCCCTTCCTCTCTAACATCAACAAAACCTTTTCTTTTTTTAAAAGAGAGGCCGATGAAAGGACAATGTTGTAAGAGAATGTTATCAAAATTGCCGCCCACATTTGCCCTCTCTTCCGCATTAGAAAGGGGGAAAAAGAGAATTTGGAGTGTTTCCTAAAGGTGGAGAGTTGACTTTTCTTTTTAAGTTCTCAGATAATCTTTTCAATCACCTCTTCGGTAATTAGGGGCTGCGAAGTCACAGTCGGCTGGCTTTGGAGGGACCTTATCTGGGGCACTTTTCCTTCCTTTTTCCAAAAGAAATACTCTCTCTAAAACCACAACCCTGCACCTGTTTCCCTTGGTTTAAGGACTCCCCCAAAATGATGTTTTTTCCATTAGTAGATGCTTTTCTTTCTAAACTTGATCTCGGGCCAAGCTTTATAGCAAAAATAATCATTTTCTCTCAGCACAACGATAAGAAAGAGAAGGAAGCATCCACGCTTTCTTACCTGTTGTTAAATTTACTGAAAATTCAAGCTTTTCTTTCGGTGGAAGCGCAATCCTTTGAAATCTGGGCTACGGCCCAGACTGCGGAGTCTGCGGATGGTTAGTTAGGGGAAGATGAGCGGGAAGGACGGGTTTCACCTTTGGCCAAAGCCCGCTTCCGTCTGCCCTGTCTAGACAGTCAGCCCCATAGATTATTCCCATTTCACTGTAGCTCCTTCCTTCACCTGCCCCCAAACACGCATTGGTAAGGACTTCAGGGCCCTTTCAAAAAAGACCCTTGAACCCTGGCCAGGTGGCTCAGTTCGTTGGAGCATTGCCCCGTACAGCAAAAATAGATTGCAGGTTCAATTCCCGATCAGAGCCCATACCTAGGTTGCAGGTTCCATCCCTGGTTGGGGTGCGTATGGGAAGCAACCAATACAATGTTTCTTTTTCTTTCTCTCTCTCTCTCTCTCTCTCTCTCTCTCTCTCTCTCTCTCTCTCTCTCTTTCTCTCTCATCACCAGCCGAGGAGGGTGGAAGGAGGCATCTCCTGTGTTATGGAAAGTGGGCCCGGAAAATGAATGAGCGTGTGAGTGAGTCATTCCTGCCGTCCAGGCCCTCTCTGGGTAGAAGCATCTTTGAAAACAAATCGGGCAGGTGACTTTTTAAAGAGAGGATGTTTTGAGGAACTGCAGTCGAATTTGGCTTTTCTGGAGATGCTACTTCCAACAGCACAATGAATCCAGTCCCCGCCTGGCGTGCTGACCACAGGAGTGGAAGGCGCAGATGTGCCTGCCTCCGGCCTCGGGCGGAGCCCCGCCCGCTGGCTGACGAAGGAAAGTTCGGGATGCCCTGTTAAACTTGGATTTCAGGTAAACAACTCTTTTTCCTACTGAAACTTTTTTTTCTTTTCTTTTTTCTTTTTTATAAATCTGAGATTCAAAGGTAACTGGGTATCCTGAGTTTCATCCAGCAGCCCAGCCCGTGAGGAATCAGACTCCGCAGTCTGTGTGAGAAGAACCATCACTGGGCACCGATTGCTCTGTGCCTCAGTTTCCCTCTTCCTGTCCAAGGCTCATTCTTCCCCCTCCTCTTGATTCCCAGAGCTATCTGAGATTCACCCAAGAAATTCCTTTCCTGATCACATATTTTTAATGGTAGTTTTCCCAAATGTATATCCTTGCTCAGTTTTTTTCAAAAAAGGGGTGCGGGGGGCGGGTAACCGGTTTGCTCAGTGGATAGAGCGTCGGCCTGCGAACTGAAAGGTCCCGGGTTCAATTCCAGTCAGGGGCATGTACCTTGGTTGCGGGCACATCCCCAGTAGGGGGTGTGCAGCTGATCGATGTCTCTCTCTCATTGATGTTTCTAACTCTCTATCCCTCTCCCTTCCTCTCTGTAAAAAATCAATAAATATATTTAAAAAATAAATAAAAATAAAAAAGGGGGGATAAGAAAAAGGACATGACTGTCCCTGCTCCCCCAGGGCAGTCACCGCCCTGGGGCAGGGCCAGCACCACCAGCCCCTCACCCAGAGGGCCGAGCTTGGAGGCCTCGGCCACGCTGCGTTTCTCCGCTGTTTGTGGGTTCACAAGCAAAGAGGCCGTTTATGGGGTGGATTATAGTGCAGCCGGGCGCTGCCATCCCTACACGGGCGCGTTTTATCCGCCTCGGAAGGCCGGTGCTGGCAGGGGCAGGGCGGGTCCTGCCCTCCACCCTCCGCCAGTAAAGAGCCCCTCGGGTCCCCTTGTGAATGAACACAGGTCGATCGAGCCACGTGCTAAAGAATTCAGTGGGGCACAGAGGTGCGGGGTGCAGCGCCCGCCAAAAGGGAGGGCCCCTGTCCTTGCGGCTCGTGCTGGCGTCCTCACCACAGCTACCCTGTCTGAACACAAGGAGCTTGGGGTGGGCGGTACAAACTCTGGTCTGAACCCTGCCCGTGCCGGTCCCTGGCAGTGTGATCTCTGTCCCTGTCCCTCTCTGAACCTCGCTCTCTCATCTGTAACACACAAGTAATAAACGAATCTAGCTTTGGGGTATGGTCACGACGCGGTGAGGTGCTTAAATTGTGCCCGGGACATCCCCTAGCCCAGTGGTCGGCAAACTGTGGCTCGCGCGAGCCACATGCGGCTCTTTGGCCCCTGGAGTTTTTAGCAAAGGCCAGCTTAGGAGTACCCTAATTAAGCTAATAACAATGTACCTACCTATATAGTTTAAGTTTAAAAAAATTGGCTCTCAAAAGAAATTTCAATCGTTGTACTGTTGATATTTGGCTCTGTTGACTAACGAGTTTGCCGACCACTGCCCTAGCCTCTGCTCGGCCCTCGATTGCAGAAGCAAACTTTAACCCATCCCGGCGGGGAGTGGGAGGGGCGGGGGATCAGTTTGCTAAGCACCTGCTGAGGTGGTCTTGTCTTCCCCGCCTGCACCACAGCCCCGCAGACAGAACCTTAGGATGCCACACAGAACACTCAGCATTGCCCGGCGAGCATGGGTTGTAATAACCACAATAATTGCTCCCATTTACTTAGTGTCCTTACATCCCAGGAACGGCAGTGGGGATTTAAATGAAATGAAGTGACAAAATCCCTTGACCTCATGAGGTTTTCATGCTTCATCTCAGTCAGTCCTCGCCTTCACCCCATGCAGTCAGTCCCATGGCTATGCCGATTGGGAAAATGAGCCTCAGAGAGGGCAAGTGACTTGCCTAAGGTCACACAGCTTGGTAAGCGAGTAAACTGAAATTCAAACCCAGGCTCTGGGGCCCCTCCCTTCATTACTAGTTGGTTTCACTGAAGTTTTGTGAGTAGGCTGTGCCACTGAGGTCACCTGGCACCACCTGCCAACGGTGAGGATAAGAGAGGCTGAGTCAGGGTTCGTTGCTCACCCCAAGTCATCAGGTGAGTCAGGCCCAGAGCCCTGAGTGGACACTGGTGTGTCTGACTCCGGGGTGCCCTCCCCTCACTTCCAGAAGGCCCACCTCCAACATCACCCGAGGCCGCGTGGCCTGGGATGGAGCAGGCCCCTCAGAAACCTTTATCTTTTGTTGGAAGAGACTCAGCTGCGATGAGAATGGCAGAGCTAAAGGCCAAGGGAGAGTCACACTCACTTCAAGATGAGAGGAACTCCATGCCGAGTGCCCTCCTCACCCAGGTCTGCTTCTCTCCCCGCTTTTGGGTGGCCGACGGGGACCAGGTCAGCCACGCGCCTCCTTGTCCTGCCGCCCCACCTCCACACAAAATCCCAGGAGCCCAGCCCAGAGGCATGTGTGTTCGGCGCCTCCTGCCTGTCAACTGCTGGAACGAAGCCGCTGCTCCTTCGAGTTCTTTCTTTTTTTTTTTTTTTTTTAATCCTCACCCAAGGATATTTTTTCCGTGGATTTTTAGAGAGGGAAGGGAGGGAGGAGGTGGGGGGTGGAGAGAAATCATTGTGAAAGAGACACATCAACTGGTTGCCTCCCACACGGGGCCCGACCAAGACTGGGGATCAAACCTGCAACCGAGGTACACGTCCTTGACCAGGAATCTGACCCTCAACCCTTCAGTCCGAGGGCCGATGCTCTAGCTACTGAGCCCAACGGGCCAGGTGCTCCTTGGCGTTCGGACCGAGCATCCCTCAGCAGCACCTGCCAGCCTGCGAGGGGGTGTCCCGGCTCGTTTTTCACAGCCTTCCTGAAATGATGGCTTCTCTTCTCGAAAGTCTTTTTAGACCCAAACTACCTTCGTCTGTTACCTGCCAGCGCCCCAGCCTGCGCCACGTGTTCAGGACGGTGGTGGTAGAGGAGTTTCTCCAGCTCAGTCCTGCGTGGCTCTGGAGCCACCTGCCCCCGTGGGAGGCGGCTGGCTCCCTCTCGGCGCGTATCTGCCTGTTTGCTATTGGAATTGGACAGACAGGCACTATCCTTACGTGTTGTAATTTAATTACAGGCAGACCGGCTTACTTGCTGGTTCCCCTGCGTATTGCTCAGGAATTTTAGGTGTAATAACTAACAGAAAAGCAACTCAACTAGTTTAAGAAAAAAAAGGAGGGAGTGGGGCTTAGGTATTTATTGTCTCATAAAACTCAAGAGAATGCAAGAGTCCAGGATAGCATTACTTCAGCTTCAGGCACAGCTGGATCCAGGAGCTCCAATAAGGCCAGGACTCATGTCTCACTCTACGTCTGTATGTGTTTTCCTGTTCTGGGCTGAACTGTGTCCCCCCCAAAATTCGTAGGTTGAAGTCCTAATCCCCGGTACCTCAGAAAGTACTTGGTGATGGAGTCTTTAAAGAGGTTGTTAAGGCACAATGAGCTCACACAGGTGGGCCCTCCTCCAGTATGACTGGTGTCCTTACAAGAGGAGAGCAGACAGACAGACAGAGGGACGGCCCTGGGAAGAAACGGGAAGAAGACAGCCATCCCTGAGCCAAGGAGAGAGGCCTCCGAGGAAACCAACCTTCTTGACCTGGATGGACCTCAGACTTCCAGCCTCCAAACTGGGAGGACATGAAGTCCTGCTGGTTCAGGCATCCAGTCTGCGGGGCTTCGGGATGGCTGCCTCGGCAAACCAGCACGGCTCCCTCTCAGGCAGACACAGCAGTGCGGCCCTGCAGCCCCAGGCACGCCCCCAGCTCCGCTCAGCAACCTCAGTAGAAAGCGTCTCTTTTCCCTCCCAAGACGAACAAGACCCCCGGGACGGAGTTTCATTGGCCTGACTTGGGTCACATGTACACTCCTGAGCCAATCCCTGTGGCCAGGGGAGTGGAAGAGGCTGATGGGCCAGACCCTGAGTCATGTGCCCACCTCTGGGGTCTAGCTGGAGTCCCCCCAAACCACATGGCCTGAGAGCAAGGGTGGGCGGCCGTCCTGGGGAGGATCAGGGCCAGCAGGTGAAACAGCAGGTATCCATTCTGCTTGCTCTAATCCCGTGGTCGGCAAACTGCGGCTCGCGAGCCACATGCGGCTCTTTGGCCCCTTGAGTGTGGCTCTTCCACAAAATACCACGGCCTGGGCGAGTCTATTTCGAAGAAGTGGCGTTAGAAGAAGTTTAAGTTTAAAAAATTTGGCTCTCAGAAGAAATTTCAATCGTTGTCCTGTTGATATTTGGCTCTGTGGACTAATGAGTTTGCCGACCACTGCTCTAACCCATCCAACAATCCCTTCTCCACTCAGCTCCCTGCGAGCTCCTTCTTCATTTAAAACCAGACCATCTCATCCCCTCCCGCAGTAACGCCTCTCCTTCACTTCCCCTCTCAGGACACACCCACCCCTGCAGCGCTTGGCACGTGGCAGGCACCCTCCACCTTGGGGCCTCGGGGTGCCTCTTCCTCCCCCAAACCCAGATTTTAAAAATCCCTCCCTGGGACACTCTCCCTTTTGAGGCAGACCCACCTCATTTCCAAAGCTGAGCCGGAGACACACTGCCTCGGTGCAAACCCCTCTGCTGTGTGACCTCAGGTCAGTTACATTCCTGTGCCTTCCTTCTCCCAGGCCCTCGCTCCTGGGACTGCGGACAGAAATAAACAACTTCGTACGTCGGAAGCACTTGGCACAGCGTCTGGTACCTGGAGAACGCCTAATGAGTGCCAACTTCTACCCTGTGGCTTGACACACCCTACGGGGAACCCCTCTGGAGCCTGGGCCCTCCTCAGAGGACAGGTGCCTATTCCTATGCGTCCCTGTGGGTCCCTGGACTCGGTAGGTGTGCCGTGTCCCCAGCGCAGCGAAGGGCTTCTGAATTTCAAAGCTCTAGATGGAGAAGTGAGTGAGGGAGCAAGGAAGCGAGCGAGCGAGCGAATGCACACGGAGGAAGAGCCTCCAACAATGGAACGGCATCCTCCCTCCTGCAAACCACCACCTGTCCCCGGGATGGGCTCACCTCTGAGCTAACCCTGCCCATTCCTTCTCCAAGCCCTTTTTCCTCCTACCCCCTCCTCCTGCTTCATTCAGACGAAGTTCAAGTGCAAACTACCAGGAAAACCCAGAGAACGCTCGTCGGATAAATCACCCGATTACTAACCAAGTCCACCCGTCCCCCGCTAACCACTATTTTCCCTGCGAAAAGCAAACACGCCTCCTCCCCACGGCCGGACAGCGAGGCCATTAAACCCAGGAAGGGTGTGGCTCCGCAGCAGCCCAGAAACAACTTGACGGTGGAAAAGTACGGTGGACTCTGTGATTCAGTGGTCCTCAGATCGCCAAAACCTTCGCTGTCGGCTCAGGCGGAACCCGTCCCTCTCCCCCGTTTTGTCTTCTGAGATCAGATGGGCGGAGCCTCACAAGACACC